>NC_092796.1:16560324-17180362 GCF_918797505.1 Bemisia tabaci
TCCTGCCGTCCTGTCGACTCACTGTCTCCGCGAGCGGCAGGTTCCGTCGGAGAAATTGGAGTGCTTTCAGGTGCCCCCCCCCCCCCCTTTCGTGGGCCTACCGTCCTCCCGGTCGCCTTCGTTCCGAGGCGAACGGACCAGGAAAGGACGGTTCTGGTTGTGACATTCCGAGCAGGTATCGTACACATTCCGTCAGAAAGTACCATTATTAGGGGCAGATTTACTTTAATTGGAGGGTGTTTTCTGGCCTACCGGAAAAATTGAAGGCAAAATAGCGAAATGGGCTGCAGCATTATCCCCAACCACCACTTGGGGCAGATATACTATAGTTGGAGAAGTTTTCTGGCTTACCCGAAAAATTGAAGGAGAAATAGCGAAATGGGTTCCCTCCATGGCCCCTTAGTATGAGTGCTGCTAAATCTGAATTTTCATTACGAAAACACAACTGTTCGAGGTGGGTGCAAATTTAATTTAATTGGATGAGTTTTCCTGGCTTATCGGAAATATTACCGTTTCCGCCATATCCCTTTACACTCATTCTGACGCCTCTAAATTTTTAGTCAAAAAGCACCACCATTACTTAGCCTTACCATTAGTACAGATTTACTTTACTTGGATGATGCTTTCTGGCCTATCTGAAAAATTGAGGGCAAATTAGCAAAATGGGTTACCACCATATCCCTTTGTATTCATTCTGCTGCCTCTAAATTTTCAGTTAAAAGCACTATCAGTTACTGAGGGTTACAGAGGGTAGTTACTGTAACTGGATGATGTCTTCTGGCCTACCTGAAAAATTGAAGGCGAAAAAGCGAAATGGGTTCCTTCCAGAGCCCCTTAGAACTAATTCTGCTATATCTGGTTTTTCAGTGGGAAAACACCACTGTTCGAGGCGGATTGACTTTAATTCGGGAGCCGTCGGAGTGTGTGCTGAGGCGCGCGAGAGGTTAAATACTTTTCCTCTGGCAGTCCGCGCGAGCATGCGAGCCACGCGGCGGAGCAATGCCAAGAACTGCAATTAGATCGAAGGCATCCCGGTGTCACTCGGAGAATTCCCCTCTCTCTCGAAAGTTCATTCCTCATTTTCGCCGCTAACGCCCGAGAACATCTCATTTAGCATTTAACTCGGTCATTAAGCATTCAAAGACCAGCGGATATCTCCCCGCGAGCTCTCGCCGGCCCCGCACAAATTTTAAAGGGCTCCCCGACCCGACGGAACGCTTCGCCGGGCCATGTAAAACTTTTATCGGAGAGCCCCCCCATTTTTTACGGCTTTCCGGTGGCCGTCTCCCACGAGCTCTCCAGTTGATTTTTATTCAGATACAAGCGCGAGGGCGGGGCTACACTGAGAAACAAGTTACGAATCGGTCAGTTACAAAAGTGCCAAAAATGAGAATTCGAAAAAAACGCTGGGGAAAAAAAAACACATTGGATCTAGATTCCAGACTCTTGAAAACATGGACAAGAAAAAAAACTCTTGATTCAATCGGATTTTTGCTTGAATCAAAACGAAATCCGCTTAAATTAAGAGGCTTGGTTCTTGATTTAAGCTAGATTCTGATTCAATCAAGAGTACTCTTCTTCTTGTCGATGTTTTTAACAGTCTGGA
This sequence comes from Bemisia tabaci, assembly GCF_918797505.1. NCBI lineage: Eukaryota > Metazoa > Arthropoda > Insecta > Hemiptera > Aleyrodidae > Bemisia > Bemisia tabaci. The sequence continues at coordinate 16,561,931 of NC_092796.1, forward strand.
CTCTAGATCCAATGTGTTTTTTTCCCAGTGAATGGTACCTAATAACCGTTTTGATTGAACCCTTATAAATCTCAGAGCTCTAAAATGTTAAAACGAGGAATTACTTAATCACATTATTAATGAATCTGCAATTTAAAACGGTTGGTTCATACAGTTTTTACTGTTTTCTTCGTACATTAATATCTGGCGCTTGAGTCCTTTTGTAACTGACCGATTCATATAGACATACCTTCCGTTCCAGGCTCAGAGGCCGAAAGTTCCGGTGCTGGAGTCATAGTTTCAACTGCTCCGGGTGCTCCGCACGAAACTTTCGGCCTACGAGCCCGGAACGGACGGTTTGTCTATATAGCTTGTAAGTACGCCTTCCACGGCCGGAGTCTTTACTTCAATGTATATTCCAGCTTTTGCAACTTATCTCAATGTCAAGGTGATATTTACCTGCTCGGAAAATCGAGTGAAAGTTACACGACGTTTCGCTGCGATGGTCATTTTTAAAAACACGAAAATTACAACGAAAGTCACGAGTCCGTCGGACATCACTCTAACCTCAAACGCGTGATACAACTTTATCAACTCCTGAGCCGCTCAAATTGCGTCCATCGAGTTGAAGGCGAACTCGGTTTCTTACTCCCGTTTTCAATTATTCCGATATGAGCACGGAGCGCGGCTATATTATAGCTTTTGCAACTTATCTCCATGTAAACATCAAAATATTTTTCTGAATGAAAGTTACTGAACGTTTCGCTGCGGAAGTCATTAAAAAAACGAAAAGTACAACCAAAGTCACACATCCTTCGGACATCGCGCTAAAAGAAGAGTGTTTTGCAAGACAGTTTTAGGGAGGAAAATTACGGCAAAGGTTTAGATGTCAGCTTTGGCACAATATGTGTGGGGAAAAAACTTCGAATTCTTTTATTGGCTTAAGAATTCGATAAAATCTGAGTATCGCGTCCTTGTTTAAGGGCTTAAACGATACTGATTCCCATCTTAAAATAGCAAATGAAACTCATGTAATATGATTGAATGACTGACTAACTTAATTGTCTCCTTAAATTACGGAATTTTCTGGGATCAAAAGCAGAGGAAAGAGAAATAATGAGGACATCCTGGTTTTTTCGCTCTCATAGCATCACTTTGAGATGTAACCATAAAACATAAAAATAACAAATGATCATAAACAAAAGAAATTATACACATTGCGTGGATCTCCGGCACCGCCTTGGACGTGCGTTGAATTATGATGTTGCGTGGAGGAAGTATGAATGACATGAGGACGCCGTTGGAATTTTCCCAACTTGTAGACAGTATCGCGATATATACCCACACAATTTTTACGTAAGAGTATGAAGAAAAGAGGAAACAGGGACCATGGAAAAACTGTAGACAGGACTCTCTGAGAAAACCTTCGAGGTATTTCGACGAATTAGTCGTGAATCAATGCGCAAATTAGTGACGCAATTCTCGGAAAGGAGTTTTGAGTAATTTTCAAATAGAAATGATGTTGCGGCTACTATGGTCGCCTTTTCTAAGAAATGTTTTAATCATTCCTCTAAGGAGAATCATTTGGACTGAACTTTGCAATATAAGCTAGTAATTCTGACTCGCGTTTTCGAAACAACATATGCGACAAATTGGATGTGTACTTTGATAGGTGGGGCTGGTATATTAGTTCCTTATTGCAAAACGTAGCCCATTTATACTACTGGTTTCAACTAAGTTTACAACGCCGCAGTTTCACCGCGGTTCTTTTCTGTATGTATCACTTAAACTTTAGAGCAATTTTCTCGCGTCCTAAATGTTTTGGGAAACTTTGACAGCCGATCTTTAAAAGATAATTGAACTGTTCAATTGAGGTACGTGGTTCTTTTGAACAGCCATTGAAATGCTTAAAATTACCAGCCAGCCAGTCATTCGACGTCAATCCCAGTCATTAAATAAGCGAACGAAAACCACTATAGCGCTATACTGCCGAGGCAAGGAAAACACCATAAGAACTTTCGGATGTTGCCAACCTTCTCCCAATAAATCATACATTTTCTAGCAAAATCGTGGATTTCCTTGTCAGCTGCTTTCGAGGAATTTCACTCGTGGTTAATTCTAATGTATCTGAAAAATTTCGAAGACACATTTCCACAGCTTTCCTTAAAAGTACATACTTCCTCTAAGGTGTTAATGGCTGAATTGTTAAAAGCACCAAATAAACGTATCTACCAACCAACCATATTTTAGATTATATTTACATATAGAGGATATTTCTACAACATAGGACTGCTCAGACGGCGTTCTTCCCGAGTACGGAAGCATACTGCCGTGCTATAGAAGAACGCCGTATGTCCGTATTCGAGAGTTGCCAAATTTCCCTAGATAAAACATGTATTTTTGACAACTTTCATGCATATTTTCCCTTGAAAATTTCAGATATTTTCGATTAAATTGCGTAAAAATTATCTGAAAATTTTGCCAAATAATATTCGCAATTTTCCGAGTAAATTCGGTTCTTATCGGAGGAAACTGGGCAACGTCTGAGGGCTCATACGGCGTTCTTCCCGAGCACGGAAACATACTGCCGTGCTATAGAAGAACGTCGTATGGACATTCGAGTGTTGCCAAATTTCCCTAGATAAAACATGTATTTTTGACAACGAAAGTCACGAGTCCGTCGGACATCACTCTAAACTCAAACGCGTGATACAACTTTATCAACTCCTGAGCCGCTCAAATTGCGTCCATCGAGTTGAAGGCGAACTCGGTTTCTTACTCCCGTTTTCAATCCTTCCGATATGAGCGCGGAGCGCGGCTATACATATTATAGCTTTTGCAACTTATCTCCATGTCAACATCAAAATATTTTTCTGTAGGGAGAATCGAATGAAAGTTACTGAACGTTTCGCTGCGAAAGTAATTAAAAAAAAAAACGAAAAGTACAAAAAAAGTCACACAAACATGTATTTTTGACAACTTTCATGCATATTTTCCCTTGAAAATTTCAGATATTTTAGATTAAATTGCGTAAAAATTTATCTAAAAATTTTGCCAAATAACATTCACAATTTTCCAAGGAAATTCGATTTTTATCGGAGGAAACTGGGCAGCGTCTGAGGGCTCATACGGCGTACTTTCCGAGCACGGAAGCACAGACCGGCGAAGGCCGAGGAGATAAATGAAAGATGAGTAAGCGCGAGGAATTTTCTACGGCGTTTGATAAGAACTCGCGGCACGACCATACGGGCCGGATGAGCGCGTAAAACAGAATTAGTCGTTCGGAGCCGGGGCCACGCCTAACAGGAATTACCTCCGACCATTAACAAAGACGATTACTCTTCGCTAATTAATCCACCTTTCAACCGGGGAACGGCCGATTTCTTGCGTCCCGGCTCGTCGTATTCGCAACGAGAGGTGTCGTTTTCAGGCACACCATTCCCCGGCCCCTTGAGCTTTCAGAAACCAAAATCAGGGACTTTTAGAGGAGTGTGAAAGAGGGCTTTCGAAAGAACTAATTTAAATGGCACTAAAGATTATCGAAGGAAATCTATAAATGATTGTCGAGAACTTCCAAAGGTTTTCAGATGGGTCACACCAGTGCGCCCATTTCCCGGGACTAGTTCCGAATTCTGAAATTTTGAGCTTCCCGAAATATTCCGGATCTTCTGCATTTTCCGAAACATTCCTGGGACTTTGGAAAAATCTAGAAGGAATCCCGGAACTTATGAGGGCCAGGGAGTTGGAAAAATTGGAACAAGTTCCGAATTATGAAATTTTGAGCTTCCCGAAATATTCCGGATCTTTTGCATTTTCCGGAAGATTCCTGGAACTTTGGAAAAATCTAGAAGGAATCCCGGAACTTATGAAGGTCAGGGAGTTGGAAAAATTGGAACAAGTTCCAAATCCCGGAACTTTTGACGGACATGGGATGGGAGTATTGGGTCATATGGACTAGATTTTGAAATTTGGAACTATAATTTCTGACATACAAATATCTGTAAAAACACTTATATGCATAGCGAAACCAATAGTACATACGTTATTTCGAAATTGAGCCAGAAATTGCAGTTCCTAATTGCAAAATGCATTCCATATTAGGAGTTGTCGAAGGCATTTGGATGAGTGACATCAAGAACATCTAAAGACATTCCAATGGCCAACGCGAGAAACTTTTTAAAGGTCATGTTTGAAAAACTATAATTGCAAAGGAAATTCGAATGAATAGGTAATATTGAAGATTTCCAAAAAATGACGAGTGACACCGAGGACTTTTAAAGGAACTAAAGTAAGTGACATTGCGAGGAAGACGAAGAAAATCGAATGAGAAATGCCAAGAGCTTCCAAAGGATTTCAGGTTGGTCACATCAGGAATTGTCGAAGGCATTTGGATGAGTGACATATGCTAGAGCGGCCACGAGAATCTCAATGGGTAACATATGGGATACTAAAGGGAATTTTAAAAAAAACTACTTGAAACAGAAATTCGAATGAAAAATATTAAAAATTTCCGAATAAAAAGTTGAAAAGAATGGCATTATGGACTATTGAGGAAAATTGAACGAGTGACATCACGGAACTTTCAAAGTTCAGTGTTTCAAAGTTCGGTTGGGTAACCTAACCAAACACTCAGACCTCAAAATTCCGTAGTGCTCTTAAGACGAGTAAGTGTCCTCTTCATGAGGCCAAAATTATAAGACGCTAGGACGCTAGGTACTTGAGCATATTCACTTCAAATCTTCACAAGAGCTCCTCATGTGCTCGAAGTACCTTCAATTTTATTTTGGGTCAAGGTGTTCGCTGATAACGTCTCCTACAGTTTTGATTTAAATATTCGTATTCAGTTTGCACGGAAGACGGAGACAAACCTAAATCCGAATTAAAATTTAAATCCTACAAAGTGAAACTTAGGGCACGGGAATACCTCCATTTATTCCATATGTTACCGAAGGAATGAGATTTAGTAATAGCCAGTTTCCGGTAAAAAATTTTATAAGTAAACTGTGCTCAAGATTGCATGTAATGTTTAAATACTGAAAAGGCTATTCTCAGCAAGCAAGTTCTTTCACCCTCTCAGGCACTAGTTTCAACCCTCATACAGAACAACCTTCAAGTGACCTCGCCCGGTTTCCTTAGATGAAGTATACAATTTTTCACATGCTTCTCAGATACGAGTAATTAGTTATTCAAAATCCGATTTTTTCCTTGCTCTGTTAGGAAGCGACGTTGAAAAGGAAGTTGTTGGAGTGATTTGAAGGGTAAAAATAATAAGGTCACAGTACCTCCAGAGGGCCCGAAACCGTGATGAAATTATGAAGGGATGATGAAATAACGTAGCATTATGACATGTTATCTTGGAGTATTGTTGGAGGAGGTAAATGGAGGAGGAGGAAGATACTTTTTTTGCGATATAAAAAACCAAGAAAATGGCAAAAGTGCACTAAATATGCGGTGTCGACAAATAAAAGATTTTGAGGAAGTTTAAACGTTATTGAAACTTCAAAAACTTCCTCGCTCTTGCAATAATGTGCGATGGGCGATTAACCGCGGAACCCTTTGACTTAAAAAGGTCAATTTGAAAAATTAGGTGCTTGCGAATTTACGAAAGTAACTAATAAATAAATAAATATGGGAGCTATAATCGACATTAAACCTTTTAATTTACGGCAAAATGAAACCGGATATCCCCGGAACCACCGGGAAAAAAAATATCTTTTACAATTTGGAAAAATCTCCACTTTTATGGGAAGTTCTTTTATGAAAAATTCATTCATGATTTGATAATTAAAAACCATATGGTAAGGGAGGATTAAAATAAGACTCACCTTAGTAGTTCCTCAGAGCGAATGAATGTTGAAAAACTTCAATTGCGCGTTGCTTTGGGACTAAAATCCAAAATTCCGAACACAATCTGCACATATGAAATGGATACCATATTTTTACTTTCAAATATAAAAATGAATAATGCATACAGTCATGAATCACAATTCTTTAGGAAAGCGAAGTAGCACTTTTCATTTTCGATGAAACTGTTTGTTCGTTTGAAGCGTAAATTATTCACACGAAAAATCTGTGAACTGGTTGGATCAAAGGTTTTTTGCCCTCGTTACACAATGCAGAAAATATTAGGTCATGGTGGTTTACTTCCAATATATGTATGCAAGTCTTTATTTTCCGGCCAATTTTATTAGGAGCAAAATGGATTTCTGCCAAATTTGACACACTAATTTTACTAAACGTTGCTTGCTCTGGTTTCGCACAGTAGTCAGATCATAAACCGGATGGGCGTTGCGATTAAGCGGAGGGAAAAGGTCAAGCCAGACCGATCTCGCACGGTTTTCATGTTGAAATTTTTATTTGCCTTTTAACAGTTTATTTTCTCCGTCACCGAAAGGCCTAAGTGGTTAGAATGACGCATTTTTCTTTTTTTATTCCACGAAAATTAACAAGATTAATTATTCTATTCTCAAAAAAAAAAACCTGAAAATTTCAATAAATCAATACTTCTTCGTTTTTAGGGCATGGTTCACACTGATGTATGTTAAGTCAAGACGGCAAATTAGAGTGATATATTTCTCTCTATACGTAAATGAAGGGCCAGTATAAATTTAATACTCTCTTGATAAAATGAAAATTTAAATGGGTAAATCCGGTTTTTTTATCAAATTTTCCGAAGAATGAGAGATTGCCACACCCAAAAATTGAAATCCAAGAAATTTTCCCGGGACGAAGGCAAATTTTAGCAACACGAATCCAGAAGGATTTTCTAGGCAAAACAGAATTTTCATAAATTATATGAAAAATTTAATTTTAACCATGTCGGGAGTAGTTTTTGCATTAACAACTAAATTTAGAAAAAAACACTGACCACAAGTGGAAGCTAAAAGTTTTCTTGACAGAAAAAAAAAAAAAAAATCCAAGTATGCGCACACAAATTCCAGTCAAAAATGCAATAATGTTTTATTTCTAGAACGGTTCACACCCGTACGGCCGAAGCCAAGGTAGCAGTCTAGCGGAATAACATTTTCCAAAATTTGAACGCGTCATATAAAAACTGAAACGAAACACGAAAATCCAAGTCAAAAATTCGATACTGTTTCCTATTCAAACACGGCTCACAGCGATCGACGAAAGTTCCTCCGGGGGATTTTCCGAAATTTCGAGGGAGCACGGAACTTGGGCGAGACCGGGGGTTTCGGGGCGCGGCGCGGGCGGGTCCGGGCGAGGCACGACGGTCGGCGCGGGAGTCCAGGAAGGCACTGGTCGTGAGGAGGCGCGCTCCGAGTCGGCGACTGGCGACTGGGAACCGGGGGAACCCACCCGCCCGGGCTGCGCGCGCCCCACCGCCGCGCCGACGTGTGGCGCTCCGATCGCCCAGCGGACCCGCACCGACTCCTAGGGCCGTCGTCGGTCTTGGCTTCGCGAGAGCTTCGAAGGGTAAAGCTCTCCCCTCAAAAAAAAAAAAAAAAGGATTTCAAACCCCAAGTACCGAGCCGCAAATGGAGATGTTGCATGTGTGAGGAATTGCGATTTGACGATTACTTATGTAAAAGTTCGCGAGAAACACGATATGCCACTGGTTTTCTCTGAAATTAACTCCAAGCTCAAAAAAGCTCAAGTTGAGCCAAAATGAGGGATATCCCACCTACCGAGTTCTACATCAAGACAACTCTCCATGCAAAGATAGGGACAAATACATTGACAGGGCTGCCACTTTATTATGGGACTCAAAATGAAAACACGCATCCTGTAATGTATTTGCTCCTATCTTGCATGGAGAATTGTCTGATGTAGAGTGGACTCTAGGATAGTGTGGGATATCCCTCCATTTGGCTCAACTTGAGAGCTTTTTTGAGCTTGGGAGAAATATATGATATTCAGAGAAAACCAGTGGCACCATCGTGTTCTCGCGAACTTCTACATAAAATCAGTAGTCAATCGCAATCCTCACACATCAACATGCGCCATTTTAGAGCCCATTCATTCAGGACCTCCGCGATTATTCCAACGCAAGTTACTGAATAATCGCGCCAGAAGACAGTTCGGCATTTGGCGACAGGCGCTCTTCCTAAAAAAACTCACATTAGCGCCTGCAGACTGTTGGAGACACACTTCACAGTCACCTAGCGCTATATAGACATACCGTCAGCGTCTGAGCTCAGAGGACGAAAGTTCCAGGCGTAGCACCCGGAGCTATCGAAGCTACGGCTCCAGCATCCAGAACTTTCGGCCTCTAGGCCCGGAAAGAACGGTGAGTCTAAATAATAGCCCGTAACTTTTTTTTCAGTGTTGCAAAGAACGAAGCATTTTAACATAAATTTCGACAGATTTCACAGAGTTTTCCTCGTTTTAATGATTCAACCAACACGACAAGATTTCGTAGCACACAAAAATGACCCAATACCGAGTCAAGGTAAGAGGAAGGAACCATCCACACCCACACCCACACTTCCTCCCGAACGACACTCCCGCCCGTATCCTGTAAACCGTGCATCGGATACTAAATACTGACGAGTGGAGACTGGATGTGGTGGACTGTGCTCTGCGGTGGCGTTTAATGTAGCGGGGTGCTATTCTCCCGCGCTAAGGAAAAACGCCGTATGAACCCTCAGACGTTGCCAAATTTCCCTCGATAAAACATGTATTTTTTTTAACATTCATGCATATTTTTCGTTGGAAAATTCAGATATTTTAGATTAAATTGCGTACAAAATTATCTGAAAATTTGGGAAAATAACACTCACGATTTTCCCAGTAATTTCGGTTTTTATTGGAGGAAATTTGGCAACGCCTGGATGGATCATACGGCGTTTTTCCTTAGCACGGTGCTATTGCATTGTAGCGCACTCGGCTTTGCGGTCCAGGGCGGGGATTTCAAACGGGAGACAACGCTGTAATCTCCGCCGCTCCCAATGTTGCAGCTCTGATAAAATTCGTATGCTTCGCGTTTGGTTAGGGCGGGAAAATCGGTGTTTGTCGGGACGATCGGGCGAGGATGCCCACTCCGGATCTGAATTGAAATCGAGCCGCAGCCGGATAACGCAACGATGGTACCGGTTCCGCACGGCTGAGCCCCGGCTCCGAGCGAACCGGCACACAGTGGACTAAGTCAATCAGAGAGGTCGGACAAGAAATTTTTGACTAAAACTGCAAATTCTGATGTCAAATAATGGAGATGTTGTATGTGTGAGGAATTATCGATTTGACTGTTGATTCCAGAGACAAGAGACCCTCCACTAGTATCTTGGCCATTGTGGAAGCTTTTACTTTCGGGACTTCAGCATTCTACTGTTGACTTACCTACATGCTTGATGTTCAACGACGTGTTGGCAGTTTCGTTTAGCAACCAAGCCGAAAATGGCCGACGTTTGGGAAACTTTTTTGGCTCATGACGTCATCCGAAGCTCATCATCGACCACGTAGGTAAGTCAACAGCCGAAACTAGGGTGATGACTGTTGCTCCCTAGTAATTGTCCGTAAGGAATTGTTGAAACCCCAAAAGTAAAAGCTTCCACCTGTCGCTAGGAGGCCAGTGGAGGGTCTCTTGTCTCTGGTTGATTCTTATGTAAAAAAATATATCATCGGGAGAAACGAGGCAACATAGGAATGCTCATACGGCGTCGAAACACAACATGGGCCTTTGAAGCCCCATTATTGGATGCCGCGATTATTTCAACGCAAGTTCGAATAATCGCGCCGAACACAGTGCGGCCGGCGCGGCGCTGCGTTAAACTCATATTAGCGCCTGCAAGACTGTGGGAATACTTCTCGCATTGCGCTAAACAGTGCGATCGGCGTGACACGCATATTAGCGCCTACAAGACTGCATGAATACTTCTCGCTTTGCGTCCAACGCATAGCAGTCGGTCTCGGTCGGTCAGGTGGTATGAAACGTAGTACGTCCACTAACGGAAATATCACCCTTTGAAAATGTTTGAATGGGTGCGATAATGGAGATGTTGCATGTGCGAGGAGTTTGCGATTTGACTGTTGATTCTTATGTAAAAGTTCGCGAGAAACACGATGGTGCCTTGGTTTTCTCTGAAATCAACTTCCAAGCTCAAAAAAAGCTCTCCAGTTGAGGCCAAATTGGAGGGGATATCCCACGCTATCTTGAGAGTCCACCTCTACATCAAGACAAACCCTCCATGCAAAGATAGGGAGCAAATGCATTAGCAGTGATGCCGTGTTTTCAGTTTTAGAGTCCCCAAATAAAGTGGTAGTCCTGTCAATGTATTTGCTCCCTATCTTTGCAAGGAGAGTTTGTCTTGATGTAGACGTGGACTCTCAGGATAGCGTTGGGATATCCCCTCTATTTTAGCCTCAACCTGAGAGCTTTTTTTTGAGCTTGGGAGTTGATTTCAGAGGAAACCAGTGGCACCATCGTGTTTCTCGCGAACTTTCACATAAGAGTCGATAGTCAAATCGCAAATTCCTCACACATGCAACATCTCCATTCGTCACATTTTAAATTTAAAGGGGTGTTCCTGGAAGAACGTTCCACGAGGAAACCAATGGACCCACTTTTAAGACCTCAAAGTTTTGTATGAACGGAATTACAAGCTCTTAAAGTTTCCAAATTTTGTCCGATCTCTCGCATCGACTCGATCCACTGTGCGGCCGCAGCCGGGCCGGGAACCATTCATCGCACAACGCTTGACTCGGCTCGTCAACAAAAAACACCGGGGAACATGCAGATTTGAAACTTTCAGACGTAGTGACTCTTTCGGGAGACGCAGCCGCCGCCTGGTGGACTGCAAGGCTAGTAAGGATACTTTGCTCATCGGTAGAGCCCATATGCACTAAGATAATTTACCAGTTCCATCCATACTTAATTAATAAAAATTCAGGACGTTCTGGCAGAATTTTCGCACTTTTTCAGTACTTCCAGATCACCCTTAAAAAATCAGTACTATTTCTGGACTTTCCGTAAATTTCGGACTTGTAGACACCCTGAAAGTCAAAATTTGCCGCCCCCTAGATTTGCCGCCATGGGCCGCGGCCCATGTTGCCGCCCTCTTAATCCGGCCCTTGTTTAAAATGGCAAATTATCAATAGTCGATGGTTGGCGCTTCACGACTGGCCCTGTGATTCGGGAGGCGAGAAGAGGCTGCAGTTTCTGCTGGGGATCGTGGACGGGCGGTCGTGGCGTCGCGTCGAGTCGGTTGTTTCAAAAAGGAGGACAGGACTAATAGGGTTAATGAATGAGGAAGAAGTGGGATATTGGTATCATTGCGGGAGCAGCCGAGTGCAATGTGGGCTGAGTGGGATCGCGCAGGGTCGAGTGCCTGCGCCCCGGGCCCCGGCCCCTGGATGCCACGCCGCACGAAATTTAAAACCAAAGCTCGAGGGTCCTTTCGAGTGGCTAGTCTTTCTAAGTGCCGCTCCAGAAAACGACTCTCTCTCCCTCTCAGATTCACCATCCAAAAATATCGCTTTCTGCCTGCTTTCCATGCAGAGACAAACCTATATGTAGGAACATGTTTGTGAGTTTGAGGTTAGGTCATGGAGCTTTTGAGTGCCTAGTCTTTCTAAAGTGCCCGCTCCAGAAAACGGCCCTCTCTCCCTCTTAGATTCACCATTCAAAAATATCGATTTCTGCCTGCTTTCCATGGGTAAATGCTGTAAGTAGGAACATGTCTGTAATTTTGAGGTTAAATCATGGAGCTTTTGAGTGGCTAGCCTTTCTGAGTGCCCACTCCAGAAAACGGCTCTCTCTCCCTTTCAGATTCACCATCCAAAAATATCGCTTCCTGCCTGCTTTTCACGGGTAGAATATCCGTATGTACAATCCCTTTATACTGAGAGTAAAGACGCTACGAATCCATTTCTGATTGGTTCCCGTACTTTAGGTCTCCACAGTGTCACAAATGGGAAAAAAGATTACATTTTCACAGATTGCAAAGATTATGAACGTACTGGAATGAACCGGGGATTTGGGGGAACGGCAAGGAACAAACGGAATGAGAGATCCGCATTTCTGTCTGGTGCCAAAACTGGCCGAAGAAATGTTTACATCACGTTGCCCGCGTGAAGGGACTGAAGGGGTAATGCCCTCTGCCACCCGCCCCCGCCGCCGCCCGATGACCCAGTATTTCCCAGTGAGCTGAGACCTTGTTGACCCGCGCAGAATAAGAATAAGGCAACGTTGCAAGTACCACGTAGTGGGCCGGAGCGTACGTAGCGAGGAATTGCGTTTAATGAAACAATTGATCTTGCTTTCATAACCCGTTTCGGGACCGTCCTCCGAGCCTGCCACATCACCCGGTTGCATCAGCCTTGCTCGCGGCTAGCCCGGCCGCAACCGACGCGACATCCATGCGACGCGAGGCGACGCGACGCGAGGCGACGCGACGCGACGCGACGTCGCACGGAGGACCGAGTCAATAGGAGAGGTCGGACAAAATCGAGCAACTTTGAAAGCTTCTATCATCGAAAATATGAGGACAGGAAGTTTAAGAGTGGTTCCATTGGTTTGTCTATGAAATTTCCATTCAGAAACGCCCCTTAAAATTGAATTTATAAAGAAAAAGACATCAAAATTTGAAATTTTAGTTGAAAATTTCATGTCCAACTTCTCAAATTGACTCAATCCATTGTGCGTCGCCTCAACCGCCAGTTTCACTCGATCGACGCTCAAACCCATTTTGATCCCTGAGTAAGCACACGTTGCTGTATTGTGTTTACTCGAGGATTTGGAACTCGGGGTGATTGGCAAATTGGCAGTTGGTCGGTGTGCTTAACTTAGAAATCCACTCAACTCGATGGAATGTCAGATAATCGGAAAGAACCAAGCGCATAATGATTTTGCTAAAATCGGGAAAGTTCAGAACAATGAACACAAGCGGGGAATCGCTAAAATGTTCGTATTAGAGAACAGTTTTTCTCATACGTAGGCGCATTTTTAAGTTCCCCGATGAGGATGAGCAACGTTGAGTGAAAGAACTGGAACTCGCCTAACCAAAATTTCAACTCTAAATTTTGAGAAAAGTATACTACCGTAAAAGAAAAAATAAATTAAAGAAAAACGATTATCGTCCTGCGCTCTTTGATATCAGACGCATTAAATAAAGGTATAAAAGATAAATCCATTTTAAATATGTGAGGTCCCTATCCGCCATTTTGTTGTTGAGCCGGTGCGCTATTTGAAAATATTGCCCCTGGTATACTAGAATTCTACGGGCAGGTCGATATAAGAAAGCGCTCCCTATAGGCTGTGCGCTTAAAAGGAGGGGAATTGGAGATTTTTTGAGATTTTGTTGCGGTTTTGAGGAACTTGCAGATGGCATTAGACATTTTCGAAGAATCTAAACTTTGGAGATTTATGGGAAACTTACGGTTTAAATCCGTAAGCAATTTGACAGACACTGGAGGAGAATAGGAATGTATAAGTATTCCATTTTTTTTATAAACTCTTCACGTACTAGCAAGTAGTGTCACTAAGGTAAAAAATGCACGTAATTAGCTTCCTCATTCATTACATTGAATATCGCAGTTCTCTGTGTATGAGGTTTGGACCAAAACTTTTGGCTGTTGGACATGGGCGTGAGTGTGTGTCTGTCCTAGAAAAATAGAAACCCTCTTCCAGTTTCTCGGTGACGAGCGGAGACATCTTCTTTCGGAGCTTAATCACTTTGTACTCAGCACTTGAATGATTTGCTAGCTGACTGTTGAGTGTTGGCTGACATGCTGAGCATTTAATTTGACGCAAAAGCCATTTTTTTGTAAACGCAATAAGCTGTGATCCAACAAGCAGCTCAACACGCAAAAAAGGGCTAGAAAAGCTGTGTTGCCCTTGCGAAAATGTTGAGTCCCAGAGAGTAAGTTTGCTAGCGTACTTATGAGGAAAACTTTTGAGATCATCTTCCCCAAGCAAAAAGGTTTCTACCGCACTGACCTTTTGAGGTGAAAGCCTCGAAGGACAAGGCCTTATTTTTGGGTTAGAATTGAGGTAATTTTGTGGATACGGAAGAAAAGAGGGTAGTCGACACAACCAGCGGCTGGTTGTGTCGACTACCCTCTTTTTTTCCGTGAAGTTGTAGCACCGTTTTTATGATGCCTGCAATGTAGGGCCGACATTTCATTATTTTTACACTATAATTACCTCGTTGCCATCATGAAAATACTGTAACTCATGTTCTTTTATGAACAAAATGTAAAGACCAATATTGATTCTATTCGTTTATTTCACTGTCCTCGTATACTGGTCTGAGGGACCACCTGGCAAAGACGAGTCGGACCCCGGCTTCTAGCGTGCGGAATCCGTGCTGGGTGTAGGATGGGGCGGGGCGGGGTTAGGGGCCGCAAACTGCGAGAGCTCGAAATCGATCAGAGCAGACGTCAGTAAACATGGGAGAGGAAGGAAATATTAGAAAAAGATTGAAATTGATATCAAGTAGCTGTCTTAAATTCCAGTTAAATTTATTGCATCATCCGCTGGCTGAGACAGATCCGGCTGCTCTCGGGGAGGAATTATAATGAAAATGTTCTTATTCAATCCGTTTATCCTCGAATTATTGAATGACTCAGTCACTCTCAGCCCCGTCTCCGTGCCCGCTAAACCTCTTCGAAATAAGTTTCTTGACTTGTGGCTTCATTTTTTCTCCATTTCCCCCTCTTTCCGCCAGTGCGGTTTATTTTCTGGTGTTTCATTTACTCAGTTCTCGTCCTCTTTCCCGGTCGCCCAGACCGGAGCGAGTCTCATGTTTCCGAATGATTCAAGCTGTACAGGGTGACTCAGGAATCAATTCTCGGCGTCAAAAGAATTACTATTTTGAGGATTAAAACCGCCCAAAAACCGCTGCCCCTGAAAGCTACGGTCCCTATCCTTAGATCTCAGCAAGGATACAAATCCTCACTCCCTCCTTTCAATTTTGTGACCCTTCATGAATCAGATCAAATAATTAACGATCGAAGATTACTTTTTTAATAAAAAAAAGAGGAACTCATTTTGGAGGATGCTAATTTTACATTCTGGAGGATGTTAATTTTACATTTTGGAGGATGTTAATTTTACAAACAAAAACTAATGCAACTTTGAACGTTTTCACTCCGATCACGTTGCCAACTTACTCAAAACACTGATCGCAAAGTAATATTATTTTGAACCGAGGGAATATCCGGGCCGAACCCTAGAACACCCTATAGATGGAGCGGGTTGGCTCGTTTCATTTGGAAACGCACGGATCTTGGACGTTACCATACTGATCTCCGTTGCGATCATGAGGGTAATTTAAGCCGAGCGCCTTCGATGCTGTGCCCATAATGATGCAGAGAATTTGAACCTCTGTCTTTGTCTTAAAACCTCTCAAGTCCATTTTTCGATGACCCGCGATGTCCGTAAGAACACAAATATTTCAGAGCTCGCAAGGAAACGGACATAGTGTGTTTTAATAGCGCCCGATTCATTTCGAGGCGTGACTCGAGCACTCAGTCCGCGGATACTTGTTCTATTATCGTCGCTCCTCTGACTTAAGGGCGTACCTCGTTTTCATTGTGAGCCCTGTTCTCCTTATAATGCCATGCTTTCCGCGGCTCATGTGGGTACGGAGAAACGCCTTAACGCCAGAGAAGCGACGTTAGGTCCGTTTAGGCGGGTCATTTTCTGCCTCAGTGCAACAACCAAGGGCCAGAGCTCATTTACTTTTAAATCGAATCTTATCCCGCGGTTCTCCCATCAGTGTCGAATGACCATTCCAAGCCATTGTTCATCAATTACTTTCGAAAATCTCAACTTTTCTGACGATCCCAGTGTCGAGAGGCGGACGGAAACCAAGTTGGGACTGCCGCATAGTGGAACGAACTATACAAGAGATTGGACACGAAATTTTTGGCGAAAATTTCAAATTTTTATGTTTATTTCGTCACCCATTCAATTTTCAAGGGTGTCCCTGAAATTTCACGGAGCCACTCTTAAACCTTCATTGTTTCATATTTTCGAAAATAAAAGCTTTTTAAGTTTCCAGATTTTGTCCGACTTCTCCTATTCACTCAGTCCAGTGTGTGGCGATGGTGTTATCTAGCGATTTCGAGAGCTTGAAATCGTATTTTTCGACGATCATGCAAACTCGGAGGAACGAGGAGACTTTTAGACTAGACATATTTTATTTCCTCATTGTACATATTTTATCAGCTGTTGCAGGGTTTTTGCACTTCGAAGAACTAATGGCAGGGAAGGGACTCTGTTTTATCGAGAAGCCTAAAAAACCGTGGTAGTGCACGATTTGCTTTTAGTTGACTCAAGGTTTTTTTTGTGAGCGGGAAATTCAAATTTTTCGTAACCAGTGCTTTATGAAGTCGTCATTATCTTGGCTTGAACTTAATTTCAGTCATTTTCATTGCACGAATCATGTTCTACGTGGAATTATGAAGACGACACATATATCAGAATGCTTGAAGTCGTACCTTGTCTAGTAGTCCATTGTGTCCTAAAATTTTGGCTTCTGCGGGCTGATTGCTGAACTCGATAGACAAAGCTATAGACAAAAAAAAACGAAAGGGATACGGAGGGATCCTATTGGTGTAAGCGGGTGGTCGTAATGGACAAAGGAGGTAGGTATTAGACTAACAAACGGCAACCCACGGGAAACCCTATGGTTAGTCCATAATTTTCTCATTTTATCTATCAGTACCACTCATTTCAACGAATATGAGCGCTCCATACTCCTTATGTCTCCTTTGTCCATCGCTTTGCGTAACAATTTCAAAGATCGGCTCACTGGTAGGTCAAAACGCAATCATAAACTTTAAAGTGTATGATCGGTCAAAAAAAGGAATAAGAAGCAGCGTAAAAGAGCAAACTAAAACTTAGCAGTTTACTCTTTTAGGAGTGCTCTGACAAAAGTATATCACACCATGCTGGAAAAAATCCATCTCTCGACAAGATTGCAGCATTTCAGAGTGGAAGACTCTAGAATCCTGCCGGAGTTGGAACTGGCATTGAGACCCCTTCCGAGAAGTGGGATTTCCATCAAAGATTCATGACAACGTGTAGGACGAAGAGCACGGGTGATCTTGGTGCACAACCGAACCCGCTAGGTGCAATTAATGACGTCATAAAAGTTCCGGAATGCATCGAGCTCACCTTAAACCGCAGATGTTCCATTCGTGAGATGCTTCGACCCGGCTCAATTTGATACGCTGTTGCAGAATCTCCATCTCCCGTCGTCCGTTATACGGAGAGAAAAATCCGCTTTTGTCACCGCCGGAGGGGACCGATAAATATTCCCTGGACTTTTCTTGGGAACAACCGGAATTCTTGTACTTTCTGCTAGAATCAATCTACGCCTACAAGAATTTTAGCTTTGCCAATAAGAATAGATACGTATCGAACGTTCCTATTGATCTGGACGAAATTTTACTTCGTCCAGCTCATGAAAGCATACGGCAAGTTCAATACTGCAGCTATACAGAAGAGACGTGCACATTTTAATTTTTCTCATAGTAAAGTAGTAAAATGGCTCAAAATAATAGACGAATGAGTGAATTACACGTTGAAATACACTATCAATTTACTACCAACATGTTGCCAGCAAGTTACGCAATATCAAATTTGTCTTAAAGCATACTGTTGACAACGTACTCTCACGTGTTGCTGTCATATTATGTCCTTAGTTTGATGATCCAATATTTTTCCCCGTGCTGTCGTCAATTAATTAGGTAAAATTTTTCGATCACTAATCACAGATGGATTACATTTTGCAAAAAGGAACCACTATCTTTGGCTCTCCCATAAAAGCACATATCTGCATAGGGAAACCAATGGCATGTATGTTGTTTCTCAAATGGGCCAGAAATAGTGGTTCCTCATTGCAAAATATGTAATCCGAATATATTATAGACTCCCAAAAGTTTACCACAGTAGGCACTTCATCAAAAAACAAACTTTCAGATACATACTGTTTCAGCGACGTGGCGTGCTTTGCGATAAATCGATCGATCTGTCATTTAAACCTATGGAAAAGAACCGATAAGCAGGGTGTTCGTCACGAACACCTTAATAATCGATTCTTTACCGTAGCTTCGAATGGGGACTTATCGATAATCGATTAACGCTTCGCCGCTGTGCTAAATGACGTCAAATTAGTGCACAACATTTTTAGACCATACCACGATCTATCTAACCAGCACGAGGGATATCGATTGAGGATTGTTTATTTTATGAGCACCGTGGCTTCGTGGAATCGATCGCTCTTGCCACACTCCCCGGAAAATCGTCATTTCCCACCCGATCGGGTCGTATAAATCTCGATACGCCATCGATTCCCGACAACGTCGCAGCTCGAGGGGGCATGCTCAGCAAGGCGTCGGGGGGGGGGGGGGGGGGGCACGGAGCAGGGACCTCAACTCGAGCGTGGACCCCGGCTGCCATAAACAACACCATTCAACACTTAAATTCAATTGAAGCCTGCTCCCAACCGCAGCTCAAACATACTCCAACATTTATAATTCATTAAACTGTATTTAGCGGCCCGGTCGCCCGAACACTTTCTCCGACCCGGTCGATTCGGTCATGGTCACGGGCATGACTGACTTTGAATGATCTTCACGCCACAGGGAGTCCGAATAGGCTAAAAAATGGCTCTGAAGACGTAATGTCGTTTGGACGTTTATCCTGAGAAGGTCATGGATGCATAGGTGTGACAAGCGTGAGCTGTCGTTAGTGTCTTCCTCGTTGCATTACCCGGTGATATGAACGTATTTATGGTAAAAGGAACTATGTCACACGCAATCCCTATGCACATAGTTCCTTGTAGCATAAATACGTCCATTTTTTATTTAGGATGCGCATCTTTAGGCGAAAGTTTCGGGAAAGGCACGATTGTGTCACCAATCATTTTTAAAATCAACACTTCAGCATACAAAAAGCTCTAAAAGTTGACTCCGTGATAGGGGAGGGCTCATAAATTACCTTACGCACTTTCTCGGCACTTTAGAACCCCTATTCCCCCAATTCGTAACTTAGCTGACATAAGGGCGTAACTACACATTGAGATGAGCCCGGAAAAGCATTGAAGTGTATGGAGGACAGGATTCATTGTAGAGTGTAATCACGTCCTTATGTCAGGAGAGCGACGAATTGTGGCACTTCGTAACGTAACATTGGAACCCCCTTCAATAATTACGTAACGCTTGGCAGACCTCTTTAAGCATCCAAAAATTGTGAGAAACTGTTGAATATATGGCTGGATAGAATTTGAAGTATATTTGTAAGATACAAAACGGCGAAAAAATGAGGATGGTATATTTTGGTTTTGTGTGTGTTTTTGCCAATAGAGAGGGACGCTGTAACGACGCGAAGCTGGGACGCAAGTAACGTTGGAACTGACCCCCTCCCTTCCTTGTAACGCAGTGTAACGCAGGCTCATGCCTCCTCCCTTCCTGAGCGTTACGGAATTTATGAACGCACCATAGAGCGATTCATCAACTACGTTGGTCGATATGTACCGTTTTCTGCTAGTTCCAACATAGGCTGATACATACTCTCGTACCAAAGTCACAGGTGTGTTTTCTTATTTAAACAAATAAATAAATAAATAAATAATAAAAAATAGATGAATAATAAAAAATAAAAAAATTAAGATACCCAACGATTAAATAGTTCGTCTATAAAAAATGGTTCGAGGTACACATTCATAACTGACCACTTCATAATACTTTTTTTATGGAAAATTTGATACATCGTCGAGTAAGAGCTGATTAGCTTTTGGCAAAATTATTCCCATTCGAACCCTTTGGCCTTGAGGACTGGAGCAAAGGCATAGAAGACTATCACGGTAGAGCCTCATTTTCCTTTCCTACCACGACAAAATTCCGGTCTGCACAAGCACGGTGCTCGCAGAAGGTGCGCCCCTACTCGGGCAGAGTGAAAGGAGGAACGTCCTAGCGGAGGTGCCGGATATATTAAAAGTCGAGGTGGCGCCAGGAGCGAAGCACGAATCATCGACTATCGACAATTTCCCACGTAAAGCTATGGTAAAGAATCGATTATTAAAGGACACCCTGATAATCGATCCTTTTCCACTGGATGAAAGGGGAAATTAATCGACTCATCGCGAAGCACGAGACGCCACTGACTGGCGCGCGGGGAACCGGGATATTGGAAAATTCCTGAAAAGCTCCTGCTGGAGATACGACGGGCTCGTTCGCGGAGAAAAGCCACGCTAAGCGGAAAAAGTATTATCCCCCGACAAAAGAGCTCGGATGCAGAGTGCAATGTGCACCCTCCGCGGGAGAAACCGCGTATCTGCGGGCGATTTTCATCGCGGATCCGCGCTTTCGCCCCCGGAAAGGCAGAATGTGCAACCTCCTTCATTCACGTCGCGCGGAGAAGACGTTTCTGCCTCTCTAAGAGCGATGAGAGAGGCGGTAAGCTGGATTCAGCGCTTATATTGGCTCCTTGCATTAAGCAAATTTTCACACCGCACGGATTATTTTTCACCGGATCCCCTTATTGCCGACCGAAAATGAGCGCGATAATATCAGCCAATGAGCTTAGTCCTCATATGCTGCCAAGCTAAGGAAGAACGCCGTATGAACATTCGAGAGTTGCCAAATCTCCCTTGATAAAACATGAATTTTTGACGACATTTGCGCACATTTTTCTTTGAGATCTTCAGATATTTAGATTGAATTGCGTACAAAATAGTCTGAACATTTTGGAAAAAAATATTCACAATTTTCCCAGTAAATACGGTTTTTATCGAGGGAAACTTGGCAACGTCTGAAGGCTCATACGGCGTTCTTCCTTGGCATGGCAGTATGGATCTGCGTTCATAGAGGTTCCTTCAAGGCTGCTCAGCCAGAGGCAGACCCGGAGATGGGAAGTGAAACGCCTTTTGAAATTTCGTAGGGGTTGAAAAATATTTCACAAACCTTGAAATTCCATCCTCTACGACGGAGAAAGATTCATTTTTTTATGGTTTTTACCTTTTCCTCCACACCATAATGACACTCAGGGCTTCCAGGACTTTATGTCCACCTACCTTTCGTCCATTAAATTAATGTCCACCGTTATTTATGTCCACTAAACGTTAAGTCCAGTCTTTATTAAGTCCACATGATTTCATGTCCAACCATGAATATGTCCAAAATTGTCCAAATTGTGGACATGTTATGTCCACATTTTTTTCTTCTCATTTAAATGACAGGAACCACCTCAAAAATAAATGCATACTACTACTACCTTCATTCTTAAAAACATTTCATTCATGAATCAAGTCATGAAAGAGAACAGACTCTAAGAGCAGATAAAAACATATGTTCATGGTGTACAGTGTGCGGATATGATAAGATGAAAACCAAAGCGAGAGCCTAGGAAACGCTCCAATGCCAAATTAAACATTTTTCAGTAACAGATGCAGTTAAAATTGAAAGTCCTCTTTGACTAGTTATTTCGTGCGCCTTCAATCTTGTAGGATATTGTGCAACGCCTCTGACGCGAAATAGTTGCTTAAAGCGTTGCGGCGCGGCGTGTTAGCAGCGCAGAACGCGAACTGGCGCCTACAAACCTAACGGGATACTTCACGCGTTGCGCAATGCGTGAAGTATCCCATTAGGTTTGTAGGCGCCAGTGCGCGTTCTGCGCTGCTAACACGCCGCTCCGGCTCCGCTCTGTGTTAGGCTCTAATATTTAAACTCGCGGAGTCAGCGTTTTCAACTCATGATTTTGAAATGTTTGCACTCTCTGCATGGATTATTCCCTTTTAAACTGATGAAAAAGAAATATGTACTACTGGAAAATATAATGTGTTTTTTTGTAAGTTGTACCCGGTGTGTCTGAAATACTTCTATCTTCAATTGACCATTCAATTCATAAAAAGGTCACTGCACACACTTTATTGAGTTGGAATTTTAGGGGTGCGAGAACTAAAAGCCTAAGAAAAGGACTACAAGTCGTTTTCCAGACGAAAGAACGTAATTCCATTCCAAGGTTGCAAAATTCACTCGAAAAAGTAATTATTACGAGAATGGTCTCAAGCAACTTGTAGCCACGTTTTTCTTTGATTTCCGATGAGTTCTGAAAAATTAGTAAAATTTTTAGTTAGAAATGTCCAATGTTCTCCCGATAAGAATTCAAATTGCGATGGGAAATTGACAAAATTGGAATGTGGATATGCGTTTTTTCGTAAGGAGGAGGACGTTATTAGAGCAGAGGGCTACTTTCTGCTATGAAGCTCCAGAAAATTTTTCGTTAGAAATGTCCGAGATTCTCCCGGTAAAAATTCAAATTGCGAAGGGAAATTTGACAAAATTGGAATGTAGACACGTTCTCTCGTGAGGGAAACGGCGTTATTAGAAGGCTACTTTCTGCGATGAAGGCTCCAAGTCTGGGAAACCCTCGTGGCTCTGACCGTTGAGCGGCGCTGAAAAACAGTTCATCATCTCCGCGAGAACAAAGTCCTCCCCGAGCCTCGCGCTCGGAACATAGATAAGAACTTTCCGTAATCAAAAGGAGGGAAAAAATCGAGGGAACTTTGTTTAAATAGATCACTTCTGCCGGCAGAAAAAGGAAGGAGTCCCTCCCCTGCCCTCCTCGCCCGCCCGGCCCTGCTTATTTCAGCTGGTCATTAGTTGGCCAAGTTTTAAGTCCTCTAAGTACTCCGTTAAACTTCTCCGAAGATTACGTCAGTTTTAAACTTCGGGCTCCTACGCAGATTCTATCTCTGGCCGGAAATTTGCATGTCAATGCTGAGTCGGAGCTTCTCCGCGGTTCTGACCGATATTCGGACAAAGGGAGCCGAGTGCCTTTTTGTCTTGGCTCCCCGCTGAAATGCTCAAAAGCGATTGCTCCCAACTTTCTCTCTCCCGCGAATCCGATGCGTCGGCTACCGGGAACTCGTCTGTTTATGCACCTTTAAACTTCCCGCTCCGCAACACAATTTTAATACCCTTATTTATTTCCTCCCCCGCCATTCGCCTCCTCGTGTGTTCCGCCGAGGGTAAAACCTCGCCGAGCGAGTGTATTGCGCCCAATATACAACTTGTTTTTCCACGCAAACCGAGTGAATCTTCTCGGCTAAAGAGATTCAAGCAAAAGTTTTTTCATTTGTTTTTCTTCTTCTTCTTCTTCTTCTTCTTCTTCTTCCTTTTTTCTGCTTTAATAGTGTACGTTCCGTTTGGAACAGCTACAGCCGACTATACACAATACTTATCGTCCTTAGACACCACAGACCTAGCAGGCATATCTGCGGTCTAGGTTTTTCAAAATGTCAGGTTTAAGGGAACTTATTTTTCCACGCAAACGGAGTGACTCTCCTCGGCTAAAGAGGTTCAAGCAAAAGTTTTTTCATTTGTTTTTCTTTTTCTTCTTCTTCTGCTTCTTTTTTTTTCTTCTTCCTTTTTTCTGCTTTAATAGTGTACATTCCGTTTGGAACCTTTGGAACCTACAGCCGACTATACACAATACTTATCGTCCTTAGACACCGCAGACCTCGCAGGCATATCTGTGGTCTAGGTTTTTCAAAATGTCAAGGTTTAAGGTCGAGTGGAATCTGTTTCAGCAGACTTGTTCGTTAATTTCGGAAAAAGATACGTGGTGCCAAAACGGGCTGTTTTTGGCCCTAAAATTGGTCAAACATGTAAAATACTTTAAAATGTTTGGATGTGGAAAATTTCATTCTTGAAAAGTATTGCATTAAGATTTAAGCTCAGTTTTGAATTTGCATATAATGAGTTGTAGCATTTGGGTTCCATAGATGTAGTTAAGTCTTTTCTCGTTTTTTCTCAAAAATAGATAAAAATAAAAAACTTTTCAATAAGTATATTCGCTGCAATTAAACTGTGAGCTCGAAGTTGCGAGTCGTGTCTCCGACTCAAAACTAGCATCATAAAGTTGACTACTTGACACTAGTATACAGGGTGATCCAAGGTTAAACCCCAGACTGCAGGAGCCGAAACACCCCCAAAACCCCTCTTTAAATTGAGATTTCGAATTTTTTTAAAAAAAAAGCATTTCTGATTCAATCATTTCACAATGCATCAATCATTTATGAATTCAGGGCATAAAAGTACAGGAAATTATAAATTTTCATGAGATTTGGTTCACAACCGTTGCCAGAATTCAGAAACAACAATTTACTATACGAAATTTCGGGGGACCCTAGCTCTGACTGGGGGCACTTTTCGAAAAAACTTGATACATAAAAAAGTCTTATTTTGACCCATAGAACACGTTCCTGGAGTCTGGCCGTTTAACCCTGGACCACCCTGTATAATAAGATTATTTTTTATAGCGCGCGCGTGTGTGTGGGGGGGGGGGAAGGGGTCTTTAAAATATTTAACCCTCGTGTCCTGCCGATGTCGAACAACCTTCAATCACCGGTTCAACACCGACGAGATGATCGTAACGGCGGCGGCTCAGGTGAAACAGGCTCCGCGGAGAGTTATAACGACACGGGACACGGCGATAAGCGAACGAGGCGGGGGGGGGGGGGACTCATTAATTGATACATTCAACTTGTTAGGTGAATTTAATCAATGTAAAGATAACAGACGGAGATTTTGTAAGTAATCAATTTTAAGAGATACCGTGGGGGGGGGGGGGGGGGGGTTCGGGAGTAGGCCCCGAGGCTGGGGCGGGTCGCGCCGCGTCGCGTCGCGGCGGCTCTGGAGATCTTCCCCGGTTTCATCGCGTCGAACTCGAACCCCACGTCGCGCGTCGCCCTCGTTCGGTGGCGGCGCTATGAAAACAACGGCTGTTTTCGGGAGTGATTCTTCTTATGCACTCGGTTTTATTTTCAGCCACCATCCTCGGGGGTCGTAATTTCACACCCGGGCCGCGCGTTGCCGCTCCGTGCGCCGCGCGAGATCGCACTCAGCCGCGATGTTTCAGACTCGGGGCCGCGTCACTGACAGCTTCACTGAATAAAAGTGTAGTATATTTACCATACTCTGACACAGTGATACGAGCATGGTAGTGAAAACCGGGCTCCATGGCAGCATTTGCCATATTATGGTATGTCTCAACAGAGCGCTGCACTGGAAAAAAAGTCGCTTGGATCTAGAGTCCAAAAGATTGACAAGAAAAAATACTCTCGATTCAATCCACAGAATATGCATGAGGACAAGTTTTACTTGAAAACTTCAACGTTTTCATTTTTTCAAAAACTGCACTTATGGTCCATGTCCTCCAACAGGGCCAGATTTACCTACTTGCTGCCCATGAGCCGCCTGTATTTTGCCGCCCCCTTCTCATTCGTTTTGGAACATCAATAAAAACCATCAAGTGAACGTGCCAGAGGGGGAGGGGTGCATAAGACGCGTTAACCTACTCGTGTTGGATACAATTTTTGCGAAAGCCCTGTCAACACTACTAGCAAAATTTCACGGAACTTTGCGCGAAAGTTAAGTTCCGTAAACCTGTCTCTGTGTGGACAAGGTTCTCCATTGATAAGAAATGAACCAAAAAATTATGAAAGAACAAACATAAATGTGTTAAACTAATTTTAACTTCCGCTGCTGCGCCGCGCTGATCGCACTGTGTTTGGCACAATGCGTGAAGTATTCATGGAGTCTTGTAGGCGCTATGCGTTTTACGCCAATAGCCCCTGACCGCACTGCGTTATTAGGCGCAATGGGTGAAGTATTCATGGTGTCTTGTAGGCGCTAATATGTGTTACATGCCGACCGCCGCGCCGCGCCGAGGGCTTGTCCTTTTTATCTCAAGTCCTCGTTAGCATTCCCTCTGCGCTAAGCTCCAAGCCAAGTTGCGTGTTTAGTTCCTCTTTTAACTCGACTAATTAAAGATGGTGTCTCTTGTATCAGCGAAAAACGACAAAATTAGAATTTACTTTACACTCAGGAAAGAGAGAGTTTGTCTCCTTTTCTCATTGATATTTTTTTTCTGAATCCGATTTTTTTTATACCTACATTTAAAAAAAATGCAAAATTTGCCGCCCTCTAAATTTTCCGCCATGGGCCACGGCTCATGTTGCCACCCCCTTAATCCGGCCTTGTCCTTTAAGTCTCTCAAATGTTACAGAACAAAATAATCGCGCAAGCTAAACTGAATCAGTGAGATCGAAAACACACCAACTCTGCAACTCGAAAATGCTCAATTTTCATTAGAGGCGGTCAACTTTTATAAAGGTCATTGAAAGTTAGCGCATCTGTTCAAACTTGGACCTCTAAAAAGTCCTTAAGTGCTTATATTTCGGCACTAAAATTCTTTTTTTAAGACTAATTCAGGGTGTCTACAGGTTTTTGAAAACCAATTTCAGGACTTTTTCAGGACCTTTTCAGAACTTTTTTTGGACCCTCGGGCTATTTTTGCCAAGTCAGGGTCTACACTTACTGCTAATCTTAATAAAAATCGAGTCCATCCTCATGAAAATTGCTGATGGCTAAATAAGGAATCCATGATATGTATGTATAATCGGGGACACTCTTCTACGTGATAACTGCACTTGTACTCGCGAAAACTGTGAATTTTAAATTTTTCGGGACCTCGAGTTAAATTTCCGGACTTATTCGTGACTTCGGGACCGGTCATGCATATTCTGGACTTTTTCCGGACTTTCGGAACTTTCGGGACCTGTAGACACCCTGTAAATGTCTTCATCTACAGTGCAGTTATGTGTGCGTCTTGATTACTTTCATTTTTCTAAGTTGGTGTGTTTCCGTTCTCACTGATTCAACTAAGAAATCGAGTGTTGAAGTAGCCGCATTCCGGTTAGGAACTCTTCACATCCCTACACTATGGAGAGCATGCAAGTTGACTTCAGTGCTTCTACTTCGGCACCAAAAATCTTTTTTTAGACTAATTTCTTCATCTACAGTGCAGTTATGTGTGCGTCTTGATTACTTTCATTTTTCCGAGTTGGTGTGTTTTTGTTCTCACTGATTCAACCATAAAATCGATTATTGAAGTAGCCGCATTCCGGTTAAGAACTCTCCACACACTGGAAAAAAACACATTGGATCCAGAGTTCACGGTGCGCAGTAATACGGTTACCTGCACCGTACTCTCGGTCATGTGAACCGCAGGGTGCGGGAGTGCGAACCGAGCCGTGAGAGGCCGCGGCTTACTTGACCGAGGTTCTTCCGTGGAAAAAATTCCACGGTGGTACGGTTCACATTACTGCACATCTCGGCTTTTCACTCGGGTGAAATCGGAAACGTTCGGGTGAACAAATTTAAAGTTCGGTTTCTAACCGTCTTTGAGCAAGTGAGTGGGTACGGCCAGCTTTCCACGCGTGAGAATGGCGTGGGCTTTGAATCCGATCGTGGAAATGGAGTGAATAATTTCAATCACAAGTGCATATAAGTATAATGATATTTGAATTTGCCGCGTGTGGTCCGAGCCGGCAACATTTGGACAGCTGGAGCTGGGTGAGTGAGAAATGTGCACCGTCTATCAATTCTGTTCTCTGTGATCATCCTCCTTTGTTATCAGCCACGCTTGTGCAGTGTCGAATGCTTCATTTTATCTCAAATCAACTCTCATATCCCTGAATAATTAAAAAACAGTGCTGAGTTTTTGTATTTGAAACTCTGAATTGTGTGTCTCATGGCTTATCAGTTACTTAAAGTACTCAGGAACGTCCATTTAGGCACCTCTGTTTCATCAACCTTGTGCCTCCAGGATCAAGTTCGGCACTCGTTGTAATTTGTGATTTCTATTTCTTCCAAAGCCATGGTAACGAAGTGAGAATGTTAACGTATCTATACAAAAAGGAGACTATCTTCTTCCGAATCAGTTCTACAGAGTGTGCTTTTCTCACGTAACCGAACGTCACAGATCCAGCTTGTCTCGTTCCAATGATTTTGTCTAACAATTGAAGTACATATGTTTCTCAGGTACCCACCTACAGTTTTCAGTAATCCCCTTTGTTCTTTTTAGTTAGTTTTCTTGTTTGATGAACCTGCTCTCCTGAATTTAATAGGAGTCTGATTCAGAGAGATACATGAGCCCATTGGTATAACCTCAAAACATCTTCCTCCTTAAAGAGTAATTGATAGCTGTATGACTTTTTAAACAAATTACTCAGCTGATTGCATCTTGCAGTCTCAGTATTTGTTTGAAAATTTAGCAGTGTTGATTCATCTATTTCACCCAATAGTTGCAGCCTCACTACTTAAGCTTACGCTCTTACCTTAAAGATTGTGCAATTATTGTCAGGTGCGCGCACAGTGAGTTGTTGCTTAAATGCATGTTACCTCTACATATGGACTTTCATCTTATAATTTTTGAAATGAAAATCAGTGGTGCATCTATTATTTAATGAAAGGCGAATGAAAAAAAAACAAACCAGAAAGTGTAGTGTACTCAAGAGATTCACATCCAACTCTGCAGAAAATTCATACCTTCTGATTCAATCGCAAAAATTGTCTGGTGAGTCAGTGTTTTATTTTATTCTCCGTTTCAACACCATCCATGTTCTCTGCAATTGTGACCGATCAGGATATTCTCACATTTTATTTTATTAACGACTCTAGTGCTCTTTGCAGGGAGAATTAGTTTTAGCATACCTACATTGAATGTCTTATGCCCATCCAACTTCATATTCTAACAAGAACTAGATATTATAATAAGTTGTGCAGTTCTGTAAACCTTTCTTGATACTTAAGTTTTAAAATGGTGTATGCAGAATTTGTATTTGTATTTCATGAGAGTGATCTTTAATCAGTTCTCTTCAAGCAAGTTTTCTCACTGACTTGAATAGAGATACTGTTCCTTGCATGAACCAATCATTGCTCCTAGACCTAATGAGGTATTTTTTTTATTTTTCAATCGTGCTTAATTCTTGTTTAGAGAGATGTGTATGTGTCAAAGGCAAATAGTCAAATTAGGCATTTTATCAAATACCTAGGCGGATTGTCAAATTTTCAGATGTTGCGAGGTTTCTTATGTTTTCACAGAGACCTCTCGAATTTCCAATATTTAAAGTGTGAAAATCCATTAAAGTACAGACTGTTATTGCCTTTCCTATTCAAAAATGCTCCTCACATTTCTTCAGCTGTCCAAATTGTGAAATAAGTTTATTTTATTAAATGCTGTGTATTTTGAGATAAATGTGCAATCTAGGACTAGAAATAACTCAGGTATTTATCATTGTATGAAGCAAATTTCTACAGAGAATTCCTTCCCACATGATCAGAGCATTATTTTGTCTACAGTTAGTAAAATAATCAGAATTTCAGTCTAAGTGAAAATATTTGACCATTTGCCTAGGCATTCAACCAAATGCCTGATTTGACTATTTGCCTTCAACATATGCACCTACAACGACCGATCAGCGATTCAAAATTGGGAGGAACTGAAGTTACTTGGGAATTTAAAAAAAAAATGAATTTAAGGAAAATTAGGAAAAATTAATAACCAGCTTTTTCTCTCCCTGCACTGTTTTTCATGCCGAACACCAGATCATTTTCCAAATTAAATTTTAGGCTTCATGGCATCGATTTTGATTAAAATTTGCTGTGCTGTCTGACTAAATATTTTCAAAATTATGACACAAGAGCCCCGCTTTTGAAGGTCCGAATGTCTTTTTTAGCCTCAAATAGTGACCGAGGGAGGTCTCTTCATTTTTCATTTAAATTTCTCTCAGGTATTAAAATAAACAATGTGACTTTATTATTGCAAATTAATACATGAAGTCGAGAGATTTAATGAAAGGGGGGGGGGGGAGAGATGATTCCAAATTCCCCTCAATAGAAGACAATATCCCATGTATCCTCTGGGAGGGATGCAAAAATCCCTGTTGGTCTTAGCAGGACCAACGGGGATTTTTGCATCTCTTCCAGAGGGTACATAGGATCTTTTCCTCTAAAATTTAAATCATTTCAGCAGCAAAAAATTGTAACTTCATCTCTTTTGAATGAAGAAACTATTTATTTTTGTAGTTGCAGCGAAAATTTATGATAGCTGTTACTAATACTGAAAAATTCAGTCATTGGAGGGGGGGCCATCCGGAGCCCCCCCCCCCCCCTCCTGCCCCAGCAGCTACGTCACATCGCCCTACCCTTACCGGCGCACCCCTAAAAACGTCGGTAACGCAAACCGCACCACCCCGGTTGTGCAAATCGCAGTTCGGTAGCAGGAACCGAGAGTTCGGTACCCTGAATCGGGAATCTCGGTACCCCGAACCGAGAAGTCTGGTAGTAGCTACCGAGGATATACTGTAGTGTAAACCGAAACATTCGGTGTTCAATATCGGCCGTACTGTGCGGTACGTGCTAACGCACTGCGGTTCTCCTGACCGTACTTTTTTTCAGCAGACTCTTGAAAACATTGACAAGAAAAAATACTCTTATTTCAATCAGATTTTTGCTTAAATCAAAAGGAAAATCCGCTCAAATTAAGAGGCTTGGTTCTTGATTTAAGCAAAAATCCGATTGAATCAAGAGTATTTTTTCTTTCAATGTATTCAAGAGTCTGGACTCTAGATCCAATGTGTTTTTTTCCCAGTGCATCCCTACACTATATATGGAGAGCATGCAAGTTGACTCCTAAGCACTATAAATCCTGGGCCGAAGTTTGTTTTGCGAGTTTTTTCCCGGCGGCAACAGTGGGATATTGTCTCCGTTGGAGCCGTCTCGCGAAAAGATTTCACGACTACTCCGAGCGGCAACTCTTGGCTTCATTTCCTCCGACTCCTTCCGCTCCGCTCTTTGCTCTTCTTCATTTTCACTCCGCCTGCTCTTGCTCCGGCCCTGTTTTATGTCTCGTCTTTTTGTCTTGCTCTTGCGAGGCCTCGTAAAAAAGTCTCCTCATCGCCGCGCTTTTATTTCTGCTCCATCCTCCCGCGGCTCCGCAATCCGTTTTCGGGAATGCACCGACGGAAAATAACTCGGAACATCCCTCGATTATCTCGGGCCACGTTTCCTCTTACCAGACTTATTTTTTCACGAGTCGCTCCGATTTTGACGCATCGTCAGAAGCGAAAGGATCTCACAAAGGCACAAAGTTCAATGGCGTTCTCTGCATCTGTACTGGCGAAGGACTACTAATCATGATAAGAATTGGACGTATTCCTGCCAAACGGAACTTTGTGAATTCCGACGTGAGCCCTGTTGTGCATACATTCTTATGGGTATCAGGGCTCGTGTCTTAATGCACTTAGTTCCGTTTGGCAGAAATACGTCCAATTGTTGTAGCACTAAGTTCCCGCCGGGTCAAATTTTCCCGGAGGTATCGTCCTTCAAAAAAGACGGCATATGACGACATCCCCCGCTCGAGCGGTGAACTACGGGTTGGTTGTTGAAATTGATAGACAAAGCTATAGACAAAGAAGACAAGAGGGACATGGAGAGATCCTGCAGGTGGAAGCGGGTGGTTGCAATGGACAGAGGAGGTAGGTAATAGACTAACTAACGGCAACCTACGAGAGACTCCATACTTAGACTAATACTTCCTCGCTTCCATAAGAACCACGAATTTCATCCAATAGGATCGCTCCATACTCCCTACGTCTTCTTTGTCTGTCGCGTTGTCTATCAATTTCAACAAGACCACCAAGGAGACTGTCTGGATATCTGAGACAATCTATCGATGACGAAAGTGCGACACCGCGTATCCTCATTGCGGTGATTCAAAACATCCACGTCTTGTCTATTTTTCCTATTTTTTCGAAGAGCAACAAGTCAACTGTAAGGCTAAAATTCGGCTAATCCTAATGATGACTGATGAATGTCGCGGCGAGCACTTTATTAGACGAGTTTTTGCAAATTAGGTTTGATTGCTAAACCAAATGCTCAACTCTTCAGTTGAAGTCACCAGGCGAATTTGAGCGTTGCCTTCCGAAGTAACTTGCATACTATAGGCACCGTTCTAGCAGTGCGGGGCCTCTAAAATATACTGTCTCTGCTCAATACGTTTAATTTGTTTTACGTACATTTAAATGGACGAGATGCAGTATTGCCAACTTGAGAGAATCAACAACTCGGTAGCGAGCGCACCTGTCGTCGGACTCGAGCGGTAAAAAGATACGAGGTTGTGAAGGGAGCCGTCAATTTGCATTAATTCGTATCTAAGTGGCTCGGTTTCGCCTCCAACCCCGCTCGAGGCGAGAGGCGGGCTTCGAGAGGGGGGTCGAGGGGGGATGGGGGGCGGAGAAAACTAATTAAATCATACGCTCTTATCATTCAAAGCAAAACACCGACAAGATACCGTGAGCCCCGCACTTGCTCTCCATATAGACCGACTCGGTATCCTCGATGGATCCTACGGCCTCCACCTCTGTTGCCGCTCGTGAGAAATTTCAAAATCATCCACATTTTTCCTGCTCGAGTATTATAAAGACAGTAAGAGTACGGACAAGTTGAAGTATGGAGTAGGGCCCTAAAGGGCAGCCAACCTTCTTACACAGAAAATGTCCCTGCCGAACTTCAGATTCCATTATCAAACAAGGATGGCCAAGAAAGTTTATAAATCACCGTTCCTCTGCAAAACACGTTGTCTCCACGGGATGTTTCCCATGTTCGAATCGCAGGGATGAAACTGCTGGGCTTTTTTCTCGTTAAAAAACGCAACAAAATTTCTTCTTCTTCTTTTTAAGTCGTTCCTGGGACTCCACAAGGCCTCTTAGTTGGCACTGTGATTAGTTTTGACTAACTCAACATTTTTCCCAACTTTGCAAATGAGATTTTTCCCTGAGACAAATCCCATGGAACGGCCCGTGGAGAGAGGGCCTAGATGAGTAAATTTTAGCAACTAAGTCAAGTATGTGCTTCACCAATGACAAATCGCAAGAATTGTAATAATAGATCACTCTAAATTATTTGAATTCATAGGTTGACTGCCCTTTAGGGCCCTGAAAGATCCATGACGAACTCAAAATTACCAGTCCGTGCTCTCCCTGTATAGTTACTCTAATGTTACCTGCTATCGTAGAGAATTCTGAGCGCATTTTTGAAGCATCATTGCAATTTCAGGCCATTATTTACTCATTATGGGGTCACTGGTAAAAAAAAACCTCTTGGTTCAAGAGTGCAGTTTCTTGTCGCCGGATTTAAGAGTCTCGACTCTTGTTTCAAGCGGATTTTGAATCGAATCAATGCAAAATCCGCTTGAAACAAGAGTTCAAGACTCTTAAATCCGGCGGCAAGAAACTGCACTCTTAAGTCAATGCACCGTGGCATTGGTCCAAGAGGTTTTTTTTACCAGTGGTTCCTAATAACTTGGCGGTCTAAAGCCGCCAATTGCAGGATTCATTTTCAAATTTTTTCATGATAAGTAACACGATGGTCTTTCGATTCAAAACTCATCCGACGGCCTGTTGCTCGGCAAAGTTCGGTGCGAGTCATCACCTTCGACCGCGGGTGCATGGCTGTGGCAGTTGGCACAGCGATCAGAGAGCGGGCATCGGGCCGATTTTCCGGGACTCTCGAGCGTCGCGTCGGCTGCATCTTATCACGGGAGCAACGGCGCGGAACCCGCGGGGGACATGCTTGCACAATCGAACATAAAAACAGGAACGAAAACCTCGAATTGCGAATAATTAAAGGACGCCCTTATTATGAGAGCCTGACTCACGAATAATAAACAAAAGACGGAGCCACCAGTGGCGTGGCGTGAATTACGATACATCGATTGTATGCCATTTAAACCTACGGAAAAGGATCGATAAATAGGGTGTACCTGAATAATCGATTCTTTACCATAAGTTTAAATGGCATAACAATCGATGTATCGTAATTCACGCCACGCCACTGGGAGCGACGCGGGAGCAAACCGACAGTCGGAGTCGGATAGGACTCGAACTGGTTCGAGGGGGCACGGCGAATGGTTTCCTGGTCTGCTTAACACGGACGGTTAAGCAGGGGGGTTTGCGGGGGAGGCACGGATGCAGGAAGAGGGGGCACGGCCGCGGGAAGGGGGGCAGGCACCAGAGGTCAATGTAATGAGGTGGGTCTCATCGTGACCGATAACACAAAGGACTCCCTTGATGTAAATACACGCTTTGTGACTTCTTCGTTCTTTGGGTTACAGGTTCGCTCTCTCTCTCCTCTCCTCTCCTCTCGCTCCCTCTCGCCCCTCCCCCGCCGCTTTCTCCCTCGCTTCTCGCGGCCATTTGCCTCTCTCTAGCAGCGTCGACGCTTGCTACAACTTTGTTAAGATCCCAACAGCCTGCGATGCCATATTTTTCATAATTTCATACGCTTTTAACGGGTATAGTTTAAATTTAGCGATTGAAAAACACACGGGATTAATTTAATCTTATTGAGGGTTTACATTAATCGCTTCGTGCATGAATTTTTAAACCAAAAAACACAATGATCTGCCTCCAATCTGAGTTTTTTTCGCCAATCTGTCGCGATAATTGTGCGTACTTCGGATATTGATAAAAATTATGGCATATTTTTAATTAGTATATGGCATATTTACCTTTTGCAAGTTATCTTCCTCATTTTATTTGGTCCTAATCCCTTACAAATGTATATAATCCCCATCAAGCTGGGTTAAACCTTGTGTATTTAATTTAATATTCTGAAAGTAGAAAGTGAGTAGATTAAGTGGTGATTAATTCCGTATTTTTTGGGCCAAAATCCCGAACTGATTGGTGCCGGATGACATAATTTGGTTCGGCGCGAAACCGGGACGTTTTAAAGTTGCGTGTTTCTCGGTTTGTCCGTTGCTTTTTCGCGTTTTTAATGTGCCCGTTGTGTTCTACGCGTCACTTATCGCATGTCTTCGCAAGTAAATTTTGTTCATGGTTCAGTAACTCATTAAAAAGTTCACCGTGTTAAATTATTAGGATGAAAGGACAAATCAGAAAAGAGGTCCGGTTAAATATTTTCCAAATTCAATAAGTGTTGGATTTCGTACGAGATCGGATCCGCAAAATATCCCACGGATCTCCAGCGGAATTTTCAAACAGAGGAGTATAGAAACCAATATACCATACCTTTGAAAGATTACATCGTAGATACTGTAATCGGCGGCGATTTTTAATGTTTTTAATGTTTTAAAGTTTTCAATGTATGCAGAATTTCAACTTTCGAAGAAGCTGTTTCCTTGCCCTTTATAGATATTCCCTCATCAAAGCAAGAAAAATTACCGGAATTCATTAATTGAAAATCTACTGGCACATACAAAAAAAGGGATTCAGCGTTTAACCGCAAAGTCCTGGTGTTCTTTTTCAGAGTTTCAATTATCACAAAACTTTTTTCGGAAGGTCCGGTCGTTGAAAAAAAAAAAAATCTAGGAAGAATCCTGTGTTCTTGGCATTATTGAATGGAATTTCCCCCAACTTTTTCGATCTCCAGCCCTACACTGCTGAGCTAAAGAAGAACGCCACATGAGTCTTCAGACGTCGCTAAGTTTCCTCCGATAAAACCCGAAATTACTCGGAAAATGTGAATATTATTTGCCAAAATTTTTAGACAATTTTGTACGCAATTTAATCTAAAATATCTGCAACTTTCAAGGAAAAATATGCATGAATGTTGTCAAAAATACACGTTGTATCAAGGGAAATTTGGCAACTCTTGAATGTTCATACGGCGTTCCTCCTAAGCACGGCGGTGCAGACGTCCTGATCGTGTCTCCTCTTCCACTGTCAAACTCAGCAGAGCAGGGAGCCTCGATTGGAGCTAGTCAAGCGTGCACATTCGGTTGCATACTTAACGCCCGGGAGGAGCGACAAAACCGCACACGCAGCGAGATCAAAAACGGTTTCAGCCAATCAGGGACGGGCGGTAATTGCGTTTTCTGCTCGTCGCTCGGTGCTCACCAGTCACCGACGCTTCGAGCGGCAACCGGGCCAGCAGTCAGCGGGGTCGCGCTGTGTTTCGCGACTTGACTCTTCAGATCGCGTCTCATCTCCGCTGCTGAGCCGACGAAAAACAGCGAATCTGCACTCTGTTTCCATTGGAGGTTGCGCGTTTTTTGCGTGGTGCCTCGTCGTTCTCATATTGCACTCATTGCGCGGACCCGTGACATGGACCAAGAGAATAAATAAGGACTCCCAACTCCCTATGCTAACCTGTGTTAAAAACCGTTACCGCGCGCTTGCAGCGAACCTGGCAGAGGGTGCGGTGAACTAACGCCACAGCGGTCCACGATCGTACCTCTATAGTATGTTATTCCATGCAATGTTCTTTGTTTATCTATGATTTATTTATATGTTTAGATACTTTAATACATTTTACTTTCGCAAACTAATGAAATAGTATAGATACATACCTTCTGCAGAGGTCAATGCGAAAGACTTTGATTTGAAGTATCTTATCAAAACACGAGCAAAGATGATTCAGTCAACTTCTGACGCAGAATCAAAGAGACTTGCTAATAATCAAATTAAAGGTAATGCTTGAAGTCAAGTATCTTTGATTTTGTGACACTCAGTTGATTTTTATCAGTACAACACTATTTCTCAATCAAAAGATTTCACTTGCGCCTTCGGCTAAAAGTACAATCCTGATTCCTGCTGCACACTGCACACACACACACACACACACACACACCCTCACACTTCCTTTGGCTTTCTCAACAGCAGTTGCTGCTGAGTAAAACGGTTAGAAAAAACACTTCACATTATTACCAGTTCATGTACCCGAAGACTGACGAAGATTGAAATGAAAATGGGAAACTTTTCACACTAAACTCTTCAAAACTGCAGGGCGACCACGAGGATACGAGGATCTAGAAACTTCTATGAGCACTACTGAGTGATAAGCCTAAATAGGTGGTGCATGGAAATATAAACAGGAGGACCCAATCGTCGGTTTAGTTCACTACACCCTCTGCCAGGGAGCGCTGATGTCAGCGCTAACCGGAGTTGGGGATCCTTATTTATTCTCTTGGTCCATGCCCGTGAACCCACGCCACCCAGATCCTCGCTGCCGCTTCTCCCGAGACCACCAAGTCCACTAGATTGGCGTAAAAAAATCTGCGAACATGGCCTCAACCAATAAATAGCATGCTGAAAAAGTAGCGACTTGGCCATGAAGATCTTTCGACGATGATACACAGGGCCGTATTAAGGGGGTGGCCACATGGGCCGCGGCCCATGGCGGCAAATTTTGCAATTTTTTTAAACGTATAGGTATAAAAAAAATCGGATTCAGAAAAAAAATATCAATGAGAAAAGGGGACGAAACCTCTCTTTCCTGAGAGTATAGTAATCTCTAATTTTGTCGTTTTTCGGTGATACAAGAAACAGCAACTTTAATTGGTAGAGTGAGGAGAGGAACTGAACACGCAATTTGGCCTGGAGCTCAACGCAGAAAGGAATGATGACGAGGACTTGAGATGAAAAAGACAAGCCCTCGGCGCGGCGATCGGAATGTAACACATATTAGCGCCTACAAGACTGCATGAATACTTCACCCGTTGCGCGCAAATACAGTGCGGTCAGGAGCGGTTGGCGTGAAACGTATAGCGCCTACAAGACTGCAGGAATACTTCACGCATTGCGTCAATCGCAGTGCGATCAGCGCGGCGCAGCGGCGAATACAACTCCGCCACACCATGAGGAACTAAAAATGAAAATATGAAGTCTTGCGGCCATTGAAATTTCTAGTAATAGAGTAGTACGTGCCAGTGGCGTGGCGTGAATGATCGATCATATTATCGATATTTTCCCATTTGAAGGTATGCTGAAGAATCGATCATTAAGGTGTTCGTTGCGAACACCCTGTATATCGATCTTATTCCATAGGTTTAAATGACAGATCAATCGATATATCGCAAAAGCACGCCACGCCACTGATACGTGCTTGAAAAAAGGAAACAATTTTGAGTGGCGTTATGGCGTTATTGTTGTGGACGGCGGTAATGCGTTCGCAGGAGCACTGGAAAAAAAAAACACATTGGATCTAGAGTCCAGGCTCTTAAAAACATCGTCAAGAAAAAATACTCTTGATTCAATCAGATTTTTGCTTAAATCAAGAACTAAGCATCTTAATTTGAGCGGATTTCCTTTTGATTTAAGCTTAAATCTAATGGGCCTGTTGCATGCAAGAGATACAGCCGCGCGAATAGACTTTTTAGAGGTTAAATGACACGAAAATTACGATGGTCACATTAAAAAAGTCTGAAATACACTCCTTACTGCGAAATTTGCGTTGTTAGGAACGCGCTTTTTCAAATTTCCCGCGTCTGGGGGCAGTTTTCTAATCACCGGAAACGAGCAAACGGCGGGCTCGGTGATTTCCGGAAGATGCCGAGTCGTTGTTGTTGTTGTTATTTTTTCCTTCAGTTTGTTTACAAACCCAACTTGATCTCCTATAGTGGTCCATATACGCTTTATGCGGTAACCAAATCGATCAACTTTTAAATATCCAACGCAATCCTTCTACATTTCATTTCACGATGTCACGAGCTCCGATTTTTAGGTTATGTTGTCAGTTTTAGTTGATCGGAAATAGCCGCGAGTAGAGTCCCTTTATACTGAGAGTCAAGACAATTCGGCTCATGGATGTCACAAACGGGAATAACGATTACAGAAATTGAACGTTTTTCGTAATCTTTGATCGGCCCATTCTCAAATGCCTTTCTCCGTTCCTCCTCTCATTCCGTTTGTTCCTTGCCGAACCCGTAATTCCCTGGTCCATTCCAGACTATAATCTTTGCAATTGGTGAAAATGTA
Source organism: Bemisia tabaci (assembly GCF_918797505.1). Taxonomy (NCBI): domain Eukaryota; kingdom Metazoa; phylum Arthropoda; class Insecta; order Hemiptera; family Aleyrodidae; genus Bemisia; species Bemisia tabaci. The sequence continues at coordinate 16,600,444 of NC_092796.1, forward strand.
ATCTTTATTCCCGTTTGTGACACTGTGGAGGCCTAAAATACGGGAACCAATCAGAAATGGATTCAAATTGTCTTGACTCTCAGTATAAAGGGACTCTAGCCGCGAGTTGCCGTTAATTGTTTCCGTTAGAAAACTGCCCCCAGACGCGGGAAATTTGAAAAAGCGCGTTCCTAACAACACAAATTGCGCACTAAGGAGTGTATTTCAGACTTTTTAAATGTGACCATCGTAATTTTCGTGTCATTTAACCTTTAAAAAGTCTATTCGCACGGCTGTATCTCTTGCATGCAACAGGCCCATTGAATCAAGAGTCCTTTTTCTTGTCAATGTTTTCAAGAGCCTGGACTCTAGATCCAATGTGTTTTTTTTCCAGTGAGGTTCAGAAACCGGGAATTTGGCAACGTCGCACAGGGTGGCCACGATGACGACGAAGTCGACGAGGACGAGGCAGCGGGAGCTTCACCTCTCGAGCAGAAATCGCTGCAGCGGAACAACAATAACTCCGTCCCGAGTCAAAAGACTCAAGTGCTAAATTCCCGCCATCCAGATCCTCCGCCAGCGTAACTTGGCTACACTCGAGTGCCGCGATGCTCCGAGTTAAGACATGCTCCGCTCCTCTCGCGAGCCTACTCAGCGACACATACTGCCGTGCTCAGGAAGAGCACCGTATGAGCATTAAAGAGTCGCCACATTTCCTTAGATAAAATGTTTATTTTTGAGGGAAATTATGAATATCATTCCTTGAAATTTCACTACACTTTAGATCAAATTACGAACAAAATTATCTGAGAAATTGGCAGAGAAAGTTTAAAAAATGTCACTGAAAATTTGTGATTTACCAGAGGAAATTTGGCAACGCCTGAAGGCTCATACTGCGTTTTTCCCTAGCATAGCAGCATAGCTGCACGGCGCACACCGTGCATCCTAGCTTGGTTTCCTGAAACTTTTTGCCTCCCTTAATTTAAACATCTGAATTTTTGTATATGCACCCATCTTTCATATTCTTTGTAAAGAAATTAATAGTCTAAGTTGCTGAATTGAGAGTGCTGCGTTCAACCCCTTCAGCTATTAAATAAGCCGAACTTTAAGTGAACTATTAAGTGAACTTGAAGGCTGCAAGTAACTACTACTACTCCCAAGCCGCTTACATTGCCTATCGTGAAATTTAAGGCGCACTGGTCTGAACGAAAGAGAAATAAATGGAATGGAGGATTTTAATCCACAATAGTGTCCAACAAAAAGATTGGAAAGGAAGGATGTAATATGAGAGGTCAGGAATTTTCGTGAGACTTTACGAAATTTTGCAAGGTTGTGTGTGTGAAAATTATGGAACATGTATTTCTGGGGCTGGGTGTTTAAAAACCTTCTAATGCCGAGAGCCCTCGAATTATTCATTTATTTTTCAATTTGTGTTCTTTTTTCCTGTACGTGAAACACAAGAAATAAATCTGAATTAACTGATCCCGCTAAACTTATTCAGCACAGTTTTAACCTGCTTTGGCGTTGGACTTAAGATCTGAAACTTAAAACATTTATAACGCTTAGTCAATTTTACGAAATTTTGTTCTTTCGTGGGAGGTCTAGATCTCTCATAGTAATCAGGCAGCAGGCCCTCGGAAAAGTAGGTCAAAGAAAAGTTTCCCGAGGGGGGTTTTACGAACTAATAAAAAACTGACAAGACTGCCTTATTTTTCTCCTTTCCCATTAGGAAGGGGAGGGGTAGATTCAAGGTAGTCCACATATTTCAGGTAAAACAATTCTCCGAAGTTTCGTGGGACAAACCATCATGCGCCCCAAAAAAGAGCGATTCTTCGTAGCATAACTTATATGTAAAACTCGCCGGAAAATCCTCAGTTTTCTTTTCAGCAACGAAAAAGAAAAAGAAAAAAGGGAAAATTACTATCTCCCAACATCTTTATTCTCCCAGTAGTAAAATCTCAAAAGATAAAGACAAATCCAGCTGTACAGAGTGATCCAAAGTCCCACACCACCAATACCAGGCATCACGCGTGTAACTTTTGAACAAATTGAGAAGGAGACTTGAAAGTTTTTGAGTGCCCTAAGGTCAAAGGAAACGATTTTTGGGACTCTCCTCTTTCAAAAATTAAGGAGATCCCTCTTAAAAGGTGGAAGAACCCTAGGGATTATAGGGATGGGGTGGGACTTTTGGATCAAACCGTGTGGAGTAAAAAAATGCCTAGATTTTTCATATTCACTGGAAAATCTTTTTAGTAGGTTGCAAGATCCTCAAATGGATTAAATACCTCAAATAACTTGAAAAAGAAAAAAAATCATTTCAGTACCTGAACATTTACGAACACCTTCAAGTGTTGACTTGCAGTTTGGAGCATCCGTCACGAGGAGATATACTTCCCTTTCAGTCAAGGGATGTTTCCTTTTCTGAGTATTATCGGGACGGAATTTCTTTTTTGGACAAGGGTAATTTTTTCATGGTTTTTTCATTCATAAAGAAAAGAAAATATTACATGTCCTGAAAAGCGGTTTTTTAAGAGCGAAATATCTTGGTGACCTAAAGGACCTTTCTGTCGGTTATATAATCGGAAAACTTATAGATTGTCTTTATTCAAAATTTGAACTCCAAACTAGGTCATCCTCGGGGCCCAATAAGAAATCACAGATTACGAGTAAGTTTAATCTTTTCCTGCAATTCGTTTTTGGAATAAAAGCAAGAGCACGAGGAAGTGCAGAGAAAGCTCGAGGAAAACGGGAAATCAGAAAATAACGGCACGGGGTCATTGAAGCACGCAGGGAAGGGTATTAATAAAGTAATAAACAAATGTACTTTTGATGAGTGAGCGGGGGCAAGAGGACTCTTTTGAATTCAGCTCGAGAACCGATGTCAAAAGTAGAGAGCGAAGAGTGTACGTGATTCCTGGATCGGTAGATGACCCGCATAACGTATTAACTCCACGTTTCGTTTCCCGTCTTTGTCGTCGCTGCTTCAACTCCTTAACCGAGTAGCCAAACTTCTAAAATAAATACACAACCCCCACCCCTTTAATCCTCCCTTGTTCGGTGGAATCGAAGAATAAGGGGAAAAGTTCGATGAATTAATGCGCGCATAGTATTGCATCAAGTAAGTAAAGGGGTAATTTAAGTGTTAAAATATAATCGTTCACCGGAAAAACACCCAAAAGAGCAAAACCAAACCGGAATTTTGACGGTTTAATAGCGTTTTTCTCGAATTCCCTCCTTAAACTTTGCACTGAAACGAAAAGATAAATGTTTGAAATTTTTAAGTGTTCATTGTACCAGATGAAGCAGAATTAGCACATCATAAGTTGCGGTATAGTTTCGTCATTTTCCCCCACTTTCAGACATATTTTACTTGACTCCATCACACGTTGTCATGGTTATCGCTATAACCGTCTAATAGATCGATTTCGAAAATTTATTGGTCAAAAGGGTATTAATTGTAGATGCGTTCACTTTATTCAAAGTTTGAATTATGAACCTTTTTTTGTAACGTAACATACATAGACAACGCCATTTCACGCACCATAGTTAATCGATTTTAGGGATCGCAACCTCTTTCTTCCCTATTGAATGAAGTTTATATCAATAAATAAACATTCAGATTTGCCTGATGATGACTCCATCAAATGAGAAATTAGTATGGCAAACCTACCCTAATTAGCGAAAACTCGCCCAACTAAATGCTTACCCCTACGTTCACAAGTCATTGTTAGGCGAATCATATGCTCAATGAGTTGCTCTTGAATCATCATCAGGCGAAAAATAGCGTTGACCCCTGAGCTTCACTTTTACCTCGCCCCATTCCATCATAGAAGTATCCGGGGTCTTTAAAATAAATATCGTCTCCGGCAAAAACTGACAATATATTTCTCCACTTACCCCACTCTAACAATGAAGCTCGTTCGATACCGATCAAACAATCCGATCGCTCTCACGGCTAATCACGCTCGTGAGGTACATGTTATAATCTTCCATGGTGGTGTGTTCTTTGATCAAGCGATATTTTTAGCGCCTTCGGTTTTGCATATATACATCACGCGCATCTCTAGAACACGAATAGTTGCATCAAGGCGTTGTCATCGTTGTTTGCGTTGTTTGCGGTGAGGTTTTAACATCGGCTTTTCAAATCTTACGATGTACTTTCATCTACTAATGCATATTACAGACCCCGCACTAAGAGCGTAAACAATGTCAACACAAACAAAGTCGGATTAAGCGAATGTTAAGCTCAAGCCATTTTTCGCCTGCTGATAATTCATGAGCATATAAGAGTAACTCGCCTGATGATGCCATGTGAATGTCGGGGTGAAAATGAAGCTGCTCATAGGTTTCCGCAAATTAGGTTTGCTATACAAACTTCTAATCAGCCATCATCAAGCATTCCGAAGGTAACGTCTACACCATAGACTCACTACAGCGGAGGAAACAAACTCGGGTCCCTAAAATATATCGTGTCATCTTCCGGCCAAAGTATCACAAGCATCATGCGACTTTTAAAAATTTCCGCCGCCATTTAATTTTTTTACAGAGAAATTGTTCAACGAGGCTGTCCGAAAATTTCACTGAATTTTTTTTGCGGTGCCGATTAAACTCAGTGAAATTTTCAAACAGATTCAACCAACAATTCTCTGTAAAAAAAATAAAATAGTGGCGAAAATTTTGAAACGTCGCATAGCGCATGTGACACTTTGGCCGGATGGTGACGACATATTGCCCCTGGCAAGAACACCGAATTCGGCCGAATCGGTTCGTTCTTTAAAAAATGTGCAAAAGTTCGGCAACGGGGGATCGGTGGTCCTCTCGAAAAGCGATGACAAAAACCCGAACGGAGGTAAGTTGTTATGCGGGCTGCATACGTATGGATGGCGGAAGACTCGTTTGTATCTCGGCCGCAGCCCCGAGTCGAGTGCTCGGCGGCCGAGCGTGTACGCTCCTTCGTATGACACTCAAACAAACAATTTATGTGATTACTCGAGCCGATAGCCGATAACAAGTGTGACATATTTAAGGAATGCCAACTTCCCGAGGCCCCGCCAGAGTTTCCTCCCTCGCCCTTTATTTCGCCTCCCTCTCCGAGCAGCATCCCTCTCTCGATTATCGATATTTTCCCATTTGAAACTATGGTAAGGAATCGATTTTTTAAGTGAACCATGTTTATCGATCCTTTTCCATAGGTTTAAATGACGCATCAATCGATATATCGCAAAGCGCGCCATGCCACTGTCTCCGAGCCACCGAAATGCTGAATCATTCTACTTAAAGTTCTTTCTGCCTCATCCGCACCCGGCTCCCTTCTTACGAGTTGGTGGCCGCGCATTGCACACCTCCTCTGTTATTGCTATGGAAAAATGCCGTATGAAGCCACATGTTGCCAAACCCCTCTTAAAATGTCAATTTTTGATACAAATCATTAATAATCCCACTTGTAATTTTTAAATGCATAAGATTACATTGTGTAGAAAATTCTCTGAATCTGAAAAATTGGACGGAAAATAGTCACAAGCTTTCCAGAAAATTCTCGTTTTATCAAAGGAAGTTTGCCAACGCATGAAAGTTTATACGGCGTTTTCATAATTTGAAAGTTGTAAAATTCCTCCGAGAAAAGTGTTTTTTTGTGAGAACAATTTACAAATAATTTTGCTATAAAAGATTGAAGTGTGAGAAATAATGTCGAAGAATCTTAAAGAAAAATATCTATAAATACTCAAGACAATTTGTACATCATTGTAAAGAATTTACACTATTCGAATGCACATGAACTGTTTTTCTTCAGCACGTTGTTGCTACCGCACCGAGACACGGCCAAATTGGAATCTGTATGGATTAAGAGAATGTGACTTATGAATTGAAAGGGTGACACTATTCGAAGACATGAACTGTCGTCACACGTGTTCACGCACTGTGAACGCATGGAACTGAGGATTAGATGGACTTGGTAGTTGCTCTACTTTTTCATCATCTTAAGGACCTTGTCCAATTTTATCGTTCCTTCATTCTTTGATTTTTTCAGCATCACGCGTCCCATATTATTTGAACCAATCGATGATAAATCCCGTCATGTCGCTTAACTAAGTAGTAAGTCCTAAAATATGAGCATTCTTACGGACTACAAAGTCCGCATATGTGAACGGACATTATACCCAATAGGTTTTGAACAATCGATGTTAAAACCTCAACGCAACAATGATTGCAACGCATTGATGCAACTATTCGTGTCCGAGAGATGCGCGTGGTGTATATACGCAAAATTGAAGGCGCTACAGATATCGCTTCATCAAGATTTTTTTTTTAAATGAAGATTATAATGTGTCTCTCTGTGATAAAGCATGAGCGACTGGATTGTTCGAATCGTTAAATAACATTTCTAAGAAAGAAATTTATCGATCAGGAACGTTCGATAGCGGATCGATCGAGCGCTCATTAGACAGCGAGCATATTGGGTTTTAACATCCATCGATGCATTAGTTTAGTTTCTAACGGGCATGGCTTTGACAACGAGAATTAATTGCGGCGGCAAAAGGACTGCAACGAACTTAAAGTTTTCACTGTGCGGAGCAGAATGTGTAACGCGGCTCAGTTTTGGCAGCACTGTCGCTTGCAAAACAGTAAAAACACCAAACCTACGTGCGAAGTTGAAATATGTTGCAAACTTTTCTGCATCCTAACTGAAGACAACTGAAACAAGTTGAATAAGTTGGAGAACTTTTGTAAGCCCAGTTAAAACTTCAAGCGCACTTCCTCGATCCCCTCACGTCTGGGAATTTATTTAACGATATGAACCTGCATATTTTGAATTTCGGGGAAGCGGAGTGTAAAATATAGTCTTTTGTAAGGAAATAATTCCGAGTGCACTCTATTTAACCCGGCGAATAGTTATCTCACCTCGTAAATACGCTCGGCGGGCAATTAGACTTCTATTTACCATATTTCAGCTGAACTTACGAAATATCAACGTGAAAATTGAGAGACAAAAGATGGATGCTGGCAGTTTCTCAACTCGCGATTGCATAATTTCTAGGAGGTCTTGATGTACGATTTATCATTTGAGGATCACGCAAAAAAGACTCTATTAATACGGCTCCTGAACTACTTTTGTTGTTGTGTTACACAAAAATCTTGTACCAACACCATAGGTACAGGAGAAAAAAACCTCGTGCGTGGGACCCGAAGTTTAGGTCATATGGATCTCTGAAGTTTTCGGATTGAGCATCTGAACACTTTAGGTCCAGCTGCTGAGGGTTGGATCATACATCTGAAACTTCAGTTCTTACATCTGAAGTACTTCGGTTTTCACATCTGAAACTTCAGTTCTTACATCTGAAGTACTTCATGTATGTAAGAATTGAAGTTTCAGATGTGTGATCCGAACATCGACAGCTAGCCCTAAAGTGTTCAGATGCTCAATCCGAAAACTTCAGAGATCCATATGACCTAAACTTGGGGTCCCACGCAGGAGGTTTTTTTCTCCGTGATGTATAAGCCATGATTAGCACATGCTTTTACGTGTCTCGAGGCTCATTCCAGCATGCACCTACTGCTCTTTTCGCTATCATGGCAGCGCTAAAGTCACCAAAGGCTTCAAGCGGGAGATGAAAGATTCGAAACTTACCAAAAAAGTTCTGCATCCGTCTGCGGAGGCTGCTCCATGGAAAGCAGCAAGGAAACCTGCGAACAAAAGGTAAAAGCATGTAGTGATTTATCCGGCTGATTTGCGAATCGGATCCGCGCGGGGGACCCGGGGCCCGAAGCCGTAAGTAATGAGCGGGCGCAATTAGCGGCTTAATTATGCAAGCGCGACTGCGGCCCAATCTGCTCGTTGGCCCGGGCCTCGGCGTATTATTCATAAACGCAACATTAACCACCGTCCGGCCGCGCTGGAGCCCGCGGAAAACGCCCGCGCCGAGCCACGCCGAGCGCCCGGGTTGGTAACCCTGCCCCCGGTTTCCCGCCACCGCCGCGGTGGATCGAGTCAATCGGAAAGTTCGGACGAAATTTGGAAACTTGAAACGCTTATAACTCCGTTTTTACAAAAGTTTAAGGTTGTAAAAGTGGTTCCATTAGTTTCCTCGTGAAATTTCCTACCTAAACCACCCCTTGAAATGTACAATGTGGCGAAATGAACATCAAAATTTGCTGCTTTAGTCAAGTCCGACCTCTCTAATTGAATCGATCCACTGTGCGCCGATTCGGGGCTCCCGGATTAACCGACCCGTTCGGGAAAATTTGTTGACTTTTCGCTACAATGCCCGGCCCGGCTCGGTCCCGTCACCTCGCGCCGCGTCCGAATGAGGTTATGCGATTTCATCAAATACAGGTCATGAGGGAATAGGGGCGGTTCTCGGTAAAAGGGCGTTTGCACAAATATGTACGTTTTTGAGGCCCAAATCAACGATCTAAGCAGTTTAATCGGGTCAGGCAATAGGTAAGTTTCGAGTTCAGTGCTCTTTTTCGCCTAATGATGATTGGTGAGCGATTGGTTGAGCATATAATTTGCCTAATGATGATCGATGGAAGTCGAAGTCAGCACTTTCCTCTGTGGCGTAGTGGAGTGTTGCTCCTCCCTCTCATTTGTCTATACCCTCCCCCTAGAAAAAAAATTGTTACACCTCCCTCCTCCCCCCAAAAATTGTTTCTACCTCCCCTATTTCGCTCCAATCCCAAAATGACCCTTTCGATTCCGTCCCCTCATCTCTCGAAAATTTGATCGTAAATGTTAATTTTGCTGAGGATAAGTTTATCAACCAAAAGATGATGATACAAAAACGAATAAGGCAGAAACAAATTTCTCTTATGATCATATCAATTTACATCTTGAAGCTTAAAATGTTTGTTGCAAACCCTCTTTTTCTCTAAATATGGTCTTCTTCCTCCTCCTCTGGGTCTCTCGCTTTTTTCTCTGTTTCGTCCTTCCCTTCCATCCCCTTTTTTCAGCCCGAGAGGAAGAGCGGGGGAGGGGAGAGCTTCGTACCCGTCCCCTTGGATTCACCGCCGGCATGTATTAACTGCCGCTAAAAAAAGCCATCCCTGCAACGTCCCGCAATTCGCTATCTCTGAACCTGCGCTCAAATCGCTCTGAAACGGTTAGGTGTACGCAAATGCACGGAAGAGGATTAAAGCATCAAACAAAGTGACCGCGTGGGATTCTAAAAAAGGACGCATGAAAGCGCCGAGCTCCACGTGGCGGGGTCGTGGGGGAGGGGGGGCGAGGAGGGGACGGGGGAGGAGGGGGAGGTTAAAAAGAGGATCGCCGCGTCGAGGCTTTGAATGATTAAAAGTTGGATACGCGCTAAGAGCCGTCGCACGAAGGCATAAACCTCCCATCAACCCAGCATTTCCATTGCAGATGCGTGGTTTTATTCGCCCAGGTTGAGCGGGCAAATCAACGGTAACTAAACGAGGAGGGCTCACACGGGAAGACAACAGTAACTGCGTTTGAGCGTGGGTCCTGATTAACACTCGTGCTGAAGCGCTTCGAGGCTCACCTTGCGATTCGCTTACTGCTGTTTTCCGTAGTGTACCACGTGACATCGTCGAGAGGGGGAGTGCAGGTTGGTTACCGGCTAGGCGTTAACCACCCTCCTGACAGCCTCGCTCCCCTTCCGGCCCCCCGCACCCCCACCCCTCCGCGCCTGGATGCTAATCCTCTCCCGTGCAGTCTAACCTAACGAATGAGTGATTATTGTTCTATTTTGGATTCCAGATTATCCCGACAAGAACATTATCATTAACACTGTGTTTCTAGGAGATTGCGCCGGACGGCTCCGTTGTCAAATCCTCCGCCGACTCGGACCCTCAGGGCCGTGAGCAGGGTCTCGCCGGATTGGAAATCTACACCACTGGGATCAGGAGAAACCCTGGAGCGAATTTCTGTCGGCGAAGTGGGGCCGGGTAAGAGTGATGTGAGCGCCATGGTCGGAGTGCATGGAAGCACCTCCATTCCTCTATTCTAATGGTTCTGCAGGTCCGTCCGATGCATTTTCGGCGTAGAGGCAGTGTGTTGTGGACTCAATTTGACACAAGCCTTTTGAGCGATGTAGGAGTGTTATAGTTCATTCTAGAAGGTGTGGAATTTAATCCGCGATTATCAGAGGGAATTTTTCACATTAAATTCCATTAGTGTCACAAAAAGAGAGTACGTTACACGGCTAAAATTTGACAAACAAATCAGCAATTATTTTCGTTTGTAAAATGCTCTTAGCTTTGATTCATACACACCATTAGCAGAATTGAGGAGATCTTTGGAGCAAGGGCGTGTAGGACTTGCAATTCTGCTAAGATTGTGCGACTTTGAATACAATTTGCAGCAAACCAAGTTATACATGCATGCTAATTATTTTCATAGGCAGTTCTTAGACCTTCATGCTTGGGGGTGCCCAGAGGTGGAAAATGTCGGAGACCGGCCCCGAAGGGGACAGTCGCTTAGGGGAGGTCTAAGTTTCGGCCCTCAAGTTTTATCCCTTTCCTACCCTCCTTTCTCTTTTTCTTTCCTTCCTTTCTACATAAATACCTATAAATTCAATGTAGAAAATGTTAGCAAAACTTTCCATCAAAACTACAATCTTACCATAAAAAAACAGTAGAATCTTTGTAAAACACGGCTATCAATAAAAAATCAATCAAAATTCTGTTTAAAACATTTTCAATCAATCGCTGGGATTTTTCCTCAGTGTGAGCGAATACAGAATCTTTAAAAGCAGTAATTTCACGGTTCCGATAACCGTACGTAATTTTTGCTTGGGGGTGCCCGGCACCCACTGGCACCCGTAGAACCGCCTATGATTATTTTCACGGAAAAATAAATCAAGATTATAAAAATTTTTTCAGAGAAAAATCCAATTTTAGGGGATTACCCTTACCTTTTTTCCCCCGTGATGCAGATTAATATCTAAAACATTTAGGAGCAAATAGTTCATAAACTTACTAAGACTGTGTTGACTCTGATAAGGTGTTGACGAAAATCCACCTGATAAAATTCACACCGTTCCCGATCTTAGTCCCGCTGAGAACGGCTTCACACGAGTGAGAACAAAACCAAGTGCGAGTGTGCATGTTCTCGGCCGATGCACCGTGGTATTAATTAAAGAGTCACGATTATTCCGCCCGGTCGAACAAAAACCCCGCATCTTCAACGCGGGCCTTGCGGGGCTTACGCGGTTTCCGCCGAGCACGGCAGTATTTGAGCAAGCTCGGAGCCCGGCCGAACAATAAGTTGTAGCTGCACAAGTATTTGCATACATCTAAATTAAGTGCCCCGGCCACGGTCGAGGTAGAGAACTTGCCGGACTCGCCTTCGATAGGGGGTGAATGTCAGGCGTTCGCCGGGGAGGGGGGTTGCAACGCCGTTGATAAAATGGCGTGCTTAATGGTTGTAAAATAACGCCCGGGTCACGTTGCATGATCGTGCATCGCGCTGATTTCGATTAGACGTGTTTATGCTGAAAGGAACTATGTGCATAGGGTTTCGCGCGCAGCATAGTTCCTTTCAGCATAAAGTCCGATTAGTTTTCGGTTGCTCTCGGCTTGTACCTGATTACCCCCGGTTTACTCCGGTAAAAAGATGTGGACTGGTTGGACCGAGCTTAACTTGAAGGTGTCGGGTTTTTTGGTGAAAAAATTCTGCTCTTTCGTTGGTCTTGGCAGGGTGGGTCGATGGCACATTAAAATTTTACTGCTTCATGTATAATTATAAAATGGTCTGAATTTAAAATTCTTTCCCGACATCGGATCAAGGAGATTAAGTTGCTTAAAATTTGGACGTATTTCTGCAAAACAGAACTATGTGCATTAAAGCATGAGCCCTGAGACCCATAAGAATATATGCATAACAGGGCTCACATCATAATGCACATAGTTAGGCAGAAATACGCCCAGTTTAGAAAATGGACTTCTTTGTGACATCACTGGGCAGTATGTCTCTTTTAAACCCGAGTACTTAAGCGAATCCTTCTCAATTTCAATTCACAATTTCAACGCTAGCACTATTTTCTTTTTCAAGTTCGCATGTTTTACATTAATTATACCGAACTGATGATTAACTTTCCATTTTTGGAAAAGAAGTGCTTTCCTAGCTCATATGCAGAAAATGCTTTCAAAATTTAGCTCGACTTTTCCACTTTAAACTTCAATTTAATTTATTTCATTTTTGTCTTCAGTGCTTTGAACGTGTCGATATGTTTCAAGTGATGAATCCCCGCATGTGACGTGTATGTTTGAAACAGTAACGTCTGGCTTGAAATAATCCCCATTTTGAGACGGAGAGCCCGAGCTAAAAAGCTCGGACCTTTGATACACAGCTTTTTGAGGAATTCCCTGCGTCGTTAAACGATGAAAATCCAGCAATGCTCATTGTCAGTGCTCGAGTCTCGTCAGGCCCATGCGGGTGCAATTACGACTCGACAATGCGGAGCCTTCCGATGTTGTCCAACTATGACGGGAATTTCAAACATTTTCCGAAATGTGTGAGGCCTTGTTTCCATATCGACTCGCCACAAAAATTTAACAATGCGTTGATTAAAAACAAAAATAATTCTTAATTTCCCAATTTTTTTTTTTTTTAAAAAAAAGAAAAAAAGAAAAAATAGTGCTTAAATAGTATAAAGTGCAAAAAAGTTGATATTTTGGTACCATTTTGGTTTGGTTCCATGTATTCTGAAAAATTGAGAGGGAAAAAAGGACATTGATTTAACATCTCGAAACACGTGAGGAAATCGCGGACAGAGGGTCAGATTCACCTCGTCGCTGTAAGTTCAGCTGTTTTGTGAATAATGCGCTCTACAATTTGTTGCTTGTCACAAAAATTGCGAAACTCGGTGAACGGCCAGCAACTAGATAGTGGCGCAAGAGTTTTCAGGATGATGCTCTAAAAGCAGAGAAGAGTGAAGTGGAGAACCTTCATGAGGAGAGAATCATCACAAAAGGATTCATTTCTAATTGGTTCGTTTACCTTATGCTTCGTGGAGCTCTGATGATAGAAAAAATGACGAACATTGCATGCAAGTGATTCAAAATGACAGAGAACGAGATTTTGTATACTTTTCTCGCCGTCAAAAATAGTAAAATTACAGTGAAGACGTTTAATTTATCTGCTTTGAAACAAATTTTGTGCGATACACATTCGAAAAAAATTGTTTAAACTAGACCTCTGATACATCGGATCTAGTAACAACCGCGGTATAGCACCATCGAATATGGCAACAACTCCATCCCACCAAGAGTCGCCGTCATTTTTTTCTAATGGGTCTCCATGGGAAAAGGTTCTCTAGAAAGGTTCTTTTCCCATCTACATTATTCCGCAGTACTGACAACGCTACATGGAAATTCAGGAAATTTATAAGATGTGTGACAGCAGAGCAGCCCACACAAAAGAGCAGGAGGATGTAGGTACGTTTCGACAAAAATATTAATAGCGCAACTGTGACAAACGACACAAGTAAGTGAATCGCGTCACCTTGCAATGTCCCCATCGACATTGCCGGTATATTCTGCGAGGAAAACTGGACGATATGGAGGCGCAAGGGGAGGGGGGTACCATGAAATCTTCCACTTCCGTCGCACACCGGATCGAGTCAATTAAAGGAGTTGGACATGCAATTTTTGACCAAAACTGCAAATTTTGATGTTTATTTCATCAAATTTTAAATTTAGAGGGATGCTCCTGTAGGAAATCTTACGAGGAAACCAATGAAACCGCTTTCAAAACCTCAAAATTTGTAACAAGGGAGTTATAAGCGCGATTAAAGTTTCCAGATTTTGTCCGATCTCTCCTATTGACACGAACCACTGTGCTCCGTCGACACAGAACGGAAATGCACCTTGACTGCACTGCTACCATGAAGTTGCCGATTCCTCCGGTATATCTACTCGGTGATAAATGGATTAAATCATTCAAAATCATTCAAATGGGACGTATCTACGTTCGGCCTTTTTTTGGACATAGGTTATTCATTTTCAGAACGAAGCTGGATATAACTAAGCCGCACGGAAGTTGGGTTTTGGGGTGTGATTTTTTATCAAATCCTACCACAAGTTGAAGAAGAGCATTAAGAGCTACATTTTGCTATAAGGAACCACTATTTTTGGTTCATCTTAGAGGCAGAATAAAAGTGTCATTGGTTTCCTCATTCATTTAAAAGCTTTTGTGGTTCAGTCAAATAAGTGGCTCCTTATTGCAAAATGTAGTCTAAATTAGTAAGATGAAGGCTTTATGCAGATAGACGGTGTCTCTGGGGCATTTTTGGATGTAGGTAAGTTCGTCGCTTGGCTTACAAAGGGGCGTAACTGCACATGGAGATGGGCCCGGGAAAGCATTGAGTTCTATGGACGACAGGGTTCATCGCGAAGTGTAGTTACGCCTTTATGTCAGGAGGGCGACGAGTTGTTGTGTTGAATGAAATATGAGCGGGAATCGCACGAAACGAACGGATCGTATTTGAAGGAGGGTTTCAAAAATCCAAGTAAAATCCAAAAGTCGCTATCAGATTTCATGACGTCATACGAAAAAACCGGGTATCCTTTCATCTGCGTATCTTCATTTACTTTTTGGCTGTAAGTGCAATGAGAGGTTGCGTATATTTCTCATTAGAATATTTTAAAAAAGTTCCGATAATCCGATGAAGGAACCACGAAAGCACAGGGGCGGATCGTGGAACGGTCATGTTACACGTTGGTTAAAGCCCATCATGAACGTCGAACCAATGAAACATGTTTTCTTTATTACTACAGTTTTGAGCCTTCTACCTTTTCTTAAGCTAGGAAACTCATCTCCCGTTAAGATCAACCCTTAAAATACCTAATATCAGGGTAGTTCCTGGATTCTGCAACATCAACATTCTGACGATCTCTTTGATTCACAGTGAAAAAATGATCAAAGCTAGCACGAGTGGACTAGACAACACGGGCCAGGCTGTTATACTTCCTCCTCATCAACTGGATTCTCAGACGAGCCCACGACACGGCTGCAAGATGATAGCCGATTGATAAAGAGAAAAGAAGAAGAAGAGAGGAAAAATAGTCCAAGGCTGCGCGAGCGGGTAATTCAAACCGAAGCCACACCGCCTCCCTGTTTACCGCAAGTGCTTCCAAACCAGTCTCCGGTCCGGGGGGGGGGGGGGGGGGGGAGGAGGAGGATGAAAAAAAAGTGCATAGGCATATTTGCAGTAACCTTCCACGCGTCACGGCATTGGTCTTGTTAATCATTGAATGAATTGCAAAACGTGTTCCCGCGGGGGCGGGAGGGGCGGGGGAGGGGGAGGGGAGGCCGAGCGAAGAAAAAGATCCCACATACGTTTTCATTTACAAACGGCCCGAGTATGGCTCTGCTTGTAGCGTAGGCGCATCATTGCCAGCCTGCGTAAGAATATTTCCACCGTGTATAAAAACGCGGATTCTTCGAGAGATCCATCAAGATGAATGGAGTGGACCTGGATCGTTGATCGATATATCGACAGGAATAAAGTTTCAGAGGTTGTTCCCTAAAATTGTGGCACTATCCCAATTTCTTGGATGCAGAACCGCAACTCAATTTGGGGTAGTACCGCGATATTTGAGCTGGTAGTCTAATTCATTAGGGTACTTCCACAATTGATTGGGGGCATTATACCATAATTAATTGGCAATGTCTAAGATGGGACTTAACTCCTACCTCTTTATTTTCTTGTCGCTATTTCAGCGATGTCTTTCGTAGGCCAAGGTCATTCAATAAAGATTCAATAATCGACCCACTGGTATGCTACAGAAAATGACAATGGCAGAAAAAAATCGGAAAAAATCGACTATGTTGTTGAGTCGATTATATGACGTCCTACAGACAGACCCCATGTTTATCCTCGTTGTTCACTCGATAATACTCCATTTTTGTTATTATTTTTGCGTAATTTTTCGCCTGGGTTTTGAAATAAAACATCATAACATAGGTAAGTATGTCAGGAAAGTATAGGAAAAATTGGCGAGGAAAAATCATTTTCCTTTTCACGTAGTCTTTGATTTTGTCTCTTATGGAAGAAGTCGGCGGGGACGTCATGATTGACCGGCCGCAAGGCGTCGTAGAAGAAATTTAGAGACGTCAGTAGCCAGGTGACCCCTTGGAAGACGGGTATATACATATGTATCCCCCGAGTAAATTCAAGTTGCTACCATAAGCAGACAGGATGCTGAAGGAAAACACCGACGGTTAACTGAAAAAGTTGGAACCTCATTCGCAGTGTCTCGAAATTTTTACCCCGTACTTTATTTGATCAGGAGAATATCACGAGAAACTGTTGGGGAAAAATTGCGGAAAATGCGACGGAAAATCTGCCGTACTTCAAACTAACGCTAGAGATGTTCCACCATCGATACGTTGTCTAGGAAGACGTTCCATTGATTCGCTAAATAAAATTCGATTAGGGTTTTCCTCCATTATGCATGGCAACGGAGGGCGCGGATGGAATCATTGACTGTATATACCCGTGCGGTTACGATCAAACAACAAGCTGCTCGGTGGGGTTGGAGCAGGCGAAAATAACCATAAAACTAAATTTGTCTTTGTGAATCAAACAACAGCAATGAACACACTCGGGTCAGATAATTGCCTCTGCCGCGTTGCCGGCTTTCCGGAAGCTTTGAAAACTCGGAAAACGTGAAAGTAATTCTGGAGAAAAGAGGGTCACTCGGCACGGGAGAACTAAATATCTGGACTATATTTTGAAATAAAGAACTTTATTAAGGGCTTATCCATAGAATAATTGAGTCCGAAAAGAGGTTACGAATATTTGGTCTATATTTTGCAATGAAGGAACACTATTTAAGGCTTATCCATAGGATAATTGATTTTATAAATCGATTCTAAATCGATTCTTTTTCTAAATCGATTTCTATAAATCGATTATTTGTTGTTTCTAGAGTGAGTTTAAAGTAATTGTTACGTAAGTGGCAAAATGTTATCCATTCATATCTACCTAATTCTTGGTTTTCTTTACCATTTCCAGGTTTTCCTCGAACATTTCCCAGGGTTGCAAATTTAATCCAATTTCAAAATTTCCTGACTTTCTCTGACGTTTTGAAACAATTTCCTAAGCACTGGCGCTTGAAGTCCCTAACTCTCCCCTGACCTCTTGCGATGAAAAAAGAAAGAGGTTACTTTAAAAACAGCGATGCAAACTTTGAGGCACTGCAAAATACGTACGTATGAAGTTGAAACTTGAATTTGATAACCCAAATACGGATATTACCGCGAGAGCGGTACTAAATTCTAACTTTTGCAACTTATCTGAATGTCAATATCAAAATGTTTTCCTGCGAGGAAAATCGGGTATAAGACACCCGACGTTTAGCTGTTGATGTTGCAAGTTAGCTTAATGTTAATATCAAAATATTTTTCAACGGGGAAAATTGAGTGGAAGTTACTGAACATTTCGCTGCGATGGTCATTAAAAACAATAAGATCACAACGGAAATAACCCATCCTTCGAACACCATGCTTCAATAAAATGCGCGATACAACTATTTCAACACCTGAGCCGCACAAATTGTATCTATCGAGTTGAAGGCGAACTTGATTTCTCGTGTGCCTGTTTTCTATGACCTGTCACCGTTTTTTGGTGACGATCTCCAGCAATTCTCCCGTTTCTCCCGTAATTTTTGCCTTTTTATGTATCTCCTCTTGTATTTCCTAACGTTTTTTGGGTCCCCTGATATTCGCATTTATAACTCTTTCTGCTAAATTTTTCTGATTTTTCAGGGTTCCCTGCTTGGAACTGACTTCAGAAACTGACACAACATGCAAGACGCGGTGCGCGTGATCACAGTTAATGTATGGTCGACCCTTATAAAGCTGGACAAACCACCCCTTTTCAGAGGATCTGTGTTTTTACTCGCCTATAAAATCAGAAATTTTATCCTCGAGGGGTGAACCAGGATTGATCGCGATGATAAGAGGGATCGACATGAAGATTGAGGAAATCAAAATCTAACGTTCGAGATAAAAAGCCCTAAAGTTCTGCCGTGCTGAGGAAAAACGCCGTATGAACATTCGGGAGTTGCCGAATTTCACTGGATAAAACATGTAATTTTGAGGAAAGTTTTCTATCTTTTCTCTAGAAATTTTCAGATATTTTAGATTAAACTACAAGCAAAATTGTCCCAACATTTTGAGGAAAAGTCTTCACAACTTTCCTTGTGAATACGTTTTACATTGAAGGAGAAATGGCAACGTCTGGAGGTTCATAAGGCGTTTCTCCTTATCACGGCAGAGTTAACATCTGCGTCAGCATGCAGCCCTGGTGCCGCCTCTCCTTTGACCGAATTTTGGTTTATTGGGGGAAAACCCGAAATGAGGACCGACACAGTTCCTCTGACGTTAATTTAGTTCCTCTTTCGGAATCTCCAAAAAAGCAAGGAAATTTATGAATGACTTCACCCATTGCGCCAAACACAGTGCGGTCAGGAGCGGTTGCCGTGAAACGCATAGCGCCTACAAGACTGCAGGAATACTTCACGCATTGCGCCAAACACAGTGCGGTCAGGAGCGGTTGCCGTGAAACGCATAGCGCCTACAAGACTGCAGGAATACTTCACGCATTGCGCCAAACACAGTGCGGCCAGGAGCGGTTGCCGTGAAACGCATAGCGCCTACAAGACTGCAGGAATACTTCACGCATTGCGCCAAACACAATGCGATCAGCGCGGCGCAGCGGCGGAAGTTAAAATTATTAAACCACATTTGTGTTTGTTCTTTCATAATTTTTGGTTCATTTCTCATATATGGAGGACCTTGTCCACACAGAGATAGGTTTACGGAACTTGACTTTCGCGTCAAAAATTTTGCGAAATTTTGCTGGTAGTGTTGACAGGGCTTTCCCAAAAAATGTATCCAACACGAGTAGGTAAAACCGTCTTATGGAACTCTCCTCCTCCAGCACGTTCACTTGATGGTTTTTATTGATGTTTCAAAACGAATGAGAAGGGGACGGCAAAATACAGGCGGCCCATGGGCGGCAAGTAGGTAAATCCGGCCCTGTATTACAGTGGAACTCGGACACCACAACCTTCTAGGGGCCAACTTTTGGTCGTTTTATCGAATTGTCGCTATAACCAATGCTCAAGTACATTTAACAAATCGAATTTCAGTAATTTCCAGTTCGGGTTTCCATACCGCACCAACTATTCGATTTGTCGGAATGACTTTCAGTTCGTGTAACCGAAAGTTCGATTCGTACAACCGAACTTAAAATTAAAATCGAACCGATGAAAGAAGATCGGTGACAAGAACCGAACTTTCAGCACACTGGAAAAAAAAACACATTGGATCTAGAGTCCAGACTCTTGAAAACATTGACAAGAAAAAATACTCTTGATTCAATCGAATTTTTTCCTGAATCAAAACGAAATCCGCTGAAATTAAGAGGCTTGGTTCTTGATTTAAGCTAGATTCTGATTGAATCAAGAGTCCTTTTTCTTGTCGATGTTTTGTAGAATCTGAACTCTACATCAAATGTGTTTTTTTTTCCCAATGCAATTGCATTTTTGGGATGATCTGGAACACAAGACGTTTAGTTCATAAGACCGGACATTTTTTTCAGCGAAATTCTGGAGAGATCGTCAGCAAGCACGCATCGATCAGTCGGAAGGAGGCTGATATTTCCACATCGCTCCGACAGCCGCGCGGAGGGTGCACGAGAGCAGCGGGGAACCACTCGAGGGAGGGAAAAGGTAACGTGGATGATGAAGAAAGCGCCAATTTACGACGACGATTCTTCTCCCCCTTTTCGGGGGCCGCGCTAAGAGTCTCACGTTACAAAGAAAACACCGTCAAATTAGTGCGCGGAGCTCCCAGCATCGCTCGCTTCTCTTCGGTTTCAGACCGCAGGATTTCAGGAATGAGTGCGCTGCTGAGAGGCGAAGAGGGAGAACACTGCTGAAGAAACTCAAGCGTAACGCAGCCGAATTAGATACCTCCAATTTTTGGGGTAATTGAGAAAACTGTTGGCTCGCACGAAGACTATCATCGTAATTTTCCCTCTTCTTTTTCTCTTTTCGCACGCGGCTTTCGGAGGTCCTTGAATGTCATTGATATTTCATTTTTGATTTTCAAGTGTGCTTGAATGCATCCCTGACATTTTGTCGCCCTTCTGACGTAAGCGCGTATCTTGATTTCCGCATGAGCCCCAAGAAGCATGGATGTATAAGTAAAACAGGGCTTACATTGAAATTGAGATTTGATCTCATGTAAGAAGTTCCTCGTGTCTCTTCAGATATCGTCATTTTTCCGGGAATTTTCGAGAAAATTCTCTGTTTTACCTGCACAAGAAATGAAAGCCGTTGGGCCTTGTCCACACGAGCACGGTTCGCGGAACTTATTTCGAGGAACTTGTTCCCGGAACAAGTTTTCAGCTTAGCTAAAACTTATTCCTCCAAAACCCGGAACTTCCCGCGTACTCCGAGCTTCTACATAAGTTTCTTTTGACGTGAATTTGTTTGTTTTTGTTTATTACGTCCTTTACATGTCTTGACATTTATTTTTGTTACTTTGGCGGCCGTAATAATCTATTATTTTGCAATAATTGTGTAGTTTTATTGAACTTTCGGTTCCAGTTCGGGCGACCTCGTGTGGACAGCATGCCTCGTTTTCAGGAATAAGTTCCGGGAACTGAGCAGTTCGAGGAATAAGTTCCACGAACTGCGCTCGTGTGGACAGGGCCTTGCAGTTTTGTTAGCCCGCGAAAAAAAATGTCAACGTCAATGTTAATGTCAACAAAAAATGTTAATGTCATTAAAATGTCACGGTGGTATCAAACGTCGATGGGTATTCATTTTTGTATTTTTTCAGCGTGCAAAAATCGCCTTCAAATTGCTCAGTGCGCAACTCCGTGACGGCAGTGTTCGAATGTTCATCGTTTGTTTCGGCTTTGATAATAAACGAGCAACAGCACTGGAAGGCACTCAACGGGTCAGTTTTTAGAACTCTTGTGAGTCCTCCACGGAAAATAATGCATAATTAAGTTTCCGAAGCTAAGATGTAGTTTTTTTTATTTTATCTCACGTTAGGAATAATTTTGCCATACTCCATCAACAGGGTGGCCAAAAAATTTAAGATTGAGTTTCTCCAACGGTTTCCGTTCTTCCCTCACAAGTTTTGAGATCCCCCCCTCCCCCACCCTAACTTTTGAGACAGTTCAGCATGATGAATTTAATCATTGCAAAATTCTTCGATTTAGCCAGGAGATGAGCTAACGATATATGAAGAGACCGATGACATTTGACCACTTCCATAATCGGTGTTTTCCCCCATTCTTTGCCCGATTTTTCTAGATGAATTCTCCCCCGTGATTTTCACCGATTTTCCACACATTTCTAGACCAACATCAAAAATAGCCAGAAATCGATTCCTTTCGATTGATCGAAACTTACGACTATGCTCGAAGGCAGGTCTATTGGAAAAGCGCACGGGACCAAGGCGGCCGGCTCACATTGGGACGAGCCCATTACAGAAACGGGACATTCACGGTAAAAATGAAAATCATTAAAAGCAAGAACCAAAGGTGTAGAAGTTATCTGTAGGGTCTAAACTTCCAGAATAATGAAGATTTTAACAATTTAATTGAGGAATATTCAAATGACAGGCGTAGAGAAACGCGTGTTTCGGAAAGATGAAAAAAAGAGGTAAAAGCGCACGTATACAAATGTTGCTCCTCTAGCTTCCGAGATGATTTTAAATGCAATTTTTTGTTATGACAATTGAATACAAACATATACTATTCGTTTACGTCATTGGTGATGATTACTTTTAATTTCCTGGGGGTCAGAGAGTGAATTCAAAATCGACAAGTCAAAAAACTAAAATTCAAACTTCAATTAGAGTTTTAAAAAAATGTCCAGACTTGTCCAAGAAACGGTTTGCATATCGAGATTCTACGTATCCTTAGCTTTCAGAATCATATTAGTTTTCATCCGACTTCTTCCGACTTTGGAAGTTACAAGGGAAAACATGAGCGCGGTTCGCTTAAAATCGAGCGCTTTCACAGGCCAATTGACGGTTGAGGTTGAGTGCAACGGGCTGCGTTGCTGGCCGCCGCGCCGCCGCGCCGCTGCATTGCTTATCAGCTTGCTGCAATGCTTATCTGATATCTAGGATACTGATTGCTATCGTATTTTTTTGTAGAGCAATTTTTTATTTTGAATTTGCAAAGAATCGGATGATGTCGTGATGGAAACGGTACTTAGAATCGAGGCTGAAATTAAAAAGTTAATTTCAACCAATATAGACAGTTTGACAGTATCCCATGATTTGTATTCCACCATGTTCGATGGAAAAATTTGCAATATATTGAGTGGCAATAAATCCTCATTCTTATGAACGATATCTCAGAAGTGCAGAAAAGACCTCGAAGAAACTCGGAGTTTCTAAAGTATGGAATTTCGCCTTGACATCTTAAGATTAAAGCTTTTAAGTGTTTGTTGCATATTTCGTATAATCAGGATTTTAGAAAATGGCGCTCAAAAAGGGAAGAATAAAGTCCTTGAAAAAAAACGGGAAAAAAGCATCTGTGTCAAAGAATGATAATATTTGGGAGCAACCTATTCGTTTATGATTTTCGGATTCACTTTAATGTCTGCCCATTGATGAACTCATTCCCCTATAGTCAAATATCGATGCGGTTTTTGCGATAGGTAAGAAGATGGTAGGGGGGAGGGGTGTTGTTTCTTAATAAAAGCATTTCTCAATTTCAGGAAAAGTGAATTCATTTTCTTTTTCAATGAAACAAAGCAAACGACACGCGCGTTAAATCTCTACCATAATCATGCTAATCTGTTTATCAAATAGATTAAAACAGAGACTTGGCAACATCACTTTTTGGCAGGATTGTCACCATGAACCAAATACTGAACATAATATTGGATTCCTTTTCCCAAAAAGACCGAAAATGTCAAGTTTTGAGAAGATCGGCGAAAAATTATCGTCTATTGTGCGAATGTCCCGTTTTGACACCTTTTCGTCCCACTGTGCGGCTATCCCCGTGATTTTCACCGATTTTCGCTGTATTTCCAGACAAACATGAAAAATAGCGGTAAATCGATTCCAATCGATTGATTGAAAATCACGACAATGATCGAACGCAGGTGCGGTCCCTGGAAAAGCGAGAGGGACCAAGGCGGCAACGGTGGCGTGGCGTATCGATAATCATTTCCGAAGCAGCGACTTTTCAAATTTATGATATTTTCGCCCTGGTTATCTGGCCCGTTAATCTCGCATGAAATAAACGACGGCTAGCGAACGGAACGCGAGCGCGACTCTGCCCTCGACGCGACGTTGCGTGATGCGCCCCGCCGACGAGTATCCATTCACCCCCCGATTCGATACTCTCCGATCGATATTTTTCAACGATCCTCCAACTGATCACGTCATGAAATCAAAATTCGATACAAATCGCGGTCTGCGAATGTTGAAAAATCTCGGGGGTGCCGTTTGTGAGAATTGACAAACAGGGGGAGGGATGGAGAGGGAAAAAGGGGGAGGGGGCGAAAAAGGAGGAAGGAGCAAAGAAGAAAAAGGGGAAGGGATGAAAAATGTGGAAACGCAGGTAAAAGTGAAAACAGAAGAAGGCGAAAAGGGGGGAATGGCGAAAAAGGAGGAAAGAGAAAAGAAAGAAATTGGGAAAAGGACCAAAAAATAGGGAAACACAGGTAAAAGAGAAAAGAGAAGAGGGGGAGGGGGGTGGAAGGGCGAAAAATAGGAGAGGAGGCAAGGGCTATGTGGGGAAAGGGGGCTTATGTTTGATTTTTTCATACTGAGACACAGTGACAGTGATATGCGCCGAGGATATTTTTCAACGATCCTCCATTGGGTCACGCTAGGGAATCCAGATCAATTCGCATTTCGGTCAGCAAATTTTGTAAAATCCAGGGGATCATTAGGGAGCATTGCAGAAGAAAAGGGAGGGGTGTTCAGGGGTAAGGAGGATCAGAAGAGAGAGAGAAATGGGATAAAAAGGTCCTTGTAACATTCATCACACTTAAAAATACAGTGTTTCACTGTAATGGATGCCATGCTTCAAGTACGGCTGAAAAATAAAGGGCACTGCGATGGTGCGGCTGCGTTGAACATGACGCCTTAAAAGAAGTGCAGTCCTGATTTCTGTTGCAACGTAGCTCTTTACATGATTTCCTTCATTATTATACCTGATTATCTTGGTTCCTTTTAATATTGTACATGACGCCTTGAAGTCATAGAACACTGGCAGTACCTCCTCGTTCTTGGAGGCAATTTTCGTCAATTTTAATGGATGAACATTCGAAAATTTCTGAAATTTGACAATTTTAACTTTGAATCACGCAACTGCCTGATTTCCTTGATACATTGATAGAGACTATATTGGAAACTTCGATTAGCTGGAATCGAGCGAGTGGATATCGCCTCAGCTCGGCGGCGGCGCACGCTGGACCGATTCAATAGCAGAAGTTGGACAAAATGTGGAAACTTTGAAAGCTTATATTTTCGACATTATATGAAACGAAAAAGTTTAAAAAGACTTCCATTATATGTTTTGTGACATTTATTCTGAGAGACACCCATTGAAATTGAATTTGTGACGAAATAAACATAAAAATTTGCAATTTTAGTAAAAAAATTTTTATCTGACCTTTTCTGTTAGTTCAATCCACTGTGCGGCGCCCGCATATTATACATCATTTCCAAGCGCTAAAAATGTAGCGTACCCTGTTCCCTCCTCGCTTCCTGGTAGGATGTTTATGACTATGAATTTCGCCGTAAGACCGCACATTATCACCCGCGAACCACGAAAATGCGCCGAGTGTGCCAAGTTTGAATTCCGAGCGCGCGCTTATTTTCGCCGCTCTGGAGGTGATAAAAGCGCCTAATGGCTTTCGCTGAGGTATAGGCTCCGCGAGATGAAGTTTCGCTCCTGCATAGTGTTTAATTTACAAACTGAGGAAAAAAGATAGCGTGCTTCAATGTAGCGGTGCTAAATAAGGATATCTGGATCGCTGGTTTCGAAAATCGCTCGACGAAAAATACAGAGATCCAGGGAGCAAAAAACTAGACTCCGCCGAAAATTATCGGTGGACGGGAAACGTTTTTGGCGCATGTTATTCAAAGCTTCAAAAAATCTTTTGTAAAACCGAAAATTTTAAGGAATCGGTGTTTTCACAGTACGTATAAACGTTTTACGCGGAGTTTCTTGAAACATACGAAATTCGTGCCCATCGTTTTAAGGTGAAGTGGACTTCATTTTTCAATCGGGAACTGCAATTTCTGGCTCATCCGTAAAATCACTCATGTGCATGGGGAAACTAGTGGGACATGCATTCTTTTTATACTGAGCCAGAAATTGTAGTTCCAAATTTCAAAATGACTTCCAGGATGCAAGCAACACTTTTTTAGAGGAAAAACCGGGAAAAACGGAAGGTGTGATCCCCCCCCCCCCTCCTTCCCGAAAATCCGAGTAATATGAGCGTAAAGCAGATTTGCGTAGTGAAATTCGCTCACTGTGGTTTACGGGTGAGGGGAGGGGGGGGGGGAGAGGCCCCAGATTGACATGAACTCAGAATTTTACTCAGGAATTTTAATTGGTGCAAGCGGGGAATAGCCTTTTGCAAAAAGTGTCTTTTGGTCACATTTTGCGATTAGGAACTACAATTTCTGGCTTATTTTAGAAACGACACATGGGCCATTAGTTTCCCGGTGCAGATAGGTCTCCTTATCAATGAGTCAGAAATTGTAGTTCCTCCTTGCAAGATGCAGTCCATTTTACACATACTGCTCCTTTCTAAACACGACAGTGTGGTTAGCCTTGCTAGCCCAGCGGGTCGATTGTTGAATCGGTATCAAATGACCTTAATCGATGCAAAGCATTGTTAAAATAGATATTTATCGATCAAGGTCATTCGATATCGTTTTAACAATCGAGCCACTGGGGGGAAGATCGTTCACTAACACGCGCACGGGGCGCGGCTCGTTTCGCGTGTTAAAATGCGCGATGACAAGCGTGGAAGAAGAGGCGTTTCGGGAAACAGGTGTGAAGAGGGGCGGAGCGGAATGGACCACAAAGAGATCCCGAATGGTAGCGGAGCGCCAAGCGCCGGCGCCGCCGCGGGAACCAGTTCGGAACACTTACATATTCGGAAATTTCTTCTTCCTCCTTCCAGTTTTTTCAATCTGGCAGGTGGTCGGCGCTCCCGGCGCGGGGCACGCGCTCGCACCTCGGAGATTATTTATTTTTCTGTTAGCTTTATAACATCGGCTCGCGCGTAAACATATCTTAACAAATTGAGATGATTTAATGAGATAATTACGAGGCCGGACTGGTTGACGGGCCGAGCTGGCTCGGGATGCTGCGCCGGGTAGCGCTCCCGGCTCGCACCGATTAAACTTGTCCCACGCGCCAAGGCCCGTTGCCACTTCGTCCGAGAAAATAATTCAACAACGCCAAACCCCGATATAAACGAATGAAAGGTGACAAAAATTTGTGCATTTAAAAAAGGAAAAGGCAGAAAATTCAGAAGGCTACCTACGCTGCTCTGATGATGGGTCCAATTAGACCCGAAACGCGTCTACAGTTGCCTTCCTGAATGGTTGTAACTAGTGTTGCACCAACAGCGTATCTCTTTGAGGGAAAATGTTGCTCAAATGAGTTTTTTCCCTTTGTCTTCAGCTTTCCAGTTTTCTGGATTTTTAACGCATTTTGGGAAAAATATTCCAACTTACTGCATGAAAAGTGGGAATTCAAAACTTGGTCAACACCATCCAGTTTTGCAATCATTTCCCTCTTTTATTGGAAGGTAGTGGCATGGGAAAACAATTCCTTGCCGTGAAAATAATACCATAATTTGAAGAAAATTTTCCACTAAGAAGTCAATGAAGCAAAGGTATTCAGATCATTTATTTTTTTATTTACTTTTGTTTTCGGTGAGAAACATCGAGCCCAATTTTAGCAACGACTACTGTAGCGTAACAGATTTTGAACGTCCGGTCTGAAAGTCCTAACGTTGATCTTCACGTTAGCTCAACCAGAGACAGCAAAATGTAGAGATCCAGGAAAATGAATGGGCGAGGCATAGGTTAGGTTCGGAGAGCAGCAATGTTGTTGATGACGATGGATTATAGCAACAGTGACGGTCTCGAAAATCCTTGTGCTGTTGCTGCTGATACGTTTTTGGGGGCCCTTTGTCTCGGGCGGGGCCTCCTAACTAACCTGAATTCCTCCTTTATGTGAATTTCCAAGATTTTGGGGCCCCTTTAGGCGACCGGCGGGGCCCCTGAGAACCCAGTCCGAATTCCGGGGGCACTGAAGCAGTGAAGTACCCTAGCAGCCCTGGCCAGACCGCACCTGCATTGCAACATTTTAGCTTCCAATTGACCTAATGTCCCTAATGATGACTGCAGACGAACGTCGACTCGAGCGAAGGAGAAACCAGTGGCGTGCCTGACCGCACTGTGTTCAGCGCAATGCGTGAAGTATTCTTGCAGTCTTGTAGGCGCTATGCGTTTCACGTCGGCCACTGCTGACCACATGGCGTGATTATTGATGTACGATATATTTTTGCTCGTATGTCCTAAATCACACGTCAAGGGATACATCTGACAGGATTTCCCGGATTGAAATCGTTTGGAAACGCGAAACAGTGCTTTTGAACTAATTTTAGGAATTTCGATTTTGGCTCGTATAAGAACATCCCTTTTGATGAATCTGGAGACCGACATTTCTATTCACCCAGATGACTCGTGTAAAAGTCAATACGTTTGAAAGAAGTTCGAAATGGTGACACTAAGCGCAACTAAAAACGGAAGATACATTTCAACATGATAATATAATTTTTTTAAAATACAAAATACAAAGGCAGGACGTTTCGGTACCTTACAGCACCATTATCAACTGCTAAAATAGAATTAAAAATAAAAAAGAAATTAAAATGTAAACCAGAAAACGGCGTTACATTGTGAAATTGGTATTGAAATCTATTCATATCATTTCAATACCAATTTCACCATGTAACGCCGTTTGCTGGTTTTTATTTTAATTAATTTTTTTTTTTAATTCTATTTTAGCAGTTGATAATGGTGCCGTAAGGTACCGAAACGTCCTGCCTTTGTATTTTGTATTTTAGCCTTGTTTCCGCATTTTCCTGTGTTTTCGATTATAATTTTTCTACTTCTACTCTTCTCTGAAAAAACGGATTTTTTTGTCATGTTCGGCGACTCTGAGTTGAGAGGCGGCCGTCGGCCAACTCATCGCAGTCGGCTCGTTGACAACCGATTAAGAATCGAATGCATTTCAGGCTGCAACGAGAACGATGCAGCAGCGTGTTGAAGACAGTGCTTCTCAATGCCTCCTCGTTCGGCGCCGAGCATAAATTGTTCCCTTCGCTCCCGACATATTTTGACTCATCGATTAATCGACTCAAGAACAAAGGGGCCTATTAACAGTCGCGCAGCAGTTTTTAATCATACTTTCTCAATTCTGCTGAGTCAGGTTAAAATGGGTCAGTTGCGCGTGAGGTTCGAAATGGGATGACTGAAATATGAAAACCGACGCTAAAGGCCTAGATACTCACGGCGATTAATTGCCGTGTGTATCTAGGCCTAAAATTATGTCCCAAAATTAAGACTAGGTCTCTCTGTGAGTCTCTGCTTCATCCGGCTCGAGAAATGGTGAGTATAATTCCAAAAATCAAGTTTTACATTGAATAACTAGGTCGATTAGGTAGACCACCACCCAATGCAGTATTCTGGCCACGGTTAAAATACTTTAAATTTTGACCAATTCATTCAATTCGCAAAATATTTTTTACGCAAGAACATTCGGTTTTTCGAAAAATGCATACATAATTTTAAAAATTCAATAGCAACACTACATTGCGAAGAGACCCGCCGTTCCTAAAACTCTTCGATTTTTTCATCATCGCATTAGTCCGACAAATCCGATGAAATAATAATAATAATGGACTCCGGAATTTCAAACCCGGTTATGATTGATCTTTGATCGCCTTTTAGTCTGTCGCGCGAGGGTTTGGAAACCACTCGACGAAAGTGGCTCACACACCCACGCAACAGAGTGTACGCGGCAGTTCTCAGCTACTCGTTTTCCTCATGAAATGGTGAATATCGATTTAGAAAAAAGTAACAAGAGTGTCTGTAGTTAGGACGTGCTGACAAGTTAATACTCGGACCGGAGTAAGCCACCGAGTTGCCAACTTGGACATATTTAATCTCATATTTTATTTCGAATAAGCACAATTTCTCACAACAATCGAAGGCCTTTTCCCGTAGACAGGCGGCTGGGCACGCGAACGTTCACAGGAAAAAGGATTTGTATTCACAAAAACTCAACAGCTTTTGGTAACAGAGCGCAGAGAGGTTGTGCTACACCAATACTGAATTCAGATTAGAACAATGCATATGAATAAAAAATGTCAAACCGAACCGTAGTGATGGCAAATGTAAAGTCCACATTCAAATGTTATCAGAGGATGCTATTTAAAATTGTAAGCTGTCGAGAAGAGGGTATCAAATGTTTGTCTTGAATGATGAAAACGCCCTTTATTAGTGCAAAATGACAACTAAAAACCACTCGTACCTTCGTCTTCATGACACTAAAGAGGGACCTCCATCGGAATATGAAAATCCGATTTCTCTTCTTGCGCGACAAAAATCACTCTACTTGAATTTCATTTCTCTGCTGGAATTCGTAAGAGACTCCATTTTCGCATGACTGATTAGAACTAGCTTTTCACGAAACTACTTTTGCTCGATTATTCTTGACTTTACGACTATAAACTCCAAACCTTTTCTTTTGGGTTCCAAAATGCTTATAGAGTACAGAACATTTTCCGGAGAATACACCTACGCGCTCTGTGCTACATGCTGAACGGTTTGGTATCAATACCCAGATTCTGAGATTTTCTGGATCAAGGTTCTTTTCGCTGTACATGATCTTATATGGATTACATTTTGCAATAATGAACCACTATCCCTGGTTCAATTTAGAAACAACATACATGCCATTGGTTTCCCTTTGCAGAAATGGACTACATTTTATAGTAAGCATTTCCAGCTCATATTAGAAACAACATAAATGCCATTAGACTCCCTATGCAGAAATGTGCTTTATGGAAGAGCCAGATATAGTGGTTCCTTGTTGCAAAATATAATCCAAATGAGCTTTTATAGAGAGCCAGAGATAACATACAAGCCATTGGTTTCCCTATGCAGAAATTGACTACATTTTGTACTAAGGAATCACTATTGTCAGCTCATTTTAGAAACAACGTAAATGCCATTGAATTCCCTATGCACAAAGGTGCTTTTATAGAAGAGCCCGAGAAAGTGGTTCCTTATTGCAAAATATAATCTATATGTGATACTCCTACCTATTTCTGGGCTTAAATAAAAATACCCCCTTCAAAGAGAAACAAACGGCACATATTCAGTGGCGTGGCGTGAATTGCGATGTATCGTTTGTTACGGCATTTACACCTATGATAAAGAATCGATTATTAAGGTGTTCCCTGTCACCCTGTTTATTGATCCTTTTCCATAGGTTTAAATAGCATAACAATCGATACATCGCAATTCACGCCACGCCACTGCACATATTTTGTGAGTGAGCCAGAAATAGTGATTCCTCCTTGCATAATGCAGTTCATTTCGTGTCTGACCCGGCTATCCCTCGAAACACGGCCGGAGCGACAACGCCGGTAGCTGTTTAGGGCCATCAGTTGAGGTCAGCTAACGCCTTAATCCGATCGATAGACGAATGACGTGGAGCGAGTCGCGGACGGGGGCGGGGGTGGCGGCGGAGGGAGGGAGGGGCGGGGTGGGGGAGGGCGCGAGCATTTGCATCACCTCCAAACAAACGAACGGCGGGAAGAGGAGCTGCGCTGTGGCTGCGGCCCGGGCCCGGGCCGGAGCCGGGGCTTAAGTAATCTGCACAGGATGCAAGTGTACGTTCGCGGCCGATACACCGGTATAAATCGCTCATCGCTTAAATGAAACCTAATTTATTCACCAAAGCCTTCGCAGCGTTCAAGTGCTCCGCGTTGGAGCCCGGCCAGACCCGGTTGCCGCCCCGCGCCCCGCTAATAACCGTCGTCTTCGAACTTCGAGCACCGGGTGCGAGTCCCAGGCGTCGCATACGACTATTTCAACTTGCGAGTGGCCCGGATTGCATAGCCGTCAAGTTGAAGGAGAACCGTTGTCATGCGCATCAAGTCTATGGTATTCGAGCACCGGGTGTGCGATGCGAGTGAAAGGCGTAGCATACGACTATTTCAACTTGCGAGTGGCCCGGATTGCATAACCGTCGAATTGAAGGAGAACCGTTGTCATGCGCATCCAGTCCATGGTATTCGAGCACCGGGTGTGCGATGCGAGTGGAAGGCGTTGCATACGGCTATTTCAACTTGCGAGTGGCCCGGATTGCATAGCCGTCGAATTGAAGGAGAATCGCTGATATGCGAATCGAGGCCGCAATAGTGGGTCAGTGGCGCTGGTCACAAACTCGTGTTTTCATGCTTGATTCTTGTAGGTCAGCTAAAAATAATAGGATCTGTCGAAACAGCAGCTTTCTACATCCATTTATATTAAGCGACATACCGCGTTTTGAAAAATTCGTTTTATGACGTCATCCAGCGCGGTAGTGACACCCATATGGTTTCTTCCCTCTTGCTTTATTCCAAGTTTCACGTAGGGAAACCAATGCAAATATGTATCTCACTGACTGATGAAAACAAGTTGGAAGAAACCAAGGGTGCCACTACCGCGGCGGATGATGTCATAAACTGAATTTTTCAAAGCGAGATATCTCGGTAAATATTGAACGTAGAGAGTTGCTGTTTGGACGGATCTTATTATTTTTAGCTGACCTACAAGAATCAAGCATGATTCTATGACCAGTGCAACGGATCCAATATGGAAGCCCCCCCCCCCTAATCGACCCTAATCGCGGTCTCAATGCACAAGACGTCGGTTTTCCTTCATTTCGACGGCTAAGCAATTTGATCTACTCGTGAGTTGAAATAGTCGTATCTGGCGCCTTTCAGTCACATCACAAATTCTGTGCTTGAAGACGATATGACAAAGCGGGTACGGCTATGCAACACGCATTGAAAGAAAAAAGTATGAAGTGCACTGCGACGGTTAAAAACCCATTCAGCGGTCTTGTTTGCTATTAGAAAATTGGATGAACGTCGTTTTGACTACTCTGGCTACACCTAAAACTAGCGAAGCTATCATCAGTCCGATCGTTGAAATTTTACGTTTGTCGAGCGGACAAGACGAGATTACGGAGGGATTGAGTTGTGTGATCGGTCGACTTTGTAAATCATTCTCTTTGCCGTGACTCTGTCGGGTGGATTTGACGGCAAAGCATCGGCAACTTAATAAGAGGTGACTTCAGCTTCTCATCGATATCACCCGGTATAACCACGACAAAGAGGACGACTTACAAAACCGACATCACATAACTTCATCTCTGACCACTCTTGTCTTGTCCAGTCGAAAAACACAACATTTCAACAGTCAGGCTAGAGTGCCTATTTGCGGAGAGTTCGGACTGGTCGATATATGAAACTCTTAAAAGCCTAAAAGGGCAGTCAAACTTCTGAGAGGAAAATAGGAAAATGCCGCTGACATCCTACAGATTCCAATTTGGACATGGAAAAAACAACTTAGCGCTGAGCCCTAAAACTTTAGGTGAAATAGCGGAAACTACAGGTAGTAGGTCTAAACCCTACAGTTGCAGGGCTCAGTACTTTTGCCTGTACTTGGCGCTATTTTATCTTAGGTGTTAGGTCGCTTGGCGCCACGTTGTTCTTTCCGTGAAACCTAGATGGGCAAGAATGTTTGAAAATAAGCAAGGCATCCTTCCGAATTTTTTTATTTTCTTTTTTTTACACTTCAAATATCCCACGAGGATAATCTTGCGCTGTACCATCCCCGGGGTCCCATCTCCCTCCGCCCCTAATCAAGCCAGACCCAGACAACTGTTGTTTGAGATTATCAAACTCAGGTTTCCTGGCCGGGAATCGAACCCGGCACCTCCTGATCATAAAGCAAAGGCTACAACCACTACACCACAGGAGGCCGACAAATGAGTAAATTGGTGCAAAAACTGAGTCAAATGCGCATGCTTTAGAAACAACGGGCCGTAACAATCGTAACAATAAATTATTCTAGACAAATTGAGTTCATAGGTTGGCTGCCCTTTGGGGCTCTAAGATCTCCATGACCTAATCTCCAAAATTACCTCCAAGTTCGTTCTCTCCCCGAATACTCTAGGTCAGGCTAGAGTATACCTGTATAGCGAGAGTATGGACAGATCGCTTCATGGAGGGCTTAGGGCCCAAAAGTGCAGCCACCCTTCTAACCAACTTTTAACGCACAAAATTTCACTGCCAGTCTGCAGATTCCAATTCTGACCAAGATGGCTAAGGATGTACATAAATGAGCGTTCTTCCGCAAAAATGAGTAAATTTATGCAAAAACTAAGTCAAATACGTGCTTTATAAACGATGCTTCGTAACAATTGTATTAATAAATCGCTCTGGATAATTGAAATTCATAGGTAGGCTGCATTTCTGGGCCCTAACTTTATTCGCGGAGGCATCGGTGAAGGCCTGATGGATTTTCGGAGTTTCATATCTGTCTATACTCTCGCTATACAGGTACTCTACGTCAGGCTGCCGAATAGCTCTGGAGCGAAGGGTGTTGGGGGATTAAACGTGGCAAGGCTGGAGGACTTGGGTCTACTACCGTGCTACGGCGAGACCGAAATTAAACGCCTATCGGTTAGCCCGCGGTGGGAGCCCTTGCCCCCTGGCTCGGGCGGCCACCCGCCGACTCGAGGCGTCTCCACCCACTTGCGGCTACCGGGGACCGGGCCCGACCCGGCCTCGCCTCGGGTCACCTGCGCGCTCCCACCGCCGCCGCCGCCACCGCCATCCGAGGCACGCGCCTCCTCCGGCTTGGCAACTTGTCCCGTGTCCCCGGGCCCCGACTCCGCGACCCGCTTCAAACCGATCGCGATCCCTCGCCCGCGGCCCAGCAGGGACACCCACAGCCACCGCTCCCGCTACCAAATTAGTTCGACAACATACATGCTCCCGCAGGAGAGTAGCGGGCTAGCGGGGCACAGGAGACGTTACAAATTAAAGCTACAACGGTCGTGTTCGAGTCTCTCTATGGTCAATGTATAGACCATATATCATCACCTTCCGGCCGAAGTATCACAAGCGCCTTGCGACGTTTCAAAATTGCATTTCATTGCAGAGAAATTGTTGGTTTAATCTTTTTAAAAATTTCTGTGCATTCTATCGGCAGCACAAAGAAAATTCAGTGAAATTTTCGGACAGATTCAACAAATGGATTGCATTTCGCAAAAAGGAACCAGGAGCATTACAATATTGCTAAAATTGTGCAACTCCTTTTGTCTTGAAAGTAACACCTGATTATCTCTAAACAGTTTCTATTTTACTCGCTAAAAACAGTAAATTTAGGACAAAAAATACCGTTTAAATTTCATATTTTTTCAGCATATGAATCGTTATACCGCAATGGGTGAAGTTGCACAATCTTAGCAACATTGCAATGCTCCTGGTTCCTTTTTGCAAAATGCAATCCAAATATAGCTGTCGAGACGCTGCTCACAAGCTAAAAACATGGATAAAAGTGAAAAAACAAGGCTAAATCTTGATCCAATAGGCGAGTTACATGTCCATCGCATAGACAAAATTAATTGAATTGGTTTCTGTGAGACGGGCGTATGTCCCAAAACTTATGGGCCCGTGCTTTCGTTGATCACGCAGGACACTAGGGCTCAAGGGTTTTTGGACTAACGCCAGTCTAACGAGAACCGATTAAATTACAAGTATATGCATGTTACAATTTGCACCTGATACATATGTCTCTAGTATAGAAAGATAAGTGCGCGACAAACTTGCAGAGTTCAAAAAGAGTGCAAACATTTGAGTTTGCGCGTCCCTCCTACGCTATTGAACGGGACGGTTTCATTTCAAGCGGACGGGATTTAGCAGAGTTCCTTCATTTCGAATTCATGCAAAATGCAAGACATATTACACGGAACTGAACACCGCTGGGCCAATGCGTCACTCCATCTGCTCCTCGCATCGTAAAATGTTACTCATTGGGCCTTGTCTCCACGAGCCGTTTCACGAGATTTGTCCCAGGGAAAAATCACACTTACGAAGTTGGGAAAAAAATTGAGTTAATCAATATTTTTCCCAGTACCAAGTATGGTACTTGTATCCCTAGGACCCTCTGAGAGAAGAAGAAGAAGTGAAAACGAATTGTGCGATATTTTATTCATCACTGCATTGTTCATGTTTGTTTAGTTAAACTAGTTTAAATAATGTGTCTAATTGTCAATTAAGTGCAATTATTATTATTTTAATCCCGGTTAAATACTCGACTATAACTAATTTATCTTCCCGCGCAAACTAGTCGCAGGACTGTATAAGCCCCGTCCCGTGGAGACGGTAACTGGGAAAAATCCCAGAAGTTTCATTCCTGCGATTCGAACTTGGGACAAATCCCAAGAAAACGTCCCGTGGAGACAAGGCCTTGGATTACACGGTCCTCATTTTTTTAAAATCGGGATTACACGCATTATGAAACAATCAAATAGTGCGCTCTAACTACGACCATGACCCAAGATAGTATAATTTTTCAACATATATAATGTAGGAATTGTTTAACGAAGGAATTGACGTGAAAGTGAGACTTACATTTTATGTTGTACTTTAAGCATTTGATCGGCATCTAAAACAGACAAAGCGAAATGGTCAGAATTAAAGAATTTATCCTGAGGCTGCCACGTGGGTGCAGGTGTAGCATTGCTTCTGAAAAAAGGTGAGAAAATGAAACATTTCTTGAGAGGAAATATTTACATGAAATTTTTTGAAAACGAAGCAATAAAATTTTCAATTTTTAGGGGAATTGTACACAATATCGCACAATGAAATGGACTAACATTTCACCCATTATGGTATCAAACAATGAGAAAGTATCTTAATAATTCCTGAATACAAGAGTTTGAATCGCGTCTCGAAACGTCCGTCGCATTCTGTTGTTTGTAGTAGCCGAGTTTTCCAATTTTACTGTGTTTGTTTTTGCTGAATTATTCGAGCTATTAAGGCACCGAAAAAAAGGGATGCTGATTTAACATTCTGGACGTAACAAAGTGTGCGATAACTCACAAAGAGCTGAATATACCGACACAGCAGTTAGGTTTACATCTTGACATTGCTAACGTAACTGCTGTAGCGGTTAATTCAGCGTTTTGAGAGTTGTCACATATTTTTTTACATCCAGAATGTTAAATCAGCATCCCGTTTTTTTCGGTGTGCATGTTGTCTTAGAAAAAATAACTTGCTCCTTTCTTTCTGCACGTCAGTGTTTCCCTTGAATACATGCAGAAAACATAACGTCTATTAGCACGATGCATACAGTTGGGCAATTTTTCCCGAGGATGACAGCTTAAAAGTTGTGCTTACAGGTAATACAAACATCGAGAAGGGCACGAGCCACCCGCGGATTGGACAGGGACTCAAGGCGACCTGCGGACCTCAAAGGCTCCCCCGAGCGAGTCACAGCTAATTTGCCACCCACGCCGCGCCGCGCCGCGCTCTGCCTTTCAAAGGCGGAAACTTCTCGCTCGGACGATTAATTGAACGGGGCCCCGGTTCCAGTTTACTCCCGTCCTAAGGTAGAACGCCGTATCTACATTCCACGCTGTCAGATTTACATCATTCAAATATGTAATTGTTGGAAACACCGAAAAAAAAGGATGCTGGTTTAATATTCTGGATGTAAAAAACTGTGCGACACCTCACAAAACGCTGAATCAACCGCTACAGTAGTTACTTTAGCAATGTCAAGATTTAAAACTAACTGCTGTGGCTGTTAATTCGTCGTTTGGCTAACATAAGGGCATAACTACACAATGAGATGAGCCCAGAAAAGCATTGAATAGTATGTAGGACGGGGTCCATTGCAGAGGGTAGTTACGCCCTTACGTCAGGTAGGCGACAAATTCAGCGTTTTTTGAGATGTAGTACACATTTTTATATCCAGAATGTTAAATCAGCATCCTTTTTTTTCGGTGAAATGTTTATTTTCCTTCTTTTTGAAATTTTAAGGGAAACTAGATCAAATTGAAAACGTCTGAAAATCGCCCGACCGTCAAAGATAAATTGAGAATTTGCAGGTGTGTGGAATTTTGTAATTTTCGTGTTCAAAATGAAACTACCAAGATAACTGAGCACGGGGCTATCCACGGTTCCAAAATTAAAAAATTATTCGAAGAGTCATGACAAAACAACATAATTTGCTAAAATACACGTGTTTAAATGGGAAATTCCACCCGATGACGACGGTGCAGGGCGGAAAATTGTTTCACTTTAAATTCTATTTGTCTAAAATTTCCCGGGGATCGTCCATGAATTACTTAACGCACTTTTACGGCATTTTTGACCCCCTCCCCCTTGCAATTTTGTGCCGTTGGTCCCTATCTATTACGTTCGTACGTATCGTACGACGTTCTTCCCGAGCAAGGCAGTTTTTTAGTTTATGTAAATTCTCCGTGGAAACCGGTTGAGATTTTTACGAAAAGAAACTCACCATGGTCTTGGTATTTTACGAGGAGAGATTTGACAAGATCCGAATCTACATACGACGTTCTTCCCGAGCAAGGAAGTTTACCGGTCGAGCGGGGATGTATGGGCAGGTGAAGGCCGGACGGGGGCCGAAATTTATAGAGGAGGTCCGCCCGGGTAATAGATTGTGTACACCAAACGCAGCGGCCAATTAGTAATTGCACCTTTGCCCGTTGAGCCGGCACAATTAGGCGCGAGCTATCGATTACAATTACGCCGATCTGATCGGCTCGGGGGTGGCCGCCTCCCGCCCGGGATATCTTTGACATGATATACTGCCCGACAACAGCCCTCAATCTTCAAAGCTCCCCGCACGGATTGCGTACGCTCAAGCGTGTGCCAATGGGAGCACTCCAACTTCGGACTTTACCTTACCCTGTTGCCAAATTGGACGTATTTCTACCGAACAGAACTGTGTGCAGGTGGGAAAGATGGGGTGTGCTCGTGGTGAGCTGGATGAGAAATAATTGAACGTATTTCTATCAAACGGAACTAAGCGCCAAAGGGGGAGGAAGGTAGAGGGGGTCTTGGATTGGCGGCGGAAACGGGCGTCCTGCTCGTTCCGTCCTATACTCGCAATGCTTTTCCATGGCGCTTAGTTCCGTTTGACAGAACCCGCTATCCAGGCTTCTAGATTCCTCAAAAGAAACTCAAATTGGCGCTTAGTTCCGTTTGACAGAAATACGTCCAATTGAAAAGTGTGCGTGATTCCTTTTGATGAAATGGAAAAGCGGGATTTTAAATTCAGCAAAAGGAACCAAGTGCCAACGGTATGCGGGACTCATGAACCGTGGGCATGTAAAAGAGCGTTGGAGACGATGTTTTCTTTATCTATCACTTTGCCTAACGATTTCAATCATCAGCCCGCTGAATAGCTCATTTCTTACGGAGGCCATGTCGATTACATTTTGCAATAAGGAACCATTATTTCTAGCTTCTCCATAAAAGAACCCTTCTGCATGAGGAAACCAATGGCATATGTTGCTCCTAAAATGAGTCAAGAATAGTGATGCCTTGTATCTGCCGTGATAGCGAAGAGAGCCTTGAGTGCAGAAATGAAGTTTTGAGATGGGCTCATTGACGCCTGAGGGATAAATTTTAGTGAAAGAAGCCTCCGCTCTTTGACGAATTCCCACCGATCGTCCAACTCTCGGAAATCGTTTGGATGATTAAACATTGCATTTCAACTACGAAAATCGGGTACTTTTCATTTTCACGTTGGGCAAGACAGTCACAGCCCCTATTTTCAGCACGCTTTCGTGGTTGCATTTTAGATACACAACAAATAAACTTTCAGGTTAGAATTGACAAGAAAGGGTGTCTTCATTTTACTCGAAAGC
This sequence comes from Bemisia tabaci, assembly GCF_918797505.1. Taxonomy (NCBI): domain Eukaryota; kingdom Metazoa; phylum Arthropoda; class Insecta; order Hemiptera; family Aleyrodidae; genus Bemisia; species Bemisia tabaci. The sequence continues at coordinate 16,639,443 of NC_092796.1, forward strand.
ACTGTTCTTGCTGACTCTCATTGGGTATGTTCTTATCGGATGTTCATTTTATCGTCACAGTTCGTTCTGAAGATCTACCGGTCCAATTTTCGAGATTATTGCCGCTACCGATAGACGATAGTCCCTAGATGAGGTAACTCACGGGGACCTGCGAGGGCGCGAAGCGCCCTCTGGAGGTTGGGCCGCGGAGCGGCCAGAGGGCGAATGCCTTTGATATTCATGATATAGTCACTGGGACGTAAACTACATGTGTGCGCTTGGTAGATCTGGCTGGGCCGCGTTGCGGTGGTCGCCCGTGATCCGTGTCCGTGGTCGGGGGGCCCGGGGTCCGAGGTGAGGGCGAGGGCGCTGGCGCTTTGTAGGTGTACGTTGTACGTTGTGCGGGGCCCCGTCTACGTCCGCGGCGACGTATCCGGTCGGTGGCGGGTGTTAGGCGCGCGTAGCCCATATATATTAAATTGCACCTCGGTTGACAGCCGCCGGTGACCGTCGGCCGACCGTCCGTTGCGCAACGGCCGCTGCGGTCGGCCGCGGCCGTGTAACACATGAATGGGTTGCGTTAGTGTCCGGCCTGTAAGATGATTACTGAATCCTCCAGCGCCTTGCCCGTTGCCGCTGTTCCCGAGCGGAGGGAGGACTCTGGGTGCCGCCCGGTCATTTTGGTTTCCAGGGTGCACTGGAAAAAAAACACATTGGATCTAGAGTCCAGACTCTTAAAAACATCGACAAGAAATAGTACTCTTGATTCAATCGGAATCTAGCTTAAATCAAGAACCAAGCCTCTTAATTTGAGCGGATTTCCTTTTGATTTAAGCTTAAATCTGATTGAATCAAGAGTATTTTTTCTTGTCAATGTTTTCAAGAGTCTGGACTCTAGATCCGATGTGGTTTTTTCCAGTGTGTCTTCTAAAACAAGCTGGCCAAAAATCAGTGCTTTTACAGAACTTTTTCACTACATTCCCTAGAAATTCAGCACCTTCTCAATAGACAAATTCAGTACTTTTTCAGTACCTCTATTTGACAAAATTCGAAAAATGTTAAAAATTTGAATTTCTCGCTCAAATTGCGACAAAAATTAGTAAAATTCCGGACCTCCTTGCGGAATCTCCGCACTTTATCAGTACTTCTGGACCGCCCTTAAAAAATCAGTACTATTTCCGGACTTTCCGGACTTGTAGACACCCTGGTTTTTCAAGGTTCGGGGCTGTTTATTGCCGGAATCACGCGTTGACTTTGGCGGCTGGCACGTTCATTTGATGGTTTTTATCAAGCTTCAAAACGAATGAGAAGGGGGCGGTAAGATATAGGCGGCCCATGGGCGGCATGCAGGTGAATCCGGCCATGGTGGTTGTAATGCATGTAATAGACTAACTTGGATTACATTTTGCAATAAGGATTTTTTACAATAAGGAACCCCTATTTCTGGCCCATTTTAGAAACAGCATACATGCCATTGGTTTTCCTATGCAGATATGTGCTTTTATGAAAGAGCCAGAGATAGTGGTTCCTTATTGCAAAATGCAATCCACTTGGCAACCCACGAGAGACCCTCTATAAGAACAACCCAGGCCATACTCCCTATGTCTTTTATGTCTATCACTTTGCCTATCAATTTCAAGAATTGAATAATTTGGAGGATCTTTGGCAATTCTTACTGAAAATTTCCCTGATTTTTCCTTGTATCTAACCCTGGCAACCCTGTTCCGATAAAAGAAATCCCAGCAAACCCTATGAGCCCCCTTCGGATCGGGAAGAGAGGGCGGCGAGCGGGAAGACGGGCCCTCCCCGGGCGGATCCGGAGCCCGGAGCCGGGAAAAAGATGCTGTCCGCAGTGACCATTGCGGGCCTGGGCATGGGCGCTGGCGCGGGCGAGGCGGCCGGGAGCCTCCGTTTTTATGGTTTCAATTTGACAGCCGACCGCGGCCCCGAGAACTTGACTCCCCGATCGATACGCGTGTCGTAACGGATAGGGGTTACCCCGGCCCGCCGCGAGGGGGCGGCAAGGGGGGGAGGGCGAGGTGCTCGAACCGCCAACAACGACTTGAAAACGACACCGGGCTCCGCTGTGTCAATAAAGCCGCCACATCGTCCCCGGCTCCGTTGACAAACCACGAAAAATACACATTTTTCATCCGCGAAACCATTAACCAGGAAAGGGTGCACATTTTTCATCATCGTTTTTTCCATTATTAAATACGGTGTTGAGTCTCTCAGTTCGAAAATGACCCTCGGAAAAATTAAATTTTTCATAAGACCATAAAAACTGCGTAACAGCTAGAGAAGTGTGTTTACGCAAAAAAAAAAAAAAAAAAAAAAAAAAAAAAACCCGTAAAAGTCCCGCCTTGAGTCGTTTTTTAACTAAGAAACTCAATGACGGTCGTATGATCGACTGAAACTGTTAGGCTGGTTATCCACGGGAATGAACCTCAAAGGGACTACATTTTGCAACGAGGAACTACCGAATTTGACTCATTCTAGAGACAGTGCCGATGCTATTAGTTTCTTTGCGAGGAAGATGTTTTTGTACGTGAGCTAGAAATATTATTTCCTTATTGCAAAATATAGTTCAAATGATGGTGATCGAATAAAAATGAATCTATGGTTCCGACTGTAAGTAGGCGTGTTTCAAAAACAATATGACACAAAAAACGCCCAAAAATGTGAAGCAACCCGGATTTATAACGGTTTCAAGTTCAAGGTTTAAGGGAAAAGAAAAAACAAACAGTTGCGTCATGTGGAAAAGGGGCATTCGTTCCCCTGCATTATGACCTTTAAAAGGTGCAATTCTTGTTTAATTTGATTAATACTAGGAAATTTTGGATGAATTCTTGAAGTTTTGTCCATCTCTTCAGTATAAATTGTATACCTCTTTTGAACAATTTTCGTCAGCCTACTCTTTTTAAATTTTTGAAATATGATCCAGGTTTTCTAAAATCACGTGAGGAAAGTTATTTTTTCCGTTTTAATCATTTCCTCTTGGAGTTCATTCTGGATAGCTACTAGGCCGACTTCCATATTGATTACTGTTGAAATTTTGAACTTACTACTCTACGTGAACTTTTGAAATATGACTCAGAGATAGGTCCTATGCTCCGGGGGTCAGGGTGCACAGTGGCCAAGAGACATGCCTCTTGATCGTTTTAAAATAAAAATGAAAACTACGGTTTGTAGGTTCGATTCGGCATCGTTGTAGACACAAGCCGGATAACTCATAAATACAATGCGTGCGTATTTTACACTCTCCTGCTGGGAACAGGAGACGCTCACCGTTGAGCCAGGTTCAGCTCAAGATGACTGGTCGTTGATCGGGGGTCCTTAAACTTAGTCGCAGGTTCCGGGTGCAGCTGGTGAGGCCGAGGGGGTGGATATGGTGGTTACGGTCGTTGTAATTTGGAAGAACAGCAGGCTGATTGTTGAAATTGATAGACAAAAGCCATAGACAAAGAAGACACAATAGATATGAAGGATCTCATGTAAGGATGGGAGCTGGTGGAATTTGTGGAAGCGAGTGATTGTGAGGGCCGGATTAAGGGGATGGCCACATGGGCTGCGGCCCATGGCGGCAAATCTAAGGGGCGGCAAAAATTTGCAATTTTTTTTAAATGTAGGTATAAAAAAAAATCGGATTTAGAAAAAAAATTACAAACTAGGAACGGCTACAAAATCTCTCATTTCCTGAGGGTATAGTAATTTCTAATTTTGTCGTCTTTCAGTGATACAAGAGACAGCACCTTTAATTAGTCGAGTTAAGAGAGAGACCAAACACACAATTTGGCCTGGTTCGGCGCGACTTAGGGGGAAATGATGACGAGGACTTGAGATGAAAAGGAGAAGCCCTCGGCGCGGCGATCGGCTTTTAACAGATATTAGCGCCTACAAGATTGCACGAATACTTTACGCATTGCATCAAACACAGTGCGGTCATTGCGTTCAGCGTGAAACGGATAGCGCCTACAAGAATGCATGAATACTTCACGCGTTGCGCCAAACACGGTGCGGTCAGCGCGGCGCGGCGGCTGAAGTTAAAATTATTGATCCACATTTGTGTTTGTTCTTTCATAATTTTTTCGTTCATTTCTTATGAATGGAAGGACTTGTCTGGTTTACGGAACTTAACTTTCGCGCAAAGTTCCGTGAACTTTTGCTCGTAGTGTTGACAGGGCTTTCCCAAAAAATGTGTTGAATATAAGTAAATGCGTCTTATGCACCCCTGACACGTTCATTTGATGGTTTTTATCGAGTTTCAAAACGAATGAGAAGGGGGCGGCAAAAAACATGCGGCCCATGGGCCGCATGTAGGTGAATCCGGCCATTATGGTTGTACTGCATGTAATAGACTAACTTGGCAACTCACGAGGGACCCTATAGTCAGTCCATCATTTATCTTCTTAGTCTATAAGAACAACCCACGCTATACTCCCTATGTCTTTTTTGTCTATAGCTTTGTCTATTAATTTCAAGAACCAGCCCGCAAGGATAGAAAATAGGTATTGGACCGTGAGAGAAGATGTTGCGGAATCGGCGCTGAGCAGAAGAACACCTTCAATTACGACATGACATCTCAAGTGCTGAAGTCCACCGTTACCAGCGAGTTCATTATTGAAATTGATAGACAATGCTATGGACAAAAAAGACAAAACGGATATAGAAGGGTCCTATTGAGGGAAGCGGGTAGTTGCAATGGACAAAGGAGGTAGGTAGCAGACTAACTGACGGCAACCCAAATGAGACCCTGAAGTTAGTTCATCATTTTCCATCTTAGTCTATTAAAACCAACCATTTCAACCAATAGAATCGCTTGATACTCCTAGTGACTTCTTTGTCTATAGCTTTGTCTATAAATTCCAACAATCAGCCCGTAGGAGTGTTCCCGGGGCACTTTCGAGTTCATGTATTCCCTGCTTGTGGCTTTCCCCGAAAACTTCTTTGATCCCTGGACAGGCCACACCGGGATTTTTCCATGGGTTTTCTATGAAAAAACATATGGGATTCTCTGCGCTGAAGGAACCGAGGAGGTAAGTCTCGGAGCCCGGCGGTGCAATTAGGCCCACGGTGGGTGTTCGAGGCCCAATGGTTTAATTTCCACGCGTATTGAGGCTCGAAAACGGCTACACCGTTGCTATTGGAGCAAGCAAACACGCTTTTTATGCGGCATAACCTAATTACAAACTCAAAATAAACACATTTATGGCGTTCGTGCGCGTGTGGTTTGCTGCGCGGGTAAAATTAAACCGGCAATGAAACTGCGGAAAGCGATGAATCTAGGCGTAAGACAAAACAGGGGTAAATAAAAGTGGGCTGTAAAATAATAAACCCCGTCCGCGTTCCCGCGGCGGTACCCGGAACGTGGAACGTGGAACGTGGAACGCGGAACGAGAACAAAAAGTCAACGACGGGAGACGCCGCCCGATTCGTGCTCTTTCAATGGATTTCGTTTAATGTCGGCCTATAATTATGGTCCCACTTGTCAGCTCCATTCTCTCCGTTCAACTTAGCGACAGCTTTCCAAGTCGTCTTTCCTGCGGCTCGATCAATTTAGGTGCAGACGTGTTTCCTGACTCGACATTAAACCAACATCGACACGGACGGGTTCAGAGGTGACCGCATCCTTATTTCGCCTTCAATTTTCTAGGTAGGCCAAGAAACATCCTCCGTGCCAAAGGGAAGACAACTTCGAAAGCTACAGTTAACGTGCGCTCAGAGGATGAAAACGCGTATTCTGACTAAAATTGTAGTGGAGGAAGGACTGACACGAACTAGCGTGGAGGTTAAGTACTTATCATATTTCGACTTATGTTTTTTAGGTAGGCCAATGTATCAATTCGAGAACTCGTGTCTCGTTCTGTCCACAGAGTTTTCAACTCCGCGCTGAATATAATCGGACGCTTCAGATAAAAGAAAATTATATGTACCTCTACAGATAAAGCTTTGAAAAAAGGCATGTGTGTCAAAGTTTCGAACTCGTAACATCGTAATAGATACATAAGACGCACATTGCATGGACATTTTCTGACTGAAAATTTAGAGACAGGAGTATTGTGCAGGAAGGGGCGTGGAGATTTCGCATTTTGATGTTTCGCCTTCAGTTTTTCAGGTAGACCACGAATCAGCCATCGCGCCGTCGTGGTGCAATGGTTACGGGTTCGAAGATTTTCTCATCTTGTAGTCTATAATCTTACTTCTATAATAGTATAATAAAAGTACGATAAAAAAAAATTTGCAAATTCTGGTTACTTAAAACTAAAAATTGAAGCTTTAGTCTGTGGATTAACCACTATGGAATCTTTGTACCAACAATCGTCTTAAGCAACCCTTTCATAAAGTTGAAAATACTGCCTTCGATTGCCATTGATATTGAAACAAATAAATCGACTAAAAATTTTAAAGAGACATATTACAAAAGAGTGAGAACATCAATCAGGACGTATTACTTTTAGTTGGGACTAAAAAATAGAAAAATACTTTTTCGCTTTGATTAATTTTTTTATTTGAGAAAACTAGCAAAATTCTATCAAGACGAAGAAACTTCCATTGTCGAAAATACACTCTAACTAGGAGTAATTGATCGTTTTCTTGACGCAACGAGTACTTTCCTCAGCGTAAAAACTGCAAGGGAAAGCTGTTTACTTGTCCTAATGAACCCGATTTTTCTCAACGAAGAGGGTAAAAAATGACGAAAGCTCTCTTCCAGGGCTACACACGAGAGCAAAAAAATTAATAGATAGATAAGCGATGAGTAAAAAATTGAGACACGGTATTTAATCTCGCGGTGGGAGCGGGAGAAAACAATTTCTCACTGTTCGAAATTATCCAGTCTGAGGGGCCGTCTTAGCGGAGCGTTATAAGCTTAGAGCTCCGCGGAATAGGAGGGTCTTAAAGGATGACGCTGGGTCTTAAAGTATGAGAAGTGACACTTTAGAGGAAGACCCAGAGCCAGACGAGGGAAATATTTCCACACGGGAGAGAGGGAGGCATCGATTCCGCAGACTCCGAGATAAGGTTGGGGCAGGGTAGGGCGGAGATAAAAGTGGAGCCCCCGGAGCCGAGCAGATAGGAATGCCGAATCGAAAAATGGAGTCCGCTATGCAAGGTAAATTTTCTTTTGCGCTTCCAGAATCGATGGATGCCTCCCGCTCACAAAGGATGGTTGGCATTCCTCGGAATTAGCTCCCGGCTCCTCGAAAAAAGATAGGAGCGCCGCGAGAAAAATATTTAGGGGGCGCACTGGAACAGACAAAGCGAATTTCCACCTAGGCATCTCTCGGCGATGACACCTGCTCAAGAAGCCGCTCATAAAATGGATCGAGAAGTGAAACATGTTTTTCTTGGGAGAACATGGAGTTTCCTTGTGCAAGGATCGTCCTTTAAAAAATATTTCACATCAAAATTTTCATTTTTAGACGAAGCAGTGGGAAAGTTTCACCTATAGGCATCTTTCGGCGATGACACCTCACTGGAAAAAAAATTGGATCTAGAGTCCAGACTCTTAAAAACATCGACAAGAAAAAATACTCTTGATTCAATCAGATTTAAGCTTAAATCAAGAACCAAGCCTCTTAATTTGAGCGGATTTCCTTTTGATTTAAGCTTAAATCTGATTGAACCAAGAGTCCTTTTTCTTGTCAATGTTTTCAAGAGTCTGGACTCTAGATCCAATTTGTTTTTTTTTTCCAGTGCTGCTCAGAAGCCGCTCATAAAATGGATCGGGTTTTACGGGAGTGAAACATGTATTTCTTGAGGGAATATGGAGTTTCCTCTTCAAGGTTCGTCCTTAAAAATATTTCATTTCAAAATTTTAATTTTAATAAGCTTTTGTTTGAGGGGAGGCGAATTTGCAGCGTTAGACCGACTACCAGCATTGATATCCATGAACTTTTCCCCCGTCGGTAAAGAAAGATCCCGTAATCCCTCCCCCTCCTCAAAGAAAAGCTTGAATCCTAAACTAACTAACTAACTAACTAACATGTAACAAGGTAACATGTCGCTCTTTCAACCTAACCCTGCCTCATTTCGTCGCTCCTCTGACGTAAGGGCGTATCTCGATTTCGACATGAGCCCTGGTAAGCATGGAGTTATATGGACAACAGGGTTCACGTGGAAATCGAGATACGCCCTTACGCCAGAGGAGCGACGATTTGTGACGGGCATTAGTCGATTGATACTCCTCTCACATTGTTTTTCACTCGTTCAAACCAGTTCGCCTTCAATATCTCAATAGGCAATATTAGCGGCTTTGGAGCATTAATGGTTGCTCGCAGCATTTCGGCCACATTTACTCGGTTTACTCCTAGCTGTAGTGGCTTGGTACTTTACTCACATTGTCTTTCACTCGTTGAAACTAGTTCGACTTCAAGATTCCGATAGGCAACGCGAGTGGCTTTGAGGCAGTAACGTTTTCACAATAGATGATATGGTTAAAAATTATTTCCTCAGGATTTTCTTCGATACGCTAAGGCTGAAAGAGTCAGGTCTCCGAGGCAACAAAAACAGTGCGTAGTATCGGCCCTGCTCTAGGGACAATAAAAATGTTCCCTTCCCAGCGCAGGAGGAATGAGCTTGCGTTGGAGCTGCGAAAAGTTCGTAACAGGCCATTGGACAGATGCTAAAATGGCAATAAAAAGTAGATTAGAAAGCGCAGGTATGAGGAGGCATGGGGCAATATGGTGGATAAACGAGACGAAATTGATAGCGGGCGATAAATCGAAGACCCCACTGACGCGACGCGACGTAAGGCACCTCCTCCCAATTTAAAAACAAGCTTGTTCCGAGCAGAGCAGCAAACCAGCGATGCCGATCACCCACCACTCACTATCCGATCGATGAAAAATTTCGAGTGGTTCCTCGCAGAGGAGAAATCATCTGGACCATCCTCTCAACTCACCTACTGTTTTCTCAAAAATCGGCGTAGAAAAGTGACTTGCTGAGAAAACTTGCGATTGTTGGTTGGATGGACTGCTGCCGGTTTCTTCACCGCTTCGAATAGTAATTGTTCGGCCATGAATTGAATGGCATCCGACGAACAAACTCTCGAACCAATTGGACAATTAATGAGAAACATTGGAATTTTGTTCAAAGGAAGAAACCTATTCTTTCGTACACGAAAAGAAAAACAACTTTAAGGCTAGTTTATTTGATGACATTGCCTAGATTGTCTTGCTGTAGAGCAGCCTTAGAGTCGCAGGACTAAGACACGAACTTAAACCTAATTTTAGCGGCTCTGGTGCTTGCACTAGAGCTGCTATTCCGGACGGTCCCAGCTGTGGAGTATCAATGCAGCATGTTACATTGTAGAGACCGCGCGTTGGTTGATGGGAATCGGCGCCATTTTCGGCTATGTTCCTTGTCATGACTTTATTTTATTGCATACTGTTTTATTGTTAGTCAATGCTATGTTGTGTATTGTATTTTTGGAATCATGGTGATACAGTCAACAATTCAAAACTTGTTTGTGCTTTTATCTCGTGATGGAAAAAATGTACTTTACGTTCAAAATTTGAAAATTTGAATTTTAAAGTTTTCGCGGTTAAGGAAGCTTTAACCACTGGGTTGGAGCCTCCTAGTCATATTACTTGATATCAGCTGATAGCAAACAAAGGTTACCAGGGAAACCGTAAACGTCTAACAACTATCGTGGCCATTGGGGCGATTATTGAAATGATATCGACTGTATGTCGCCGCTTACGACAGGACATAGCCCTATCTTAACTGTGTAATATATCGCAATTCGATATTGTTTTGATTTTTAAAAGGAGCAATTCATTCATACAGTTCCGATTAGTTTTTGCGAACGGGCCCTTAACCTACGGCACTCGGCTACAAAAGTTACAAAACATGAATCGACAGTTGTCGGATTGTACATCAATGACAAAATGTGTCTAGGCCCTCATTCTTGACTACAACTACTGCCCCCAGAGCCGCTCTCCGACGCCAATGCGTTGGAGCTTCCTGCTTGTTTTACATTGAATCCGATTGTAAAGGAAAACCTTTTTTCCCATGTTTTGACTCAATTAATTTAAAAAAAAAAAAAAAAAAAAAAACCAATAATAGTACGTTAAAAATTATTTTAATGACTTCAAACATTCATTAACCTAAACATACTAATCACATTTAATCTAAATAATTTATGAAAATAATAATTTGTGAAATTAAAGATAAGTTGATTATTTTTTTACTAAACTCAATCAGTACAATTGTTCTCAGCGGCGACAATAACAACTTTAAAGTTGACTATATAGAAAACCTCGTCGGTTTGTGATGGTTTAAAATTTGAAAAATATGAGCTGAAAACATGTTTTCTTCCGGACATGGCACTCTGCGGGCCGATTATTGAAGTTGATAGACAAAGCTACAGACAAAGAAGACAAAAGGGGTATGGAGGGATCCTATTGGTGGAAGCGGGTGGTTGCAATGGACAAAAGTAGTAGGTAACGGACTAACTAAAGACAACCCACGAGAAACCCGACAGTTAGTCCATCATTATTTTTCTCCCTTAGTCTATGGGAACCCCACATTTCAACGTATAGGATCGCTCCATACTCCCTGTGTCCTTTTTGTCCATCGCTTTGTCTATTAATTTCAATAATCAACCCGCTGGTCTATTGACGTTTTCAGTCTTTTCAATGGACAGGACAAAGGGATGAAAAGTTCATCCACCCGTGAACGGAGGAAAGAGGGGAAGAAAATTGAGTTGCATCAGCTTTCGGCAACGCCGGGTCCTAGGGTTTCATTAAACCTCCGCACCGCTCATAAAACAAGGGAAATTAATTAAATTGACACATAAAACCTGAATTATTTTTAGATAAACGATTTTCGAACCAATAAACAATTTGATAAAGCAAGTGATTTGCGTTGAAGTAATAAAAAGGGTGTTTGGAGGCTGAGGAATGCGGAACATTTTCCCCGCCCTGGTCCACCCTCCAGGAACTGGAGCTCCCCCGCCCCTCCATACAGTTGCTTGCTCACTATCACCCCACCGTTGTCGGACTCACCAAATCACTCTCCCTTCTATTTAGTGCAAAATATGCACCGACAGAAAAAGCGTTGCAAAAACCGCAAAATTATCCTACATAATTATCACTAATTTTTTTTTTTATTATTTAAAACAGAGGAGAAATCATCTGTACGAGATTGACAATGCTTTTCTTACCACACGAATATTCTAGTTTTTACTTTGGATAAATTAATTTTATACAATATAGAGCTGTTTCGCCTTTCACGCATTGTTGTTTAGGTTTTCAAATTATTTAAAAATTATTATTCCAGCGCCCAAAAAGAGGAGGAAAACAACATGCACGAATAGCGTCCGCCTGACAATTACTTCCGAATTGCGGAAATTAATATACAAGAAATGATAAGCTATGCAATCTATTGAAAATATTGTCTAGGTGCTATTTTTGTAGATATTCCATACAGATTCCTCAAATTCTTGTGCTTCATTTCCTCTTATACTGACCGCCGAATCGAAGTACCTAAATATTGCAAATGATTCGAAGTATCAAAATACCTAAAAATTTAAAAAAAAAAATACATATTCAGTTTTATATGCATACAACATTATATATAATTTTCTGCCCTCACAATTAGTGCCATACTATACTATTATCACAGAATCTCTTCTGTTGAACATGCTTATTTCTAACTTTAATTTTTTCTCCTATACCCATTTCTGTGTTTTTTTCTCCCCTCCCCCTATTTCAGCCTGGTTATTATTATCTCTCTCTCCCTACCGCACCATTTACCCCTCCCTGGTAACTCTATCGATCTCTTTAAATTTCCAATGTGTGAATGGTTGATACCGTCAAGGCACTCGTCAATGAACTAATTAACCAACCAGCTATATACAATTATACACCCTCTGTACGTGGTGATCCAAAAGTCCCTTTCACCCCCTCTAACTTTTCATCTAATTGAGGTAAAGATTTGAAATTTGGAAAATCTTCCTATGTCAAGAGGAAATTTTAGGGATCTCAAAAAGCAGCTCCCATTGACTTGAGAACATTCCCCAGGTCTCAAATCTTTACCTCAATTTGGTAAAAAGTTAGAGGGGGTGGAGGGAACTTTCGGATCACCCTGTATTTAAAAATGAAGCATTGAAGCAAAATCACGTTTTATAAAGAAAAAATAAATCTCACAATTATTTTATGAATATTTGTGGTTTTATTGGGTCGTCCACATCTCGCGCCTTATCTCTAAGCCAACGCAACCATCTCCGGCGATGGACGAATGTTTATGAATGCGTTTATGAACCGGGCGGCGATCAAGGTTCGCGAGAAAGTTGGAGCTCAAGTGCGCTGAGGGGTGTGAGATGAGGGCGTCGAGATTCAATCGGTTAATAAAGGAATATTCGAGCTCCCGAGGACGCTGGGCCGCACAGTGGATCGAGTCGATCAGGAGGGGTCGGACATAAAATTTCTGACTAAAGCTGCAAATTTTGATGTTCATTTCGTCACATTTTACATTTCAAGGGGTGTTTTGGACGAAAAATTTTACGAGGAAACCAATGACATTACTTTTGGAACCTCGAAGTTTGGTAAAAAACGGAGTTATAAGCGTTTAAAGTTTCCGAATTTTGTCCGACCTCTCCGATTGACTGGATCCACTGTGGGTCGCCGTCCTGAGTCTGCGAGCTCGAGCTCGTGTAGTGCTACTCTGACAAATTGGAAAGATTAATGATAAATCTGAATGACACGGAACATGCGAGAGCTAATTTGGAAAACTTTCCCCCGGTAAACGTGTTGAAAATAGAAAATGGGCCCTCCGAGCGCGAGCGGAGGGTCTGAGATAAAGTTGGAACTTTTAAAGGCAAGAATCCCAAGTTGGCTTTTTCATCACGACCTATCTAAAGGAGCGATACTTACCGGGGGGCCGGGGGGCTGGGGGATTCCGGGAACGTCGGCTAAGTTTGGAGATGAGGTCGTTGCCAAGTCGACCGTCGTTATTTTAATTATTCAAGATTTAAAGCGATTTCCTCGGGATTAAACTCGACCTATTTCCGCTCCGTGCGGCCGGGCGCCGGGGGTGAAGTTATGCAGGAAGTTCGGGTGTTAAATTGTGTAAGCGCCTTAATTTCAGCGACTCTGTCACGCTGCGAATGCGCAATTGAACGCGTTTATGCTAAAGAGAACTATGTCAAATTGAATTAAATGAAAAGGATCTATGTGCATCGCATCTGCAGGATTCATACTTCTTTTATTCAATGCATCTTCACATAATTCCTTTTGGCATGAATACGCCAATTATTCTGTTTCATTGCTCCTAAACGGTTGAAAAAAGTTATCTTTTTGTTTACTGGATTTTTGGTTATACCCAATTCCTAAAAAGTCTAAAGATCAGTCCTGAATTCATGTTCATTTCAATCATGCATCTAGTTACGTTTTTCACCATAATAACACTTTCAGAAAAGTGGAAGCTCCTAGAATTCCTGGAGGTCCATGACGTTGAGACAGTCCACAATCATTTTGTAAGTGATGAACTATTGTTCATAACTTTGTTCATAACTACACTGGAATCAGTAAATTCAAACTTCCCCGTTGCCTAAATACGAGTGCTATGATCGCTTTCGATTAAATTGGCCATCATTGAGAATAAATTAATACGTTCAGCAAAATAGGGTTGGTTTCACAAAAATGTTTTAGAATTTATCAATACTAATGAAATTGCTCTCACATAAAACTGAGCAAAACGTCAAAAAACTTACAATTAATTAAGATATCGGCACCTCTGCTTTGCAAATATATGACCGATCTCTCGGTGCGATGAACTTAAAAACACATAACTGCACCTCATTCATTTTCCAGTGACGGGGCGGAAGCACCCCCATAGATTCCTTGGTCGACGAATACATCAACGCAACGCTATCTCAATGATACAGCTTTAATACAACTATTCCTACTCCACGGATGTCTAGGTTGCCTATACAAAGAGATGAAGGCGCTTTGGATGTCTTTACATCTGCAGGTAAGAGCACTCACCATTATCGCCTCGAATGGTTTTTTTTTAGCGAATTATAAGGAAATTCAAATTAGCTTCAAATGTTCAATGGGATACTGATGTTTTAATGTGAAATTGTTTTAAAAGACGAGGACTATTAGGCTTTGAAAGCACGTGGACTCACTGTGGAGTGGTCTCTGAATTCTCTCAGTTTTAAATTCACCGCACATAGACTTTTTTATTCATGAATCAAAAACTTTACCCATAAACACAAAAATGATTAGTTCGTAAAAACTCAAAAACCATTCTCTAGAATAATCATCAAGGAATGTTGATGGAAAAAAATTAACCTTCAGCAGCACAAAGATGAGCTCCAGTGTTTAATAACGACCAGTTCATCAACATTAAGGGAACCGTTCGGTGAAGGCGGAAATCCGCTGGCTATGACGTCATTTCCCGTCTATATTGACGAATATATCGATGGTGTGTAACCACGACTTACTTACTTACTTACTTACTTACTTACTTACTTACTAACTTACTTACTTACTTACTTACGTACTTACTTACTAATGGCGCTACAGCCCGGGGTGGGCTTTGGCCTCCAAGACGACGCCTCTCTATCCTATTCTGTCCATGGTCTTTTCCTGTGTGACCACGACTATTAGCTTTAAGTGGAAGAAAGCCGATGTCGCCAACTCACAAGAATGAGATGCCCTGTGAGTAGTTCTCTCGAATAGTTCCCAGAATCGTTGCGAGCCGTCGTCACGGCAATATTTTAGGAGGATAATTTTATTTGTCGTATCTCATCTCCAACACACTCCTCAAATTAGTCCCTCAAGTGACGTTTTCAGAGGAAGCTGGAAGATGATTCGGAATGACACGCGAGAGGATTGATGCGTCCCCCCCGAGCGAGGGGCTCGAGGCCCGAAGTATTTCATTCGCCGGACAGATATTTCAATGAGATCCTGTCCGTACTACGGAAAACAGCAGTAAGTTGAGCCTCGCTCAACACTCATCATTACATGCTCCGCGGCTCACGCAAATGAATACTTACTGCTGTTTTCCGTGGCGGAGTCTGATCCTCTTGACGCGGAATATTTACGGTCAGGCGACCGATCATTTAGACATTATGAGCGGCGTTGGGTCGAAGAAATCGATCCGAATTCCGTGGAGGGCTTTGAATCGTGTAACAACGCTTTGTTACCGAGGTTCATGTCCGGTTGGGGGTAGGTTTCTTGGGCTTTTCGCGCTGCCAATTTATTCCGTGGCTCCAGGCGTGATTCTCCGAGAGTCTACAACTCGATATTCTGACGGCTTCATCGAGTATGACTAGCGCAATGCAATTCAAAAGTTTCACTCTGCTTTTCGAACGATGGGATGGGTCGTTAAACGGGGTGAAGATTCTCATGCAATATTAACACGTTGAACACATTGAAAATGTCCAAAACTGATTAAACAATGAATTTCTTTATCTTTATCTTAAACGGAACTATGCATGTCTCATAGTTCATTTTGATTTATTCACTTTTACAAGTTTCTTTTTGGAATAAATATGCACTTCCAAATGTACTACCTTCTGCAACTAGAAACTACTAGCATTGCTGCGAGATCGCGCAACTCTCAAGCTTGCAAAAAAATTATCGGAAAACAGATGGAAAAATGAATTTTACAAGGTAATTGTCTCATTGCATTACTGTTTTTGGATAGGGCATGGAAATACATTTTATAAGGTATTTCGTGTAAAATTAAAGAAGCTGCATATAATTTTGCGTTAAAGTGATACTCAGTAGTTTCTTGTCACGAAATGTGGTCTTCGAATCAGTAAATTTAATCTCCTCACTGATAGAAAAAAGAACCGAAGTCAACTTTAATGAAATTATTCGTTATGTAAAACTTTCGAAAAAGGACTAGATGTAGCAAGAACTGTTTCTGTGGTTAAAAATATCACGATTAAAATGACGATATTAACAGTCCGCTTCGGGTTCAGTGGCCTGCAAAAAACCGGGTACTGGAGCCGTAGTTTCTACTACTCCGGGTGCTACACTTGGTACTTTCGGCTCCTGAGCCCGAAACGCGGCCGGTATGTCTACACAGCCCGTCAATACGGCTTCCACGGCCGGAGTTTTTTTAATACGTCAAGTTAATATTAACATTCATAAATTTAATCTTTGAAATATACAATCTTCTACGGTTTTTTCCTCGGTGTGGCGCTACGGCGGCGGCGGGCTATGTCAATCCCTCATGCTGATCCCTCGTTAAATCACATACCGAGACCGGGCTTTTTCAGGCGGGTTCTTTCGTTGCGGGGGACGGATGGGGTGGTGGGGGGGGGGGGGCGAAAACGGAACAGGTTGAATTGATAGCAGATACGGTGGAACTGTGATCGACTTGTATTTACTCGGCGGATAAAGGATGGGCTCGGGGAGTGGGGCCGCGGATCGGGCCTGCGGGCTAACAAGGTCCGAGAGTAATGCGCCCACATCAGCGAGGCGCCATTTTTCATTGACCGCCGGCGCCGGGACGAACGGGGCCCGGGACCGGGGCGCCCGGTTTATCAACCCGAAATACGCCGTCATTTCCACCTCCCCCCAACCCACCACCCCCCCCCCCCCGCACCGGCAAAAAAACCGCCGCGGGTCCTTCGGGAAGATGACTCGCAGTCAGCAGATATGGAGGAAGTAAATGGTAAATTGGCACCTACCAGACCGAGGGGCGAGATTGGAGAGCCGCGGCTATGCAGCCGACTTGGCGTTGCCAACATGTTCACATGAGAAGGACTTAAAATGTCTTCGCCGGTCAGGTTGGCCCAAGGGTGGCGTGTCTGACTTTATGGTAACAGATCCCGGGTTCGAATCCCGGTGGTGGCGACAGATTGTGAGCCATACGCCAGAGCCGATCCCCATGCAACGGTTGCAACGTCACTCGTCGTCAGCCCGGTTATACCGGGTTTATTATAGTTGGGTTCGATCAGGTCAAGCAACTAAACTAACTCCACGGCAATGCGTAGAGTATCTTTGAAATTGATGGCGCGTTCGATCGAAAATTGTCCTAATTGGTTTTCACAGCGCTCTGCAGAGGGCTGTGAAAACCAATTAGCACGAGATAGCGAAAAAAGCGAAAATGGTTGAACAGTATCTCGCTTTTTGAAAACTTCTCACAATTTTAGAGTAGTGTTGACAATTGACGGGTTTCCCTTACCAAAAATGGCCACACATATCCCAAAAAAAACAAAACAGAAACACCAACAGCTGAGCTATGGCAGTAAGGCGAGGACTAATAAGATGGTGTTTAGTGTGGGATTGAAGTCGAATAGATTATAGTTTTTTTTTATTTTTTTTTATTTTTTTACGGTAAGTTTATATTTATGCATTGAAAAAGTTATTGTCTGGTTAGGAGCCGTTACATCTAGTTATCTTAGTTGTACAGCTCATGTTTAACGTGACATTTCGATGAGGATACAAGAAGCCTACTGCCTTAATTCTCACTTTGTTTAGTGGTCCATTTTTATCGAATAAAATTTTGCTAGGTCCAAGGTATCATGCAGCGTTTTTCCTTGATAATGCCAAAATTTGATGCAACTTTGTACATTTACGCAAATGGTATAACATGAGAAAACAACACGAAATCGCTTTGGCATTACATTTTTAACAGGGAAAACTTCATCAGAAATCATGAAATTGACACGATAAGAAGAAACGCCTTCAAATTGAGAGATAGGCATAAGGCAATGAGCACGAATCTCAGGCGAAAATAGTTATCTACTCGCAATTTAGCGATGGCATTTCAAAATAATACATCGCATTGCTTCTGGATCATCCGACTTTTGTTGGAGGTGCAAACATTTCGATGTTCGACGCAGCAACAGCGGGATGGGAAGGAACAAGGTTGGCAAAAGGTGCGATAAAATACAGATATTTCACATGAGTTTAATGGGAGAAAATTGCAGAATTTTCACCACTACCTGGCAACGAAGTGAAGGAAAGCTGCGGGCGTTGCGCCCGACTCCGTGCACCGGTGCTAATTTTAAGAGTATTACATTATTCATCGTCTAACTTGCCTCAAATACTCGCCGCGCAAATCACAATGCACCTTTTATTCCGCCAACCGCCCCGATTTATCCTCTACGAATTCGGATTTTTCTCGCTTTCCCACCGACGCCGCGGCCGCCTCCCTTCCAGACCCGGAGCCCTATTTTTTCTTTTTTATCAGTGTATTCACGTCGTTTCCACCCCTCTGCGAGCGTTCCTCGCACGGCCATGCCGGAGCTTGAATGTCAATGGCACGAAACAGGGAACATCAAGTAAAACGAATCACATTAAATAAAACTAGGCGGTGTAGCTCCTGACCGTTTCCTGCCCCAACCCCCTGATTCCCCACGACTCACTGGAAAAAAAAAACACATTGGATCTAGAGTCCAGACTCTTGAACACATTGACAAGAAAAAGGACTCTTGATTCAATCAGATCTAAGCTTTAATCAAAAAGAAATCCGCTCAAATTAAGAGGCTTGGTTCTTGATTTATGCTTAAATCTAATTGAATCAAGAGTATTTTTTCTTGTCGATGTTTTTAAGAGTCTGGACTCTAGATCAAATGTGTTTTTTTTTTTTCCAGTGCTGGTAAAGCGGACCAATTGGACCGAGTTTATGAGACAGGAACCAACCCCTATATTCGAAAAAGAGTTAAGAACGTTTTCGAGTTCCACTGGTCGTATATTTTCCTCTGCCAAAAACTCAAAGTCGAAAAATAAAAATTGATTTATAAAAAGAGGGGTTAGAGATTATTTTCTACATTGAAGTCTTATGGAGGAATAAAACTTCAATTTTCATTTTCTTAGTTTCAACTTATTGGGGGTTGGTTCCTTTCTGATTCTTAGGGCCAAATTCGAGGTCGTTCCACAGTGCTAGCAATTTCCCCTATAAGGCTCTCATGGATTACATGGTGGTTAAGGAAGATTTAAGGAGATCCTTAACACAATTTTCAAAAAATATTCTAATTTCAACACATTTCGAGTGCCACTTAGCGGTGGAACTTTAGGATTACGATAATTTGCCCTTGAAAAATAAGAATAAAGAGGAAAAAAGTTATCAGGTTTTGAAAATTTTCAAGAGGGTTTGTACACTACCTTAAAATTTGTCAACATCGTCGATTTCTTTTTATTTCAGAACTTATACTTCTTCGAGGAGGAAAATCATTGTAATCTCTTGAAATGCTTCAATTCCTAATTTTCAGTACTGAATCTTTAGCGCAGAGAGTCCCTTGCGACTTCTCAGATCGAAACACGTGTGCAATCATAAAACACAGCTCAAAAATTAACTGGCTCTTTAAATCTTCCTTCGAATTCCATAATACTTTTTCGTGAACAGAATTTTGCTCAAATAAAAAGCCGGGCTTTACTATGAGTCCTCCTTCATTTTTCTAAGTATGCAAATCAAGCTACGAGAACGTCAACATTTTCGTGTCACACCTCGTGGCATCGTGTTCCCAAAATATTCGATTCGCCGAAGATTTTGAGGCAGAGAGCAAAGGACTGGCGTTGGCGGGTAATCCGAGTCTCGAACTTGCCACTTTGGAGCCTCAAAACTTTATCAGTTCCATATTAAAGCCACTTTAATTCGATTAAACGAGACTCAGAATTAAATTGAGTCACACCGCAACGGTAGGAAATGACAAAAAATATAATTAAAGAGGATGCGATAAAGCAAACAAAGATATTCATTAAGTCCTGCGCAGAGAAAAGACTTCGCGGGGCATACTCGAGACCAAAACGTTGGCAAGCATAAAGAAGAAAAAAAGACAGAAAAAAATTCGAGCTTAAATAAAAGGCAAACGACGCCGAAATCTCGGGAAGCGAAAGGCAGAAACGGGGAAGAACATAAAGATGGAGGAAAAAGATAAATGAATTAAAGGAAGAGCAGAGGCAAGAAATCGCGGTCAAAACAGCAGATAATTCGTTTGAAATAATAGGAGGGATGGGGGCGGGAAATGTGCCGAAAGTCATAAAAGCCAAATGCATAAGCGTGTCCTTAAGCCTACGCCGCATTGGATGCATATTTTATCTATTCCTCCCTTTTTTTTCAAGTTCTCCCTCTCTCGCTCAATCAGTTTTAATTCCCCGCCGCCGAAAGTCTCTTGAAAATTAATTAAACAGCTTTGCTGAGTGCGCATGGCAATAAAAGCCGTTATGAAAGTTATGATCTCTAATTCGATGGTTTTGAGCCGCAGAGAAAAAGATGATCCTCAGTGATTATCCTCCCCCTTTTTTTTACCAAAGCCGGTTCCTCGACTTTAATACAAAGAAGCAATAACTAAAGTAGGTTTATCGGGAGTTATTCCGAGAAAGAGGGAAGGGGGGGGGGGGCGGAAATTCGAGAGCGCGGCAGGACAGAGTCGAGAGAGTGTACGGAGCACTGATTTTTTTTCCTCTTTTCATGAGTCTCCCCTTTATTTTCGCCACTTCCCCCGACCCTCCAGTGTCTTTGACGTCAAAGATATAGTGATTGTGCCAATAAGTGAAAGGTTAAGGATGTGCCCCTAATCCCCCGGACAGGATAAAATGACACTTCTCAGATTTATAAAAGAAAAATACTCCGCCTTTGACGGCGCCGTCCTGGTCGGGAAAAATACACAAGAGAGAGAAATATACGTCGGAAAGCCAAGTTTTATGTCAAATATAAAGCGTTCCGGCCCGGGGAGCCCTGGATTGAGCACTCGGCTATCAGGTTTACACGTCAGTTTACTCATTTACTCATCTTTAATGAGTTCACTCGAGCAGTCAAAGGTCGTTTCCCGCCGACTCATCATGACCTCATATTTTTTGAATCGCGACCGTCTTAAAACCCCTTCCCGACTTTCATGGCGGCAAGGGCTCGTCGTGAAATCGCTTCGAACGCTCGACGGAACTTTTATGCGAGTTAGAAGACATCAGATCGAACGTGAAATTTAAGTAGTGAAGAGGTGCTCGGGGAGTGAAACGGCCTCTTTAGCAGGAACGTTTTCGGTTTGGTCGACTTTTCGGGGGTGGAAATTGAATCCGAGCCGTCTTGGAGGTAACGCTTTGATTTTACGATCAAATAACGAAGCGATTTCCGTCGAAATGGAGCAATAGGCGACTGAAGCTTGATGATCAGATAATATATACCAGCTCGCTAATACTTGATGATATAACAGCGGATATTGTAAATCACCGATTATGATCCTCACAAAATTCCTTTTGATTTAATTGAAAACCCCGCTTTTCCATTTTCTCAAAAGGAGCTATATCCACTTTTACATTGTTTCTTATCCAACTTCTACGAGCACACCCCATCTGTCCACTTCCACATAGTTCCTTTTAGCATAAATACGTCCACTTGTAAAACATGAGGTTCGACGATGGATCCGCTAAGCAAACCTGGGTTTCCCCTAAAACGTTTCAACAAACCCTAATTCGCTTACGATGATTCTCAATTTTTTAAAAAGTGAGATTTTCTCCCTTTTTTCTCATCTTCTTCTGGGAGTCATAGGGCGAGAGCGCGTGTGACAACGTTAACGGAACAGAGGACGAGAGAGAAATTTCGCGAGGTGGATCTATTTTCCGTAACACTTGATAAAAGCGCGATAAATTGCGCGAAACTATTATCTTTTCGCGCGGCTGGAGGCGCGAAACAAATTGAAAAACCTTCAGACGAGGTCTGGCAAGAATGAAAATTGATTGATTCTGCCACCGAGTAAATATTTTCAAGCCAGCGCATAATTCCCGAACGAGAGGTGCAAACCGTATTAACGCCTTCTCCTTCGTATTCCGCTCCGTGCGTCGGCTAAGTTTCAGCGCTGCCGCTCCGCTGAAACCCGCCGTGGAAACCACTGCAAATGAAATATCCTTTCGATAAAAATGGCAACATTGCCGCATTCGATACTGTCTTCGATACACTTACCGGAATCGGGCTGACTCCATCCCTCACTCTCGCCCTTAAAACCTGCACGGTAATGCATGTTGAATAAACCCATCCAGCAGCCGCCATCTCCTACCACCCCTGTCAGGAGGGTGAGAGGAGAGGAGAGAGAATTTTGCCCATTTTCTGGAGCCGCAACAGCAAGATAAATCTACTACCTCTCAATATCCGCGTTGCAAAATTGTTCTTGTTATACGCGAATTTTTCGACGAAGTCCCGAGAAACCGCATATTCTGACACCTTCAGACAGAGCCAATTAACTTACTAAGGAAAAGCTCAGAATCTGAGCGCCGTATTTCTGAACTGCATAGACATTCAGTCCATTCTGGGCTCGGAGACCGAAAGTTCCGAGTGTTGGAGCCGATATGATCCAGCAAATGAACCCAAAACTATCGAAGCTACGGTTCCTAGAACTTGCGCCTTCCGAGTCCGGAATGAACGGTGTGTCCGACTGTATACGACTGAAAAACTGCGCCTAAGGCAACATAATACTGGTTAAAGATGTACAAAGCAACTGCTAATTTATAAATGACAAATCTACCTGGTCGCAGTCAAGTCAGGAGATAGCACGCACGGATTCGACGATACGTAGACGATAAAACCTGGATGCAACTATTCGTCCTCGGGCGCTATCCTCGTTGCATATGCGAAAGGATGTAGGAGTGGTTCTGATTAATTTTGATTCGAGCAGAGTCACCATTCGGGCCAAGGTTTGAAGAGAGGGCCTGGAATGAAAAAAGAAAAAAAAATCCATCGTCAGGAAATTTTGATCAATTTCATGTACTCGAGGTTTACGCATGTGATGGTTCCTTCTTCAAGGGAAAATTTTTCTCCTTCGACAATTTCCGCCCTGCCGTGAAATATTTCACAGAAATTTCACAGGGCTGTGAAATATTTCACAGAAATTTCACAGGGCTGTGAAATATTTCACAGAAATTTCACTTATCTGTGAAATATTTCACAGAAGTTTCACAGATCTGTGAAATATTTCACAGAAGTTTCACAGATCTGTGAAATATTTCACAGAAGTTTCACAGATCTGTGAAATATTTCACAGAAGTTTCACAGATCTGTGAAATATTTCACAGAAGTTTCACAGATCTGTGAAATATTTCACAGAAGTTTCACAGATCTGTGAAATATTTCACAGAAGTTTCACAGATCTGTGAAATATTTCACAGAAATTTCACAGGCCGGTGAAATATTTCACAGAAATTTCACAGATCTGTGAAATGTGAAATTTCAAAAATGTATTTTTCGTGAAATTTTGCCACCTTATTTATAATGTTCAAGAGCTTTATCAAGTGGGTTAGAGGCTTATATTACGTCAGTCACCTACTATTGAAGGATGATACATGTCTCATTAAATCGGATTTAAAACCGATTTCTTCTGCCGCTGAAAAAAATTTAAGTCGTTATGAAATATTTTAATAGTGTAAGAAGCGTAAGACTTTGATCTTTCACTAAGCCTTGCAAATGAATAAAACAAAAAAACATCAAGCCTCTTTTCTCAGATGGATCCTGATATGGCTTGGTTCTTTTCGGTTAAAGTAGGTCCAACTACTTCAATTGCCTCTCAGAAGAAGCCTCTTAGGAACCTAAGTATCAGCCAACTTCAATATGGAAACAGCACGCCGGTTATTGGAAGTTTAAAGCAGCCCGATTTGACACTGAAATGCGATGAACCTATTGCGTGGTTAAGATAGGACTACGTCTAGTCTTGTCATACCTACGGGCCGCAGAGTAATATTATTATCAAAAGTGTTCGGTCGCCTTACGAAGGATCCCTAAAGTTCATAAGGGAGAGTGAGTTTCCAACAGGAGTGTCCACTCACATTTCGCTGCCCCTCTGATGTAAAGGCGTATCTCAATTTCCACGTGAGCCCTGTTTTACGTATAAATCCATGCTTTCCGAGGCTCATGCTGAAATCAAGATACGTCCTTACAGGGAGCCATCAGAGGAGCGACGATTTGGAAGAGCGAGGTTTTTTTAGGTTTTCGACACCAAGATGCTTATTTCGGCGTCGGCACGCATGGCTCTCTCACACCAATCCCAGAGTTGCCACAAAATTTGGAAAATGAAACTCCCCGACCTTTCCCTGATTTCCTGACACATTTGAGTAAAATCCCCGGACAATTGAAGATATGCCATATGACCAAAAAGACATACATTCAAATAGTTTCCAGGCAAAATTTATTGCTCTAGACGTCAAACTCATTATGGAGAGCGAATAAAGGCAAATTAAACATTTTTCCCTGACACTACCCTGATTTCTCTGTCACATTTTGGTGAAATTTACTGACAGTTGAAGATATGCCATACGGCCAAAAAGACATACACACATTGAAATAGTTTCCAGTCAAAATTTGTTGTTCTAGACGTCAAATCCATTCTAGACAGCGAGCAAAAGTAAATTAACAATTTTTCCCAGAGACTTCCTACATTTTCCCCGACATTTCCAGGCTTTCTCTGACATTTCCCGGGATTCCCTGACTGTGGCAAGCCTGCGATCCTCGACGGCGTTTTTTTTCTAAAATGTTGCAACATCGGAGGGGACGGAGAGATATTGCGCGGGATCCATCGAAATACAATTTATCACTCGCACCGTCTTGTGTAAACAAAACTCGGGGCGGCGATAAATTCAGGATGCGGCCTGCGTGGCGCGTGGAGCGGGCTCCCACCGCGCCACGCCGCGCGGCGCGGGCACCACCAGCCGGATCAGCTGTTGCGCCCCCTGTTGACAGATGAAAATTGGAACTCTTGTCCTCCGTTTATGCTAACTTCACGAATTTGAATTTTTATGAGCGCTCGCTGCAGAATCTAAATTGCTTGCGCTTCGACGTGTTCCCGTGATTTATAAGTAATGACGTTTAATATCGGGAGCCAGAGGTTGGTTTACTCGGCCGAGTTGGCTTCGATCACCGAGAAAAAAACCTCCGTTCAGAGAATCGATAGGTTCGGTCGACGTTTTTCTGGCCGGAGGATCCACCAGGGATGGAAAGAGACCCTTCATGGTTATCTTGGCAGTGGTGGACTTTTGAGAGTCCAACATTCAACGGTTGACCTGCCTAATGGATGGATGGTTCCCAACGTGTTGAGCACTTCGTTTTACAAACAAACTGGAGTTTGATAAACTTGTTTGGCTCATACGTCACCGGAGACTCATTATCGACCTAGTAGACATGATGACTGTTGCTGCCTTATAATTGTCACGGTGTTTCACCAACAGGAAACCAGGATTTCGATCGCTCGACGTCGAGCTATCGAAATCCTCCTTGCCTATTGGTGTTTCACTTTCAACAAGCGCTTGTAACTCGCAGGTGAAACTGGGCCTTTAAGGAAGTGATGAATCGCCGAAAGCAAAAGTTTCCACCTGTCGCCGAGAAGTCGGTGGAGGATCTCTCTTTCACTCTGAAATCCGGAGGTCTTTGATGGTTCCAGATGTTCCTGGTCTTCTTCGGAAGAGCCCTTTTGCAAAATTCTTTGATTTTAGTGTTTTTTTAAAGCTGACGAAAAAACCTCGGCTTCATGAGCTGATAAGTTCAATGGCCGCTGTTTGGTTGAGACGACTGAACCAGTGAACTCTCAGTCACGAGAACCGACCTCGTCGATGGACAGGACCGAGCGTTATTCCGGCGAACCAAGGGTTCCGCTCAAAGACATAAAGACGGAGCACTAAAAGCAAAAAATGAAGCTTCTAGAGCTTCTTTTCAATCACCTCTACTATTGGCTAGAGGATTGGCGGCGAAATCGGGACAAGTTTGAATTCAAATGTAAGGCGGGAACTAATAAATAAAATTGCGGAAACAAAGTATTTTAGGTTGATTTTTGCCCAAATTCAGGTACATACTCATATATTTTTAACTTTAGGTTAGTTTCAGTCCGTCGTCGACCGATTAATTTCATTTGGGAGTAACGTTGATCTAGAACTGTAACGGCCTGTTTGAACCTGCAGAACCACCATGAGCAGAAGAAAAAGTAACTTTATCTGAGATTACTGCCTGTTACCGAGCAAAAGTAGGTGTATTATATTAGGACGCAGACCGAACTTTCTTAGTATATTCGTTTTAGGAATTTAAAATACGTTTCAAAGAAGAAATGTGCAAAAATCAAGAGGACAAGTTCAAATCAAATTTCCGTTTGCCGCCATGGATTCCCGCGCTCATTTACACACTCACACAAGCGCGCAGCGCCGAACCTAGCTTCACTTTTCCCCCGTGCTTTTAGATACGAGCGCTCCGTCTTTATGTCTTTGGTTCCGCTCTACAAACCGAAAAGCTACGGTTCAAATGGAATATATCATATATTCCATATCCACCGAATTTTTTGATTTACTAAACCGAGGCCTCAGTTCCACCGAACCAAATATGTTGGTTTAACCGAGAAGTCTGTCCTTTGAACTGAGAAGCGCCCTCTGAAATCAGCGCGCATAACCGAGGTTTTCCCTCAGAGTAGGGTTCAATACAGCCTTACAAAACCAAAATCAAGGATTTTCGAAGGCTTGTCAAGGGACTCCTACTCAATAGGATCAGAGACTTTTGAGGATATTTTATTAGGTACTTCCAAAAGACTATTCAAATGATTATGGCCAAAACTTTTCATTCTTCTCATTACTTCAGATGGAACTGTTGACTCTTTCAATATGCCTGTTGAGAATCAAATCCTATTTATATTCAAATATGAACGCTTATTGGTGATGTTTTGTATCATTTTAAAGCACACCCAATGACTTGTAATTCTCCAACAGACAATTGGACACCGTAAAATTGGTATTTTGTAGACAAAAGATTTTACGATTTTGACAACAGAACAATGACAAACATATTGATTACTGATTTACGAAAATTTCAGAGTTTTATCAAGTTTTGAGTCAAAAATATTGATTAATTGAGAACTTTACTTTGAAAACAGACGGAGCTTTGGAAATCTCTAAACTTTGAACATCTGCTCGAGCATTTGACCAAATTAATGCTTAATTCGACTATCGATTTCCAACATATTTATACTTTGAGGTCTGTCGTAGGCACATCCGCTGTCTAGGGCTCGCTTGAAACGAAGATTTTTTTCTAAGGAGAGGGATGAAAAGAGCGAATTCAGCACAAGAACAAGCGGCTAGGCTCGATGTCATTGCCGCTTGCTCTTTCTCGAGGCCCGCCTCAGTAAAAAGTTTTGTTTCGCGGAACTTCAGCTTTTACAAATTATCCTATTCCGCCTCGCCCCCTCCCCCTCTCCCGCCCAGCTTAAGTTTCGCGCTGAGCCGCAAGTTTTCTTCCCCTCCCCTCGCCACCCCTGGCTCCTCAGCCCTCCCCTCAACAAACAAACCTATTTACCGACGGTATTCATAGCTTGGATTTCGGTCCAAATGGCACCCGGCACCTCCTTGCTCTAGGTTTACACTTCTAATTTGAATTCATTTATTTTTATTCGCCGATAGACACTCTCTCGGGCCTTCCTCGCCGCGCGTTTCGGTCTTCGCTTGCTCTTGCTCTCATCAAGGGAGTGATTTTTTGACGCCGGATCGGATCTTAGATTTGAACTCCACCGTAAAGGTGAGTTTTTCTTTCGTTTCCCCTTCTCTCATTGACAAAAGAGCCTCTGGAAAATGGGAAAAAGAAATTTCAAAAATTGTAGGTGCCATCTGTTATTGCCTTTTGCAACTGCTTTGCTCTTTCAACAGGGATCCAGTGTTTAAAAAACATTGAAAAACAAGCAGTGAACTCCAACACAATGTGTTGATAAGGCGCGTCATTAACTCGCACATATCAACCCCTTTAGTTTTAATTTACAGAGATTTCAAAATATGCAAGTAGCACAACAAGAGAATTCATACGATCCAACACTGAGAGGTCAACGACGCACTTTGACGAGACCGTGTACTGTGAATGTAAAAAGGTTCTATGAGAAATTCGTGATATTATCGGCTCTCAGGACATCACCCCATGGCTATAATTGGTGGTATAAATGTTTGAGTGCTTAAAATAATCGTATTCAATAAACTAAGGCATTAAACTATGGAGTCAGTTTCTTTTTAATAATATAACGGGATTTACTCCCGGTGATTTAGCTATTATAGCCCCAGAATACTTTTAAAGCGCCTTTACTTTCCAGAATCCTGACGAATTTTTTTAGCTTAAACGACTTAAGAGACACTGTAGTTAAAAAATATAAAGAATTTTCGATTTTGACAAAAAAAAAATTTCGTTCAGGCACACCGTGTATTGTATGTAGTACTGCTGCTATTCAAACCTTATCTTCAGGTCAAAATTCTTACAAGGAATCCCCTTGCAAGAGGCGAATTTTTTGTTATTTTCCCCAATTTTTTCTCCGTTATATAATTGAATTACTTCTCAAATTCTGAGGTCAATTATATTTAATTGTAATTTATACATTTCTTTTTTGTCTGGAGAAGTTTCGTTGATTTCTTCGGATTTCGAATACTGTAACTTCTCTTCTATTCGGCCGATTTTTATGAATGAGACCTCTTTTAATTCGTCTTTTAACGGAGAGTAAGAAAAAAATTGCTAAGTACATGCGAAACAATTTTTTTTGAAAATTGGACGAATCCTAGCGTGACGGTGAAATGGTTAATCAAGCGTAAAATCAAGGGTGAGGGTCCGGGTCGGGTCGCTCGGGAGGACAAAAGACACTGCCTCGCCGTCGGGACAGAGGTCCGGTGTGCGGGGAGGAGAAGGGTTAGTGGTTTTCTGTAAAAGCAAACTGATTTCTGTATGTGTTATGGTTAGCACATGGTCTAATGAGTTTTGAGGCTCATCACAGATTGCACTTACGTCTATCCTGGGTGGCCTTCGCTATCAGAGGAGAGGTACCAACTTTTGAAAAGCCAAACAGTGGTGTGGAGATCTGTCAAAGCAACGTTATGAACGAAACGGAGGAGTAAAATTCTCATTCCTAGAGTGCCGGCCTGTTCAGCCATCCTCGAATCAGTTCGCTTGTTTCTGCTTATATATGCATATTTTAAATCAGCGCGTCGTACTCTTAGGCTTTTTTAGCGGCTCTGGTGCTTGCACTAGAGCTGCTATTCCGGACGGTCCCAGCTGTGGAGTATCAATGCAGCATGTTACATTGTAGAGACCGCGCGTTGGTTGATGGGAATCGGCGCCATTTTCGGCTATGTTCCTTGTCATGACTTTATTTTATTGCATACTGTTTTATTGTTAGTCAATGCTATGTTGTGTATTGTATTTTTGGAATCATGGTGATACAGTCAACAATTCAAAACTTGTTTGTGCTTTTATCTCGTGATGGAAAAAATGTACTTTACGTTCAAAATTTGAAAATTTGAATTTTAAAGTTTTCGCGGTTAAGGAAGCTTTAACCACTGGGTTGGAGCCTCCTAGTCATATTACTTGATATCAGCTGATAGCAAACAAAGGTTACCAGGGAAACCGTAAACGTCTAACAACTATCGTGGCCATTGGGGCGATTATTGAAATGATATCGACTGTATGTCGCCGCTTACGACAGGACATAGCCCTATCTTAACTGTGTAATATATCGCAATTCGATATTGTTTTGATTTTTAAAAGGAGCAATTCATTCATACAGTTCCGATTAGTTTTTGCGAACGGGCCCTTAACCTACGGCACTCGGCTACAAAAGTTACAAAACATGAATCGACAGTTGTCGGATTGTACATCAATGACAAAATGTGTCTAGGCCCTCATTCTTGACTACAACTACTGCCCCCAGAGCCGCTCTCCGACGCCAATGCGTTGGAGCTTCCTGCTTGTTTAAAAATACCAAGTAACGTAGACTCTTGGTATTCACTGCACATAAACTAGGGAGCCCCAGAATGAGAAACAACTTTAAATCATAATTATTGACGGATAAATAAACTTTTTACACGCTTTGGAAAATCTCAGAAGTTCGCGGTAGTCACTTTTCGGTAAGGAACTAAGGGACTCGGTTATTGTATCGAGTGGGGGGTCGAAACGATCGCAAAGGCGGTATACTACGTATACGCGCCAAAAAAGTACCGTTAAGTTGAGACTACAATTTTGAAAAATTTGTCTGATGGGACAATCGTGCGGATAAGGCGTTTCACATTCCCTGCGTTTCTTTCACTATTGCGCCATAACACTTGAAAATAAACGCAATATCTTGTTATGAACTATTAGATAAGAAATTGCTTTGCCAACATTGATAATAAGACAACATATAGATACCCTAGTGGAGGTCGACCTCGTGCGACGGGAGGTGGAGTCGTGTTGGGCACATTTTTTGTGAAAGCCTTGTCAACACTAACAAAATTTCGGTGAACTTTGAGGGAAAATTAAGTTCCGTAAACCTATCTCTGTGTGGACGAGGCCTTTGATTCTTAAGAAAAGAACGAACAAATTATGAAAGAATAGACATGAGTGTGGTTTCATGATTATAATTTCCGTCACCGCGCCAACCGCACTGAGTTTGGCGCAATGCGTGAAGTATCCCTACAGTCTTGGAGGCGCTATGCGTTTCACGCCGAGCGCTTCTAACCGCACTACGTTTAACGCAATGCGTGAAGTATTCATGGAGTGTTGTAGGCGCTAATATGTGTTCCATGCTGACCGGCGCGGCGCGCCGAGGGCTCCTCCTTTCGATTTCGAGTCCTCGTCATCATCGCTCTCTGCGCCGCGCCGCTCCAGGCCAAATTGCGTGTTTGGTTTCTCTCTCAACTAGACTAATGAAAGGCGCTGTCTCTTGTATTGCCGAAAGACGAACAAATTATATATTACTATACTTTAACTCTCTGGAAATGAAAGATTTTGTCACCTTTTCTCGTTTGTAATTTTTTTTCTGAATCAGATTTTCTCCTTGATACGTACATTTGAAAAAATTACAACATTTGTCGCCCCCTTTTGCCGCCATGGGCCGCGGCCCATGTGGCCAGTGTTGCCGCCTTGGACTTGCCGATACGCATTAGCGGATCCAGCAACTTGGCAACAATGTCCTCTCCCATTTAAACCTATGGAAATGTATCGATTTCGGGTGGGGCCAGGTGCTCCAACAAGAATCGATTACCTATAGCACAGGCTTGAATGGAGCAAATCCGGAGTTGCCAAATTGGTAAATCCGCCTCTACCGGTCTTTGGCGGATCCACCGAATTGGCAACATAGCATTCCTCCATTTAAACCAATGAAAATGTATCGATTCGTGGAGGGGCCAGGTGCTCCGACAAAAATCGATTATTTAACGTAGGTTTAAATGTAGGGAATCCGGAGTTGCCAAATTGCTGAATCCGCCTCTGCCGGCAAGACTAATTTCTTCTGGCAGCGCGGCATCGATCCGAGTTTCCTTGGACCTAGCTCTTTTCTTGAGCGCCCAGCACCCTCCGTCTTAATAACCCTTCCCGCTGTCGTCCTCGGTTTTTGTTGGGGTTGATCGCGGGATATTGGTCGCGCGGCAAATTGAATTATTCAGGGAAATGGGTAATTTGATATCGGGTTGAAAGCTCGGGAAATTGGTCGCGAGAAAAAGGTGGAGGCGAACAGTTATCACGAGGCGGCTTCCTCCACTGTTGTCAAATCAGCGGGGAGGCGTGACAGATCGATTATCGATATTTCTCCAATTGAAGCTATGGTAAAGAGTCAACTATTAAGGTGTGCGTTGCGGACACCCTTTTTATTGATCCTTTTCCATGGGTTTAAATGACAGATCACTCGATATATCGCCAAGCCACTATGTCAAACAAGTTTTGAAGTCTTGCTCGCACCAGCTGCGAATCGATAGATTGTATTGATAGGATAGGGGTTTGTCGATCAACACTGGAAAAAACACATTGGATCTAGAGTCCAGACTCTTAGAAACATCGACAAGGAAAAATTCTCTTGATTCACTCGGATTTTTGCTTAAATCACGAACCAAGCGTTTTGATTTAAACGGATTTCCTTTTGATTTAAGCTTAGATCTGATTGAATCAAGAGTCCTTTTTCTTGTCAATGTTTTCAAGAGTCTGGACTCTAGATCCGATGTGGTTTTTTTTCCAGTGAAGGTTATTCGATACGACCCAAAAATCGACCCGCAACACTCGAGAATTTTTTCATCGATCGTTACAAAAATGCGCAAGACCATCCACAGGAGAAAGGACTTTACTAAAATACATAGCCTAGTTTTTGGAGTCCATTAAAATCATAAGTGAGGAAGCGATCATAAATGACGTAACACTCTCCTCGGCCTTCTCCCCCGAGAGTGTTACGAAATGTATGAGTCCTCCTTGATTTATCAATATCAGAGCCTGGAGGATTGTCTAACGATCATTTTGCGACCAATTATAGCCTAAAAATGTGAGACAAACCCGGAAAGGAATGGTGCTCTAAATAATGAAGGTTGCAGTTCAAAATACATAATTTTAAGAAAAAAGTGATTTTGAAATTTTAATATGACATGTTTGAGGCACATAATTATTGTCAGATCATAATACTCGTATCCCGATGGAATTCACACCCTACACAGACATAAAATTAAGCTACATCGTTCGCACTTCATTATTTAAAAAGAAAGAGAAGAGACGATAGATGTATCCATCGAAATCACAAAATCCGATTTTTCGACCCTACACTCTTAAATCAATGCTGAATGGAAACAATCTTCACAAATCGCTCAACCCGACGTTCATCTCTGGAAAAAAAGTCGCTTGGATCTAGAGTCCAGACTCTTAATATAATATTGACAAAAAAAAAAGATACTATTGATTCAATCCGATTTTTCCTTGAATCGAGGAGCCGAGCCTCTTGATTAAGGTGGATTTCCTTTAGATTCAAGCAAAAATTCCGATCGAACCAAGAGTAATTTTGCTTGTCAATGTTTTTAAGAGTCTGGACTCTAGATTCAAGCAACTTTTTTTCCAGTGCAGTCACCGTCAATAAATAAAAAAATAGAGGTATGTTAAAAAAAACTCTAATATTAGACATCAGTATCCCTTGAGAAATTTCCCCAAACAAGTCAAACAAAAATGTGGGAAAAATTATTCGAAGGCGTGCGACTGTGTTGGCGGGTGGAGCGAGGGCGGCTGTCGGAGGAGCCGCTCACTGTTCGTGTTCCGGCGTTCTGCTCGGGGCATTTCGCAGGAGTGAAAAGTGGGAACGCCGGCGGGGAAATTGGAATTAAAAGTCCCAGAAACAGGAAGAGGCTAAAAGGCGGAAAGGGAGGAAGCAGCGAAAATGTGAGATTAACTTTATTTTGGCCGGGATCCAGGGACTAACAGATTCCCTGCTCGTAGGATATTAGTAGTAATTATTACAGACCAGTGAGGATTTTTGATACGCAAACCCCCGCTCCAGCCCTCGGCGCCTTTCCTTGTTGCGAATCGTATTTACTTCGCATTTTTCAGCTCGCTCTTAATTGCCTTTCAAGCTGTTTCGGTGCCTTCCGTGCGGACCAGGACCGCACTGAAAAAAAATTCTCGGCGTTTTTACCAAGGTCTGTTGGTACCTTTACCATCTCACTTTTTTTACAAATTATTGGTTGTTGTATCACGACAGACTGGTAAGCTTACCTAAAAACCTGTATTTTTACTGTTTTTCTCAGGTAAGAATACCGCTTTTATTGGTAATCAATTCCTGGTAACTTTGCCATATTATCTCGGTAATTCTACCACAGTCGATAAAAAATATTGGCGTTTTTACCACGGTCCAGTAAAAGTACCGAGAAAGTTCAATAATTTTACCGAGATTTCTCAGTAAAATTACAAATTCCATAAATGGTATAATTTTACCAAGAAGAAACTGGGATCAAATAGAACCCTGAATTCTTGGTAATTTTACCCTTTTCTTAGTAAATACACAGAGATTTTTTTTTAAGTGTGGTGGCAGCATTTTGTTTCCCAAGAAATTTCAGACGAGAAAAAGTTAAGGAATCGCAAATCCCTGCGGCATTTAAGCGCTCCATTTCAACACCCAATCTGCCAATTTTATTTACAGATTACAGACATGCTTCAATATCGCGTTGCATCAGCTCGTCTCGATATTCTAAACGTGCGCAGCTTCATCAAGCACGACTCTGGGGGCTTAAGCGATGAAGCCCTCGCCAAAAACCGCGGAATTCTTCGGAACTCCACCCACGGCCCGCGATCTAAGAACTGTGCAAACTAATATTCGCCTCAGCTGAAATATCCCTCCCCGCCGAACACAAACACAACTCCCGCGGCGCGGGCCGGGCCGGGCCTCCGATGGCGCGAACGGGAGTTTTAATATTCGTACCTTCAAAGCTCGCGGAAAGTTTCCATCGCATCGGCGAGTGGCTTTTCAGCGAGTTTAAGTCACATCGGGCTGAACAAATATGGCCGGGAAGTAGCCATCCAAAGCCTCGCCTTGGAGAAGAGGCGGGGGCTCGCGGTAAGTAGTGAATTAAAGCCGTGCTTCACTCCAGTTTGCTTAAGTGCTCGCCTCGTTGGGAGAGGGGGGGGGGGGGTGCTGGGCACGAGGAGAGTGGGTAACCTATTTCCAGTGTCCTGTTTTATCAAACGGTAAGGTAAGCACGGAGGAGGTATCCGGATTAATTAATGCGAAATTCATCCCTGTGCCTTCCGCCGAATCCTCGAAAGTATGATGCATATGGAGGCAAGCATTATTTGTTTCAGTAAAATCTCCGACAGTTACGAGGAGAGGAAAATGGGACATTGTCCCTTTTTCTCTGAGGGAGGGATTTTTCGATCCATGAGAATGAAAAAAAAACAGAGACAATATATTTCAGAGACGCCGAACCAACAATCTAAGCAATTTAATCGGGTGAGTCGAAAGGAGAGGTCGGGGTTGAACGCTAACATGTGCCTAAATAAGATTGATGAGTAACTAGTTAAGCACAAATCAAATAAAATTCGGTTAAACGTAGGGGTGGGAGCTTTCCTTTAGGCAAGTTTTTGCAAATGAGGTTAACGTTGCTAAACCAACTGCTCAACTATAACATTATGACGCGAATCTGAGTGTAGATCTTCGATGGTTACTTTGCGCGGTCTCTGATATATGTTGTGTCTGGAAGAGAAAAAAAGATTCAGTAAAAAAAACCAAAAATTATCATTTTTGATGGTGGAAATAGGGTATCTGACCTTATTTTAACGTCTCAGGTTGTTTTTGTCCAGAGACAAGAGACCCTCCATTGCTACCTCGGCCCTGGTGGAAGCTTTAACTTTCGGGACTCCAACATTCAATGGATGTCCTACCTTGCATGGAACCTTACCTTCCCGTTACCCATGCCCTGATTTTTACCGGACGGGCTGCCGCAGTGCCGCTGCCCTACAACCAAAGTCTCAACGATCCATTCCCTATTCTAATCCCTTATTTCCCTAAAAAATTGAGTTCTTTAATGAGCGAATGCTATTCCGTTCCCGGGTCCTTCCCGATTTTCTAGATTCTAGTTAACGTGAAATGTGAAATAGACGAAACGGCAACCTGGGGTGCGGTATGCGCTGGGTCCTGGAACAGCAACGGGGAACGGGGCACCATGCCAGTGGCGACTGCTATCGCGGCATGGAAATTGATTTAACTCGGGGGCGTCGCGTCGGGGGTGCGACTCCGACCGCATCGGGCAGATGGCCCCAACGGCCGGGGGGGGGGGGGGGAACCCGGGAACCTCCCCCGTCCCGTCTGGCAACCGGGGATTCCTATCGCGGGTTCCGAGGCGGAAGCTGGAAATTCGTCGACGCTGCTCCCGGTTCCCTATCTGGGCGCCCGCGCCGCGCCGCGCCGCTCTTCAGATCAAAAGTTATGACCTCCTATAATTACCTATTAATGCGCCCCGAGGTTCCGAGCCCGGGCTCCGAGACTCCGTCCTGCCCCCAGCCTCGGGGGAGGTTTCCATGGGTCGCGCAAGCCCGATTTTAGATCCTGCACTTCACGGAGCCGACCCTCCGGTATGGATTTTGTTTCGCACACTTTTTGATCGACTTTCAATAGGAAACAATGCCCCAAGAAGCATGGATGTATATGTAAAACAGGGCTTACGTTAAAATTGAGATTCGACCTTATGTCATAAGACCGGCAATGGAGATGTTGCATGTGTGAGGAATTTGCGATTTGACTGTTGATTCATATGTAAAAGTTCGCGAGAAACACGATGGTGCCACTGGTTTTCTCTGAAATCGTCTCCCAAGCTCTTCAGATCAAAAGTTATGACCTTCCAATTAATGCGCCCCGAGGTTCCGAGCCCGGGCTCCGAGACTCCGTCCTGCCCCCAGCCTCGGGGGAGGTTTCCACGGGTCGCACCGGCCCGATTTTAGATCCTGCACTTCACGGGGCGACCTTCCGGTGTGGATTTTGTTTCGCACACTTTTTGATCGGCTTTCAATAGGAAACATTTCGCTTAAAGTTGAACCCTGAGATACATTTTGGGTGTCAACCATAGACAGCTTAGTATACCCTGGCACAGTGGACCTGGATACTGAAGGTCTCGATAGATGATCAAATTCTAGAAGCAATAAATTTTGGGTGCCCACCATAGACAGCCTAGTATACCCTGCGGGCCGATTATTGAAAGTTGAAAGCAACCCGATAAGACATCGAATTGCGATATATTGCATGGTTAAGATAGGCTATGTCTTGTCGTGTCGGACCGACGTAGTTTCAAGAATCGGGCCGCTGGAACAGATAGGCCTGGGATACTAAAGGTCTCGATAGATAATCAAATTCCGGAAGCAATTTCAATCCAAATGTCAGGAGTCAATAGTCCTAAAATCGTTACTTTGCACTGAAAACGAAAATACTCCGGTCATGGAAGCCGTACTTACGGGCTGTATAGACATACTGTCCGCGTTCCGGGTTCAGAGGCCGAAACATCCGGGCGTAGCACCCGGAGCTATCGAAGCTACGGCTCCAGCACCTGGAAGTTTCGGCCTCTGGGCCCGGAACGGACGGTATATAACGGACAGCCCATAACTTTTTTCTTTCAGTGTGCTTTATTTTCTAATGAACATGTCAGAAATGTTCCGTGTGGCAAGGAATCATGTACGATGACTATCCATTTTGATCAAAGAAGAATGTTGATCGGGGACTAAATTTTTCGGATAAAACTACAATTTTCGCGTGGAAATAATGTAGTGTTGAAATGTAAATCAGGATTGTTACAGAATTAAGAAAATGACATTCCGAAATTTCTTTGATTTCTTTGCCACATTTTGGTGAAATCCCCTGACAATTGAGGATATGCCAGGTGCTTAAAAAAACATGATTCGAAATAGTGTTCAGCAGGCTGATTATTTTCGCGTCGATATCTGAATCGATAACTTGACAAAATTCACTTAACGATCGACCACTCATATTCGACGTGATTATTTTGCCGCATTTATCGATATCGTTAACAGGATAAACGGTTGCGACGTTGCCGTCGTGCAAACAAATAATCAGCCTATCACAGACCGTCTACCGGTCACGTGATTGGCCGCCAGCGCTGCGGCTTGGAGCCGCTGCGGCGAATTTCAGAACTAACTCTATTTTGAGGTTATGTTTACATCGATACGGAACGATAGCCCGGGGGGCAACCTTTAGTTAACGACGCATTTACCGACCGTCGCGGCGAAAATAATCACTCGGTTCTTGATCATGGCGATAACACGACTTTTAATGATACGATTAGGATATCGACCCGAAAATAATCGGCCTGCAAATTTGTTGTTCAAAACGTCAAACCCATTCTAGAAAGGAAAAAATGAAGGTGACTTGACAATTCTTCCCTGACATTTCCAGGTTTTCCCTGACTATTTAAAATTTCCCGACATTTCCCAGCATTCCCTGACTGTGGCAACCCTGGTAGTTACATTGAAGTTGCATCGATCTCCCAGTAAAATTTCCTGCGGTGCATAAAAATGTGCAGTGACCAGATTTTGCATTTATTGCCCCCTTTCCTATTATGCACGGAAGAGTGTTGTGTGGAGACCCTAATAAAGTGCCACGACTTCAAGTCTCTGGCCTTAGCGAGCAATCAAAAGTTATAAAGCTAGGAGTTGCATAAATGCATGGAAAAGACAATAGAGAGCAGGGATAGCGGGAGCGATACCATAGTCGCACCGAGCCGGGCTAGGGACAATGGGGATAATAAGGCCCGCCACAGCGCATGACCTCACCGTGCAACTGAGCTTTTAAAATATCCTGTTGCCGTTTCGGAGAAGAATGGATCTCGGGAACGAGGCGCATGGCGTGAGAAAGACTACGTGAAATGCTAATGTAGTGCCATGAGAGGGGAATAATAAGTCAATGAAATATCGAAAAAATAAATACAATGAATTTCGTCACCTTCTGGCCGAAGTAACACAAGCGCCATGCGACGTTTAGAAATTTCCACCGCCATTTAATTTTTTTACGAAGGAATCGTCCGAAAAATTGACTGAATTTTCTTTGTGCTGCAGGTAAAATTCAGTGAAATTTTTGAACGGATTCAATCAAAAATTTCTCTGAAGAAAAAATAAAATGGCGGCGGAAATTTTTAAACGTCGCATGGCGCTTGTGATACTTTGGCCGGAAGGTGACGATGTATTCGCAATTTCATCAGCACGTGTCAAAAAAATCAAGTAACCTCAATATGGGGACGAAACTGACCCATTGATGAAGCGGACATAACATCAAAAGTGTTCTAAAGGTGTAAATAAGGTCCTGGGTAAAATATTTAATAAAGTAATGTTTTTCTCTCATAATATTTAGGACCGAGTGAGAATTTATCTTAAAATTACTTGATATTTTACAAAATACATATTGTTTGAAAGTTTGTTGCTGAGAAATGATGTTGACGTTTAGAATAATCAAATTCAGAGAAAAATTGCGTTTTTACAAAGTTTCCATTTCAATTTGCTTGAGATTCAAGACATTTCTCAAAGCCATCCAAAATTTGGTGATTTTTCTCTGTGTAAAAATTTTCATTTTACAAAATGTCTGATTCGTTTATTCCCGTGCGATTCTATTCGTTTATTCGCTTCACGACATCAGATTCTGATTACGTGAACTAATCTTTTCCCCCGGAGAAATGCCCGTATAGCCGGATCCAGTCCCCCAGACCAAGAGGTCAATCCTGGCGTGCAAACCCCAAAAATGTATGGTTTCTAATTTTATTGATACATTTGCAACCCACTCACTGATGCAAATTTAAAGAGACGCTTTCACACCAAATGGAATATTTCGCATTTACCGCTGGGTACTTATAATACGAGCGTTCTAAAATTTTGATGTGCGCGGTGGAATAATGCAATCGCGCCAATGAAAAACCGCGTATATGCGTAAGGATTTCCATCGTAGGCATGTGATTTTTCCTTAGTCAAGGCACACTACTCGTCAAGGTTGCCGATGCGACAAAATTTGCATAAGTAACATGGGAAACTTGCTAATCGTCCAGCACAATCCGGCAACCTTGATACGAATTTGACGAATCAGGGCGAAAAAGCAGCGGATCGAAGTTGCCAGATTGCGCGAAAAGTACGCAAGTTTTGATGTGATTCAAGGGGGAAAAGGCTACTTTTCAGGAGTGTCCGGCAACGAAGTAGGGAATCGGGGTCCAGTCGGTGGGCGCTGCACATCTGACGCATCCCTGCATCTGCTAATTGACAAATCGTAACCCTCGCTGAATATGCTGATTAGAGGAGTAATATGAATGAGCACCCCCAAGGTTGCCGCCACCCCGCGGACCGGGGAGCATTGTTTTATCAGGTGAAAATGAAGGTAGACGCGGTAATTTTTTCCGATCATTTTGCAATGGCGCCTGGCGTAACGGGGCTCCCAGTTTCGTAACAGTTACAGGGGAGCGGGGGCTAATAGCCGTGCGGCTTTTCCTGCCCTCAGCTTTAAATTGTAATTTTGAAACGTTGCCGAATTTTCTTTCGGATTGCCGCTTGGTTGGAAAACTTGGAAATTAGGGACGAATTCTGCCGTGCTAAGGAAGAACGCTGAATGAACATTCGAGAGTTGCGGATAATACATGTATTTTTGAGGGGAAAATGCATATTTTTCCGTGAAATTGTCGTCCGTCGTCGTCGTTCAAAATCGTCTGAAAAATTTAAGGAAAAATATTCTCAATTTTCCCAGTAAATTCATATTTTATTGAAGGAAATATGGCAACGTTTGAAGGCCCATACGGCGTTCTTCCTTAGTATGGTAGATTAGAGGGATGCGTATTTTTAAGACGTCAGAAAAAATGAGGAGAGGCTAGGGACTTACAAAAGAAACTCTCACCCACACGCCACACCTACACACAAAATTAAAAGGATGAAGAAGGAAAAGGAATAGAATCAATACATGTGTATGGTTTTTACATTATTTTATGAAATAATCCGAGTTGCAGGATAACCCTTCATTTACTGAAAATCCCCCGGGAGAGTAAGAAAGCATGTTAACGGCTATAATTTTGGTTTCGTGTTTGCGTTAACAAAAGTTACATACATTTAGCATTAGTTCAATGCTAAATAAGAAATGTCAGTGTGAATCATTTTCTGATAGAGGAACAGAACTGATAATATGGCAGACCTAGGAGGCTACGTAGGGATGCATTTCCTTTTTCAATATACGCCAGGTCCTGCATTCTTAAGTATTGAAGTACCTGCGCAATATTACATTGTGCGATCGCAATTTTTTCTCTCCAAAAATTAGAGTGCTCGCTGTCATTCTCACTTAAATGAAGCAAGATAGCTGATATTTTCATCATAAGTATCGAAAAAACAATGCACTTCCAATGCTTCTTCGTATTTAAAACTGTTAATTAATGAGTAAATGGAGAGAAGAAAATTAGTCACTTTATGTGTAATTAATCAATATTTTTTAATATTTTAAATGACAATAATCCACTCAGAGTGCACATGTGCGTGCAAAGACCATCAAATCACAAGTTGATGAATGCTGACTGCGCGAGTTTGAATAATCGTGCCATAATCAGGACTGGCCGGCCGGAGCAGAACGCTTGTTAGCGCCTACAAGACTGCAAGAATACTTCGCGCATTGCATTTACACTATGGTGCGTGCTAAACGTATACGTGCATTGCATCTACACCATGATGCGCGCAGAACGCATATTAGCGCCTGCAAGACTGCTGGAATACTTCGCGCATTGCGCATTGTGACCCTCGAATTATTATTCCTCGATGTCTGACCAGTGTCCACCGCGAGTCTGCATCTCAGGGTCGCAGAATCGGGGAAATTTTGCACCCTTGCCCAAATACTGATAAAGACCTCCGTTAGGCCCTTGTTTGCAGGTAGAAACTCCCACTTTCAAGGCCTCATTACTGAACTCTAAAAGCTAGGAATTGAAAATGACGGATCCACAGTTCGAGACTTTCCTAAACAACTGACGAGGATAAGATTCTCTAGTGTTATTTCCCTAAGAACTCGTGTCGGATTAGTTGCGTCAGGAGATCAGAAAATGTTTTTTCTTTCCCAACTGACGGGGAATTCTAAGAGTAGTTTCCTTAATTTTTTTTCATTTTCGAGGAGTTTTGCCAGAATCCTCGTACTTAACCTGAACATATTTTTCAGTACATTAGACGTCACAAAAAGGGCTCCCTGCTTCGCGGTTTAACCTCACAAGAGCTTCGCGCCTCGGGTGTTATGCTTTAAGCGTTACCCTCATGATTTCAGGCTATAGAGTAAGAAGATAAATGTAATTTATACATACCAAAAATTGAGATTGACCGGAGTGACCAGGTGATAATGCAATGTCTTCCAGTAATTGAGTATCTGAAACAGAGGAAATGAACGATTCTTTAG
This sequence comes from Bemisia tabaci, assembly GCF_918797505.1. Taxonomy (NCBI): domain Eukaryota; kingdom Metazoa; phylum Arthropoda; class Insecta; order Hemiptera; family Aleyrodidae; genus Bemisia; species Bemisia tabaci. The sequence goes on from NC_092796.1 coordinate 16,680,976, forward strand.
TCCGACGCTTGAGCCATTGATACAACTTTCGAGCAGTAGGCTCGTTTAGTTTCTAAATTCAGATACAGTGAAAAAACAGAAAACTCAAAAATGTATGCCACGTACCTTAAAAGTTTCCCTTGAAATGAGAGACCAAAGAGCAGGCGGCGATATCAGTAAGATTGAAGATAGGATCTCTCGCGCGCAGAGCAAGGAGGCCCAAACCCACACACGGGTCGCGGGTATGCGCAGTGTGTTTTATGTCCGCTCCGCAACATTTATTACCGGGCAAATTTGTTCGGGGGATGTTAAAATGCGCCTTCCCGCAGAATGTATGCTCCAAGCGTTGCATTAACGTAATGCGATCTGACGTCTACGAGCTGCGGAAGGGCGAGATGTATCTGCATTGTTGTGAGGGGTATGTTTTCTGTTAACACCGATGTTGGGAGAAATGATCATTTACTAAAAATCCTCGCTCCTGCAATCCTTATCCGGGTGATCTTTAATATTTATAAGTTTTCATTTCCACCCTCTTCCCCCTCCCCCTCCCGCGCACATTTGACTTTTCCTCCGAGTCGAGGGCCTCGCTCCGGCTCTTGAGCCTACCCTCCAGCCCTCCTCCTCTTGATATTATTATTCGTTCGCGATTGTGCAGGGACCTTCACGATTGGCTCCCGCCTTGAATATTTATTTTTCGCACCTTCTTTCCCTCCTGCTTCTCGAATCTCCTCTCCCGAAATTCCGTGCTCGGAGCGACGGAATATCCAAAAATGGTGTGAATTCCTCGACACCCCTTAACTCCTTATTTTATGTTGTGTTTCAATTATTGCCTTGTTTTCACACATGAAGCTGTTTTGTCGCTACTAGGACAAATTTATAAGGGCGAAATAGAATTAAGCAAGGAGGAACCACTGGGCTGAATACTGAAACGGCTATAGACGAAGCTATAGACAAACATGACATCAAGCAAACTTTTAGATATTTTTCCTCCAATATTTCACAGAATTATATTCGAAATTTGATCTAAATTATGTAAAAATTTCAAGGAAAAACACCTTTGACTTTCCCCAAAAATGAAAGTTTAATCAGGGGAAATTCGGCAACTCCTGAGGGCTCAAACGGCGTTTTCCTTAGCATGGCGTCACACTATTGCACCTAGGTCTTTTTTAGGACTCTCGTGTAAAGTCACGTATAGTCAAAATTAGTGTCATTCAATTTGATTAAGAAGTTCGATTTGACAGCAGGGCAAGCATGCGTCGAAATTCGAAGACCCGCGGCACGCGAGCAGGCGAACGCGGCGAATCGCTCGGCATTCGGCAGCGAAAATAGCCGCGAATGAATAATGAAAAGTTGGAAAGTGCAAGTGTTGAAAATCGAGCAAATTGAAAGGCGGACGGGCGGGCGCGAGCGAAAAAGCAAAACAGTAACTTGGCACTTTAATTAGTTTTATGCTTTTAACAGTCGGCTATTGATTCCGTGCAAGTGCAAAATATCTCCGCTCGCAAGTGGGTGGAGGCGGTAGTCGGGGGGGTGGGGTGGGGGGGTGGGGGTTGGAGTATTGGGTGGGGGCGGGGGGGGGGGGGGGTTGGACGGATTGGAGACTTGGAGAGGCGCTATCGTTGGTGGAGGTTAAAGCCGAACCGGTGTACGTCGAACACAGACCCTTTGACGAGATCGTCTAGTCTCCGTTGCCAAATTTAACAGAGACACCATTTAGATCAAATTGATTTGCCATTTAAACCTATCGGAAAGGATCGATAAACAGGGTGCGTGAAATTCCCTAACTTTCCCCCGACTTACAACAAAAATAATGAAAAAGGTCGCAGATTTTCAACACAAAGCTTTGGTCCCTTCAACCCCAAGATTTGGTCGATTTGACACAGGGAAAACTAACACACAAACAATTAATCAACATCTTGTCGACGGCGTATAAGTCCGCAATCATATAATGGTGTCTGAAAATCTCCGCCTCTATGTTACTTTTAAAAAGGAGAACAAATTGACATCATTCCTTGAAGTTTATGCCGAATTTTCTTCGCACAGAGAAGCAAAATCACGGCAGTTTTAAAGAATTGCCGTTGAGTAGTCTTCCCTTTAAAAATTAAAGTATGACAGGAAGTCTGCGACGTTGCAAACCGAGTTATGTAATTGCCGACTTACACCGTCGTTGGGTAACTTCGTGTTGTAGTTCTCAGATTAACACAACCTTTTGGTTACTTTTTCTTACTGTATACTCATGCGGCTGTACCTCTGTTTGCAAGAGAGACCCGTTATTCTTCATTGGCGTGTTGAATTAGATTTTAATCAAATTTTCTGTTCATCCTCTGCCACCTAGAACGACGGATTCCTTAAACACCTCGTGGGAAATTTCTTCCGGAGGGAGGTTGGCAACACGAAGACGCTAGACAGGGTCTGGCCGAAATTCATTAGTCTTTATTACGGGATCGGACACCGGACTGCTGCCGATACTCGCGCGCCGGTAATTGATTTTATTTAAAACTTAGACGCGGCCGCCCCCCCCACCAGCCCCCCCTCCCCCGCCACCGGGGCCCGGGCAACGCTCCCGCTCTTGTTCCGCGTTATTGGCAAACAATTTCATTGATCCCTTTTATATTCCGCGTTTGTTCAACATCCACAGGCCTGTGTCGTTAACATTTACTTCATCCCCCGATTGTTCTCCCCTCCCCCCGCGACCGCACCTCCGGAGCCCCCGCTCCTTTGTCCCCTGATTTCGGTCCCCGCCTCCGCGGATTTTTACCCCCGAGTTCGGGTTTCCCGCGCGAACGTCACCCACGGAGAAAAATGCTTCCTTTGGAACAACTCACCATTGGCTCATATCGTTGTTTCCGGACGGAGGAGCGTAACTTCATTTTAGTGGCGACTTTAATTGCAAGTTGGCAACGCTGTTTTTTGTCCATCTAACTCCATAAAAATATCGATGTTTTTATTACATTTAAAAGGAGGAAAAACAGTACTGCCAACTTCCAATAATCGCCACTGCTTCATTCCAAAGTTTATTTGCAGGGTTTATTTCCGAGATCATTCGCACGAAAATGTCAGCATGATTTTTAGCCAAAATTTCGCTAATTCTTGAAAACAGTCCGTAAAGAAAAATCATGAAATTTTCGGTAAAAAATGTCCGATAGCTCTCAGGTAGAAATACGATTTGATGGTGAAAATTTTCCAACGTTGAAAGGCAGTTAATTATGTTCATTTGTCTAGGAAACGACGATATGACCCATTATTGACCCAAACTTTCAACTTTATCAAACATTTCGCTTTAAAGGACAAAATTCTCCGTGGCAGAAACATTTCTCGTTTTAAACTACTTGCAAAAACCGAATGATATTATATTGGAGAATTATAAGCCTTCCTTGGTAAATAGGAAAGAAAAAGTTAACATTTTGAACGTCGGGAGAGAAATTAATAATAGTTAGAATTTGGGTCAGCACACCCACCTCGCCTTGTCTCATCGGAATTTGCGATACTTCAATGTCAAATAATCTGAGATAAGGTGTGTTTAAAGGTCAATTCTGCTGAAAAACATTATTTTGGAAGGGCAAATAGAACGTCTATCATCGTGATCGCGATAATACAATACTTTTTCAATGGAAAATGTTAGAGAGCGAAACGAGCATTACTAGAAAACAAGTTATAGTACGAAAAGAGCAAGGAAACATAGGAACAAAAATCATAATCAAATTTTTGCGAAGGAAGTTACCAAGAGTTTCTCCTCCTCCGAAGTAATTTCAAAGCTGTTTAATTATATAATCATCAACGAGGAAAAAGTATGAAAAATGAGTTCGCGAAAAGGGAAATACGGAATAATCAAAAAGCTGTTTTTTGAATTATTATTCGAGGTCGGTCCGTGTGTTTTTCAAACGACCGAGCGTAGCTCAAATATAAGTTTGTTTGGTAACAGTCTCTCGCAGGTCATGAGCTTCGCTGAACTTTCCACTTTATTATTTATTCCTCCTTGAGAGATTTCCTCTTGGAAAAGTTTGTGGGGCAGAGGTTGGCATTTCCACCACTTATTATTAAAACAACTACCGTGTTTTAGTCCGGTCATGACACTTTGAGCCGCTGACTTTGCGACCATCTCCGATGGATATTACACTCATTAATCTTCGAACCATCAGATAATCAATCATCGTAGGAATTTCATGAAACAAGTGGACCGGGAATATGAAGCGATTTCCCAGCGAAATTGTACGAAATAGCATCCTCTTTTCAGCGAATGGAAAACAATGCTATATTGAACATTTGTTTCAAGAGTGAGAGCAAGAATAGAGTTTTTTCGGATTAGAAGTGTCCCGAGAGGTGTTCTTGAGTCGCCGGATTTACGACTGAATTGTAAGTTCATTCCCTCTCGCTATTACTGTCCTCCATAAAATGTCCAAAAGTCAACCTCATCTTCAATTTTTCGGGTGTCTAATCTCTTCCTATCTCATTTCTTATAAGTCCTCTGATTTGGATGATGGAGGATGCACATCTTTCTAATAAACTATCCTTCAAAAAAGTCACATATTCTCGGAATTTGAATTATGTCACAAATGAATCCACGCTTCACTTAGGCTGTGTGACAGGATAAAATGCTTAAGATGACCATTATTGCAAACTAAAAAGAGAAAAACCTCCAAATACGGCCGTTTCACGAGAGAAATGGCTTTTCATCGACTTATAGACTGTTCGCATCAATATACTAACGCAAGAAAAGTCAACACGATTTCATATTTTTGGGTCTGCGAAAGCACGTCCACGCAAAGAAAACTGAATGAATATTATTCGTCTAAACTCAAGAATATTCAGTATAGGATCAAGAAAAGCGAAGTGAAGTAGTGAAGAATTCCTAAATATATAAAATCGGTCAACTTTTCTTCCAAAAAAAAAAAAAAAAAAAAGGAATGCGACGAGAAAACTGCAAAGTATAGATACGAGTTTTCCCGAGTTTCGCCGGCCGTTTCTCACCGCGAAACGCGAGACGCTGCGGGTGGGGGGGGGGGGGGACGGGCGTCAATTCGGAGAATCTTCCACGAAAGCATTTGATTATCACTTAAATTACGACAACGAGGCAGGAATTTCCATTTGAATGAAACACGGTAACATTACACGCCGCGCCGTGGGGTAGGAACAACGGAAGGGGACCCCGGCGGCGCGGCGGGGGGGGGGGGGGTCTCGAAACTCGGTCTGGACGTCGGAGGGGAGCTATGATCTGCAGAAACTTATCATTATCACGTTGTGGAAAAGTTTATGCGAACTTGCGGAGCGCCGAGCGCCGGCGAAACTGTGTAGCTTCAACTTATCTGCAACCGCACAATTGTGCAGAGCAAAATTCGAGACTAATACCACATTAATGTAGTGGGTACCTGAGGGGCGGGGGCGGGGGGGGGATCTTGGGCGAGATCCCCGAACCGGGGCTCGGGTGCCGGGGATATGACGTCATTTAATCTTGTGTGGCGAGTTTTGTCAGCGTCGTGCGTTAACTTTTGCCGCCAAGGAGATTACCCGGCTTACACGGGGAGCCCGAGTCTTGACTTCCACCCCTCGGCGCGCTAGCCGAGTCTGCTCCTCTCCTAATTCGAGAGTTCGGCTCCTTCCACGCTTTTCATTTCGTTTCCCCCGTTCCTTGCTTTTTTGTTTTATTTCGCTTTTCTTTCGCGCCTCGCCCGCCCGGGCCCGGGTATAATCGCGTTGAGATATTTACCGCATCTCGCCCGACAAATTCAGCGAGTAAACTCGCGCGCGCCACTCGTTTCTCTTCTTTACGCCGCACAGAGGAGCAATATCTAGAAAGAAGTTGGACATGACATTTTTCACAAAAATCGTAAAATTCTACGTTTATCTCGTCACAATTTCAATTTTTAGGGGTCCTTTTGATAGAAAATTTTACGAGAAAACCAAAGAAACTACTTTTTTAACATTAGCCTTCCATATTCATGAAAGAAATACGCTTTTAAAGTTTTTTAAACATTTCCGACCTCTCCTATTGACTTGACCCACCGTGCGTCGCCCGTAAAAACGCTCTCCGGCGGGGGACGGGCGGCGCTGGAAGTTAAAAACTTGCGCACTTTTTATAATTTTATTCTATTTCCCGGGCCGGGAACGCGCCGTGTAAATAAATGAGTTTGGTTAAACGAGGGAAAATTAGATAGCGCAGACACGGGAGCGGGCCGCGTCGCGACGCCCGCCGACGCCGACGGAAAAAATAATAGGTTCCCTCCCGAAGACGAGTCAAATTTTAGACGCTCGGCGATAATCGCTTTTCTTTTCGGAGCTCGGAGCAACGCCACATTTGTCATTGCGCCGTGTACTTGTTGAATGAACGTGAGCGGCTGACTGGCGAAAGGAGCTCGCCTCTTTCAACGTGTTTCCAAGGTAATTAGGTTAAGTTCTCGACGCAAAGAGCAATTTCGGGGGAGGATAGACAGAGGATAGAGCGGAATAACGCGTTTAAAAGAGTCTCTCATTGTTTCGCTTGCAACCTCCCGGAAAGAGCTACCAGCCATTACGACGAGTTCCTAGGACGGTTTCGTTTCGTGCTGGCTCTTTCCTCGCCCCGTGAAAACCTCCGTTTTTAAATCCATTTGAGCCACTGACCACGTAAACCGTGACGTCATGAGCAAATACCACAGAGTAGCAAAGACACTCTTAAGGTGGCCGAAAGGATATCTGGAGTGTACTTCACTAAGCAGCCTATGTGGACGTATTTCTGTCAAACGGAACTAAGTACATTATGGCGTGAGTCCTGTTATGCATATAATGCTCGGTGCTGCTCAGTGCTCATGTCTTAATGCTAGTAGTTCCATTTGATAGAAATACGCCAATATAGCCCACAAACAACCGCGCTAAGCGGAAAAGTTCAGCTCGCTATAAACACCGAACTTTTTTGGCTCAGATAAGTGAAGTTTTCGATTCAATGAACCGCATCTTCGTGGATTCGGTTTCTGTGACCAAGAATTACAATTACCTGAACCAAAAACTTTGGTGTTAAATGTAAATCGTTCTTGTTTTCTCCATGCGAAGAGTAATCAGCGTTTTAATATCGAATAATGTGTGAGCTACTTTCTGAACTCAAATCTTGAAATATAATTAAAATAGTTTTTTCTGAAAATCTCCAATTTTAGTTGGATTTCCTCACCGTAGTAGTGTTGATATGTCAAGGTCCTTTGACGCGCGTGACGGATCAATGTTTACCGGTGGACTTCATACAGTTAACAAAATCAAACGCCAAAATCGATATTCATAGGGGTTATCGGGGCCGTCCCTCAATTACGTGACGCACTTTTTTGGCATTTTTGACGGCCTTCTTCCCCCCGGTAACGTTAGTGTGACTTAGGTCCCTATCCTTTAGCACGTAAACACAAAATGGCGTAACGATCTCCTCGACCCCCCCCCCCCCCCTAAAGCGTAACTTAATTTAGCCTTTAGCTAAGTTTTCTGAGGAAGTTCATTAGACAAGGTCATTTTTTCAACTCACGGCGCAACAGTCGATCGTCAATCATCATTAAAAGAGAGGATTAGTGCTGAGTCCCGACAGGAATTTTCACACAAAAGGAAGCCATACTCCCGTCTCTTCGGCAGTATCGTTGTAAGAATGTCCCTATATCTCAACGTTGCCAAATTCTCACATGCAAATTGTATATTTAATTGGAGATTTTGATTTGAATCTCACTGAAAATTTCACTGACTTTTAGTGAATGGAAGCGCTGGCGGCATAAAAAGGGCATATTTTGGTTACACTGTCTCAAAATCTCACCTATAACGTTTCACACATTATGCTTGAAGCAAATGTATGTAATATGTTGCAACTTTTACTGAATGTTGAACAATTTTACGATGCTGAAAATGTAAAATTTCAAAAAATTGTCTCAATTGTGTCCTTTCTGTAATTTAATTAGCACTGGAGATTTTGAAACACCGCGACCAAAAAATGCCCCTTTTGCACCCAACGCCTCAATTACTCATTTTGTTAATTCTGACACTTTTTTGTTGCATATTTTGTTGGGGTTTACGTTTAGACAGCTCGAGGTATCTGAAATATTCTGCTTCTACTGTTAAAGTTACGAGATGTTTGTGCAGAGGTGGGCTCGCCGTAGCTACGTCGCTGTCGGTGGCTCCTTGGTTGAAGTTCTCTCTCGGACACGATTATGGATTATTCGGAGCGAATGTCCGGCCCGGTTATTGCGTCCATGAAATTCGGTTAACGACGCAATGCACGGCTCCCCATTCAGCGGGACCGAGATTTAATTGCACGACGCTCCGCGAATTCTATTTGCAGGCCATTCCGCCGAGACCCGCCGATCCGTTAACGAGGGCGGTAAACGTAACGCCGGCCGGGTAGTTTGCAAGCTGACCAGGGGTGTGCAGCGGGCGGCGTTCTCACGAATGCAGGCGCGGCCTAAACTCGTAAACCCAAGGAATCTCGACGGCCCAAGATACCGGGGACAATTTAATCAACTCCCCGCTTGATAATAACTCCTGCACTTGTGACGTTATGCAATCGTCGAAACACATTTCGTCGCAATCCTATTAGGCTAATTGTGAGGCTCCAACTTGGGGCGGCGAATTTATGGAAATGAGCCGACTGTTTGATTATGGCCGTTCGACTGTCTTGAGCTCGCCCGGTTAGAGATCCAGCTTGATTAGAGTATGAGCGATTGGCTCGTCGTGGACATTGTGCAATGGTGCTTCGAGTTATTGCTTAGCGGTCATCGCGATTATCGTAACGCACGGATGGGATTTCACTGAACGCCAAGATATTGACACAATGTTTTTGCCAAGCTATTAAAACACTTAAAAAGTGTCCTCCTTGTCCTTTTGTTCCATCCGTACTGTGGAGAACTTTGAAAAATGGACTTGAGTAGTAGACTTTTTCAAAATGATAAGTATAGGTGATAAGAGTCGGTAGATCGCAGCAGAGCAGGCAGAAAATATTTGAAGGGGAAAAGTTTACTTACTGAGGGCAAAACTTAGAATGAATCACAAAGAAATTCATTAACAATAATCGTGCCTTTATTTTAAAAGGTCAAGTGCCCAATGTAAGGCAATTAAATTTCCCCATTTCTTCAATAAGAAATTGCAAGTTTGTTTTATAAAAAAAAAAAAAAAAAACTTTCCTCGGCAGTTTATCATTACGCCAAAGGGAACCTCTCTGCGTCAAGAACGCGTTAACGCCAAATGAAATTTTTAGCGAATTATTTTACACCAAAAGTTTCTTTACCACGATGGAATTTTTCTAATCGTGACAACTAGAAAAATTCCATCGCGCGACACGGAAACGTTTGTTGTCACGACTGAAATTTTCCCTGGCGTATACTTAAAAACTTCCTTAAAGCCCGTGTCCCACGATCAAATGAATTCATCAAATGGACGTATTTCTACCAAACAGACCTATGTGGAGGTGAGAAATATGGGGTGTGCTCGTTAGTTCTCTGGCCGTAAGAGTGAATGAGAATAATATAGCGCCAGTGACGTCAGCGGCAATGATCGAGCACACGCGCGACGGGGAGATCGTCGTCGGGGCGCTTTAACTCATGAGCCCTGTCCACAACGCTCTCTTGCCATACCCGCGGCTCATGAGTTCCGCATTCAGTTGCACATAGGTCTCTTTGAAAGAATGTAAAATCCCGCTTTTCCAATTCTTCAAAAGGAACCACGCCCACTTTTACATTGCTTCTTATGCAGCTACGACGAGCACACCCCATATTTCTCACCTCCACATAGGTCTCTTTGGTAGAAATACGTCCAAATGCAAGATGGCGGGTTCATCAACATTTGACGGCCCGCCAACTCTTGATAGCAGACTTGCGCGAAAACCAGTCGCCATCTTGCATTTGATGACTATTTGATGAGTTCATTTGATCGTGGGACAAGGGCTTAACGCAACGGGCATTTTCCTGGAGCTGAAAACTGCTTGGGAACGTTGTTCTCTCACGATGATGAACCCGAATTTTTCTCAGGGCTCCAAGACACCCTCGTTGTTTACCGAGACATTAAGAGCTCCACGAACGTCTAAGATGGCGCAACTAAGGAGCGCCAAAAACCGAAGCGACCATAATTTCCCTTCAGGAGCGTTCCTGAAGCGAACCACCCCGCTTTCGGAAGCTGCTTGCTCACTTGCGGTTCGAGCTTTTGGGCGGATCCCGCAGGACAGGCAAAAACCGCTCAAATCCCATGATAAACCTACCATCAACTGCGGTTTTCGCCGAGCGGAGCGAGGCAGACGAAAAGAGCTCAACTCCCGTGATGACCCTACGGACATGGGCGCTTTCCACGGAGCGGAGTATGGATTAGCGGCGGAATAATGACCGCTGAAAGCCCGGTAGGCCGCTGCTCTCCCGCTTTTGTTTCGGGGGGCCGTTTTCATAAAATTAAGCTTTCCCTTCATAAAGCGGGCCGCCGTTGCGTTGCATGCGGACATTGTTTTGAAAAACACCTGCTTCTCTCGCCAACATTAGTCCCGCGCTATTCTCGCGTTAATTGTCCCGTCAAGCTATTGCCCGTTGCCGGCTTCTCCGCGGACAGCGTGCTAACGCTCGCACAAAAAAGAAAAATGAAATTGCTACTATACCAATTTTGAAGTTGAAACAAGTGTCCGACATTTTTCAATGTAGATTTTACACTAAAAAACAAATGCTGATTTAACCACCCTCGTGGTTAAAGTAGATAGTAAAATGTACGTTTGAAACATGTCGGACACATTTTTGAACAATATAAAATAACAACTTAATTTGGGGAAATGCTTCAAAAGGGGGGCAAAATAATCGAACGAAAAACTCGGATCGTTTCGAAATAGTTAAAATTCCAATATGTCATTTATTCATTATATTTTTATCCATTATATTATTTTTGAACAATTTAATTGTTAAATCAGCAATCCGTTTTTCCCGTGTGAAATTCGTGAATTTTCAGTCCTCGTTCGTAGGGAGCGTTTTTAATCGAGTCCTGTATGGCTATTGTGTCCATCTATGTTTCGAGAGGGTTAAGGGTCATCCCTAAATTATTTACCGCTGCACCTATAAATGGAATACATTTTGCAATAAAGGACTAATATTTGTGGCTCATTTTAGTGACAATGAATGTGTCGTAGTTTCAATAAGCAGATAAAAGCTTTTGTGTATGAGCTAAAATAGGATTTCCTGAATTCCTGATTGCAAAATGTGGGTAATCCAAATTACGGCCAGGTCTATCGAGAGAAGCGTATAACGTAACAAGTTCTTTTGAATTTTTCCGGATATTTTAGGCGTCCTTTTCCTTTTTTTACTAACCGATATCTCGGTTAATATTGAACGTAAAAAGTTGATGTTTGGACGGACTGAATTATTTTTAGCTAACTTACAAGAATAAAGCACCAAAACACGATTCTCTGACCAGCGCTACTGACTCATTGATGAACTACATTCGATGAGACAGGGTAAAAATACATTACATTACATAACGTGCATATCAATGCCTGTATCAAAAGTTCGTGCCAGAAAATTGCATAACATGGACTATTTTCAAAATAATCCCGTAAGGGTATGTAAAAAGCGTTTGCTGTTTCCATAAAACTAATCATTTCAACCTTCCCGTCCGCTGAATAGAACCAAGACCAAAATCAACGTTGGTCAAATTGAAAACGGCGAGTATAGAGAGGTAGAAACAGTGGCAAGTAGTTAACTTTAGCCACAGAGATAGGATGATGGAAGAAAGACTGCCAAAAAGGATGCTTGACTGGGTCCCTTCTAGGCGGAAATGAAGAAAGGCGCTCAATGAAAGTGTAATTACATAGGATTGAACAAGGAGCAAGGGACTGTCATCTCTCAAAAAGGCTTCGAGAGTATAGAGGTCTGTGGCGGTTTGACGTCACAGAGCGCTGTAAAAGTGGCTCTTGTGCAGCATGCTATTTAGTTTAAATGGACGTATTTCTATCAAACGGAACTATGTGCATTATGACGTGAGCCCTGTTATGCACTTATGCGTATGAGTCTCGGGGCTCATGTCTTAATGCACATAGTTCCGCTTGACGGAAATACGTCCAAATCAGTCAGTTCATTCAAATCAGACTGGTCGAATTTCAAAGGCAACTCGAATTCGAAAATTTGAGCTTTACTGCTCGCCTCGGTGTCACGCGGCAGCTTTTCAGATTCCTTCAAGGCGTTAGCTTCTTCGCATCCGGAGGAGAATCGCTGAAAAGTTCCGGGAAATCGGGAAACGGGACGCTGGGAAAGAGGGAACGGTTCTGGGCCGGCGGTGACCGCGGGCAGAGCTGAATAGAGATTAGGCGAGGGAATATGTAAAGGCCAGTTATTTATAACACTCCAGAGACGAGCTTCATCAACGGGCGGCTTAAAGCTCCCGGTCGCCCGACGCCAGATCGCCCCGCGGATCCTGCGCCCCATCCCTGTCCCGCACAGTGGATTCACAGAGAGAAAAATCAACACAAAAGTTCGGTTACTACCGGATGTGAAACACAAAATAACCCTTACCTTCTGTTAAAAATTGGATTGCATTTCGCAAAAAGGAACCGGAAGCTTTGTAATGATACCAAGATTGTGCAACTTCACCCTTTGTAATAATAATACTGAAATCATGAAAAAATATGAAATTTACAAGGTAATTTTGTCATAAATTTACAGTTTTCAACGAGTAAAATATATAATATAATAATAATAATAATAATAATAATATCTTTATTTGTTTTTTTTTGGCTTGCACATGGCTTCTACAAATGCGTCGAATTTTTCTAAACAAGAAACAAGAATAAACATATGTATATAATAAAAAAAAAAAAAAAACAACAACAACAACAACAATGATATCAACCTGTCCCATTTATAAATTCGTTGATTGAATAGGGACATTGCTCAATTAGATAATGTCTGACCAGGGAATTGTGGCTTCGGGGCTCATCTTTAATTTTTTTCCTTATGTTTGGTGGTAATTTACAGAAAAAGTTATGGCCTCGGGCCGCTGTTTTATTAATTTTTATGATTAGAAACTGTCGATGGATAATCAGGTTTTGCTTCCGAGACAAAAGGGGTTGCAAAATCTTAGCAACATTGCAATGTTCCTGGTCTCTTTTTGCAAAATGCAATCCAATTTCAAGAGAAAATTTCAGCTAGTTTTCTTGAAGAAATTCAATCAAAAAACGAGTGATGAATACCAACGTCGCAATCGAAGTAATGCATTTTCCCGGTCTCTCCACTGTTTTCTGCCCTAACTTTACCGAAACTGTACCAAAATCAATACAAAATTTGAGTTGAATTGTGTTACACATCCTATATTAACGCAAGTAACGCAAAAACACAAATATGTTTTTCAGTGTTGGGTCAGCTGCTTCGTTCAGATAGTATTTTCCATCAAAATTCAAGAATGGACCACTAGACAAGGTACGAATTCAAGCAATCTGATACATGTGTCTTAACCAGAATTTCACGTAAAACACGATTCGCGCAACGAAAATTACTGAAACCAGCTCCTGATGAAGATATTAACCTTTTTATTTCACATTGGTTACGCGGATTTTGAACTGCCCGCTCACAAGAAACTCAAAGCTCTACGTGAGTCAAATCGCGGACCACAACAGTTTCAGCTAGCCTCTCAATCGATCTCTGTTCATAACCCACCATGTGTTGTTCAAATTATAAGCAATTTGCTATAGCTGAGCCCGCAAGCGTCAACATTGAGGTTGCCAGATTTTTATATCGCAAAGACTGTCATGATAATGTTCAGCGCGCGATGTGAATCACGTAGAGCATTGAGTTTTAATGAGCGGGCGGTTTGAATTCACGCATCAGGAATCATTTAATATCATTGTAAGGAGTTAATTTCGGTAATTTTTGTTGTGCGCATCGTGCTTTACGTGAAATTTTGGTTAAAAAATATGTATCAGAATGCTTAAATTCGTGCCTTGTCTAGTGGTCCATTGGTAGTTTTTCCCCGACAAAGTATTACGTGCATAACACACAATGACCACCAGTGGTGGAGCCTGATATTTATTATTAGGGGATCTATACGGTTCAAAATATGCCGGTGGGAGGGGAGGGAGGATAAAAAAGTAAAGGTAATTTTTGCTGCTGATATGGGGGAGTGGATCCACTCCGTATAGCCCTTTCCCTCATCACGTTCCTGGTGAAAAAAAAAAAAAAAATTGGGTTGCACCGAAAAAAATTAGGTTGATTTGACATTCTGAATGTGAAGAAAGTGTGCAGGAACTAATAAAATGCTGAATTAACCACTACAGCAATTAATTTAGCGATGCCGGAATGTACGACTAACTACTGTCGCGGGTAATATAGCATTTTATTAGTTCTCGCACACTTTTTTACATCCCAAATGTTAAATCAACTTCACTTTTTTTCGGAGTGGCGATTTCAGTTTTGACCTAGTGTTCGCACTGTAACGTGTGCTCAGTCCACTGTGATTCGTCCCTTGCCCGGCCGAGGTCGCCCGGCGAAACCCGCCGAACAATAATAGCGGGGTCCCGCGGCGGGAGGGGGCAGCTTTATCTACTCCCCCCGAGTTTGCCAATTTGTCCGGTTAATTCCCCGAAAGGGATTCCCGATGACCGCACGGCGCTCTCGATGGGAAAATAATAATCTGGGAATTTTTCCCGCCGCTCAGTTCTTTATGGTCCGACCGCCGGGATAATGAGTTAACACAATATCTTGTCCGTCGAGATTTACTGCCGCCGTCCCCTGGCTCCTGGACCCTTGCGCCCCCTAACCCCCCCCCCCCCCCCCGGTTCCCTCTTCGCGCGACCCGCGAGCAAATTAAATTAAAATGTCATTGTTTCCTGTGTCCCGTACAATAGCTCCTGGTGCCACTCACGGTATCATATTCAACTCTTCGGCAAGTTCATCGATAGGAGGGGAGTGGGGTTCCCTGCACGCTACCTCCGTATCACTGAGGAAAAAAGTTCGGTCATATGAACCGAATGTACGGTGTTCAATATTCTCGGCTCTGGGAACTGTATCCTCTGTTCATGCAACCGAGCGTTCAAACCGAACAGAACTAACGAAAAAGCTCGGTTGCATGAACCGAGGATACGACGATACAGTTCCCAAAACCGAGAGAGCGGTCGCATGAACCGAACAGTACGATATTCAGCACCGTGCATTCGGTTCATTAGACCGAAATTTTTTTCTCAGTGTACTGCTGTGTCACCGATCAAAGAGAGCAGTAATGCAGTATAAGCATCAAATTTTCTAATTTTGAGTTACGTTCAAAATTTTACTAGTCTAATTGATATGAACTGACTGCTTTAGCTGAAACAACAGAATCCGTATTATTTGTAAAGAGAGGAAGAAGAAGAAGAAACGGGGGACATGACTACAGATTTTGGAAATGTTACCCAGGTTTTTTGCATAAGACGTGTTCAAGTAGTGAGTTGAACTGTAACATGTAAACGATGTCCCGTTAAAAACAACGTAAATGTCATTATTTTGTCCCAGCTCGTTCTGAAGCTCAGCCGGGCTGATTTGTATGATTTTTGCGATTATTGATAGGAGATAGTCCCTACGTAAGCCCGCACTACTGAAATTTATTCACGCGAGCCCGTGAAGTGGAACTCAAAGAGCGCGAAGCGCCCTCTAGGGGTTGAGCCGCGTAGCGGTTAGGGGGCGTACCCCCTCGTTATCATCGAAGTTATTTTACGCATCAATTTTTATATTTTAAGCTATGTTATGTTATGGAAAGCTGCTCTAGCCCGATTGTAACTGGATATCGGTATTCGGAGCATAAAGGCAAGGGCCAACGAGGCCGAAAATATGCGGATCCGAACCGCGGTGCACGGTGCATCCGAGCAGGGGGGCGGGGGTGGGGGGGCGGACATTGTTTAGCCGGACCAACGCGTCACTGAAATCGTTTTTCAAGATCGATCTCGATTGGTTTTGTTATCGAACGGCCCGGGCTGTCATTTTCCTCGGCGCACTTATCGCTGATGAACTTTTCGACACCGATTCAAAAGCGGGCCCGTTGGCTCACCAGTCACCGCTCGACGGCCGGGCCACCTTGGCACCAGTCACCCGTCGGCGCCTGACGCCACGCGATAAGAACTTGGGCTCGGATCCTGGTGCTCTCTGACAGGATAATTGAATATTTTAGGTTATGCTCTGCGGTGAATCGGTGCGGGTGGATTGCGATTGGAGTCGGAAGGATCTCTCGTCACAAGGATGGCGATGGCTCCTGCTGCGCCGAGAAAAAAACGGTCGGGATTCCATTGAAGGCCTCAGGGCCGTCTTCATAGTCGCTGCGTAGACAGTTCCTTTCTTCAGGAAGCCCCATACGGTTTCCATTAGGACTTAGAAAGGCTTAAGGAAGCCTCCGTTACAGCAACACAAAAAAGATGAGTTTGGTTAACCTTGAGTAAAAATCAGTAGCATAACTTTGAAAATCTTTGCACTTGATTATGATGCCTTTGTAGCTCCGCAGAGCAAGGGATTCACGGGGAAAAAAAAAAAAAACAAACAAACAAATTGGATCTAGAGTCCAGACTCTTGAAAACATTGACAAGAAAAAATACTCTTGATTCAATCGGATTTTTGCTTGAATCAAAAGAAAATCCGCTTAAATCAAGAGGCTTGGTTCTTGATTTAAGATAGATTCTGATTGAATCAAGAGTGCTTTTTCTTGTCGATGTTTTTAAGAGTCTGGACTCTAGATCCAATGTGTTTTTTTTTCCCCAGTGTTTAATGTTTTTAAGGTTTCTACTCATTTACCATGTACCTAAAATGGGTCAGTTGCGCTGGTCATACACTCGTGTTTTGATAGTTGATTCTGTAGATTAGCTAAAAATAATAAGATCAGCCCCAACAGCAATGTTATACGTTTAGCAATAACCGAGCTATCGCGCAGCGAAAAACTCGGTGCATGACGTCATCCACCGCGGTAGCGACACCATTGGTTTCTTCCATCTTGCTTTCATCTGAGCTTCACGTTGAGTAACCAGTGCAAATGCGTGTCTCACTGATACTGATTGTTGAAAGCAAGGCCGATGAAACCAAGGGTGTCACTACCGCCGTATACGAAGTCAAACCGAATTTTTCCATGCACAATATCTAAGTAGACAGGGCCGGATTAAGGAGGTGGCCACATGGGCCGCGGCCCATGGCGGCAAATCTATAGGGGGTGGCAAATTTTGAAATTTTTTTAAATGTAGGTATAGAAAATTCGAATTTAGAAAAAAATTACAAACGAGAAAAGGCGGCAAAATCTCTAATTTTCTGAGAGTATAGTAATTTCTACTTTTGTCGTCTTTATTAGTCGAGTTAAGAGAGAAACCAAACACGCAATTTGGCCTGGAACGGCGCGACTTAGGGAGTTAGGGAGAAACGATGACGAGGACTTGAGATGAAAAGGAGAAGCCCTCGGCGCGGCGATCGGCATGTAACACATATTAGCCCCTACAAGACTGCGTGAACACTTCACGCATTGCGTCAAACACAGTGCGTTCAGCACCAGTCGGCGCGGCGTGAAACTCATGGCGCCTACAAGACTGTCGGAATACTTCACGCATTGCGCCAAACACGGTGCGGTCTGCGCGGCGCGGCGGCGGAAGTTAAAATCATTAATCCACATTTATGTTTGTTCTTTCATAATTTTTTCGTTCAGCTCTTATGAATGGAAGGCCTTGTCCACAAAGGGTAGCAAGTCATTTTTCCTAAAACATTTTTCCTACTGCAATTTTTCCTAATACTTTTTTCCTACTCGTTTTTTGTTCCATCACAGTTACTCCTACGAGTGAGAAGACTCCCACAAAGAGACAGGTTTACGAGACTTAACTTTCGCGGAAAGTTTCGTGAACTTTTGCTAGTAGTGTTGACAGGGCTTTCCCAAAAAATGTGTTCAACACAAGTAAACGCGTCTTATGCTCCCCTCCCACGATGGCACGTTCATCTGATGGTTTTTATTGATGTTTCAAAACGAATGAGAATGGGGCGGCAAAATACAGGCGGCCCACGGGCGGCAAGTAGGTAAATCCGGTCCTGTCGGTAGATATTGTGATGATAACTTAGAAAGTTGCTGTTAAATGCATCTTATTACTTTTAGCTGATTTACAAGAATCAAGCAACAAAACATGACTCTATGACCAGCGCAACTGACCCGTTCTGAGAAAACACACAACAGAGTATTTTAGTTTGTGCATTGTCTTGTACTTCATTGTGATGCCACAACTAACAACGTCTATATATTCCGGGCTCGGCTAATGTAGTGCTTAACTTTCGCGTCTTACCGATATGTCATCATGATTCCGAGACATTGAATTCCACGAATTTCACAGCAGTGCTCGTCGTTACCTTTTGTACTTCCCAACTCCTGCTGCACCATCTAAAAAATTAACGTAAAAGCCACAAACGGACCGGAACTCCAGGACAGCAACAACTTCATAGTGTGGCGAGGGCGGCGGGGGCGAGCCCGAACTACAGCACGGAACTAATTTCCCCGACAAGGCGCATAATATATTCTTTTCCGAATTAGTTGACCGTATTTAATATTTTCCCAGTGCACACGCCCGAGTTCACAATCAATACGTCACCGTCCTTTCTGTTATTTTATCCTGTTTTTCTTTCTCTTCTCGATTCTGTCGCCCCTGTTTTTATTTTCCTCTTTTTTGGCGCAGCTTCTTCGGTCCCGGCTCCCCCTCGCCGGGCTTCCGTCCCGTTGCGTAATATTTTTCTTCGGAGCTCCGAAGCGAGAAGGCTCCCGCATTCGGCTCTGTCAAGTTTATTCAGCTTGTATTATTTCTCTGTTTTTGATCCAAGTCGGATTTGCTCGCTCCGTTGCCACGAGCCCCGCCGTAATCCCGCGGATTTTTAAGCGTTCGCCATTCCACTTATAGAGATTATATCTCTTAGGTGTATCAGAACTATATGGTGAGACAATTTTCCTCCTTTTAAAAGTAAGAACTTACATTGGGTCTTGTCTCCATAAGATGTTTCACGGAATTTTTCCAAGTTTCTTTCTTTTTTTTCGTTTTTTAATGGCTTTGTGTCAAGCACCTGCAGCCAACGTTAGACTAGTGTGCGTGAGTTACGAAATTAAATTATAAGTGGCTAGGGACCGAATTTATGGTTGTGGGAGGTTAAAGACACAGAGAGAGGGAGAAAAAGAAGGGGGGCTGTT
Organism: Bemisia tabaci; assembly: GCF_918797505.1. NCBI lineage: Eukaryota > Metazoa > Arthropoda > Insecta > Hemiptera > Aleyrodidae > Bemisia > Bemisia tabaci. The sequence continues at coordinate 16,700,059 of NC_092796.1, forward strand.
TAAAAGGTAGTGATGGGGAGGGTTTCTCCTAGTTCGAAACGCAGGAATGAGAATTTTGGGCTTTTTTTCCCGTTAAATAACACAACACCAGTTCTTCTTCTTTCGAAGTCGTTCCTGGAACTCCTTAATGACTCATAGTTGGCACTATGAATAGTATTGACTAAAAGTATTTTTCCAAACTTCGCAAGCAAGATTTTTCCCTGGGACAAATTCCATTACGAGTTGGAGACAAGGCCTTGCATAACGAGGGCTAAGGAGCAATACCACCTAACTCACAATTTTAGCGAAAAGTAGTTCGTGACTTTGCTGCTTTCTTCAGTAGTAAATACGCAAACCTATGTTTTAAGTTTTTTCAAATTCCGCATGGGAGCGCTGTATAGACACTGCAATGTGGAAAAAAGTGCAAATCTAAGCTCAAAATTACAAAAAATGTGCAAAGTTCCTTCTTCGTCTTGCAAAATCGTCAGATTGCAGATCTATGGTAATGTTCCTTAGCCACCGATAATATCCGTTTAAGAGATCAGTTCAGAAAGAGATGAAGTATCCAGTAATATGGAAAATTATTCCAGTTGATTGAAGAGGAATTCTTCTGCATGAAATTTAAATAGAGGCTCCATTTGAATTGGTTAAAATCGACATTTGTCTTGTGTATTCAATGTGGGAATTGGAATGACATACACCTTGATTTGCAACGTCGCAGATTCCGCCCTAAGTTTTCTTCAGAGATATACTTATCAACTGCATCAATTCATATTTTCCCTGATTCTGCTTTATTCTAAGTAGAAAACCATGTAACGATTTAAAAAAAAATATCGTTTGACGACACAATAAATATTACAGCTCCCTAAACTTCTGTGTGTAAAGAGGGAGGGCTTTAGGGCAATTCACTATACCTAAATTTTCCTGCCGTTGGCGTGAACATTTTTTCCTGTTGTTTTTGAGGAAAATTATAAAATATCTCCAAATATCACTAGGAATCCAATTTTTAGCTATGCTTTAGTTAGAAAAAGAGGTTTTTCTTTACTTTCTTTCTTTGTCCATACTGTTTCATTAGGAATCGATGAAGTCCGATCACTTTGACCAAAAAAAACAAATTAAAAATATGATAATATATTAAACGGGGACGTACCTTTAAAACATTTGGTAATACGTATTTCAGTGATATCATACGTTTAAAAATACTGAGACCAATGATAATTTATACTGCATTTTATTTCAAAAGAGAAAAAAGTTCACAATTAGTTCGACATTTCAAAAGATATCGAACATTATTCCATCGGTAAATATTCCCGCGATTTGAGCGGGAAATGCCCCCTTTAAGAGCTCATTCTCGTCCGCGAGTTACAACGATCGTTTAGCCGGAAACAAAAAAGGGAGTCTCAAGCGGAGGCTGCGGAGTTGGGATATCAGGCATTGGAACAAAAGGGCTCCGCGGGAGTGGAGGAAGGGCGATTGATTCGCGGGAGAGGGGGCTCGCCGGGGCGAGTGGGGGCGGGATGAATTGAAAATAAAAATGGGAGGAGGGAGAAAGGAAGACAATTTTAAAGTGTAGTTAAAACCCCCGTGTTTTTCTTTTTTCTTTTTTATTTTTTTTTACTCGGTCGGAAGCTGGGATCAAAGGCGAGGCGGGGAGGGGTGCCGAGCATGAACCTCGAGCGATCCTGCCGCATGTCCCTGCCCCGCGTTGTCGCAAAGCGCGCGGCTAGAAACGATTTTGCCCCCGCATAAATAAGGGATGGAAACTGGGTCGAGTTTCCAGTCATTATTTTAGGTCAGGATTCGTAAAGACGATGTTAAGTTTTCACGAAGTGCCTCAATCGGAGGATGAATTGGATTGCATTTTGCAAAAAGGAACCACTAGTGCAAATGCATCCTATGCAATAAAATTGCGGAAATTGTGAAAAACTATGGAATTTAGATGGAAATTTGTGTCTTACATTTACAGTTTTTAGCGAGTAAAATAGAAACTATTCAGGGATAATCGGGTTTTTCCTCCAAGACAAAAGAAGTTGCACAATCTTAGCAACATTGCAATGCTGGTGGTTCCTTTTTGCAAAATGCAATCCAATTAAATACTTGTCGTGGAGCAAGGATTCGTGGCAACGGCGCTGCGTTCACAAGAATCGCCTCGATCGGTAGGCGACTTTCATGCATTCGTGTAACACGTGGAGCAGGGATTCATGGCAACGGCGCTGAGTTTTCACGAAGCGCCTTGATAGGTAGGCAACATTCATTCACTCGTGTACTGCGTGGAGTAAGGATTCGCGGCAACGGCGCTGCGTCCACAACAATCGCCTCGATCGGTAGGCGATATTCATGCACTCATGTAACGCATGGAGCAAGGATTCATGGCAACGGCACTGTGTTTTCACAAGGTGCCACGATCGGTAGGCAATTCCTTTTTGCAAAATGCAATCCAATTAAATACTTGTCCGCACTGCGTGGAGCAAGGATTCATGGCAACGGCGCTGCGTCCACAACAATCGCCTCGATCGGTAGGCGATATTCATGCACTCATGTAACGCATGGAGCAAGGATTCATGGCAACGGCACTGTGTTTTCACGAGGTGCCACGATCGGTAGGCAAATGTTGCGCTCTCGCGCATAGAGTACATAGAGTCGTAATGTAATTGGGAGAGCTGGCGCCACTTTTAAGCATTTTCCATGTCCCGAATTCCGAGACTCCTGTGTGACGCCGGGTCACTTTTTCGATACATAATCGATTGTTTGCGATACACGGGTACCCGGCCATCCGATAACAACAACAACAACAACAACAACAACGGAGATAGGAATTACCACGTATTCCACACCGCCATTTTGGATCGAAAATGTATCGAAAAAGCGACCCGAACTCGGCGCACACCGGGCTCGGAATTCGTCGAGCAGAACATGGCGCCAGCTCTCCCATTTACATTACGACTCTATGTACTCTATGCTCTCGCGTAATGCATGGAGGGAGGATTCGCGACAACGGCGCTATGTTTTCACAAAGCGCCTCGATCGGTAGGCAAACGTTGCGCTCTCGCGTAATGCATGGAGCGAGGATTCGCGGCAACGGCGCTCTATTCCTCTAAGCCGGGTTTCGCGTTTTGCGTCCCGGCGTTGGCAGGGGCGGCGGGCAGGGCACGGCACCCCCGCTCAAATTAGTAACATGCACACAGAATGTAAATGATCGGTCCTTGGTGCGCGGGGCGGGGCGGGGGGCGCGGCGGAGGGGGGTTTCTAACCTTGGCTTCCTTGATTCCAATTTAAATGCTAATCTTCCGGGTATTCGGCGCCCCGATACGGTTGCCGTTCGCGGAGGCGATGCACTGCGGCCGTTACTCCGTAAGATGCCCGCTCGTCTTCCTCACTTTCATCGATCCAGACCCGGATAAACGGGATGCTCGCCGTGATTTTCCCCCGTTCTTGACCCTTCGGGGGGCGCTCAGCGGAGAATAGGACTCGGGAGGTGATCCCTAAATTGGCTAGCGTGAAGGGAACCAGGCATATCTACTTAGTGCGTTTTGAAGAAAAACCTGTGAGAAATAATGAGGGACTAGTAGTATTTTAGAAAGGAACGCATTTTAATCAGCGGGCAGTTTTTGGAATTTGTAGATAAAGCTACAGACAAAGAAGACAAAAAGGATATGGAGGGATCCTACACGGAGGAAAAAATTTCGTGCGTGGGACCCGAAGTTTAGGTCATATGGATCTCTGAAGTTTTCGGATTGAGCATCTGAACACTTTAGGTCCAGCTGCTGAGGTTTGGATTACACATCTGAAACTTCAGTTCTTACATCTGAAGTACTTCGGTTTTCACATCCGAAAAATTTCGGTTCTCACATCCGAAAAACTTCGGTTCTCACATCCGAAAAACTTCGGTTCTCACATCTGAAGTACTTCAGATGTGTGATCCAAACCTCGACAGCTAGACCTAAAGTGTTCAGATGCTCAATCCGAAAACTTCAGAGATCCATATGACCTAAACTTCGGGTCCCACGCACGAGGTTTTTTTCTCCGTGTACGGGTGGAGCCGGGAGGCTGCAGTTACAAATGAGGTATAGACTAACTAACGGCAACCTACGAGGGACCCTATGGTTAATCCATAATTTTCTCCCTTAGGCTATAAGAACCAACCATTTCAACCGAAAGGATCGCCCCTTACTCCCCATGTCTTCTCTGTCTATCGCTCTGCCTATCCATTTCAACTGAATGAACCTTCAAACCTTTCTTGCCACTTTGATGTGGCTTGGTTCCTTTCTGCTGAACTCGGGCCATCGCTACAATCACCTGGTTATGAGTTCTTTGACCGGAGCGAACTTGCCGTCATAATTAGCCCGACCGCAGGGGAGAGAGAAATCCTGAGTGATCTGCGTTGCGGCGTTTCGCGCGCGGGGAGTTATGCGGGTGTATTAAGATAGTCATGCGGATCCACTTCAATGACCCGAACTAAATTCAACGGCAAAAAAGGGGGGAAACTTGCGAGTTCTTAAGCGCCCCCCCCCCCCCCCCCGATGCGCCGTTCGATCCCACCGCGAACTCATAAATTGCACATGCGAGCGCGCGAATTGCAAATTGCGTTTTTCATGAGTGAACACAGGTTGTCGGCGAAGATAAAGAGAAATGGGCAAGAATGAAAGATCGCTAGTTTTCCTTTTTTTTCTATTCCGCGGAATAGAATACAAATTCTTAAATTTAGAAAACCATTAATCTTACTACAACTCTACGCTCCGCGCCGCCGTCGCCGCCTCCCGCAACAGCTTTTTCGAGTTATATTATGAAGAAACTTGCTCATAAAACCGCTCAGAACTTGTATTTTCAGCAACAGCTCAGGCGGAAATAATATGGAGCGTCGGAGCTGTTTATTTTTTGGTCTTAGATAAGTACACACACCGTATTGCCAACTTTTGAGCCCGGGGTTGTCGATGTAGTTTTAGTGGGACACTGCGCGCCTGCAATGATTTAAGATGTTTATTCTGGCAGTTGCGCGGGCTTAGATTCCATACCCGCCGAGCCGAAGACTGCAATTACTCGCCAAAGCATTAGCAACGTTTTAGTGCCTCTTTTCCGCGCCCTCGTCCAAGACCGCCGCCGTACAATGGATCAAGTCAGTAGGAGAGGTCGGACAAAACTTGGAAACTTTAAATGCTTATAACTCCGTTTAAACAAAACTCTGAGGTTCTAAAAGCGGTTCCATTGGTATCCTCTTTAAATTTTCTTCTAGAAGCGCCCCTAAAAGTTTAAAATAAGACGAAATGAATATCAACATTTGCATTTTTCGTAAAGAATTTCATGTTCGACCTCTCTGATTATCTCGATCCACTGTGCGCCGCCGCCGCACAGCTTTGCTTTCGCATCTCATGAGCCACTAATCAAGAGCTTTCCTTTGTTTTTTCACCACCATCGTGATTTAGTTCCGTGAATTCTCTCTGATGAGATCGCCACTTTTCCATGAAATAAAATCTCATAAAACACATCCTTTGAAATTGATGAAATCGTGCATTTTAATTATCCGCGAATGACTTGATTAATAAGTTATTAACAAGAGGAGGAGTCCTCTCGGGAAATTATTTCATTAGAAAAGATAAGTACTTGCTCGAAGGTGAAATAAGGAGCATGAATATGCGTGAGAAATAGTCAAACATCTATCATGTTTTTAACCTCTCCTGTTTTGAAAACGATTGAAATTAAATGAATTCAATACCTGACTCGAAACTTGTTGCCCCGTTTCTTGGGGAATATTGGAGTTCATTAGAGATAATAGCGAAAGGGAACTACATTCATCGGGTTAAAAATGGTAAAATAATCTTGCTAAAACAGCTTTATATTGTATGTTTTATTTCAGAACGTGAAAAATAAAATATTCCTGGAGAAAAATTATTTTTTGAATAAATTCAATTTTTCGAAGGATTGGCTGTAGGCTAATGAAGACCATCGTCTCATCTGGTAATTTAATACAGTGAAAGCTCGCTAAGTCGAATTGTGTAGGGACCGACAAAAAATTCGACTTAAGCGGAAATTCATCTTAACCGGTTCTCCATTTCATTTATGAACGTGTCTAGGGACCGAAAAAAAATTCGACTCAATCGAAATTTCGTCTTAACCGTAGTTCGACTTAGCGAACTTTCACTGTAGTAGCTAAAAATGAGCCTGGCCACTCACACCTCAAGTTGCTCATGCTCTGAAAAGTGGGTCAAATAGCGACAAAAAGATTTTAGATGGGCAGCAGTCCTGCCCGAATTTCGAACCGAAAATTGAAGGGAATTTGACAATGCCTAAGGGCTCATACGGCGTTTTTCCTCAGCACGGCAGTATAGGCGAAACAATATTAGCATCTTGCCCCAATTGCAAAGCGAAGCGTCAGTAACAGTCACTCGTTGCCGACGCAGAACAAGAGGGATTTGATGGGAGGAATTTGAGCTTTTCGCGTTCCCCAACGCCGGAAAGTTGCCGGTGAGAACGAAACTTTGAATTGCTTAAAAAATGATCATCCGCGTGTGAGCTCCGAGTCGCTCCGAACACGCGTCGAAATTACTTTCTGTGTTTTTGAGCGCTCTCATCCCGTCATTATCGATTCGTTTGCCTTTAACTTCACTCAAAGCTCCCGCTCTTGCACGGGAATTGAATCTAGAAGTTAGCGGAACAGCGCGCTAAAATGATTTACTGTCACAACTAGTCTTCTGTTCATCATTCTCAGCCTGGAGCTGCATCTTGCCCTTGCCGTCACTGTTCGGGGCGCACAGGATCAAACTAACAATTCGCTTCCCTGCAATTTTTTCATAAATATCGTGAGAAAGCTTGCGTTTCGGCAACATAATTTGACGGATTTTCTTCTCCCGAACAAACTGATCAGCTGCCAAAAACCAACAAACATGGATCTCTCTAATTTTCGGAATAACTGGGGACTGAGACTCGCGATGGACTCTTAAACTAAAAAGCATAACTTATGATGATGATGAGACTTCTTGTGATGGGAGAAAACACTGAAAAAAAAGTTACGGGCTTCATAGACATACCGTCCATTCGGGACTCAGAGGCCGAAAGTTCCGGGGGTTGGAACTGTATCTTCGATTGCTCCGGGTGCTACGCCCGAAACTTTCGGCCTCCGAGCCCGGAACGCCGACAGTGTGTCTATATATAGCCCGGAAGTACGGCTTCCAAGGCCGAAGTTTTTTTTTTTTTTTTTTTTTTCAGTGAACAAGTGAAAGCTAATTGCAACTGTTTTGCATAGTGCGCAATTATATTTACGTAAATTTCGACTTATTTATAAGCACTGAATTTTAATTTATGATGCAAATATAAATGAGGATTCAAGTTACACATGGTGCTTACATTTCGACCCACTGAAATAGTTAGCCTACATACTGAATATAAAGTCCAGGGTCTTTGCAGAAAGGGCAGGAACATCCCTGCAGTTTCCTACCATGGCTTTGTTGTGCATTTTGTTGGACTTCTCGAAGAGCATTGCACTAATCCTCGATATCAAAATCAGCATCGGGGCTTGGGGTCTGAAGCCAATTCGGCTTTCATCACGCTGTTAGATTTCGAGCAAATCACCGCTGTCATTTCAGTGATAAACTTTGAATCAAAGCTGGCAAAGATTGAAAGCTCCGCGGAGGAACAACTTCATTAACTCCCAGCTCACCTCACTATTTCCGGGAGAGGATTTAAAACCAGCAAACGCTACCAACTCCTCATAAATTTCCGGCTAACGAGAAAATGAAAAATTCCATCTTTCTCGGAGTTGACGTTTCCCGGTGATTTTTCTTCGCAAACAAAGCTGCGCAACTTAGAGGAGGGAACTTTTTAAAACACGGCCAACTTGGATTGAAAAAAGCTCCGCGGAGAGGAGGAGAGGAGCGCTCTTCTCTCGCCGCAAAATTTTACAAACTTATTATTCTAACATTTTCAGCGATTGAACTTTGACTCGGGCCTCGGGTATAGGCGTCAAAAATATCAACGCCGGAGCAACCTCGAGCAAAAACAAAGGCAAGAAAAACAGAAGCGACAAAGTCTCGCCGCGCCTAGTTTGTTGTCTTAAAATTATTATTAAAAATTGTACACAGCGCGAGATGCCCGAGCTCTGCACCCCCCCCCCTTTCGCCCCCCCTTTCGCCCCCCCCTTTTCGCCTCCCCCTTCTCCGTTTCAGTACCCCGACTTTTAATAAAACTTTAATCTAGGCTTCCGAGCTTTGAAAAAACGAGCGAAATAGAGGGGCAGACTCCGCTGCTGATGGATACTCCCGAGTTGATTGCAGACCACAGTTTATGTGAATGTTGCGCCGGAACAAAACGGACCACTACTCAAAGTGAAAATTAAAAAGCCCCGCAGAATATGTTCCCTAATCAAAATTTTGCGGTTCATAAGATCAGAGATTACGTTACTGATAAGATATTAATATATTATGAGGTCAGAACTTAACATTCTCGCTACAGGAAAAAATATGATTGAACGAATCGGCCATTGAAAGCAAACGACATTCAAAAAATCAAATGCTATGGAGAGTGAGGATTATGTAGGATAAAATAAAAACGTTCCATAATAATCGGAAAATTCCACCACCACACAAAAAAAATCAGTTATCACGAGTAATGTTTGCATGCGTGAGGAGCATCTTCATCGGTGCAAAAAGAAGCTGCAAAGAAACGGTTTCTTGTGATAGTGAATCAAGTTTTCTTCAGCGTTTATGCGTTTGGTAAATTAACTATCTTAGTCCGGTTTCACAAAGCATTTCTTCCAACTTTGATAAAATGTATTATTTCGCAGCTTTGGAATAGAGTGACGTTGCTTTCGTTTGAAAAATGACAAATTATAGTAAACTTCAATGGTATTTAATAATTCTGCAGTTGTGGAAAATCGGGTGTTTTGCGCCTCTCTCAAATTGCGAGATGGACGATTTAAGAGACTCGAAAGCTCGCTAATAGATTGCATGGAAAAATCAGCAAAATTTCCGATATGGATTTGACGGTCATATTTAAGGTTGCATTTTTTAAATCAATTTTACAGCCTTGAAATAGGATGATGTCGTTTCCGTTTGAAAAATGACAAATTTTGCGCCTCTCTCAAATTTGGAAACGAACCATTGAAGAGACGTTGTATCAAAAACTCGCTAACAGATTGCATGGAAAATTAGCAATATTTCCAATATGGATTTGACGGTCATATTTATGTAAAACATTGCATTTTTTTTAATCAACTGGACGTATTTCTACCAAACAGACCTATGTGCAAGTGAGAAATATGGGGTACGCTCGTTAGTTCTCTTTGCGTAAGAGTGAATGGGAATAATAAAGCGCCAGTGACGTCAGCGGCAATGATCGATCGCGAGCGCGAGGAGAGATCGTCGTCGGAGCGCTTTAACTCATGAGCCCTGTTCACAACGCTCTCCTGCCATGCCCGCGGTTCATGAGTTCCGCATTCAGTTGGCACATAGGTCTGTTTGATAGAATGCAATATCCCGCTTTTCCAATTCTTCAAAAGGAACCACGCCCTCTTTTACATTGCTTCTTAGGCAGCTTCGACGAGCACACCCCATATTTCTCATCTCCACATAGGTCTGTTTGGTAGAAATACGTCCAACTGTACAGCCTAGTTATAGAGTGATGTCGTTTTCATGTAAAAATGTCACATTTTGCGCCTCTCTCAAATTGCGAGAAGGACAATTTAAGAGACATCTCCTCGAAAGCTCACAATCGCCCGAAGAAGTAACGTGGTCTGTGCTCAAAAGGAGCAGAGCTTAAAGGGCGAGGCCCTCAATCGAAACGGAGCATACTTTCGAGAAGCTCACATTAAGCGGAAAAAAGTTGGGATTGATTTCCTCCTTTACGGGGCCCGGGCGCGGGCATGTCGTCATCACGCTGACGTAAGAGCGCAACTGCATTTCGTCGTGAGCCCCGGAAAGCGTGAGATTAAACGGACGACAGGGTCCATCTTTACCGCGGTTACGATCTGACAAAACCGGAGCGGGGATGTTTGTAAAGGCTCCCACACTCGCGGTTTCGGCGCTCATATTTTATCGGCGATTTCATTTATTTTGTCTGGACTATCGCAGTCTGCCGGCAACCAAAATATTTGAAGTAGACCGAGCTAGACCTCCAGGTTCCGCTCGTCTGTCAAATTTAGAGAGAGATCTTCCAAGTTCCTTCGGCGGTTTCATCGACAGCGCTGCCGCGTTACAGAAAACAGCAGTGATCGCTGCATTTTCAGAATAGATTTTTCTTCAAAATTTGACTGATTTAATTCCATAGACCCCCCCCCCCCCCAAAAAAAAAAGTTATCGGAGAGCTGCATGTACTCAAAAATTTGCGTAATTCCCGAAAACGCAGCGAGTTAATATTGCCGTGCTGAGGAAAAACGCCGTATGAACCTTCGGGAGTTGCCAAATTCCGATTGATAAAACACGAATTTCCTGGTAAACTAACGGATATATTTCTTGCGATGTTTCAGATAATATTGTTCGCAATTTCACCTAAAGTTTCGAAAAAGTTCACGGAAAAATATTCATAACTTTCCTCAAAAATAAACATTTTATTGAAGAAAATTTGGCAACTCTTGAATGTGCATATGGCGTTCTTCCTTAGCACGGTAGAATATCTCACCTGTATGTTGAACTGAGTTTGACAGAAACGCATAATGTCACTTTAACTTATTTGAACCAAGAAAAGGAAGTTTGAAGCATTGAAGCTCTGTTCGTTCATAAGATTTGATTTTAAGGACAACTTTTTTCATGCTTAAAATATATTTTCTCGACTTTGAGTTTTCAATGAGAGAAAATAGCTTGAAAGCTATCCCTCCCTCATTTTTCCACAGTGCGTCTTGGTGCGTTCCTATGAAACTAGGTTGCGTTGCTTTTAGACTTTCTGAAAGAGTTCAACACATTCTGCCCAAAAAATCGACGGAAAGCATTTCTCCTTCGTTTTCATCCTGTCTAGTGATCTATAAATTGTGCGCACTGCGGTGTTCCATAAATAGAACGCATATTTTTTTAGTATTTACATACTTTCACTTGATATAAGAATTTTCTGAGACGCGCAACCATCATTCTTGAACTTTTTCGGGGTAAAAATCCCCGAATTCCCCGATTAGGCAACTTCTCTGGGAAAGCGGTGGTCAACGGCTCGGGATTGCACGTCTTAACAGTGACGTCATGTGACATTTTGATGGATGGTGAGGTCACCACTTGTTTGTTTAATTCATTGAATCGGGAACCGTTTTGGTCAACCGGCTTTTGCCAGACCCGTCTGTCCGTTTCTACGTGCTCTATACCACAAAATAAGAGGGAGAAATCTTCCGTTTACCCCCTCATCTTCGGTCTTTTTTGACTTCAGAGCGACGATGCGTTTATTGTGCGTTAACCTATTCGAGAGGAAAAGAGAATTTGTTGAAAGGAAGACTATTTGATGGGACTTTAACAACTCGCGATCTGAGATCAACACTCATTGCTCGGTCTATATAAAAGGGAAATAAAATAAGTTGACTTTCTCCAATTTTACTTACAAGCTCCTGTCTCCCGCTCTCCTGAAACGATCCGTTCAACTATGAACTACTTACATTCAAATTGTTTTTTCTGCACTTCTGTAGCAAACGGACGGACATTTTTCTAACTTCCAATCCTTTCTTAAAATTAACTTTGATACTATTCAGGGAAAATCTTATTTTATATTTTACCAGGGGGCACCGCAACCCCCCTGCCCACCTCGCAGTCCAACCCCCTGAGTTGCTTCGGGTCTCAAGTGTTATGAGTTACACGGCACTCTTATGGTTTTAAATTGTATAACATTTTATCGATTTTCTCAGATTATACTGCAGGTTGGATTTATCTCTTTTTTGTGGTATAGGAGACGCCAAGCAACAAAAATACCATCCTGATCCTCCTTTGCCTTCCAATAAAAAAATACTTAGAACTTTAAAAAAATTTAAAAATGACCATTTATGACTTTCAGACCCCAGTTTCATAGACAGAATTTGATGAGTAGATGAAATGCGATTTTTACCGTAAAATATAGACCTTCTTTCGTCACAAAATGCTGGCTTTCCAGGAATCCAGTGAGGAGCCAATTTTAGCCCGAGAAGACACCCTTTTTCCTAAATTTGTACAGCTTATAGACCGACCATAAAATCACCCAAGTTTTGCCGGATCTGCACAAAACTTGAAAATAATCAAAGTGGAAATTGATCTGCAAAATTTTTCTCGGTAAAAGTTCGGAATCTTTTCTTTCAGTGAAGGCACCTTCAATTCCGACACGAGGCGTTTCGACCCGGCGCCCGATTGCGGAGAAACAGGGGATTTTACGAGTCTGGACGTTGGCACCTGAGTTTCATGTCCAGGCTGCATAACCGGGCGCGGGAGCCGTCATGAGCGGGCGCGCTACGAGGGCGTATCAAACGGCCAAAGAGCCTTTGTAAATAGTTGACGTAGCCGGGCATTAGGGGGGATTTCCTTTGCGCCGGGGGCTCGGGGGGTCGGGGTCCGAGCGCAAGCAGACATGCGAACGAGGGATAAAAGAATCAGTTTATGGGGGCTCCTATCGCCGGGATATATATATCGCGGGGCTCCTAGCCTAAGTGCGGATAACAAAGGCGCGCCACACCCTCGCGCCGCGCCGTTTGAAACAAGGAGTCACTTATTTCCTTTTCATTGAACAAGGATATTATGGCCGGACACAAATGTAACAATTAACACCGCGGTTGTCTCGTCGCCCGGAAAAGCCCGGGAATTCCGCCGCGCTGAAGAAAAACGCCGTACGAACATTCGAGAGTTGCCAAATCCCCTTCGATGAAATGTTTATTTTTTGGGAAAGTTATGAATATTTTTCTTTTGAATTTCCAGAATTTTTAGGTAAAATTGCAAACGAAACTATCTGATAAATTGGGAGGAAAATATTCATAAATTGACCAGGAAATTCGCGTTATATCCAAGAAAATTTGGCAACGCCTGAAGGTTCATACGGCGTTTTTCTTTAGCAAGGCAGAATTCCGCCCTTGGCCGAGGCGGGTGGCGGACATGTTGCAGCGGCGATTAGCGACGGGTTTAATCGCTTTTCAAGACTGCATAATGCGCAGTTTACCCGCTCGGATACAAAGCTCTGAGCCCTGGACCTCCCCGAGATGGTGTGCGCTACTGGCTTTTCCTCCTCCCCCCTTCACCCCCTCATCACCCCCTCCCGCCCTTCTCTCGAATTAAACTCCATTTCTTTCCGTTTCGTCCTTTTTTACAGATTCTCATTCTGTTCTCGGCAAGTGAGGCGAATTGAGTATATTTGCTCCGTCCGATACCAATTCAACCTTTTAGATTCTGTACACTGAGCGGAAGCACTTGGTCATACGTGATGGATTTTCACTGGAGTTTTTGGTCGTGCAAACTGTAGAGAAGGAAACGGGAGACTGTTTCCAGTCAAAGGACGACAGACTTTTTTGCCGCTTTTCGGGGGACCTGCGGGCTGATTGTTGAAATTGATTGACAAAGCTATAGACAAAGGAGACGTATGGTGCGATCCTATCGGTTGAAATGGTTGGTTCCTAAGGACTCAGGGAGCAAATGATAGACTAACTTTAGGATCTCTTGTGTGTTGCCGTTAGTTAGTCTATTATTTACCTCCTTTGTCCATTGCAACTACCCGCTTCCTATAGCTATGTCTATCAGTTTCAACGATCAACCCGCTGCGGATCTATAATCGATATGAAAACTTACGATACCATAAACCTCCGGTAAAAGTTTTAGCTTTCGTTTGCAGATGGTTTTGTTGATACAACATTGCAATGGAGATGTTGCATGTGTGAGGAATTTGCGATTTGACGGTTGATTCTTATGTAAAAGTTCGTGAGAAACACGATGGTGCCACAGGTTGTCTCTGAAATCAACTCCCAAGCTCAAAAAAGCTCTCAAGTTGAGGCCAAAATGGAGGGAATATCCCACCCTACCCTGAGAGTCCATGTCTACATTAAGACAAACTCTCCATGCAAAGATAGGGAGCAAATACATTGGCAGGGTTGCCGTGTTTTCAGTTTTGGAGTCCCCAAATAAAGTGGCAGCCCTGCCAATGTATTTGCTCTCTATCTTTGCATGGAGAGTTTGTCTTGATATAGACGTGGACTCTCAGGATAGCGTGGGATATCCCCTCCATTTCGGGCTCAACTTGAGAGCTTTTTTTGAGCTTGATGGGAGTTGATTTCAGAGAAAACCAGTGGCACCATCGTGTTTCTCGCGAACTTTTACATAAGGATCAACAGTCAAATCGCAAATTCCTCACACATGCAACATCTCCATTTTACACAGTTGACTAAAAAGTAAACTTTGGTTTGTTTCATCGACAATACCTGCTTTGAACTCAAGCTAAAATCTAAGCATGAGGGCTTTTTTTCATGGAGAATCCACGTGTAAAGAAGCGTGCTGTATTGCGGGAGCCACGGGTGCGCCCTTAAATAAAGGGCCTGAAAGTGAAACTCGGCGTGGAGGTTGACCTAAATTATGATATCCTCAAATTAGTGCTTGTCTAAACTTGAGGACGCTCTGGCTCCCGCCTCGTCCCTACGGCCGTGCACCCCCAACCCCCCCTCTTCCCGCCTCACCTTTGCTCTCATTCTCCCCCTCCCCCTTTCGCCTGGTCGCTGTCTTATACGCAAAGCATTAATCTTTCCCACTTTTAATGAAATAGAATTCCGACCAAGTTTTTCCTTTCTCTGTGACCAAGAGACTTCACTGGGTGTCTGACAAGTGTAGTCGGTGTGCCTAAAATTTTTCGCCGAGCTATATAACGTCGGCGTTTTCTGCCTGTCATAGTGAAAACAAAGAGGAAAAAAAAGTATCAGTACGAAATCAACGCTTAAGGTCTCGCCCACTGTATGATCTCCATTTGAAACAGGCAAACGGGCCAGCGAAAAACTCAGTTATCCTTCATTTTGGTAGCTATGCAATTTGAGCTACTTTGACGTTGATAGAATTGTATCAAGAGGTTTTGCTTCTCAATGCAGCAATGCGAGGAGTGAGGACTCGCCAAAACTCGTAATTTTCTTATCATCAATCTGAGAAGTTTTTTTTTGGAATTTGAAGTTGGTTTCGGACAAACTCCACTTCTTGCAGGAGCCTCATCAACTCTAATAAGTGGCATACACTCTTTCTGTCTCAGAGGAACTTGTTTCTTGAAAGAATTTCCCATTTTAACAATTCGATCATCATTTGAACCAGAACTTGGAAAATTTCAGACTCGTCCATAACTTATCTACTAACCTCTTTTGGACTAAATTAGGTGGAGAGGAACCATGTTACGTTTTGATGAAGAAGAATAACTAGCAGTTTGATCTAAACTAGTCGTAAATTTTTTCCTGTAAAAAAATGATTGGATCTTACCGAAAATAGCCTCGCTGCACTTCACGTGCCTCACTTTCTACCGTGTCTTATTTTTTTTTTTAAGAAGAGAACTAAAACATTAGCTGCCATTCAACTTTCAGTGACCTTACCCTACAGTATGAAAAATATTTTGACAAAAATTTCAGGTTTTCAGGTTGCTTACCTATAATCTTGCTTAAAAAATGAATCGTCAAAAAAAAGTAGGTAACCTCTGATGTAGTTGATTGGTTCCGATTCAATTTGTGGAATTCAAACCTAAAAACAAATATATTGAACGTGAAAATAAGAGTGATTTTTATCTACTTTACTTTGCATCTTCACTGTATTCTTGGCGGGGTGTCTAATGAAGGGATTCACTCATCCCGCGTTCACTACTAGTAGTAGTGCGGAGAGATTTCCACTTTTTTCATGACCAGCCCCTCTCTCCATGTCTCTATCCATCCGAAACCTCCTTTAAATCTCTTGGGAAAAATCGTTATTTTTTGCATGGAGACGTCCTTTGAAAAGCTCCCGGACGAGGAACTTTCGGAGCTTCGTGTGAAGCGCCTTTGCGCCCTCGTCTGTTAGCGTTCCCGCTCCTTGACACTCTCCTCTCCACTCACCAACTCGTCTCTTTGTTTCTCGGCCCGGAGAATACCTTTTCCCCGATACAACGTTCGCAATTATTTCGCCCAAACTACAACATGTAACGTTGCCTAAATAGTCCGCGTCGTTACAGTGTCTTCCGCCTAAACACGGGAAAATTCACGGACGTAAAAGTCGCAAGTAATCGGCCAAATCAGGTTCTTCATCAAATGCCCAGGTATAGAGTCCCTAAACTAATATAAAAATTAGAGTCGATAAAACCAACACCAATATTAAACAAATGATAAGATATATGTGATTCATAAAAATTTTAAACTTACTTGGGAAACTAACGGAATTCAAATCTGAAAACAAATGTGTTGAACGTGAAAATAAGAGTTATATCTTTATCTACTTTACTTTGCATCTTAACTTTGTTCTTGGCGGTCTTTTTAGCATGACAATTCCTGACATATTCCAGGAATGCAGCAATGCAGCTTTCCCATTTTAAAAATCTCCTTCTTCGTTTTCAGAATGTTTTCAATCAAAAGCTCAAGGACCTTTGGACCAAGGATTTTTGCTAGGTATATCCAATCACTGATTTTTTAAACGCTTTGGCACCGGTAATAAATTGAATTTCGAGAGCGATCCATTGAATGGACTTGTTTATGCTTTTATTTTATTATTAGTATTCACAAAAGAAAATCAGAGAGAAAATTACAGAAATGGACGTGTTTATGCTAAAAGAAACTATGTTGCACAAAAACCCTAGTTCCTTTCAGCATAAATACGTCCAGATATTGTTGTCTTTCCGTCAACGTTTAATGTGCACTTTCATCCTCTGCATTTAAGCATGTATTGCGATTATTATTGCGAGTTGTAGCTAAAGGGTTGGTTAGTTATATGGAGTTTTTCAGCGATGAACACGAAACATCCTGTGTACCCTCCTGCGGGTTGATTGTTGAAATTGATAGACAAAGAAGACAAAAATTATATGGAAGGATCCTACTGGTGGAAGCGGGTGGTTACAATGGAAAAGGGAGGTAAGTAATATAGTAACTGACGTTAGACACAATAGTTCGTCCATAATTTTCTCCCTTAATCTATAAAAACTACCCTTATCAACCGATAGGATCGCTCCATACACCTTGTTCCTTCTTTGTCTATAGCTTTTCCTATTAATTTCAACAATCAGCCCTGAGAGGGAAGATGGAATATTATCGGGTGGAATCCGGCAACAACGGCGGGTTTTTTAATTCAGTTGAAATATTTTCTCCCGATTGGACGGTTCCCATTATTCGCGGAGTATTGAGTTAAACGTCGTCGGGACTTCTGCTTCTGCTCAGGAAACGCTTAGCGCGAAATTAACGTCACATTAAGATATTAAAAAATAAGAATGGCGACTTATGAAAGCTGAGCTCATAATTACTCGAGCCGCGGCGGCGGCGCGGCGGAGGGACGATTGTGAGTTAATTTCTCCTGATTATTACATTAGACACTCGAATGCCTCTCGAGTCGGCAAAAAAGGGAGGAAGTAATTACGACCGGCCACTCCAAAAGTCTGCGCTCTGCCTCCAATTTTAATGATGTTTTCCCTCAAATCGGTTTCTTTGTCCTTATGGAATTAAAAATGGTTACGTCAACTCGCAATTTCGCGGGGATTTTTACTGTACAAGCATTATTATTTTGAGGATTTGTGCGGTTAAAAAAGCTTTTTGTGATTAAGCATTTTGGAGAGCTTTGGATACATCGAAAAAAAAGTGATGTCGATTTAACATTCTGAATGTAAAAAAGAGTGATGTTGATTTAACATTCTGGATGTAAAAAAGTGATGTTGATTTAACATTCTGGATATAAAAAAAGTGATCGAGAACTTAAAAAATGCTAAATTAGCCACTACAGCAGTTACTTTAGCAATGCCAAGATGTAAAAGTTCTCGCGCACTTTTTTTACATCCAGAATGTTAAATCAACTTCACATTTTTTTCGGTAACGATAACTAACGAACTACTTGCAGCGGGCTGACCGTTGACAATTAATAGACAAAGTGATAGACAAAGAAGACATAAGAAATATGCAGCAATCCTATTGGTTGAAATATGGTTCTCATAGACCAAGAAAGAAAATGATGGACTAACTATAAGATCTCCTGAAGGTTGCCGTCAGTTAGTCTATTACCTACTTCCTTTGTCCATCACCTACTTACACCAATAGGATTCCTCCATTCTTTTTCGTCTTCTTTGTCTATCGCTTTGTCAACCAATACCTACAATCAACCCGCTGATTTGTTATAGTAAGTTGAGGCAAACCATTTGGTGCCTCCCAATGGACAGGCACCGACTATCAACACGGTCCTAAAAATCTATAAGTGTTGAAATGTGAATAGGAAAGAACAAAAGTAACTGACAAAAAACCTTGGATCTATCTATGATAGGTATTTGTTTAGTATTCCTCATAGCTTGAGAATACTTATTATAAAAGACTTTATTTTGAAGGAGACGCGAAACGTCGAGATAAACTCCGAAGGAACAGAGAGGAGCGTCTAAGGTATATCGCGAAGGCGGCTCGGCGGAGGACAATGCACCGTCAATAAAATCGGGAGGAATCAGTGAGGTGGAGATTGGAAACAGGGACAGCTGTCTCGGGAACAAATCTGATGAATATAAACTGGGGACCGAGAATAAAGACTTAGGAATACGGCGGGGTAGTCGATCCGAGGGAGCTTTCGAAACGCACAGTCGGTGGACTCCGCGGAAATTTGGCCGGACGCGAGATTGGAAAGCTCCGAAACTTGCGAGTCCACGTCCTAGTGTATTATTTCAACTGCTTGACCGGGGTGATCGGCGCGTCTATCTGCTGAAATTATGTCCTTCATCAGGATTGCCATAATTTCTTCATCTTCAAATTCCCTAACTTTTCCTGACTCCAAAGTTTTCTAATTCTCTGACTTTATCTGACCTTTGAACTTTCGCTAGACATATAAAAAAAAATTATGGAAAAAGGCATTCAGTAGCTGCATAAAAGGTGAGAAGCATTAAATGACTAGAATGAGTCAACAGTTGGAAGAGAGTTATGCTTAGCAAACCGGCTTACGTTTATTTTTTCATACGTTATTCTTCGGAATTTTTCAGTCACGTGTGTAGAGAATTAATGGTAGTTACACTAAACTGAGGCCCACCTCATCGAAAAATCAGCCGATAAATGAATCGGGCCAATAGATAACTCATCGTGATTTGACCGGTTTTGGAAGCCGTAGTTGCGGGTTTATGGGAATAATACTGTCTGTCCAAGCCCAGAGGCCGAAAGTCCCGAATGCTGGAGCCGTAATCTCGATACCTCCGGGTTCAGTCACCGAGGCAGCAACTGCTACACGCGGAGCTTTCGGTCTCTAGGTCTGGTACGGGTAGTATATCTGCACAACCGTTAATTACGCCTGTCACAGCCGGAAATTTTCTTCTTCAGTGTAACTATGACTATCATGACTCCACCGATGAGTTGAAAGATGACGTCAGATTTGTCTAAAATAATTATGTCGATGTCACGAGTGAGGCGGTTGGGACAGATTCTACCCGACCTTAATCCCTGAAAATGTGAAGACAAGCGGACGAATTGTTGAAATTGGTAGACGAAGTGATAGACAAAGAAGACAAAAAGGATATGGAGGGATTCTATGAGTGGAGGTGGGTGGTTGCAATAGACAAATGAAGTAGGTGATAGACCAACTAACGGGAACCAACGAGAGACTATGTGGTCGGTATATCATTTTCTCCCTTGATCTATAAGAACCACTCATTTCAACCATTAGGATCGCTCCATACCCCTTATGGACTCTTTGTCTATCGCTTTGCCTATCAATTTCAATAATCTGTCCGCAGGGGCGTGGATGTGCGCAGCCCATTTCAACCTTCAATGTTTATGCCTGAAGATTCTACAAGAACAAAACAAGAATAGAAATCAAACGAACCATTCAAGAAAAAGATATGGGGAGAGAAGAGGGGAGAGAGAAAGAGAGAGAAACTCTTCGCAAAATCCCACGTGCCTACCCCTATTCTGGATGACAGACGTCAAAACCGCACGCTGCGATACGAAAGTAAGCTGGTACACAAGCCCTGAAAGTTCTCGTCCTTGTCTAAGGGATCCAAACTGTGACCCACTGTTGGAAGTAGGAGCGCAACACCGTTTAAAAGTGTAACTTTAATCGTGAATGCATTGTCTTCCTTCGGTCTCCGCTCCCGCACCCCCGCCCCATCCGAGTCCCCCGTTTTTTCCCTTGTTCCCTCTCTCGAATCCCTTCGCCCCCCCCCCCCGGCCCTCGTCGGCCGGTATAAATCACTCTACCGTTAAATTAAGACGCATTTTTTCCTCGGCGTTCCATTTTACTTCCAGTTTGCAACTTTCGGGGGAGTTTCGTGTCGTAGTTCCGCGCACTGCACCAGCACATCGATAATCTTAGTCCGGGCGGCGTCGCCGGTTCCGTCGATTCCCGGCAGTGGCGTGGCGTGAATTGCGATGTATCGATTGTTATGTCATTTGAACCCATGGTAAAGAATCGATTGTTAGGTGTTCGCTGCGAACACCCTGTTTATCGATCTTTTTCCATTGGTTTAAACGGCATAAAAATCGATATATCGCAATTCACGCCACGCCATTGATTCCCGGGCGCCCCCGCGAGTTTCCCGGGGAAAACTGCGCAACGTCCCGGGCGGCGTGTGATCTGTTGCGCTTTTCCGTATTTATTTCCTCGAGTGGACCCGCGATTGTGTGAGTGTCGGCGTGTTTGTGTTGGGTGTTTTCCCCCGCAGCATTTATTCTTACTTAAAACTTTTTCCATGGAAATTCGCCCGTGTCTGTCGTTGTTTGCCGCTCAAGTACCTTTCATTTGTCACCTTGCGCCGCGCCGCGCTCGCCCGCCGTCGCCACCGCCACCGCCGACACCACTGCTGCCGGTCCTCTCTGTCGAGCGCCTGTTTTTACCGGTTCCGGAGCTGGCTCCGACCGGAACTCTTGAATTTTCCGGATTCCAGAACGCGATTCCCATTTTCCCCGTTTTAATCGAGGGACATATTTTTACCTGCTTAACAATAAAAAAAGTTACGATCCATGTAGATACACCGTCCGTTCCGGGCTCAGAGGCCGAAAGTTCCGGGTGCTGGAGCCGTACCTTTGATTGCCCCGGGTGCTACGCCCGAAAGTTTTGGCCCCTGAGCCCGGAACGCGGACGGTATGTCTATTTAGCCCGTAAGCACCGCTTCCACGGCCGGAGTTTTTTTTTTTTTTTTTCATCGTAGGACATGACGTAGTTGGATCAAATTTCAAGTTAAAGACTTATGCTGTTTCTGCATTGATAAACATTTTGTGGTGGAACTCGTCGTACATTTTATTCCGTAATCTATACAGCGCTCAAAGAGCGTAAGTG
Organism: Bemisia tabaci; assembly: GCF_918797505.1. Lineage (NCBI taxonomy): Eukaryota > Metazoa > Arthropoda > Insecta > Hemiptera > Aleyrodidae > Bemisia > Bemisia tabaci. The sequence goes on from NC_092796.1 coordinate 16,721,370, forward strand.
ATATAAATTCGAAACGACAACTCTTCTTTTTAAGGAGAGACTCACACTTCGCGCTAGACCAAAATGCGTGATACAACTATTTCAACTCCTGTGACGCTTATATTGCATCCATCGAGTTGAAGGCGAACTACCTTTCTCACTCCTGTTTTCAATTTTTTAAATACAAAAGCGAGAGCGGGGCTACGTAATCTAACTTAACCTGGCGGAGACGAGAATAAATAACTTACCTGGTGGTTTGCAAAGAATCATGATTCCATCATGATGCACTGGAAAGACGGACGGTTCTTATCTGGAACACACAATGTTATGTCATTAGAAACAGTTAGAAAATCGCTCGCGGTGATTAAAAAGAAACACCGATATAGATATTTAATTTTTTAATTTCAATTTTTGGATTGGATGAGTGAAGTGAGCCGCTTCTAAAATTGTCGTAGCCATAAATAGGCACAGTGAAGGGAATTATCAGGACCACCATGCCCGGAAATGAAGATTTTCACACGAATAGGTATTTTTGCAAATCTCACCAATATTTGGATGTTATTTTGCAGCATGGAACTAAAATTTTTGGCCCAACTGTAAAAGCAACTATCTGCATAAAGAATGTAAGGCACAAATCTCTTCTCTAAAATAGGCTAGGATTTTTAGGTTTTGATTGCAAAATATAGTCCAACTCTGCCTTCTTTAGAGGTGTAAATGGCCTTAGATGCTAAAGCACCGCTTTAAAATAAAATTATTTTACTACTACTACATTCTTGCATAGGGCAGCAGAATTAAATTTTAAGGAGATCTAAAGAAAGTTGAATTTGGCATCCCTTGAAAATTCGTCATTGTGTGGACTTCAAAAGTAACGTGGAACTCCAAACTTTGACTCGGTGAAAAATAGGGGGGACGGTGGTTCCAGAAGTGAGTGTTTATAAAACTCCACGCGGGAACTGCTAGCTGGCGCGAGTAATTTAGAAACTGCGCCGAGATAAAAATAGCGATAACTCCGAACAGGGTTTAAGCTGAATATTAATTTTCTAATTTCCTTATCAAAAGTGTGAGGACGATCCTCAGAATTGTAATTAGCCGGATTTTCAGAGCTGGCCCTTTTTAAAAGTTTGAATTTATCCGGGCGCGGCGCGGGGCGAGAGTTTTGGCTCGGCGCTGGAGCTCCGCGCTCGGTTCGGTTCGCGATGCTCTTATTTTGAAGTAAATCCTTTCCCGGGATCCGAGTTTCTCGGCTCACGACAAGATGCGGCTCAGATTACGGCGGGATCCTTGAATTGTAAATTTTATAACGTTTTGTTCGCGGGACGACTGCCTTTGCTATCCCGCTCGCACCGGATTGGAGTAAATTAGAAGCTTAGGTTAAATGATGCATAACGAATGCTGCCGCGGCAAGTCACATGCAGCCAGCCAGGATTGAAAACACCGCCCGGGCAGAGGCAAACTGAGGAGTCAAGTCCTCGCTCTTGCACATTAGCCGAGTACTCTCTGACGCTGCAGCTTTGATTAAAAGAGGTTCGTCTCGTGGCCCGTATGAGGTTTGACCTCTTGTGTCGGATTAAAGAAATCGCACTTTCCAAGAGAAAAAAACCGAAGAAAAAGAAGAAAAATAAAAAAAGAAAAAAAAGAAAAAAAGATAAAAAGATAAAAGGAGAAAAAGAAAACAATAAGAAAAAAGAAAGAAAAAAATAGTTGCATTTTCAAAACATTGAAGGCTATTATTTGCTTGAATATCACTAAAATAGCTGGATTGGGAGTAAGTCATTTTAAATTGACCCAGAAAAGATTTGCCTTATAAATTTTCAGCATTGAAATACGTACGTAAAGGCCGCTTTCACAGATCTCTCTGGCGATTTGCGACACCTAGTTGCCAAAGTCCCATCCTATCTTCCCTCAGCTCTTCAGGGAGTTGGCACTCCCTCATTTCTTGCAAAACCCCCTGTCGCCTCCTTCCACTGACTGGGTGTCCCCGTCGTCTCCTCCTAGGAAGAACCAAATTAAGCATCTTCTTAGGCACACTTTCTTCTGTTATCCTATTAAGAAGACCATGCCAAAGCAGCTGTTCGGCGAAAACGTCGAAGGTGATCGCAATTGGAATATTACAATTAGTAAAAAATGGATATAGTGTTGGGTTTATTCTACATCAAGGAAAGTGATGTATAATAGTGATGTATAAGTGATTGATTTAATCATATTGGACCGTGATTTGACGATTAAGCCTTACATATTAATTCAAAACAATTAAGTCTTTCCAGTCCCACAGTGATTGGTACTCTATTGAGAAAGTTAGTGCCACGTAAAATTTGCAAAATCGCAGGGAGATGATTTCACAGTGAAAAAAAATGTGTAAGTTCAAAGCCTATGTCATATTTTAAAAGTTTAACCATCGATATGTTTTGTAGGCACGCAGGGAGAATTCGCTCGTCAAAAGAGAAATGCTTTTTCCTTTCACTTGATTAAGAGAGGAACGAAAAAAGGGATTTAAAATCTCCGCCCACTTCCCAACCTTTTAATAGATTAATGCGAAAATCGACCTACCCACACCTTCCTTGTAACCTTTGAAAGTACAGGGTAGTAAACAGAGGGTGGGCACAAAGGTCAACGAATGACATGCAATGAGTGGGAAAGGAGGTGGAGGGAGGAAAAAGTAAACTCGCTTGTGAGGTAGACACTTCGTACAGAGAAAATCTACAAAACATTAAAACTTCAGTTCATAGAGGCACGGAAAAGTTTCCAGTCCAAGTAACTGAAGTTTTCGGACATCAAAATCGTTATTAGGACCAAAACTTTGAATACCAGGAGAAAAATTAGATATGCAGTGAACCGAAGTATGTTTTCTCTGTGTGGTATGTCAGTGCAACAGAGCCATTTACGGACAGCATTTCAAAAAGTGTTTTATTTTTTCGCTTCGTCTAATTAAATACGCAAAATCTTAGCAGGTTGAAAAACGTGAAAAATGTGGCCACCCCCTAAATCCGGCCCTGTCTTTATTGCAAAATGTAATCCAATTGTGGCCCAGGTTAACTCCTGCCGCGAAGCTTCCGGCAGAAACTGGGCTGCGTAGCAGCCACAGGGAGCACCCCAGCAAACTTGAAATATTAAAATACGATTCAATAACACACTATCAGCGGACAAAAGACTCTGGATCCCCCAGACCGAGCTCAGTAAAATCTAGGCTCCTTCAGTCGGAGGGCAACAACGGAGACGAGGATTGGAAGGATGGGATGGGGGGGGGGGGGGGGGGGGGCTAATCGATCGGGAGCAACTACTCCTTCTTCTCAATGAAAAGTTCAATGTTCCGCGATCAATAATTGAGGAATTGTTTTAACGCTAAGTTGGAGTTAATTGACGTGGTTTTCGCTTCGCAGTGAGTTATCGCTTTTTATATTGGACTCGCTCGAGCTCGTGTCTGCACCTCGCCCGTCGCTGTCTCCGTCGTCCGACTCGGACTTGGGCCCTTCGTTGCCGGCTTGGACCCTCCCAGGGTCACTCGGAGGGCATCCCACAGGAATGTAGCAGCCAGGGGTCAGGCCCCCGACGTTTACTTTCTTTCCTACCCAACTGCGCCTTCTATTCGTGGCCAGTGTAGAGGCGGATCCAGGATCCAGCAATTTGGCAACACCGGATTTTCTCCATTTAAACCTATGTTGAATAATCGATTCTTAACGGAGCACCTGGCAGTGGCGTGGCGTGCTTGGCGATACATCGCTGTTCTGCCATTTAAACCTATGGTAAAGAATCGATTTCCAAGGTGTTCGCTGCGAACACCCTGATTATCGATCCTTTTCCATAAGTTTAAATGACATAACAATCGATATTTCGCAAAGCACGCCACGCCACTGGCACCTGGCCTCTCCAAGAATCGATGTATTTCCATAGGTTTAAATGGAGAGAAACAATATTGCCGATTCGCTGGTTCCGCCAATGGGCCAGTAAAGCATTTTCTGACTGAGCAATTGCAATAGATTTTCCAGTAAGCTACCACTATTCCAGGCTCATCCATAAAAGTACCTATCGAAAGAACATGACTAAATATTAACAAAACCTCACTTTACATTCGAAATCGAAATAGCCAAACTTAAATTAACCCATCTCGTCGTGTTTATGTTCTTCAGGACTCAGCCTTGTGGTCTAAGAAGTCGCTTCGGTGGGTTTGAAGCGTGAAGAAATCGTGACATATTTTCAACCAATTACAAAAACCATCAAATCCCTAGAAACTACCCTGAAAACCGAAATCAAGTAATCGACAAATCCCCTCTTCCCTAACGCGCACCCTTTAGTAATACCCTATATCTATGGCTGTGTGTTCCGTCAAAATTGTAAAAGAATAAAAGTCAAATAAACCGTAGGACAGAAACAGCACCTATCGGCATTCGGAAATCATGCATTACTCCATGCATGACTGTATGTCTTGTCAAGACAGCCGATAGCACTAGCTCTAGGTTAGTTGTGAATCTTTCAGCGATTCATTCCGTCCTGTGGGCTGCCAACAGGTAATGATGTTACCATATCTTAAATGGATCACATTTTGCAATAATGAAACACTATCTCCGGCTCTTCCATAGAAGCACCTTCCTGCACAGAGAAACCAACCCCAAACATGTTGTTCCTAAAATGAGCCAGAAAAAGTAGTTCACTGGAAAAAAAAAAACACATTGGATCTAGAGTCCGGACTCTTAAAAACATCGACAAGAAAAAATACTCTTGATTCAATCATACACTGAAAAAAAAGGGTTTGGATTTTTGCCGGAATATCGGTGTACAACACCAACTCCGGATAGCTGATATGGCCCCAGCTAGTTATTTTGGATAGTAGGCAAACCCGATTTTGGTATCTACGCTGACTCGGAAGTTTAGCTAATATCTAAACTAGTTGGGCATAAATCTAAACCTGGTTTGGATCGCTAAATTGAAGCATCGGCAGCAAATTTTGGGGTTTGTAGCCAGGGGACAGTTGAAAAGAGCCCCCCAAAATGGATTATTTACGGAAATAATGTCTAAAACCGCGAAAAATATGGTCCACGAGACTTTTAGAGGCATATTTCTCGATATTTACGTGCAGAATTTTTTTGACCTATGTCGGGATTAGAACCTGGGACCTACCTAACCGAAGACGAGGATCCTACCTACTGAGCCATGCCGAGAACTTAATGATCGGGGACGAAAAACCCGCATTTAGCTTCCAATTGCTAGGACAACCAGGATATCTTGACCAATTTACAAAGCTTTTGTTCGATTTTTATTTTAATGCATTATTTTACTTCATTTTATTTTTTCACTTCATTATATTATTTTACGTCATTTGTTTTACTTCATTTTGTGTTTTTGGTTGATTTTCTTTAGACTTCAGGTATTTTATGTACTTACTTTATTTATTTATTGACTTTATTTTATTAATTTACTTTATTTTATTTATTTACTTAATATTATTAATTTACTTTATTTTATGAATTTACTTTATTTTATTTTTTACTTCATGGTATTTTTTTACTTTATTTATTTTTTTTTTTAGGTAGGTGCTTCGTTTTATTTTTTTTCATTCAACAGGGATGAAAGTAATTGTTCCTCAAATTTTGTTATAATCAGCATTTCCTTACTCTCTCTAAAATAGGAAAAAATGATGTGAAGGTCTTAAATAAAAAAGATTAGCTTACAAGGGGGAAAGTGGATAGAATGCCTAGTCAAATTCTAAACACGCATTATTCCCTTATTATGCAGTTCCAAAAGGTCATACCAGAAAAAATCTTTTGCTCAGTTTCAAGGTATTTTTTGGTAAATGATAACAATCCTGGCACGGAATAAGAACCCAGTGTATGTAGACAGCATAAAAATAATATCACTGAAATTATTGATTTTCGTTATGAATTCATTTAACAGGTACTTGTAAATTTAAATTGAATGTAGGACAAGCATCCATCAATTTTTTTATCATCAATCGATCAAAAAGGTACACTACCCACCCATTACAAATCTGATACCTAAACTCAAATCATTAAAATACAAGAAATCAGAGGATAACAGGGCTCTGGCTTTTCATCACCACATAATTCTCTGGAAATTAAAATTTTGGACATGCTAATGATGTAGCATTAAATGGATCGGTTCTTCTCCAGACTTCCAATCCTCTACTCTTGACTCCTGAATAATGGGCACAGAAAAACACAGCTTATAGGAAGACAAACCTGGAGTCATAACCGGTTCCATGAAAATGAAACATACTATTAATATTGTAACTGAAAATGGGGCTAGATATGTAAAGTTGCTAGTAGGTGTATATGTACTTAAGTACTTACGAACTTCTCCTCCGTGCTAATCATTGTTGTTCAGTTATCTGCAAAGTAAGTTCTGCAGGTTGGAAGTGTGGGTACATTGAAGGATATTCTGCTAACTGTCAAATTATAGTTCCGCAATTTAATTGCAGTAAAGAGCTAGAAACTATAATGTTGAACTAAGCAGGTTTGATGGATCGATATTCTAGAGAAGATGGAGAAATGAGTTGAAATAAAATGATTTCAGGGCAGCCTTTGAAAGAATTCCTCCAGAACTAATCTCTGGTTGAGTCATATGAAGTGGTAAAACTTTGAACCTCTTTGCCTGAATTTGATTTTGATGCGACTTGGTACCTTCCTACAAAATACAGTCCATTTCATGGATATATTGGATACGCAGTGACTGTTATGAAAAACCAAGGCGGATAAAGAATGAAAATATATTTTGAGGTTAGCTTTAATGAAAAATAAACAATTGTGTTCTGGCGCTGAGCGGAGATGTAAATTGATTTCTAAGTTGTTATACGAAGTTAAAAATATTTCAGATGAGTTACCTGAGAAAAAGTTGTCACCTTAAAATCTATGTGCCGCTGAAAGAAACCAAAATATTGAGCTTTGATACATACATGAGGTCCTGATTCTAATTACGAGCGACTCATAGATAGGTACACACTGTTACTATCCCATGTATTAAAACAATAACACCGATATCGAGCGATCAAATGATGATTTGGATAATGCTGATGTTTCTTGATTTAACAAACTGATGATAAGAATCACTGTCAGACTAAAGTCCTCCGGTTTCATCGCGAATTCTTGTCACGCAGCACGCCGCTCGAACGAACAGATTAGTTAAACATCTACACTCTTGAACGAAGGAAAACTGCCTTACTTGAAAGATTAAAGATCAGCAATAATGCTTTCAGATGTGTTTAGTTTAATGATTAAAGAATTAGTAACATAATACCTTGACTCACCCACCGGGATGGTGTTATTGTTATCAGTTCCTGTTTTTTTTTTTTTTTTTTTTTTTTGAGAGCTTGCGCACTCTAGGTATAGTTCATTGGCCTTAGTCGTGTAGACAAACAGCCACCGCTAAATGATGGGAAGATTACAACAACAGTAGAAACAGAAGTACAAAGGAAGAAACGAAGGAAGAAACGAAGAGAAACATCCATGCCACTCCACGGTGACAAGATCTGAGACCATCAAATCTTGCCACCGAGGCCGGGATTCGAACCCGGGACATCTAGGTCTGTGATCAGTTGCGCTAACCACTGGACCAACCGATGTCGGCCAGTTCCTGTTGACTTCAACAGCTCTGACTGACTGAGAGTTAAGTTCTACTGCATTCAGAGAGCGCCACTGATTCCGAGAATGAGCGGTGAATTTGAAATAGCACAGCACTTGAGTTAATCAATTTTTATTACTTTTAATTCGTTAACCGACTCGATACGACCGACTCGCGACGCCATTAGCATTTCAACTGAGACTGAAAAAGTAACGGACTTTTTTAAACGCACGTGATTCGTCACTGCACCTGCCTAAACAGTTTGTGACGGTATATGGCCAGTTTGGATTATAGCCGAACTAGTTCAGCTACTACCTAGAAGTGGTTTAGATACAACATAAACTTTTAGGTTTGTGATGAATCTAAAATAGGGTTTAGATAGCACATAAACTTGGTTATGCTAGGAGCTCAAAGGTTTTGTTTCCTACTTCAAACAGTTTGCCTATTAGCCTAATCGCCGCTGAACTGACCAGTTCGGCTAAAATCTGACCCTTTTTTTTTTCAGTGTATTTAAGCTTAAATCAAGAACCAAGCCTCTTAATTGAGCGGATTTCCTTTTGATTTAAGCTTAAATCTGATTGAATCAAGAGTCCTTTTTCTTGTCAATGTTTTCAAAAGTCTGGACTCAAGATCCAATGTGTTTTTTTTCCAGTGTTCCTTATTGAAAAATGTGGTCCAAATAATAATTCAATTAATTTATTGAAAAGGTTCGCACAGTGAACGCTTTCCAACGTCCGCACGTTAGAACCAACCCCTTGTTTTTCTTCGTGTGACCCATCCGCATCAGATTTTCCACGTGGAAAGGCAGTGCCGTCCGGGTTCGAAACGCCGGCGACAAAAACGGCTTCCGTCCGGGAATAAAGTTGCCTCTACGGAGGACACCGTGGTGCCCTGGCCGTATTGTGATTTTTCCTCGGGGTTATGACGTGCCGCGGGCTCACGATACTCGGGCGAAACAAAGCGGCGGAAATATTTTAAGCGCAAGAATCAATATTGAATTGTATTAAACGAATGATAAATGGGCGTCGGGCCCGACCGAACGGCTCTGATTAAAGTAATTCATTGTCTTTCGCCGCGCGGCTCTTGTTTCGACGCGAAGAAAATGAATAATTGAGAGAAGAAACGCTTGCTCCCGCCGGGGTGGGCGGGGCGGGGCACGGGGTGAGGGGGGAGCAAATGTGGTGTTTTCAAGCCCAATGCAAACAAACCGCGTCCCAAAAGCTACCGGGCTTGCCTTTTCAGCGGTAAATTAATTAATTTTGATGGGTTTTGACAGAACTAGCCGCTAACAAATCACCTCGGCGCGTCGCGCCGCGACGCTATCGCCTCTCGCCGACGACGACGCTGACGACGCCCCCTTTATTTTCATTCATTCTTCCCCTGGCATGCCGCAGCTCTCAAGATTTCCCGATCACCGTAATTTTCACTCGACGCGGCGCGTTGGTGCGCGCTTTTCGGGAATCGATGATTTTTCGATAATAGTTTCGCGTCATTGCGCCGTGCACAAGCATTGAAATGTTGCAACATTTACTCGATAGAATATGGATTGTATGAAAAAATGTTGAATCCATCATTTTCTTGAGCAAGGTGTCTAATGTCTACTAAAATTTCATTTTCCTGATATTGTAAACGAATATTCCTGATTATTTGCACGAAGGAAGCGACATTCGATTGATTTAACGAACCAACCTATTTGATGAATTAAATAATATGTTTCACTTGTGCATGTACTAAACTGTATGTAGCTGAAAAACGTTTGCGCACTCAGATTGTGCTGTTCCATTCCCTGATATTCAACGGTTTTTACTGACAGTACACACCTTGCGAGACTGTAGGAATTTCAGCCACATGTGTCCGAAATAATATCTTTCACTAACGTTCACCTCTGAAAAAATTGTTTCTTGACTTCAAGGCTAATTTTGGGCCCATATAGTTGCAAGGTCTACTGCCCTTAGAATTAAAATATGTATGCTTATATAATTAGATAACCGAAATGTGATTCTACATGGCTGTGGCCAGAACTAGCTTTGGCCTCAAACTGCGCTAGATACACCTGCCAGCTAGACGCGCGTCTAGCTGCGAGAAGTTGGATCCGATCCTACTTTGAAGCCAGAATCACACGCTGAATGTGGCTTGAATGTGTAAGTCATCGGCCCGACGCCTGAATTTTGCTCGCGTCGCGCAAAATTCAGCAACGAGGCTCAGCGACCATCGGATAATGTCGGATTTGTCTGAACTATTCGAATATATTTGTTACCGATCTGGATGAAAATAACTCGAATCTCCAAAATTTCAGCTGTTGAGCGATGACTGTTGACTTCAATATTCACCTGCCGAATTCAGCGTGTGATTCCGGCGTCAGTGCCTGACTGGCGGCGGTTTGCAGCCTGCAGCCTGATTGTTGAAATGTTGTGTTTGTCCGGTGGAAATGGATGGCATAGGTTAAATGGCGAAGCGTGATTTAGGGTCGGATTAAGGGGGTGGCCACATGGGCCGCGGCCCATGGCGGCAAATTTTGAAATTTTTTTAAATGCAGGTGAAAACAAAATTATCAATAAGAAAAGGAAACAAAATCTCTTTTTCCTAAGAGTATAATAATTTCTAATTTTGGTGTTTTTCGGTGGCACAAGGAGGAAGCATCTTTAATTATTAGTCGAGTTAAGAGAGGAACTAAACACGCAATTTTGCCTGGAGCTCAGCGCAGAGAGGAATGATGACGAGGATTTGAGATGAAAAGGAGAAGCCCTCGGTGCGGCGGTCAGCATGTAATACATATTAACGCCTACAAGACTGCATGAATACTTCACCCATTGCACCAAACACAGTGCGGTTACGCGGTCAGGAGCGGTTGGCGTGAAACGCATAGCGCCTACAAGACTGCAGGAATACTTCACGCATTGCGCCAAACACAGTGCGATCAGCGCGGCGCGGCGCAGCGGCGGAAGTTACAATTATTAAACCACATTTATGTTTGTTCTTTCATAATTTTTTGGTTCATTTCTTATAAATGAAGGATCTTGTCCACACAGAGATAGGTTTACGGAACTTAACTTTCACTGAAAAAAAAGTGGAAGTGGGATTGACCATAATGGTATAGTAAAAAAAAAATATGGTGATAAAAAGCCAAATAATGGTCGATTTAAGCATCTAGATGAAAGTGAGAATCATACTCGATATAAAAATTACCATACCCGGATTGTAAATATCAGTTAGGTGTGTCTGTCCATCGTTTAGGTATTTCTCACCATCAGCTGGGTATTTTTTACCATACGATGAGTTAAAAGTATGGAATAACATGGTAACACTTGCGTTTGATATCTGTAGGCATCTGTATGCGACTGGTCATGGTGTTGGTAGGTTAAATTTACCATACTGGTATAGTCAGCGTGGTGAGAGCTCCCGCTTGACTGCGCTGCGGTCTGTGGTCCGCCATTTTTCGTTTGTCTGTTTGTCAGTTATAAATTTATCACGTTGAGGGTCGGAGTCCGTGGCTGTGTTTTATTGATCCATATTAATCCATGTGAATCCACGCGTAATTTGCCCAAATTTGTGTTCGAATTGTCCCTAAAGCTACCGTCTTCTCTTCGAATCTATCTATATTGATCTGCCACATACATTTTCTGAGATTTTTTCGTTATTCGTATCGACCAATTTCTGGAGGTTAGGAGTTGCTACAATGAATCTGGCTTGCAAAGTGAAGGAATCCTGAAAATTTGAAAACCTTCGCAAAGTTGTTCTGCAATCCAGTGAATATCGGTTCTGTGTAAAGTCATTTCGAAAACATAAAAGTGCGGAAGTAATTTGAAAATAATCGACTAGAAGTGATTTTTGAATACTTCGTTCGTAGGTATATCTATATTCTTGTTAAAATTTTCGAAGCTCAACATACTCAGATGAAGAGACAAATGTGCGTGGGATTGATGTTTAACTGTAACTTTAAGCAAAATTTGGCAGCTTCTGCCCCACCGTGAACCGTGCGATTGGATTTTCATGTAGTGTCTTTTTGTGGGTATATTTTGAACTATCTATTTATTATATGCAATTAAATTTTCCGTGGATCTGATTTAGTCTGTAAATGATACCTTAACGCGAATAACAAGTATGGTTTTGGTATCATTTACTTGAAATCAGTGAAGCAATTATCTGCTATTTCTCGTTGAAACTGTCTTTAACTGCCATTGATTGTGTATGTAACGGAATTTCTAAAAGTAAGATGTAAGTAAAATATCCACGACTTTCATCAAAAGCATTTAATAATATAAGATGAGTGGATTTTAGAATCTACAAGGTTTGTCGCAGCATCTGGATGCTTGAAATTACCATACTAGTCAGTCGGGAACGCCACACTGGCACTGTGTCGCATAGTGTCAGCCGTATCGTGTTATTTACCATACCGGTATAATGGTAACTAGGCTGCAGCTTCACTGTGTAAAAAATCAAGTAGACAGTATGGTAAATAACACCCAAACTCTGGTAAATCCCACCGATTATTTTTTTCAGTGTTCGCGTCAAGTTCTGTGAAACTTTGCTAGTAGTGTTGACAGGACTTTCGCAAAAAAATGTATCCAACACGAGTAGGTAAACGCGTCTTATGCACCCCTCCCCCTCCGGCACGTTAAATTGATGGTTTTTATTGATGTTTCAATACGAATGAGAGGGAGGCGGCAAAATACAGGCGGCACATGGGCGGCAAGTAGGTAAATCCGGTCCTGGCGTGATTGGTCGGCTATGTCTTATCGTTGCTTTGTCGTGCCTTGTCGGGTAGAATGGACTATACGCACTGTCGGAAACTCAAGAGTAGTTTGTCGACCATTACACCTGACAAAGCACGACAAAGCAGCGATGGGACACAGTCGACCAATCACGCTTCGCCATTTAACCTATGTTATCTATATCCACCCGAAAAACACAAAATTTTAACAATCAGGCTGCTGATTGGCTGCGAAGATCGCCGAACACGGCTGAGGGCCACTGGAAAAAAAAACACATTGGATCTAGAGTCCAGACTCTTAAAAACATTAACAAGAAAAAATACTCTTGATTCAATCAGATTTAAGCTTAAATCAAGAACCAAGCCTCTTAATTTGAGCGGATTTCCTTTTGATTTAAGCTTAAATCTGATAGAATCAAGAGTCCTTTTTCTTGTCAATGTTTTCAAAAGTCTGGACTCTAGATCCAATGTGTTTTTTTTCCAGTAGCCTACTCGCCGCTCAAGACGCGCTTCTAGCTAGCAGATGTACCTGGCGCTTAAAAGGGGTGACTTTCGGCAACGTCTGAAAGTTCTTGGGTAGCGTCCGGGCGGGTCGATTTGACATCGCGGGCGCTTCTTATCAGCACTTTTACCTATTTACTTTTCGGTTCTATTTGGTGCTCGAGACCCGACGAGGGGGGCCCGGGAGACGGGGGTAGTTTTTGTGCGTTAGTTTCCTTGCGCTTTTTCCGTTTCATTTATTTCTTCGGAGATCGGTCAACCCTCTCCCCCCGCGCCGCGTTTCCTTTCAACCGCCGGTAACCCACGTGAGCTCGACTTATAATCAATCAATCAATGTCACGGCTCTAATTATGATTTTGCCATTTCTTCGGCCCCGTTCGCCGCTCCCCGCTCGCCCGGCCCGGCCCGAGCCTCGTTTTGTATCAATTTTATAATCCACCGACTCTGTAATTTTTACCTCGGCTTTTGAAACCTCGTGTTTGCTCCCGATAGCTTGAGCCCGCCGCGCACTTGTCACCTCTCTCCCGTTACCTTTTATTCCCTCTTTCCAGGCTGTAATACATGCTTCATACAGAAAAGCCTTCTTTGATATCGTACGCTATTTTCTACCGTATATTACAAAATATATGGAGTAAAGGTGCTTTTAACGCCAACGAGCGAAGGCACTTAGGATAACAAATACGACCGAAAGAAAATTTTCAATTTTGTGACGGGGAGCAAATCACAGAGATACCGCAAAATTTAGATAATAATTTCCCTGATTTCCTTATCACATTTGAGTGAATTCCCTGACAATGAAAGATATGCCAGACGGTTGAAAAGGCAAAATTTGACACAGTATTCAGGCAAAATTTGTTGTTCGAAGTGTAAAACCCATTCGAGATAGCAAAATATGGTAGGTATTCCTTGACATTTCCCTGATTTCCCTAGCAAATTTGAGTAAAATTCCCCCACAGTTGAAGATATGCCAGATGGTTTTAATGGCATAATTTGAAATAGTTTTTAGGCAAAAGGGTATCCCGGGATAAGCATGTCAAAATGCCCTTGTGAACGGATTTTTATTTTAACCATTTTAAGTCATCAAGGGTGTCCTAAAACTTAGGTTTTGGGGAATTTTAGCCCCCCAACCCCCTCCACCCCCCCTCAGACCCCCAAAAACCGCTTTTTGGGGCTATTTTTGACTATGCTAACGTCTTTTCCTCATAACATTCGTAATTTTCGTTAGAATTGAACCAAAATTTGTCAGAATCTACATCAATTAGCTTAGTTTTTGTAGAAACAAATTCATCATCATCGGATAATATTTTAGCTACTAAAAAAATTCGTAAATTTTTTTAAAAAAATCATTTTTTTTTCCTTTTTTCGCGCTAGGTGACGTATGGAAACGAGTACACAAACAAAAATTGCCTCTTTTCTTAAGTTATACATCCAATAAGATACAGAAAAAATTTCGTGTTGATCGGAGTGGTGCGCCATACTTAAAAACGCAATTTTCTAACCTCAAAACGGCCAAAATGCCACCATAGCCTCCTTTGATGACTAGGCGTGGAGAAATATGTAGAGAGAAACATCCGGTTTTATTGTCTCACCTCTTAAGTGATCCACTTAAGTACCTTGAGCCAAAATTTCGAGTTGATCAGAGTGGTGCGCAACACCCAAGCACGCAATTTTCTAACCTCCAAACGGTCAAATTGCCCATTTCGGCACCAATTATCACTCCGTGTCGAAAAATAAGAAGAGGGACATCCGGTTTTATCATCTCACCTCTTAAGTGATCCACTTAAGTACCTTGAGCCAAAATTTCGAGTTGATCGGAGTGGTGCGCAACACCCAAACACGCAATTTTCTAACCTCAAAACGGCCAAATTGCTCATTTCGGGTGATTTCGGCACCCATTATTACTCCGAGTCAAAAAATAAGAAGAGGGATATCCGATATTATTGTACTTCCTCATAAATTAGACACATAAGTACATTTAGTCGAAATTTCGTGTCGATCAGAGTGGTGCGCAACACCCAAGCACGCAATTTTCTAACCTCAAAACGGCCAAATTGCCCATTTCGGCTGAATTCGGAACCCATTATCACTCCGTGTCAAAAAATAAGAAGAGGGACATCCGGTTTTATCATCTCACCTCTTAAGTGATCCACTTAGGTACCTTGAGTCAAAATTTCGAGTTGATCAGAGTGGTGCGCAACACCCAAACACGCAATTTTCTAACCTCCAAACGGTCAAATTGCCCATTTCGGCACCAATTATCACTCCGTGTCGAAAAATAAGAAGAGGGACATCCGGTTTTATCATCTCACCTCTTAAGTGATCCACTTAGGTACCTTGAGTCAAAATTTCGAGTTGATCAGAGTGGTGCGCAACACCCAAACACGCAATTTTCTAACCTCAAAACGTCCTAATTGCCCATTTCGGCTGAATTCGGAAACCATTATCACTCCGTGTCAAAAAATAAGAAGAGGGACATCCGATATTATAGTCCTACCTCATAAATTAGACACTTAAGTACATTTAGTCGAAATTTCATGTCGATCAGAGTGGTGCGCAACACCCGAACACGCCGTTTTCTTGTTAATTTAGTTACTAGAATTTGCCAGTACTCAGTGCACTACTACGTATTATTGAAGTTTGGAGGAGGGAACGCTTCTACGTGGGGGATGAGCGAGCCTCCCTACTGTCATATAATTCCTGGTAGTTCAGAGGTTTCGCTGAGTGATCGGGTCTGCTACGCTGTAGGGTGCCAAAATGAACTTTGAAATGTGCATCATGCACTTTTCAAGCGGGCTCGTCGCTGACATACAGTGATAATGAATGCCAAAATGAGAATTTTGGGAGATTTCAGGTTAGAATACGGCGTGCTTCGGTGTCGCGCACCACTCTGATTGACACAAAATTTCAACTAAATGTACTTATGTGTCTAATTTATGAGGTAGGACTATAATATCGGATGTCCCTCTTCTTATTTTTTGATGCGGAGTGATAATGGGTTCCGAATTCAGCCGAAATGGGCAATTTGGCTGTTTTGAGGTTAGAAAATTGCGTGCTTGGGTGTTGCGCACCACTCTGATCGACACAAAATTTCGACTAAATGTACTTATGTGTCTAATTTATGAGGAAGTACAATAATATCGGATATCCCTCTTCTTATTTTTTGACTCGGAGTAATAATGGGTGCCGAAATCACCCGAAATGAGCAATTTGGCCGTTTTGAGGTTAGAAAATTGCGTGTTTGGGTGTTGCGCACCACTCCGATCAACTCGAAATTTTGGCTCAAGGTACTTAAGTGGATCACTTAAGAGGTGAGATGATAAAACCGGATGTCCCTCTTCTTATTTTTCGACACGGAGTGATAATTGGTGCCGAAATGGGCAATTTGACCGTTTGGAGGTTAGAAAATTGCGTGTTTGGGTGTTGCGCACCACTCTGATCAACTCGAAATTTTGACTCAAGGTACCTAAGTGGATCACTTAAGAGGTGAGATGATAAAACCGGATGTCCCTCTTCTTATTTTTTGACACGGAGTGATAATGGGTTCCGAATTCAGCCGAAATGGGCAATTTGGCCGTTTTGAGGGTAGAAAATTGCGTGCTTGGGTGTTGCGCACCACTCTGATCGACACGAAATTTCGACTAAATGTACTTATGTGTCTAATTTATGAGGAAGTACAATAATATCGGATATCCCTCTTCTTATTTTTTGACTCGGAGTAATAATGGGTGCCGAAATCACCCGAAATGAGCAATTTGGCCGTTTTGAGGTTAGAAAATTGCGTGTTTGGGTGTTGCGCACCACTCCGATCAACTCGAAATTTTGGCTCAAGGTACTTAAGTGGATCACTTAAGAGGTGAGATGATAAAACCGGATGTCCCTCTTCTTATTTTTCGACACGGAGTGATAATTGGTGCCGAAATGGGCAATTTGACCGTTTGGAGGTTAGAAAATTGCGTGCTTGGGTGTTGCGCACCACTCTGATCAACTCGAAATTTTGGCTCAAGGTACTTAAGTGGATCACTTAAGAGGTGAGACAATAAAACCGGATGTTTCTCTCTACATATTTCTCCACGCCTAGTCATCAAAGGAGGCTATGGTGGCATTTTGGCCGTTTTGAGGTTAGAAAATTGCGTTTTTAAGTATGGCGCACCACTCCGATCAACACGAAATTTTTTCTGTATCTTATTGGATGTATAACTTAAGAAAAGAGGCAATTTTTGTTTGTGTACTCGTTTCCATACGTCACCTAGCGCGAAAAAAGGAAAAAAAATGATTTTTTTAAAAAAATTTACGAATTTTTTTAGTAGCTAAAATATTATCCGATGATGATGAATTTGTTTCTACAAAAACTAAGCTAATTGATGTAGATTCTGACAAATTTTGGTTCAATTCTAACGAAAATTACGAAAGTTATGAGGAAAAGACGTTAGCATAGTCAAAAATAGCCCCAAAAAGCGGTTTTTGGGGGTCTGAGGGGGGTGGAGGGGGTTGGGGGGCTAAAATTCCCCAGAACCTAAGTTTTAGGACACCCTTGATGACTTAAAATGGTTAAAATAAAAATCCGTTCACAAGAGCATTTTGACATGCTTATCCCGGGATACCCTTTGTTGTTCGAAGTGTCAATCCCATTCCAGATGGCAAATAAAGGTGAATTAAAGTTTCTCCTCTGACACTTGTGTCATTCTCCCTGACATTAGGTACCAGGTTTTTCCTGACTTTTGAAAATTTCTTGACATTTCTCGGTTTTCCCGGTATTCCCTGACTGTGGCAGCCCTATGTTGTGTGCTATTTTCCATCGTATATTACGAAATATATAGAGTAAAGGTGTTTACTACTAGGCTAACGGCGGAGTTCCGTCGTATCGCGTCGCGACCAGGGGAAAACGCCTTCAACTTTTTGCATATGCAACGCGGACATCCATAAAGCACGAATAGTTGCATTCGGTAGTTGCACTTGTGAAATCTAGTGCCCTTCAATTTCTGCCCTATGAAATGAGGACTGCTAGAAAGATAATAAAATGTGCATAGCCTTAACAACATTGAAAGTATATCTTTATGGTAAAATATAGTCCTAACCGAGAGCAAGCAAATAATTGAAAGAATTTGATTCGTTTCTTTTTTGCGAAATGAAATAAATATAATAAAATAAATAAAGAAAAAAATAGAGAAAAATCAAGATTTTTCTGTCAATTACGAAGAAAAGTTAGTGCGCAGAAAGTGATGTCATTTCCAGTATATATCCACATCATTCCGTGGAAAGCTGACAGAGCTGCAGTTGTATTGCGGAAAATAATATCCCTCTCCGCGGCAGTGTAAGCCGAAATTTGGTTTAACATAACTGATTAAGATTGTAATGAAGCAAAAATACGGCTGAAAACATGGATGTGTTTCCGTCATTGAATAAATACGTCCCTTTGTTCATGGTCAAAAGTAAAATGCGTCCATTTTTTACCAATAAACGAATCATGTGATCCTCTTAATAATTATTGAAAATTTTACGAAGAACAGACAACTTGTTTAATGCGGTTTCCGAGCAGTACTAGGTCCCTCATCTCAAAACCTAAGTTTTTAACATACTGTACTCTTCGGTATGACGGTAGTATGGCCGCCCTACAAGTTACAGCAGACCCTCAATTATACCCCGCATTCTGCTACAACGGTCCCTGTGAAGTCGCTTCGCCGCTTTTCACTTTTCGTGCATTACGCTTTTGCAGCGGCGAGGGTCGCGGCAGCATTAGATTTTGTCAAGGTACGTACCAAGCGCGGGCTGGCGATTTGACTTTGATGGAAATCGGGTGGAAATTCGATTGTCCTCGAGCAGTTCGTGCGGAAAATCCGAGAAGCCAGCTGATCCAGGTAAAAAAAAGAAGAAAAAAAAGATGAACTCTTTGATTTGTCTTCCTGAATTTCGCCGATAACTCCTCTTTTGCAACGGGTCCTTTCTGAAAAACGAGAGCTGGAGAGTGGATTCTGTGATTTGTGTGGAATCCTTTTCTTGCGAGGTAGCATCGGACGTGTCCTCATGATGCAATACCGTGCTCGATGTGCGCTGTTGTCGTATGAGGCACCAGCAAAACGCAAAATTTCCATGCCACAAGAACAAATGTCAGCAAATCAGTCCCAATTTCACAATCTACATAAGAAAGAGCAATTTGGGCTTCTTCTTCAAGAATTATCTTACTCCTATAATATAAAATCACAAGAGCGAGGTGTAGCGTGCATGGAATGAAAGAGGTGTGGATTGCTGGATGATATGGGCATCTCCGATTAAAGTGTGGTAGTAACCCAATTAATTATGGTAACACCCCAATAAATAGACTTTTTCGATGTACTGATGGTGATTTTTGTGTCATTTTCTTCATGGGGCTATTGTTATTTTCGCTCTTGTTGATGTTTGCTACAGACCCAATATACATACATACATGTAAGTCGCTTTACAGCACTCCTTCGCGCTCTACGACTCCTAACCTCCACTGCTATCTTTCAAACCACAAATCTTGGGGGATTGAGCACCTTAACATTTCCGCTTCAATCCCTTCCCTCCAACCTTTCATTGGGCGCCCTCTGCGTCTTCTCCCAGGAGGAACCTAATCAAGGACCTTCTGCGGCAACCTGTGTCCTGCCATTCTCTGGACATGACCATACCAAATGAGTTGTTTTGTCATAATATCATGCACAATGGTCTGCTTGGCATCCATGATCTCCCGTATCGTCTCATTCCTGACGCGATCCCTTCTGGAAATACCAGCGGATCTACGCCAGAAGTCCATCTCTAGAAAACCAGAAGACTCTATCGTCCAGAAGACCCAATATACATTCGAAAAAGAAATTACAATCTCAACTACACTCCTGGCTGATTTTAGCGCCAGTCATAAGAGTAATTACACCAAACAGAGGTATAGTTGACCCAACCAAACTTTCGGCTAGCTCAACCGTACCTCTGGCTGGTGCAACCACTTTTTATAACTGGCGCCAAAATCAGTCGCGGGAGTACAGTTGTGATTGTGATACTTTTCTTTCCGTGTACCTAAAGTGCTGCGGGTTGATAAATGAAAGCTGCGTATGCTTCAAAGCGGAAGGGCGGAAGGGTGGAAGTGCGGAAGGGTAGAGGGGGGATGGCGACTCGGAAGTTGGCAACAGGGCTCGGGGATCCGTCTCAACTGATTCGGCTCTTTCTCTGTTGCGATAAATCACAATATCCGTGCCTCGTCTTACGCTTGCAATAAGGTTCTTGGCATGGGATCAGCGGGATGACCTTCGGTTAATCTTTCACCGATGCTCAATCCACCCGGCCAATCGCTCGGAATAATCTTCCGCCTTTTTCGGTCTCCTTTTTTTGCTAGACGCGAAGCGGCGGTCGTGGCGGTGGAACGGGGTGCAATTCTGGCCAGAGCTCCTCATTCCATCAGGTGTAAAACGCGGGGGTCCTCGGGAAGAGCACCGTATGAGCCTCCGGATGTTGCCAAATTGCCTTTGATGAAACAAGAATTTCCGGGAAACTTTGGAAAATATTTCTCACATTTTCCAGAGGATTTTCTTCGAAATTTAAAATTCAGAGTGTCCGTTAATTTCAAAGAACTGGGAAAAAAAAGACATTGGATCTAGAGTCCAGACTCTTGAAAACATTGACAAGAAAAAGGACTCTTGATGCAATCAGATTTAAGCTTAAATCAAAAGGAAATCCGCTCAAATTAAGAGGCTCTGTTCTTGATTTAAGCTTAAATCTGACTGAATCAAGGGTATTTTTTCTTGTCGATGTTTTTAAGAGTCTGGACTCTAGATCCAATGTGTTTTTTTCCAGTGAGGAAATTATTCATAAATTTTCCTAGAGGGGCCGTTTAAGTATACGTAACGCAATTTTTCCAATTTTTACCCCCCCCCCCCATCTCCCTTGTAACGCACCCGTAACGTAGCCCTACATTCCCCCTTTGAATTACGTTACGCTGGCCTGACACCCCCCCCCCCCATTTTAAAAAAAGTCATTTGGAAAGGGCAGGTTTATCAATTTTCTGCGCGTCTTTTCAAAGCCCCTTCCCACAGTCTCAGAATTTAAAATTGGTGTTCTCTGTTCGATCAATGATACGTTGCAATTTAACGAATTTCAGTATTTACTAGAGGTAACGTCTCATTTAAGAAGGTGTCGTAAACGTCCATCTTTGTGAGGGCATTTTTCAAATAAACAGATTTATAAACCACTAACTTCGTGTTTAGCACTGATAAAATCAAGGAAGTCGACGCTTCCATTACTTTCATTAATGGAGGAATCATGTGAAAAACTGGAAAGAAAAGACGAGTTTTTAAGAATTGGACGAATTTCTGCCAAACGGAACTATTTGCATCATGCCGTGAGCCGTGTTATCCATTTATTCTTATTGGTCTCAGAGCTCATGTCTTAATGCAAACAGTTCCGTTTGGCAGAAATACGTCCAATTGATACTATGTGTTTCAACCTAAATTGATCCCTCTTATATCTGGCCTTCCAATTGCCAATAACATCATCACAGCCATATTATAAAATCGAACGACGCAGCCCCGATGGAGTGTGGAAAACAGCTCCTCGAAAAGATAGCGGCCAACATTCGGAACATAAGGCCTCTCTTTAGCCACACGACTCCACCTAACCATAACCCTTCGAACTTTCGGGGAGCCCCGTTAACATTGATGAGGTTCCAAAGCCATAGCGGATAAAAACGAGGTCTCGTAAAAAGCGTCGTCCAGAATTAAATGGTCCACTTTTTAAGGAGGGCCGGCCGAGGAATGCGCCCGGAACAAAGGGGGGAAAAGCTGAGAAGAAAAGCAGATGAAATATGAAGGAACATAAGGTGCTTATTTCTGTCCGAGGCGTAATAAAACGCCTAAAAAGAACAAATTTAATGCACTCTCCCGATCTTATTTCTCTTTAGCACGTTTTTAAAACTACCCGGGAAATTCTTGGCCCCGGCGCGAGCCTAAGTTACGCCTTCTCTTTTATTTCCCCTCGATTCCATTTCCTAAATGAATTTTCCGTCGCGGCGAGCGCCAACGCATTGATGCCGCTCTCGAAACAGCCACTCTAAATTTATAGACGTCCACCTGGAGTGAGAAAGCTAAATTAAAATTAAAATCAAAGGGATTTATGCTTTCAAAAATAAGAAGCTAAAGTAACAATAAAAATAAGTGAGAGTAAAGCCTTACATTAACTATCTGAAACAGAGACAATACATTATAAACACCCCGAATTGCTACTCTCACTCATGAGGGTACTCTTTTACTTATAAAAAATGCTCCGATCCTGCGATCCACGGTTTTACTTTTGCGCATCGTTTTGAAAAATGGGGTTATTTGGACATTTTGCGACGCAGTCGGAAAATTAGCTATAAAATCAGACGTTTTTCCGTGAGGAAATTTGGAAATCTGGTCGTGAGGCAAAAACACCGGATGGTAACAAACGGTCGTGTTTTGGAACTTTTGCACTCCTCTTTTCTATTTTCAAAAGTCAAGAAATTAGCTCAATCATTATTGATTCCGATATTAGCACGTGTCTTGCGTTTTCTGTCGGACTGTTTATTTTCTCCGCGACCAGAGCTGCCGAGCGTTTGTTACTGAAAATTTAAAGGAAACAAAATTGACACGGAGGGCTGTCGAAATCACGTACACTCCTATCCGCCTTCAATATTTGAGGTAGGCCAGAAACCAAACTTCGCGCAGCAACAGTTCGTCATTTGAGGAGCTTCGTCTTGTGCTGTCTACAAATATTACCTCGCAGTCGCAGCGAATGATGTCGAATTTCAATCCGACGACTTTGACTATAGCTCTGACTTTCTATCTAGTCTCCATGATTCATGATAAAGGGTTGTCGTTACTGCTTGCCTCCTTTGTCCATTGTAACCACCCACTTTGACCAATAAGATTGCTCCTTAGATCTCTCTTAGATTAGAGATGCTCTCTCTCTTAGATGCTCTTGGATTGCTCTTAAGATTTTCCTTTCATCTTCTTTGTCTATCGCTTTGTCTATTTTCAGCAATCAGCCTGCTGGAGGTAACCTCCATTTTTAAACCATTTTCTAAGACCTCCAAATTTTTTCCTGGGGAGTCCACAAAAGTCATTTAATTTGGCCTTGAAAGATTTTTTCGAATCCAGGTCTGTCCTCTTCGGTTTTCGATCACCCCTAATAAAAGGGATGAATAACCCGGCTGAATAAGTAGCGGAATGGGGGATGACGGGTGACCACGGCCGTGAATCTGTGTCGAGCGTCTAATAACAACTGGGTCATCCTGGAAGCCAACGGCGACGAGGGCCGCGGGGGTGGCGGGGAGAAAAATTAGGGGTAATACGGAGGCCGAGCCGGGGCCGGCGGCGGGGGGCGGCGAGTGCTTTTGACGTCTCATTAATCAAAGCTCCGGAGTGTTTCCAAAGTGAACGTCATAGATTGAGTGTTTCCAAAATAAATACTCATCAATCAGTCCGCCCGGCCTAAACGCGACCGCAGCCCTCAACGCCGAACCGGACCGTCGGACCCGAGACCCAGACTCCTGTCCTCGGCGAAAACCGCGTATCTGCCCGCGGTTTCCGCGCGGGAGTTACGCGACTCTTCCGGACGGAGGGCAGGGCCGGCTTGCCCTCCACGTGTCTTATGAGCGTTTCGCGGTCCGTCGGAGGCGGAGCGCCTTCCGTTCTCTCTCCTGCAGCACGCCGTGCATGCTTCTCATCTACTGCCACTTGCGGAGACTGGGGTTGAATCTTTCGCGTGGATATTGAAGTGTCTGTTTACGAATGAGTTACAACTGGACATAATCCTATCAAACGGAACTATGTGCATTATGACGTGAGCCCCTGTTATGCGTGTATTATAATGGGTCTCAGGGCTCATGTCGTAATGCACATAGTTCCATTGATAGAAATACGTCCAATTGGACCGCGTTAAACAGAAAGGAACCAAGCCACATCAGCTATTGCCAAATTTAATCGGGCAATTTAATTTTTTACATGAGAACGGTTGTGCGGATTTTTGTGCAAATTTCAGTGAATTTTCTCCACAATACAAAGCGAGTTCCTTAAAATTTTCAAAGGAATCTGCACAGACGTTCTCTCGTAAAAAATGAAATTTCCCTGTTAAAGTTGGCAATCGCTGATGTGGCTTGGTTCATTTCTGTTTAACTCGGTCCAATTATTGCCTTTTATTTTATGCTTAAACCTATCTCTAAGTGTTGCCTCTGATCATCTTCTTCTCGATTGAGCGTCACATGAAAAAAATGGTAGTTAGACAAAGTAGTTCGTGCTGATTTAAGATTCTGAATGTTTTTTTAAAAAAAATATTTCCAGTTATTTCTATGTTAATGACCTTTCAAACCTCTTGTTTTTTCAGGGTTAAGGCTCGAGGTTAAGGCAGATGCGTGATACTTGTTGATTGTAAAATAACTCAAACGGAGTTCGTTAAATATTTGAGTGTTCTTGTAAGTCTTTTCACCCCTGGATTTTAGATTAGGATAGACTTCCCTAATGTTTCCATGAACGAGGCGTGGAAAAACATATGACGGAAGTCGTGGAAACCCGTGCTCGTTTCTGATTGGTGCCGAATGACATCATTCGCAACCGTGGTAATTTAAAGCTACGGAAAAGTTACGCTCCTTGAACTGCATAATTCTCGGTTTTTGAGTTACTTTTTAGCGTTTTTAATGTACGCACCGCGTGTTCTGCGCGTCATTTACCATAGAAAAATGTATCGGCAAGCCAAATTTCGTTCCTAATTTAGTGACCCATCGCACGCCAAGCAATGTGTTTTAAACGTTTTTCATGAGTCTATGATAATTTCAGTGCGTTTAACGAATGTAAAAAGTCTAATCACTTGCCTCCACCTGCACTTGCGCTGGAGACCTATTCCCTGACAAGCGCAACCGCAACTGACCAATCAAACGCGATTTAAAATCCTGGATAAATTGGATTGCATTTCTTCAAAAGAGACCATGTTTTATCGTTCATCTTCACAAACATCTTTCTGCATAGGGAATTCAATAGCCTTTGCGTTGTTTCTGAATACAGCACAAAAAGCAAGTCCTTTTTTGCGTAATGTGGTCCAATTGGACGTATTTCTATGAAACGGAACTACGTGCATTAAGACATGAGCCCTGAGACCCATAAGAATATGTGCATAACAGGGCTCACGTCATAATGCACATAGTTCCGTTTGATAGAAATACGTTCAATTGAGAGAGAAGTCGCGGGCGCAGCGATTGAATAGGGGCGCTGGGTGCAGCAAAATAGTACATCAAACGACCGAGAAAAATGGGCTGCACTCCGTAAAAACGAACTAACTTTTCCGGCTCCTATTCAAGAGCACTCATCTGCATAGGAAAATTAACGCACATACGTCGTTTCTAAACCGAGGCAATAAAGTCGGTCCTTCTTTGCGTAATGCAGTCCGAATAGATCCGTGGAGCGGCGCTTATCATTCCTCGCTGAGCAGTTTTTAAAAGCTTCGATTTCGAGCGATGCCAAGACTCCGGGATGCTGCGCTGCCGTCCTAAATAAAAACCGCTTAACTGAAAGGGAAACTCGAGATAGAAACGCGGTTTTCCCCGGGCTCGGCGAAAGGGTGATATCGGTTCCTTGCCAAGCGTCGGCCAATTCCATTAAGAACTCGCCCATCCCGTCGCGCGCACATCAATAAATCTCAATCGGCCATTATTTTGTAATATCCAAGGTGCTCTTTACTTTAAAAAGAGAGAAAAGCCCGCCGATACAATTCGCTTGGCCGGCGATTAAAGCGCGCACAAATGAGTTAACTACGCAATAATTATTCAGTGGCCGATTGAAAGCCGTGCTAATCGCTGCCAAGAGAATTTTTTTCCTATATTTTAAGGCAGGCTCGGAACGGTGCGTTAGGAAATTAAGGTCTAAGGTAATCCCCGGCGGTATAATAAATAAATGGCGCTCAACCTGAGCCAGATTACAATCATGCAAGCGGGAGTAATACTCGTGAAGTGCGGGCTATCCGTCGCTTCCGCAAGTTGCACCTCACAAGGATTTACTTCGGGGATAGTTGGTTACGAGGTTATCAATCTACTTGTTCTCTAGACTCTCATTATTTTTTTTAAAGTATTTTACTTAGTATGTTGGGATTTTTTAGCCATCGTACGTTAAAAATCTGCATAAAGCTGAAAATCTCAATACAGGGGGAAAAAGCTCATATTAGCACAATTTTCTCCTCAAAGAAATACGCTGTTTGGTGCAATACTGGTAATTGAGTGTATTGAGATTTTCAGCTTTATGCTGATTTTTATTACACGTTGGCTAAAAAATTCCAACATACTGTCTTACAACCCGTCCGTCTACCGCGATCAGTTTGTGTATTTTACTTTTTAAAATTTCGTTTGATGGCGATCCTCCAAACTTGGCGACGCAGGGAAATTATCTCGTCCATAAATGTATGTAAAATCGATGTTAATCGATTATTATTTGTAAGAAATAGATTTAAACGAGAAAAAAAAAATGGCACCATTTGCTAGAATTGATTTCAGGTTTATCATTCGCTGCAATGGAATATGGAGAAAACGAATTCTTCATTATCTCTATCATAAGATTTACAGCCGTAAAGTGGCGAAAATAGTGTGACCGACAAATATTCCAAGTTTGACGTCTTACTATTTTTGTGAATAAATACGTCGTGCAACGTTTTTGCAAAAATCAAGCCTTCAGTATATCTTCTCCCCTAAACTTCCAAGACTTTTTGAAAAAATAAAATGTGACCGGAAGTTTATGACGTCGCTCTCCGAATAGTGCGTGGCCTGGGATCGATTATTAAATCGTTTTAAAAACTAAGGAATGTAGAACATTATTTGGACTATTTCTATCAAACGGAACTGTGTGCATTATGACGTGAGCCCTGTCATGCATATATTTTGATGGGTCTCAGGGCTCATGTCTTAATGCACATAGTTCCGTTTGATAGAAATACGTCCATTAAGCGATTGCAAAGTGTGGACTCACACAATTTCATTTCTTTCAAGAATATGACCACGGAATCTTTATCAATGTCATTGCCAATTTACGCGTTGAACCAGAAGCGAAATCAACGGAATTTTCTGTTAGAAACGCCAACCAGTTTCTTACAAAAAAAATGAATTCATCTTCTAGAAATACAATTTTCGAACGGAACATTTGCAACGCTCACATATAGTTACGTTCTTTCCATGAGGAAACGAAGATTCTTAAAAACTGAAAACACTGATTTTCCTCCATTTAAACGCATGTAATCAATGTAAAACAATCGATTCTAGGCGAGGCGGCTCGACTCACCTAAAATCGATATATTCAATGGTTTTAAATTGAGTATTAACAGTGTTGCCAACTTGCTGGAATCGCCACTACGATAAGGAAACGACGATTTTAAATAGCTGAAAACACCGATTTTCCTCCATTTAAACGCATGTAATTAATGTAAAACAATCGATTCTAGGCGAGGCGGCTCGACTCACCTAAAATCGATATATTCAATGGTTGTAAATGGAGTATTAACAGTGTTGCCAATTTGCTGGAATCGCCACTACGATGAGGAAACGGTGATTTTTATCGGATTCAAACGGAAGAAAAGCTGTGTCACCAATTTGTGCGAATCGCCTCACTGCTTGTTCTCATAGTTATAAGGAAGTCTGCGATGACAAGTGGAAAACGCGCACTTTACCGAAGCAACAGTGCTTAAAAAATGAGAGGAAATATTAAAATTTGTAACTGAGGGAGGGACCCGCGGAATCAGTCGCCGTCTCGCGACCTGAGCGCTGGTACGAAGTTCATTTCTCATTGTTCAATCGAGCTCAAAAAATTAATATGCAAAAGTCATTAGACAAAAAGCTTTCTGGTTTCCAGTGTAATTTGCATACGGTTTCCCCAGTTTTTTTCCCCTCGTCCCTTTCTTTTCCGGTGCCGAGCAAAGGTCTCCGAGTTGTACACGTAAACTTACTTCTGCCAAAACAACCCGTTTCCGGGATTTTTCATTCAGCCAGCGACACGCTCTACCTCTCAACGAGCTGCGGTGTTGCACGATTGCTTAGGAATCTTAAAAACCCCATTATAGGTCTAAGTAATGCAAGCCCCGTGTATATCAGGGTGTCAATAGAATTTTTATAAAATCCCGGATCTTTTTTTTAAATTTTTCTAAGCTTTTCCTTCACTTCCGAACTCATCATAAACATAACATACCTTTCTTGGACTTTCTGTGAAAATGTTCAGACGTTTCCATAACTTCAGAAAAACTCCAAAAAGACAGACGACAGAAAAACTTATTTGGGGACTGTTTCCAGCCTGCCAAGCCTGCAATAGCCGAGAAGTTGTATTGTTTTCGAGTGTTGTAAAAAAACATACGAACAGACGCATTGAAACATTGTGTTTTACAATTTTACGACGGAAACTGATTTTAAACTTGAAAATTGGTCGAAACTATTCAACTCAATAAAATTTTTAGAAAATTGGGTAAGTAGAATCGTGGGCAACAATGAAAGGCGGAAGCCTCCCTGTGCGAAGTTCAACCGCCGAAGGTGTCTCTAAAAAATTAAAGGGCCTTTAAGCCAACTATCATTTTTCACGTAAATAACGCTTCAAAACTCCTCAAAGTTCTTTTAAGTTTATTATATTTTTAGTTCGTGATGCGACTTATTTACTCAATAACGCTTTGAGGCGGCGCGTTCACTATTTTGTATCTACCAATATTAGTTTTAGACAAATTTTCTGCAGCTAAATTTGTTTATTCAACCCAGATGTTTGGAAATATATGTTTAAGTATGGCTCAAATTTATGGTCACTGCAAGATATGTTTCCAAAATAACTGCGAGCCATTGTGACATCCGTGGGGATGCTTAAAACAGATACTGGATTATTTGTACAATAACAACCTTAATCGATAAAACTAAATCATTAAAAATATCGACATCGTAAATACAACCGCGGTGATGAATTCGGAAATGGATAGCTGATCCTCGCAAAAATTTACATACAATCTGACATCAATGCGGAACTCGTTTGCTTTCCTCTATCGCTTCAATTACTGTGCACCGATCCGATCCTCCAGGCATTTAATTGAATCGAATTTAAATTCATGCGGTTTTGCGTGTTTTTTTCTCCTTTTTCTCCTTTTTTTTTAATTTCAGCGTTTGCGGGATCGGACCTGTTTTAAATTCGGCGCACAAGCCGTGAGAGGAGCTCCGAAGGTAAGGCTGTCTCTCTGTGTCAAACCTTCTTCGCGGTTACGACGAATGGGTGGAAATTCGCGTCGGCGAACACTTGCTCACCGCAACTGGCATGTCAGCCCATGAACCTTCTTCGCATATTCGATTTACTGAAACCTGAACCCGCATTTCACAAGGAAAATACCTCGTGTATCTTTAGAGCGATGTACTGCAGAGTGCCTGAACTCTGAAAGCATGCAAAACGGTCACTATTTTCACTAAATCCGGTGTGAAAAGTAGTTCCGAACCTTGAAATAAAAATTGCTTTGTCGGCCTGAAACCCAAATTTCAACATCCACCAAGAGGGTAAGATGACTGCTGATGCTCTTTAGGACATGTTTGATCCTCAAAATTGTATGTTACCACCGTTGCCGGGATACTCATTGACATACTGTTAACTGGACCGAATTCAGCAGAAAGGAACCAAGCCACATCAGCTATTGCCAAATTTAACTGGACAATTTAATTTTTTACAAAAAAGCGTTTGTGCGGATTCCTTTGAAAATTGTAAGGAATTTGTTTCGCACTATAGGTATAGAAAATTCACTAAAAGTTGCAAAAAAATCCACACAAGCGTTTTCATATAAAAAATTAAATTGCCCAATTAAATTTGGCGATAGCTGATGTGGCTTGGTTCCTTTCTGCTAAACGCGATCCAACTGTAAGTTGAAGTCTAATAATGTGGCTCGATTCATCTGTAATAAGGGGATGGAATATCATTATTTTTTACAGCTTTGAGGGTGCCTATTAGTATTTACTACGGTCATGGAGGCTCTCTCACCGTTTCTTACAAAGTCTTCTGACTGAGAGATAAAACATGCCTATTTTACGCATGATTTTATGGGGGTAAGTTAGCACAATCCGGCAACCTATCTTGCGATAAAAAAAACGGTAGGCACAGACGCTTCTGGAAAGGACCTAGTTGATAAGTTTGCGAAGCCGAGCAGATGTGGTAGGGCACAAAATATTAAAGGCAATTGTGTTTACTCTGATAAGGTATCAACTCACCCTCTCACAGTTCAGGCACATCGTTCACTGATCCTCCCTCCAACCGATCGATCCTGACACCTGTGAACAGAGTAAACATTGAATTTTTAGATTACGCTTTAAAAAGGTGATAGATAATACCCTCCGCCAGACAGTAATATTAAAGCCAGCCCTCATGCTTTAATTGCACAAGAAATTATGAGGAAGCGTGAGAAAAAAATATTCATACGTGTATGCTGTCGTAAAAGGAAGAAACCAGTATGTACAAAAAGCAGGCAACTCGAGAAACGAGAAAACTGCAGCTCTAATTGGTACACTGTCTTTTTTTAAAGTTAAGCCACTGACAAGTGTCTCATTGTAGCCAAGGGGGCGTTTACGTGTAACGGGTGCACTTGAGAAAAAATTCGCTTGGATTCAGGGTCCAGACTTTTAAAAATATTGACAAGAGAAAAAAATCTCTTGATTCAATTGGACTTTCTTCTTGAATCAAAAGGAAATCCGCCTAAATCAAGAGGCTTGGCTCTTCGATTCAAGGAAAAATTGGATTGAATCGAGAGAATTTTTTCTCGTCGATGTTGTTAAGAGTCTGGACTCTAGATCCAAGCGACCTTTTTCCAGTGTGCTCTTTGGGGGTAGGACCGCGCAGTAGTCATGGAAGGACCCCAAGTTTTCATCGCTTTGATACAGCAATAATAAATTTAGTGCTCATGGATGCGGTGTGCTCGACCACATTTTCGGAGCAAAAATACATTGCACCTCAATTTCAGCTGAATATTGGTTTAGCGAGGGACCGAAAATATCCGACTAGAGCGGAATTCATCGCTCCCCTAACAAAAAGGTTTCCCTACATTTCGAGAAAAGCCCTGTCGTTCATCTTGCTTCATGCTTTCCAGAACTCGTGTGAAAATCGAGTTCCGCCCTTTGGCCGCCAGAGCTGGAAGGAATTTAAGGAGCAGGAAGTGAAGGAAACCAGAACGCGATGAGGATGACGCTAAATTAATCAGCAATTCAGCAACGGGTTGCTTGGGCACAAAATTGAATTAGAGGCTATAAGTAATAAGAGTTCTCCGAGAGTGAGGGTAGATGATGCCATATTGGTTTAAAAACTCTACTTTCAATAGACCACGGGTATAAGTGCAACAAAACGAAACGACGAGCAAGTCTAAAGAAAATTTTAATAAAAACCCGATAAGTTTTTGGTATCACTGAAAAAACGGAATCTTAAATTTGCCGCCAACAGGTATTTTTTCTTGAATCAAGGACTTTTCTGCTTAATATAAACTACTTTTTTGCTTAACCCGCGCATTTTTTTCTTGTATCGAGAAAATTTGAGCTTAATTCAAGATACAAGAAATTCTCGACGGCAAATTCAAGAATCATCATCAGCACATTTTTTTTCAGTGTGTACTGCGATGGCCCAGCCATGTACCGACCGACAAGAAATATACTAAATATCGAAAAACAAAATCGAACATGATAACTAATTCCCGACATTTATTTTATCGCATCAGTTGACCACTAGATGGCGTTAGAAATTAAGCACTAGCGTGTTTTTCTATCAAATATTACACCAAAAGAATGGTTGACGAATCAAAAATTTTCAATTTCAAGATATTCCATGAAAGAAAACTCTCGTCACCTGGATCGAATTCTTGACGAGTCATATGGATCAGAGCACGTTTCAGGTGACCAAAGTTTTTCACCGTGTGGACCATTCCTTCCAACCTCATTCCATTCGAGCTCTCAAAAACATTCCTCCACTTTTTTTTCACGGAATTACATAAATAACGGAAGAGAGATCGCACGTAAGATAGCAAGATGAAAGAGGGTCAAACGATGCCATCGCGAAAAATCGTAAACTTCGGGCGCATCCGACGTCGTCTGCGGCGGGCCCGAGCGGAGGGTCGGAAATCTTTAACCGCAGATCGCCCGTCACCGCGAACGCGGTGCGGGGGGGGGGGGGGGGCCGCAAGGCGGATTCTCACAACAAAGAGTGGTGTAAATCCATCCTATCATATGACCGACCCAGGGGAAATTAAGATCAATAGTGAATTTTTCGTGTAGTTTCTTCCGTATTGCCGATTTGCGAGGGCGCCCTCTGGCGGGACCGACGCGATGTCGAACGGGCGGTTTTCCGCGCGAGCGGCGCGGCAAACGCGAGCCGGAAAAATATCGCGATTTCGCTCGCGCTCAATTTCCCTTTGCTCGCTTCCGTCGCTTCGGATCACGGAGATTCGGGAGGGCGGTAATACCTATGAAAAGGCTCTGCTTTTGCGCCATCCTAGCGCCGAATTCGTTCGCAGCACGACTTAGAAATGAGATTGTGTCATTTTATGATGTACTAGTTTTTTCGGGAGCTCCAATCGCAGGCGCGAGAGGACCCGCAGCGTGCTGATTCTTGACATTTATGGACAAAGCTGTTGACGAAAATGACAAAACGGATATGGAAGGATCCTATAGGTGGAAGCGAGTGGTTGCAATGGACAAAGGAGGTAGCTAATAGACTAACTAACGGCAACTTACGAGAGACCCTTCAGTTAGGCCATTATTTATCCCCTTAGTCTATAAGAAACCCAAATTATCCAATAGGACCGCTCCATCATTATGTCCTTATTGTCTATCGCTTTGTCTAAAAATTTCAACAATCATCCTGCAGGCTCGGGTACGAGGTAAAAAAAAGTTTGATACCGAAATTCTTCACTGAAAAAAAAAGTAGTTAGCGTTGAGAACTAATTTGGTAAGTTCTCGCCAAGTAGAATCAAAATTAGGCTTCAGAACTAATGTATTGTACTGAAGCACCAATCAATTCGCTTCATACGCTGACTTGACTTTACTATAGCGCGAACCAGAATTGGAAAACAGCACTAACTGTAAAATTAGCGCTGTGGTAAGACAAATTCACCTTCGGGTCAAACTAATTCGCCCTCAACGCTAACTGCCACATTTTCCGTTACATTTATTTAGTTTCGAAAAAATTGCGTCGGTACAACAGCCTCAATCGCGTCAGCTCGTGAAAATCAATTGAAATGTGAAATTTCGGGCTCGTTCGACAATGTAAATACTCCCGGTATGATTTATAGTGTCCACTCTTTCTTGAAAACGTTCGAAAGCAACATAAATAAACCTGTTATGGTTAGAAATCGTCTGTTCGATTCAAAACGTAAACAAGCATGATATTCGTTGCAGTCGTCAATCTTCTGTATTAAATTGCGATTAAAGCGTTCCGCGTTCAGTTTATATTTTACGAAAATCTGTGAACTTAGACTGCTTACTTCTATAGTTAGTGTTCTCCCGTAATTTCAAAAGAATATCTTAAGTGTTCGGACGAGATATGTTTATTCGGTTTGAACATTCGCTACCATTTCATGTGTGAGTGTGTGTCTCTCTAAAGGATAATTCTGTCTACTTGCACATACCTATGGGATATTCCTTTCTTCTGTCGTTCATTTGGAACCGGTCAGTTTATTTTTACCTCTCATCTTTTAAGAAATCTTCTTTTCCTGAAAGCATTGTCCAGTTATCATTCGCTATGCCGTTTTCTCCTCTCTCAGTTTTGAGGTTAGGTTGACCCAACCCTACCGAATTCGAATTAGAGTAGCGGAATTAGTTCCCAGCACTAATAGTGGTTAGTGTACAGAAACCAAAAATCATGTGTGTCCAAATCACACAATTTGAGTTAGTGTATAGAAACCATTTTTAGTCATCTGACGCTAACTCATTTTTTTCAGTGTTCGGTTCGTGAATTGTCGTTTACCTGACAAAAGAACGTAACATACTAAATTTCAATATTGCAAAATCACCGTTCGCAACTTGCATTTCTACCGGGAGACTCTTCGCCATTTCCAACTGAAAAATCCCCTGGTTTTCCCCCTGATCTCATACAAAAATCAGAAATAATTTGGACAGAAATTGCACAGGTACATTTTTGCAAAAAATTGACTTGATTGAGTCAATTTTGCAACCTTGGAATGGATTTACAGTCCTTCTTCCGTCCAATTTTTTACAAAAATATACCTGCGCAGTTTTCGTTGAAAAGTCTGATTTTAGCGTGCTCTCAGAAAAAATTCAGTAAAATTTTCAATGGAGATGTTGCATGTGTGCGGAATTTGCGATTTGACTGTTGATTCTTGTGTAAAAGTTCGCGAGAAACACGATGGTGCCACTGGTTTTCTCTGAAATCCACTGCCGAGCTCAAAGAAAGCTCTCAAGTTGAGTCCAAAATGGAGAGAATATCCCACCCTACCCTGAGAGTCCACCTCTACAAACTCTCCATGCAAAGATAGGGAGCAAATACATTAGCAGGGTTGCCGTGTTTTCAGCTTTGAAGTCCCCAATTAAAGTGGCAGCCCTGTCAATGCACTGAAAAAAATATGCCGGTAGATTTTACCATCTCTGACACAGTGATACGAATATGGTAATAAACACCAGACTCTATGGTGGCATTTACCATACTATGGTAAGAATCACCAGAGTTCTGGCGAATACTACTATAATTCTGGTTATTTCCACTAAATAGTATCACTGTGTAAAAAATCAAGTAGACTCATAGTAAATGTCACCATACTTTTTTTTCAGTGTGTATTTGCTCCCTATCTTTGCATGGAGAGTTTGTCTTGATATAGAGGTGGACTCTCAGGATAGCGTGGGATATCCCCTCAATTTTGGCCTCAACTTGAAACCTTTTTTCAAGCTTGGGAGTTGATTTCAGAGAAAACCAGTGGCACCATCGTGTTTCTCACGAACTTTCACTTAAGAATCCATAGTGAAATCGCAAATTTCTCACACATACAACATCTCCATTCCCAAAACTCTCCTGGCTAGCACGCAATTTTCGCGGGGAAATTTGGCAATATTGACATGTAGTTACGTTCTTTGGTGAGACGAAGGACTTACTGTCTGAGGCTGTTGGTACCTTTGGCGGGCGGGCGGGGCAGGGGCGCGGTGGGTTGGACGTCGGACG
The DNA here is from genome assembly GCF_918797505.1 of Bemisia tabaci. Classification (NCBI taxonomy): domain Eukaryota; kingdom Metazoa; phylum Arthropoda; class Insecta; order Hemiptera; family Aleyrodidae; genus Bemisia; species Bemisia tabaci. The sequence continues at coordinate 16,756,272 of NC_092796.1, forward strand.
GGGCGTTGGATCGGAAGCGGACTCGGCGGATGGTCGTGGTTCTTGGTCTTGGGCGAATTATGCACTGGTTTCCCCGGAGGAGCCGGGGCTCGGAGCCGCTCGATGTCAACCGTGAAATGAACCTAGGTCAAGAACTCAAGATGCCGAGTGTCGATGTCGATTCGTCCGAGCGACCGCGACCGCCCGACTCAACCAGCCATCCACGCCCGACCCGGACCCGCTGTTGACAACTCGCTACCACCTCAGTCTCTGCCTGTATAGGGAGAGAATGGGCATGCCGGCGGTAGAGTACCTATATTGAGAGAGTATGGCCACTGGGGTTACCACCTCTGATTGGCTCAGCCATCTTAGGCTGAATGGAGCCCTTAGGACCCAAAAATGGCGGACGCCATAAATTAATGTAATGCAAAATGACTCAAAATGTAGTTTTCTTTGCTTATCGTAACGAGAAATTTACCCAAATGCACTATTGCGACATCTTTACATATTTTTAAGGCTAATCGTGTGCAATTTTTGAGAAAAATTATCGTAGATGTAGTAAGGTTGGCAGCAAGTGCGGTTGGTGATAACCGTCAAAAGTTGGCAATGACCCCCTCCCATCCACAAAAACCAAAACAAAGCACCGCCATTTTTAGGTCCTAAGCCTCTCCATGGGGCCCAGTGGCCATACTCTCTCAATATAGGTACTCTAGCCGGCGGTCGACATGTAGCATATACCTAGTAGCGCCTACAAAACTGCGTGAATACTTTACGCATTGCGTCGAACACAGTGCGGTCAGCAGCGGTCGCGTCGGCGTGAAACGCATAGCGCCTACAAGACTGCATGAATACTTCACGCATTGCGCCAAACACAGTGCAGTCACCGCGGCGCGGAATGGTTAATGCTCTGTTACGGTATACTAATTCTTTATCGCCTCAAATCAAGTTTACTCTAGAAAAAATGAATAATAATACTTTAGACCTAGATTTATCAATTAAAGTACAACCTGATAGATCCTCAAAATTTAATACATACAGGAAAGCGATGACTAAAGATTTGTTAATTCCATTTTCTTCTAATAGGCCTCGAGAACAAAAGAATGCAGCACTACATAGCTTAGCATACCGAGCTTATAATTTCCCAATGACAAGTGAAGATCTGAACCAAGAACTAAATGTAATTCGATATCTAGCTCGTAAGAATGGTCGCCCTGCATATGAAGTAAAAAAAAATATTGCACATCATTGTTTTATTTTGTTATGCTCCTAAATAGTTTTTTCATGCAGTATGTAAGGTACAGATTAGACAAGGTACGAATTTAATCATTCTGATACATGTTTCTTAACCAGAATTTCACGTAGAACACGATTCGCGCAAAGAAATTAATGATACCAACTCGTAACGAGGATGTTAACGTTTTCATTTCACATTGGTTACGAAAAAGTATTAGAACTGCCCGCTCACAAGAAACTCAAAGCTCTACGTAAGTCAAATCTCGCACTACGACGGTTTCAGCAAGCCTCTCAATCGAGCAATATACATTCCTCACCATATGTTGTTCAAACTATAAGCAATTTGCTATAGCTGAGCCAAAGTGTCAAGATTCAGGTTGCCAGATTTTTACAGACCAGACGCAGAGACTGTCATGATAACGTTTAGCGCTCGATGTGAATCACGTAGAACATTGAGTTTTCATGAGCAGGTGGTTCGAATTCACGCATCAAGAATCATTGAATAGCTTCGTAAGGAGTTGATTTTTGTAGTTTTCGTTGTGCGCATTGTGTTTTACGTGAAATTTTGGTTGAGAAACATGTATCAGAATGCTGAAATGTGTACCTTGTCTAGTGGTCCATTCTAAAGTAACTGTGGCATACCATTTAGGATTCAAATTTACAAAATGTCATGGTGATCGGGCTTTCTCATAATAGAACAATGTCAAGTCCTGATTGGAGTTACGGCGTTTTTCCTGTGCAAGGCAGAATAATATCAGAAGTCATCGGGGAGAAAGATTGCGTTGCTCACCATGGGAATATCACGTTTGTCCGGCACTTCCTTTTGCCTCTATGGTTTGGATGTGGTCACGGAGAAAAAAAAACTTCGTGCGTGGGACCTGGGACCCAAATTTAGGTCATATGGATCGCTGAAGTTTTCGGATTGAGCATCCGAACACTTAAGGTCCAGCTGCTGAGGTTTGGATCACACATCTGAAACTTCAGTTCTTACATCTGAAGTACTTCGGTTTTCACATCCGAAAAACTACGGTTCTCACATCCGAAAAACTTCGGTTCTCGCATCTGAAGTACCTCAGATGTAAGAGCTGAAGTACCTCAGACGTAAGAGCTAAAGTTTCAGATGTGTGATCCGAACCTCGACAGCTAGACCTAAAGTGTTCAGATGCTCAATCCAAAAACTTCAGAGATCCATATGACCTAAACTTCGAGTCCCTTGCGCGAGGTTTTTTTCTCCATGTTGCATGTGGTGGCTGGCCTCTTCTAGATTTCCGGAATACCTCGCATTGTCTGCTGAACTTGGAAGCCCCCGGTCACAATCTAGCAACCCGGTCTGGCAGCCGTTCTGTCTGGCTTCTCCGACCGAGCCCCGGAACGCGCAGCACACAGCAGCTCGTCACGCTCAAATTGATAAATTATTTCGAGTAATATTTCCTTTGAATTTATTTCGTGTCTTATTCAAATATTTCATTTCGGGGCCTCGTTCGCCGCGGCCGGCCGCGGTGCGATCTTCATCTACTCGAACCGCGTCGGACGGCAGTCGAACCTGGGACCGAGTTTATCTGCCTCGGTGTCAACTCTATCTCCTGCACCCTGAGCCCCCCCCCCCCCCCCCGAGCCCCCCTCGCCCCCTCCTCCGAGCCAGCGCGTGCATTTTAGGCCGCGGCCCATTGTTATGCAAACTTGTTTTCCACCAGTCAAATTATCTGCCTCAGTTCATCTCTCTCTCAGTCATCTTCACGTCCGTCTGTCCGCACTTCACCGCCTCTTTGCTTCAACAACCGAGGGGGTGGAGGGGAAGGGGAGAGGTTGCGAGGCTGTCAGACAGACCTTTCTTTTGAAATACATTTTTCTCGCGGAAAAGACAGGAGGTAGTAAAAAAGTGGCTCCTATTTTTCGCATCATTTGGTAGTGTCATGGGTTACGGCACGAGGAAATTTCCAATTTTCAGGCAAATGTCGCACGGTTTGTGAAGAAAAATGCACCAAATTTTTAGCCGCAAGATTCTTACGATGCTATTCAGAATAAGGAGCAAAGTATAAAAGCTGTTGCGAGAGCAACGATTTCAATTAACCCGACTGCGGAACTGCCTATATCTTCTTTATTTACTGAATGTCTTCTTCGGTCTTGCCAACAGAAACGTCCAGGTTTGCAGGATAACCTAGGTTTCGAATATTTCAAGTTTAAAATATTTCGTTCATCAGCGAGTTCCGAAATTTGGCTCCCGAAGGTCTGACCCGCGAAGAATGAGACCACACGATTTCCGAAATCACATTTTCCTATATTTTTAAATAATATTCGGTTGGAATGTTGGACGCAATTATGGAGAGTCTACTCCTGTGTTCTGTAACAGAGCAGATGGACTTGACCCGACCGTGCAAAGAAGCGTTATGAGGCTTATTCTGAATTGGAGTTCCTGTTCTCCTCCGTAACATAGAAAACTAGTTGATGGACTTCTTCTGCGGAAGTAGATCCAACTTTCGATGCTCCATCTTCAATGACTTCTATAAACTTGTAGATATTTTATGCATTACAGTAGAGCGGAATCAATCTACGACATAGGTTAAATCGAAGGAAAAAGGGTTTTGAAATTCTAGGGGTGTTCATGCGAAAACACAATTTAACCCTGTTTCTAGTAGCTGCGATAATTTACTCGATTTCTAATTGAGCAACGCGGAAAAGGAAGAATGGTTACTCTTATCAAGCTGATGAATGATTCCAGGTCCCACCTAATTCTCTAGTTCAATTACAATGTTAAGTAATTATGTGGTAATAACACTGGGAAAAAAAACACATTGGATCTAGAGTCCAGACTCTTGAAAACATTGCCAAGAAAAAGGACTCTTGATTCAACCAGACTTAAGCTTAAATCAAAAGGAAATCCGCTCGAATTAAGAGGCTTGGTTCTTGATTTAAGCTTAAATCTGATTGAATCGAGAGTATTTTTTCTTGTCGATGTTTTTAAGAGTCTGGACTCTAGATCGAATGTGTTTTTTTTTCCCAGTGAATATTTCGGTACCGGTAACGATACAACATGATTACGATCGAACCATTTTTTACCACAAACGTAACATTGAAACTTCAACTAGAAAATTAGGCGGGATTTGAGGAAACTTTTGGTGAAGATTGGCACATTGATGCTTGGGATGATTCTACGTGGCAACGCCTCTTCCGAGGGGGGGGAGGGGGGGTGTAGAATGGCTGTTGACTCCTGTCCACTGAATGTTGGTTGCACGTTTGAGCCCTGCACTCCCGCGGGAGTAATTGTTTTGGTTTATTTTCATATTCATACGAACGCGCCGCATGATTCAATTAACGGAGCCTCCTCTCCGTTCCTGCTTTACGGTCCTGTTTTAAGCATGACTTCTCCTTTTCCCCCTTTTTTCTTCGCAGGCTTCTCTCGCTATCTCAGCGCCACGAATGATCTTCGGCACCGAGCAACAATAGGTCGCACGCCGAAGCAGAGCTCGGCAAAGTTCACCACTCTTCCGCCGTTGCCAGATTTTAAACAATTTTATTTCATACTTCATACTTATTATCTCTCCTCGGTTATTCGTTCAAATCTAAAGCTGTGTCGTCCTCTCTAATCTCGCCAAAAATATGTAGTGCGGCCGCCGGTCGGCGCGAAAAGAATATTAGCACCTGCAAGAGTGCAAGAATACTTCTCGCATTGTACCAAATACAGTGTCATCGCCGGTAAGCGCGGCACGCATATTAGCGCCTACAGACTGCATGAATACTTCCCGCATTGCGCCTATAACTCAATGCAGTCGCTGTTCGCGCGCCGGCCTTTGCGGGGTTTTCTGTTCAAAATACAGCAAAATGGATTATATTTTTTGAGACAAGCGACCCACTTTTACACTTCAATCGGAATTGACACCTTTCAATTTCCCAAATACAATGTTTCGAACATCGGTCTGGCAACGGCGCCGGAGGTGAATAGTAGTGAAAGTGCTACGCTCTGCATTTTATCTAACATACGTACCAAATTCTAACTTTTTGATATTGAGTTATATATCTCTGTGTTCAGTATTCAACCGTGCATCTTTATCTATATCTAATTTCGCGATAGCATTAAAACTTTCGAGTTTTTGCGAACATTTATATATCCAGTGAACCTATAGACTCAGCCTTTACTGTGGAGTTATATAACTTAAATCCGCCACGGAACACTCTTATCTCTCCATTGCTGTCACATCGACGCAACCATTATAAGGTCATCTCCTAATTTCACGCATACCTTTTTACTATTCATGAACTGCACTTTGTTTATTTTATCTCCTCTGGATCTCGCTGCATCTTTTATCAAACTTGGAAACAACCACTAGAACTCTGACTCAAATTGGACTGAGGAATCAAACAATGGAAATATCAACCTGGAATCAACGAATAATAGACAATTTATTTATAGTGAAATAATCAAAGTGCTTTAGAATCAACTAAGTATTATTACAATCAATTTTAATTTAACGTAGATAGACCTTACACCCTTGGTCCCTCCGACGTCGTTGCCAGATCTGGGGGCTCCCCGCTTAGCGTTGGCTCTTCTGTGGGTCTCTCTTACTGAAACGTGAGCTAGCTCGACTCACGGAAGGTAGGGACAGAGAGAGAATCTGCGGGATGCTGGTGCTGGGCGGGGGACTCTCTCCTAACCCCAAAATCGAACACAAGATATTAAATTGTTATCGAATTTTGAACATATTGAACATTGTATTTTACATGTTCTAATACTGTAATAACAGTTTTTCAACTAACAGGGGTTTTTTCAAATCAAACTTTAGAAAACAAACTTTAAATTTTACCAACTGAGAATTTTACGAACTGAGAATTTTATCGAACATTGGATTAACAAACATTGGATTTTACTTCCCTAAAACCGTAGTAACAGGTTTTTTCCCCTTAACAGGGGTTTTTTCAAATCAATTGTTTTTCAATTGTAGTAGATACTTTATAAAGTAATTTTTAAAGTAACTTTGTAGTAATCAGTTAACAAACTGTAAATGGTCAAGAGTCCTGTCAAGTGCATATAACCCAAACCATTTAACTCTGGATTGTAATTGACAACTACAATACCGGAGAGGGAAATGAGAGGGGTTGCATCGGAGAGGCACCTCTTTTCCATCCCTAACTCGGGAGGGATATAATGCGATCTTGCGGCTTCCCTCCCTTTTGTAACTTACAATGTAATTTACAAATAAACAATTATTAAAAAAAAAAATGTTTCGAACATCAACTCCTCTAGGCCATGGCACAAGGGTCCAGAGGTGGTTGTGTGATCCAAAATTGTTTTCACACATTTTGCAGTTAGAATCCATTTTTAGACCATCTCCATGTTTTCGTCGTTAGTTTTAAGACCTCCACGTACAAAATTGTATTGCTGATCTAACAATTTTGTAGTTAAAAAACAGTGTCCGACATGTTTCAATGTAGGGTTAACAATAACAAAATGCTAATTTAACAACACCCGTAATTGAATTGGCTGTCTGATGTTGTAAGATGTACATTTGAAACAAGTCGGAAATATTTTTTAACAATTTCATTGTGAAATCAGCAATTCATTTTTCCATGTGCTCCAGGCTTTTCCAGGACATTTTCAGGGATTAAGACCGGGTGGAATCTGTTCCTGAAGGTCCACTTGTCAGTTCCATGAAAATTTGTCTCCCGGTATTTGAACCCGAGACCTGTTGACCTCGAGTCAGACGCGCTGACCACCAGACCAACCTCACCTTTTTTCGACTTGCATTACTGTAAACGCACGCTTTGAGGGTTAAAAATAAGAGATGAAATTCATCAGATTTTGAGGACGTCAAAAAACCACACGAAGGTTGCGGGGCTGTCGAACCGTTCCAACCAGTGGCGTGGCGTAAACCGCGATGTATCGATTGTTCTGCCATTTAAACCTATGGTAAAGAATCGATTATTAAGGTGTTAACTACGAAAACCCTGTTATATCGATTCTTTACCATAGGTTTAAATGGATAACAATCGATTTATCGTAATGCACGACCACGCTACTGACGTTCCAACACCAAGGCAGGCAGGCGCTTCCCTGAGAGATATTTAATGATCCTCAGGGTAGTGGATTGGTCATTACTCGTGGGAGGTTACAAAACCACGGTTCAATTATCCAAAGACGCCAAAGCGACAGCGGAAACCGACACGTGGGGGAGGGGGGGGGGGGGGGGTCAAAGTCAGAATTGATTTGATGAGTCGGGGAGCTCATTAACAGCTACAAAACGAATCATCGCCCGGTAAAGATTACATCGCGCGAGGGGGCAGCCAACGCCAACGCGCCACGTCCGGACTCGGAACAAACAGACCAACGAACAAACAAACAAACAGACGGACGGACGAGGAAAAGATGAAGATAAACTGAAGTCGGGAACGACATAATACGAGAGGATAATGGACAGCACGACGCGGCGTCCGACTACCGGCCGCAGTGTCGGGTCGGGTCCTAATATTCGCGGGAGGGTCCGAGATCCGGCCCGGAGGACCGAAACCAAGGACATTTCCAGGTGAGCCATGGAAAACATAAAGTTCACCGGACGACAGGGCTTATCATAAAGCTCAGTTAAGATCTTTCTATCGAGGGAATCATTGCACTCCGACCCGGAGGACCAAAAGGCTCGCTAGCACTGAACTCGTGCAGTGGCGTGGCGTGCTTTGCGATATATCGATTTTTATGCCATTTAAACCTATGGAAAAGGATCGATAAACAGGGTATTTGCAGCGAACACCTTAATAATCGATTCTTTATCATAGGTTTAAATGGCATAACAATCGATTTACCGCAATTCACGCCACGCCACTGAACTCGTGTTCTACCCTCTTAGGCGGAAACAGCTTACGTGCAGCGGAGTATACTCTGCCGTGCTAAGGAAGAACGCCGTACTAACCTTCAGGCCTTGCCGAATTTCCTTCGATAAATTAAAAATTTCTTGGGGAAATAATGAATATTTTTCTTCCAATTAATCAGCCAATTTTGTTCTCAATTTAACCTAAAATATCTGAAAATTTCAAGGAAAAATGTGCAATAATTTCGTAAAAAATACATGTTTTACCCGGGGAAATTTGGCAACGCTAGAATGTTCGTGCGGCGTTCTTCCTCAGCACGGCAGTACTCTTCTTGGCTGCGTGGTTTCTGCTCTGCCGGGATGCGCACCAGTGGCGTGGCGTGAATGATCGATTATCGATATTCCTCGTTTGAAGCTATGGTAAAATATCGATTATTAAGGTGTTCGCTGCGACACCCTATTTATCGATCTTTTTCCATAGGTTTAAATGGTGAATCAATCGATATATCGCAAAGCACGCCACGCCACTGACGCGCACTCGCGTGCAGAGGAGGAAGCGAACCGGAGAAACATCAATTACTCGGCGGAGGCGACGGTGCCGGACAACGCGACGAAAAGCGACTTCAGGGGAAAATCGCCGACCTCCTCGGGGTAACCACTGGAGTTAAGCGTTTCTCACTCCGGAGGGCGGGATGGACGTCCATTCCGCGGCGAACAGGTGGCCGCGGAAGGGACAGCGTCGTGAGTCCGTGAGTCGGCGCGCAACACGAGGATCGAGGTGTACGCTGGGTTCTTTTCAGTCGCGCAGGGAACAAAGGGGAAAATGTCACGCGTTTGAAAGGAGTTAAGGTTGGCTCAAGGAGAACCCTCGCGGGCCATCATCTTCGCTTGCACCTACGCAGGACGTCGGGGTCGGGCAGTGCCATGGTGGGTCTCTTTCGGAGATGCTTGACGCGGCTCCCGGTAAAGTTGCTCAAATCCGGGACACTGGAAAAAAAAGTTACCGCACCGAAAAAAAAGTGAAGTTGATCTAACATTCTGGATGTAAAAAAAGTGGGCGAGAACTTATAAAATGCTAAATTATTCGCTGCAGCAGTTACTTTAGCAATACCAAGATGTAAAACTAACTGCTGCGGCAGGTAATTCAGCATTTTACAAGTTCTCGCACACTTTTTTTACATCCAGAATGTTAAATAAACTTCACTTTTCTTTTGGTGTGACTATATAGACATACCGTCCGTTCCGGGCTCAGAGGCCGAAAGTTACGGGTGCTGGAGTCGTAGCTTCGATTGCTCCGTGTCCTACGCCCGGAACTTTCGGTCTCTGAGCTCGGAACGCAGACGTTACGCCTATATAGCCCGTAAACATCTCCAGGGCCGAGTTTTTTTTGTCAGTGGAACAAAATGCGGCGGATTCGTATGAAGAGTGGAAATCCTTAGATCTACATGCCTGAGAGGAATGATCTTTGTCGTGAAAAAACACGGAGGAAAGGTGTTAGGGGTCATAACGCTTAAATTATTGTGCTACCCCAGTTACTGAAAGTTAAGTTTCGTAAACCTATCTCTGTGTGAGAGACCTTCTATTTATAAGAAATGAACGAAAAAGTTATGAAAGAACAAACATAAATGTCGATTAATGATTTTAACTTCCACCGCCGCGCATCGCACACCGCATTGTGTTTGACGCAATGCGTGAAGTATTCACGCAGTTTTGTAGGCGCTATGAGTCTCACGCTGATCGCACTGTGTTCGACGCAATGCGTGAGGTATTCATGCATTCTTGTAGGCGCTATCCGTTTCATGCTGTGTGCAATGACCGCACTGTGTTTGATGCAATGCGTGAAGTTTCGTGCAGTCTTGTAGGCGCTAATATGTGTTACATGCCGATCGCGGTATCTGTTCATTTAGCCACGGCTCGTGGCGCCACGCAACAAAAATTGTTGCGTTTAGCCACAAGTTATAGGTGCTGTGTGGCTAAATGAAACATTCAAAATGAGTGTGGCTAAATGCAACAAATTTTGTTGCGTGGCGCCACGCAACAAAAAATGTTGCATTTAGCCACAGAAGTTATGTGTGATCTGAGTTATCTGTGGCTCATTGCACCGCAGCCAACAGGGCTACGGTGCAATGAGCCACAGATCTTGGCGCCACGCTCGGATCTCGGCTAAAATTCGGACACAGCGCCACAGAGTGTGGCGCCACACCCCTGCAAAATCCTCAAATTTCCCTTATGTTTAAAACCGCTTAAGTGCTGGTGCAACCTGCCACAAAGTTCTGCTTACAGTTGACTTTCCGCTCATCTTTGACTTTCGTAAAAAACTGCCCAACCAACTTTGATAAACTTTCGAGCGTGGCACCACGCACCAGCGCATGAAAAAATCCGGGCCCAGCGCCACAGGGCCGAGCGCCACAACTCACGATTGCCTATTGCCTGAATTACGGGCGCGCATCGGGTAGCGAGGCCCGCGTCGCTCAGTAGCGCATGAAAAAATCCGGGCCCAGCGCCACAGGGCCTAATCCACCTGAGGTTAGGTTAGGTTATGTTAGGTTAGGTTAGGTTAGGTTAGGTTAAGTTAGGTTAGGTTAAGTTAAGTTAGGTTAGGTTAGGTTAGGTTAGGTTAGGTTAGGTCAGGTCCGATGCGACGCGACGTGGGCCTCGCTAACAATATGTTGAATTGTGGCTGTCTAAATTTACCTAATCTAATATGCTTCGCCTAGAAGATTACCCTTAGTATTCATGAGTCAACTCAAATCTATCTCACTAATCTGTGGCTAAATGCAACAATTTTTATTGCGTGGCGCCACGCAACAAAATTTGTTGCATTTAGCCACACTCATTTTGAATGTTTCATTTAGCCACACAGCACCTATGACTTGTGGCTAAACGCAACAATTTTTGTTGCGTGGCGCCACGAGCCGTGGCTAAATGAAATGTAATCCCGATCGCCGCGCCGAGGGCTTCTCCTTTTCATCTCAAGTCCTCGTCATCATTTCTCTGTAGGTAAGTCGCGCCGTTCCTGGCCAAATTGCGTGTTTGGTTTCTCTCTAAACTTGACTAATTAAATATCACTGAAAGACGACAAAAGTAGAAATTACTGTACTCTCAGAAAATTAGAGATTTAGCCGCCTTTTCTCGTTTGTTATGTTTTTTTCCAAATCCGAATTTTTTTTATACCTACATTTAAAAAAGTTGCAAAATTTGCCACCCCCTATAGATTTGCTGCCATGGGCCGCGGCCTATGTGGCCACCCCCTTGATCCGGTCCTGCATAAATCTAAAACAGGCCTACAGACGCTAAGCCACACAGAAACTGAAGATTTAGCAGTAGTAAGAGAGATTATGTCATAGCTAATGTCCGTATGCATTTTGATTCAACGCAGGATCATTAAAGCGACGTCGCGACCAGATAGCGTGCTCTCAGAACTTTTTACCGTTCTCAGACACTCCCGCGGACTCCAGAAGCGCAAACGCATCTGAATACGGTTACCATACTTGGGCAATGCGTAAATTGGACTGGCTCGATACTCGATAGTGTCCTGCGGAGAGGAGATAGCCGAGGCTCTGCTTACCTCCTAACTGACACCGCAGAGGCGCCAGGTGCATAAACACAGGCACCCCCACGCGCCTTCACAAAAAGCATAGATGCAAGAAAGCTCTCGGAGTCGATTGTCCGCAAATGGAATCACTTCGTTGCCCTCCTCACAAAGAGGCGTACCTATACGCTTTTGAGATAGACCCTGTCGCTATTCTAACTTAAAGCTCGCCCGGGCTAACGTAAACATGGAGTTACGTTTTTTAGCCGAAAGAGGGACGATTTGATAGTGTCGGCGGGATGAGAGACCACAGAGATTGCCAAGTTTTTGCACAACGATGACCAAGAATCAAGCGGCTGCCGCTGAATTTGAAAACTACCATGGAAACTTGGTTGTTGGCGAATTTCCTCCGATAGATCGCGATTTCATATGGATTTATGTGAAATTCTCACTTTGAAATTTTGAGAGACTTCGAAACCCAATTTAGTCCAGCGCGTCAAAAAATTTCAGGGAGTAAAAGTCATAAATACTCTCCAAAATAAACATTTAAGAGGAGAGGATTTGGCTGCATTGGAAACTTCATAGGGCGTTTTTCCTTAGCACAGCGGAAAACTGCCGTGCTAAGGAAAAACGTCGTATGAATCCTTGTCAGTTGCCCAACTTCTTTTGGCCAAATCCGAATTTTTAGGAAAACTTGTAAATACTTTAGGTTCGATTTTTCAGAGAATTTTCTTCGTAATTAGATCTGCAGCATTTGAAAATTTTAAGAGAAAATGTTCGTAACTCTGCTCAAAAATAAAAAAAATTATTGGAGGAAATTTTGTGACTCTCGAATGTTCATACGGCGTTTTTCCCTATAGGACGGAAGAATCTCTCGGACTCTGTCGAATTCGCAACGGGATGGAACAAAGCGGCGATAGCAGGAAGCAAAAAAGGGAAAAAGTTGGTTGCGTGGCGGACTAAGCGCATTGTGATTTATCTGGGGACTAGACGGAGTAAAAGCGATCTCCGCCGCTTATAGAGTGCGACATTTCGATGCACCGATCTACAGATACTTCGCTTTAACCGTGGGATCATCGATGTATCGATGGTCGAAGGGTCGAGGGAAATGGGTATACACGGGTATGAGCACATTGCCAATCACGGAGGTGTTTTTATTAAATTACTTGACCGCGCGCGGTCGCAGCTAGCACCCGCGGGCGTCGAACGTCGCACAGTGGATCGAGTCAATTCGAGAGGTTGCACATGAAATTTTTGACTAAAACTGCAATGGAGATGTTACATGTGTGAAAAATTTGCGATTTGACTGTTGATTTTTATGTAAAAGTTCGCGAGAAACACGATGATGCCACTGGTTTTCTCTGAAATCAACTCCCAAGCTCAAAAAAGCTCTCAAGTTGAGGCCGAAATGGAGGGGAGATCCCACGCTATCCTGAGAGTCTACCTTTACATAAAGACAAACTCTCCACGCAAAGATAGGGAGCAAATACATTGACAGGGCTGCCACTTTATTTGGGGACTCCAAAACTGAAAACACGGCAGCCCTGTCAATGTATTTGCTCCCTATCTTTGCATGGAGAGTTTGTCTTGATGTAGAGGTGGACTCTCAGGATAGTGTGGGATATCCCCTCCATTTTGGGCTCAACTTGAGATCTTTTTTTGAGCTTGGGAGTTGATTTCAAAGAAAACCAGTGGCACCATCGTGTTTCTCGCGAACTTTTACAAAAGAGTCAACAGTCAAATCGCAAATTCCTCACACATGCATGCTCAATGCTCCATTCTTGATACTTTTTTCGTCATATTTTCAACTTCAAAAGGTGACTCTGGAAGGAAATTTCACGAGGAAACCAATGAAACCACTTTAAGAACCTCAAAGTTTTATATAAATGGAGTTATAGGCGTTTAAAGTTTCCAAATTTTGTCCAGCCTCTCCTATTGACCCGATTTACTGAGCGTCGATTCCTCCCCGACCGGACGAATCGATCCGAGCTTATTTAACTCCTGACACTTTACAGCGTCTTTTCTTTTCTTATCCTCGCTTTCCTATTCTGGAGATTTTCCCAGGAGCGAGGAAATTCGTCTCGAAGACGGAAGTCTGTGAATCACCGTGATTTTCGCAGGTTCGAGTTTTACTCAGTCGCTGCGGGGGAAAAAGTGGCTGAATTTAAGTAAAAGTATTCTTGAATGGACCAATAGATAGGGTCACAACCAGGAAAGAACGTTACATATTTTCTCTTCCGAATCTTACGCTGCAAACGATTTTGGAATTTTGGAAAATTTGGAAATCAAGTCCTAAGAAAGATATTGACAAGTATATGTATTTCAACGCAGATTAAATGGAATATGGTTTATACAAATGACGGCATTTGTATTTTTGGTTATTCAACCAATGTTAATCAGAAACACTTATATCTCGTTTACAAGTTGATTTCCAGATTCCCCGCTCGTTCTCTTCTTGAAAAGATTTTGAAGAGAAAACATGTTGCGTAGTGCTTTAATTCGTATCTTGTCTAGATGTTCATTCACAATTAAGTTCATTTCCTGCTGAAATCGATAATTGAATCGCTTAAATCAACCAGGAATCACAATGAAACACTATTAGCTTTGCACCATTGTAAAACATACATCAGAAACATGTCGGACAAATTTTTAAACGATTTAATTGTCAAATCAGCAATCCATTTTTTTCGTTGCAGGATTCTCTATTTTAATAATCTATATAGAGGTGGTGGCGCCATTCCTGAGGGGAGAAGGCACGGACAATACTGCCATGCTAAGGAAAAACGCCGCATGAACATTGAAGAGTTGCCACATTTTCTTCGATAAGATGTTTATTTTTGAGGAAAGATATGAATATTTACCCGTGAAATTTTCAGGAGCTTTAGGTGAACTTGCGTACAAAATTATCTGAAAAATTGAAAGGAAAATAGGTATTCATAAATTTACCAGGGAATTTGTGTTTTATTAAAGGAAACTTGGCAACGTCTGAAGGTTCATACGGCGTTTTTCCTTAGCACGGCAGAATACGACATCAAAGGGGGTATAACGTATATCGTATATTATTATATTAACCCACACGTAAAGAGTTATATTCCAATTTTTCCAATACGCGGAGCCGTCCATGCCCCTATCCGAATACGCTTCATTTCTAACGACCTTCGATGTGGCACCTTTTCGGGGTCTTTCAAAGGCATTGAATGGTTCATCCGCTTAGGAGCTACGATCCGCTGTCGGTTTGAGCTGTTGCCTCGGATATGAATATTCAATGATGAAGCTTTCGCCCTGATCGATCGGAAGTCTCGCGGAAAAATAGGTGGCTCCCCGCTCCCACCCCACCGCCCCGGAAAATCGCTCCGAAGTCCTCTCGCATTTCCATCGCCGCGCCGGTAGCCTTTGAGCTCGCCTTTGGGTGACGTTGAAGTGTTATACGTGACGCACCGAGCACGTCTCATTCCGAGTTACGAAGCGTCACTTGACGATCCAATTCAAATGCTGCGCTCACAGCACGGTCTTTGAACGATATGGACCGTACTCGATGCATCAAACAGCGGGCTGGCTGTTGAAATTAATAGACAAAGCTATAGACAAAGAAGACATAGTATAAGACATAGACATAGCGATGACATAAAGAAGACACAGTAATCGTGTAGAGCGATAGGGTACATAGGAAAACATAGCCTCAAAATTCAATCGCGTAATCTATGGGAACACCTGGGATTGCAGACTCACGGTGCCTACTGGTCGGACACCGAGGAATAATAATTCGAGGGTTTAAATGCGCAATGCGCGAAGTATTCCAGCAGTCTTGCAGGCGCTAACATGCGTTCTGCGCGCAACGTGTTGCAAATGCAAATCATGCAGTGCGCGAATTATTCCTACAGTCTTGTAGACACTAATATAAGCTCAGCAAACACCATAGTGTAAGTGCAATGCATGAAGTATTCTTGCAGTCTTGTAGGCGCTAATATGCGTTCTGTTCCGGCCGGCCGTTCTGATTTATTATATATTCACGATTATTCAAACTTGCACAGTCAGCATGCATCAAATTGGAAGTCTTTGCACGCACAGGTGCACTCTGAGTGGATTATTGTCATTTAAAATGTTAAAGAATATTGAAAAATTACACAGGAACCGACGTATTTTCTTCTCTCCATTTACTTATTAATTAACAGTGTTAAATACGTAGAAGCATTGGAAGTGCATGGCTTGTAAGCGATACTTTACGCGCGCTCAATTTCGCTGAAAATAACAGGTCTCTCGCTTCATTTTAGTGAAAATGACAGCGAGCGCTCTAATTTTGGAGAAACAAATTGCAACCGCACAATATAATAGTGCGCAGGTACTTCGATACTTATAGGACTGCAGGACCTGGCGTATATTGAAGAAGGAAATGCACCCTGCGTAACCTACCAGCTCTACTATAATATCAGTTCTGTTTCTACAACAGAAAAGCATTCAGGCTGACATTTCACGGTAAGCTTTGCAATGATGCTAAATGTATGTAACTCCTGCAAAAACGAAAACAAAATTATAACCGTAAGCATGCTTTCTTACTCACACCAAAGGAGAGAACCTTTCTTTTCCGTGCGGGTTTTCAGGATTCTCAGATTCGCCAAAATGTTTGGCATATACACCGTGCGTCGGATCGGAGAATTAATTTTTGTGACATCCAACTTCAGTCATTTTGTTAAACGATTTGTCATGACAACATGGCCGATTTGATGTACGATGCTTTTTCTTTTATTTTCTTCTAGAGCTAGAAAGTTACACTGATTCCAATGCGCATGTTGCACTCATGAAGAAATTGAGGTACAGATCATTTTGAGTGTGAAGTTAATACGAAAAAAATCACGTGTGGAAAATTGACAACAGAAGCTTCATCTTTCAACTGGTTATAAGGCTGATGGACTTTTTCAAAAGTAACCAATGTAACCTATTTTCCTCGATATTATAAATATGACACGTGACATGTTCATGCGCAAGACCCTTCAGTCATATGAATTTGATTCAAATTCTTTCAGAGTATCGTTCGCAGTAAAAATGCCGAGAACTATTTTAACGATGATGCTCTGGATACCATTTTCTTCTCCCTTCACATCGCCGTCTACTACCCTGAGGGAATCTAACAAAAATTGTCGAGGCAAGAGGAAGGGGGCTGCTAGCATCAAAACAAGGAGCGAGGCTTAGCCTGATCCGACTCAAATCGATTCTCAGACAAACGGATACAAATAGCCTCCGAAATCGCATAACAAATAATAGTTTGCGCAAAATACACGTGTTTCGGGAGCGGAGACAATATCGTATTTGTATATCATTCACGTATTAGATAACCATGATATATAGAGCGGCTTTCCGGACCTCTCGTTCATATTTCAAGGGCTCCTCCAACAATTTCCACGTACATAAAAATGAGTTATTATAGACATGCTTAGGAAAGAACCATGCTCTCTAAGTAATGGGTTAACGGGCAATCACCTAAAACAAGACATATTTGGACGTATTTCTGCCAAATAGAACTATGTGCATTATGCAACATGAGCCATGTTATACATTTTTCTTATGGGTCTCAGGGCTCATGTCTTAATGCATATGGTTCCGTTTGGAAGAAATACGGCCGTTTTTGAAGAGGTGCGTGGTAAAGTAGCTTACAAAATACATTCTAGTATTAATATGCCTTTTCAGTGAGTATGCTGGTTGTGAGAAAAGAATGTACGTCAACGATGGTGAAAATTGAGCGTGGTCGTAACTTAGTGTACTTAGTGTTAGTTAACTTAGTGTGAACTCAAAATTGGAACACTACTTGGATATTTTGTTTCGCGTAACGTACAATAGGTAATACTTCAGCTTTAACATAGTTAAATGAGGTGATCGCAGGTTTCAAGAAACAAACAAAACGGATGAACTCATCATTGAAATTTCAATAATATGCTTGGCCATGAATATATGGAACCTTGGGCCCTTGGGGGACGTAAAAGTGCACACGTAACGTGCGCGCAACGTATAATTAGCATCACGTATTTTTAAAGAAACGTAAAAAAAGTATCCATTACCATTTCTCCTATTATCAGAAATATTATTTCGTATTGGAAATTGCTCTTTATCGAGATTTGTATTTTTATTAATCCATTGTACTTAATATTGCGCTGTATGACACTAACATGTTCCCAAAACGACACCAACTCGATTTTTTAAAAATGTGAGAGTAAGGTGCCTTTTAGCTCTGAGGTATTGATATGAAGCGATGATACGGCGCTTTCAATACACAACTTTGCCCAGCTTGACTCAAGGAGAAATATTAGTGATATATTTTGCCTCTGTTACACTGGAGAAAAAAAACACATTGGATCTAGAGTCCAGACTCTTGAAAACGTTGACAAGAAAAAATACTCTTGATTCAATCGGATTTTTGCTTGAATCAAAACGAAATCCGCTTAGATTAAGAGGCTTGGTTCTTGATTTAAGCTAGATTCTGATTGAATCATATATGAGTACTTTTTCTTGTCGATGTTTTTAAGAGTCTAGACTCTAGATCCAATGTGTTTTTTTTTTCCAGTGTAAATTATGTTATCCCTTAAATGTGCCGTGTATTCCCAATTTCATACCTAAAAATGTCTGCCCGTCCGGACTTTTCCCCCCGATTTTCCCGGTTTATGTTGCAACGTCGAGACGGTACGCCAAGACGGGATAACATATGGCTAACGCACAACCTCTTCCAATGGTAATATGTCCGGTCGTGCGTTTTTGCTCGCGGTTTTCCAAGACCCTGCAAACTTTGAGTTATGAGTTCCCCCCGGTTGCGAATTGTGATAAATAGATGGCTATTCTCTCGTCTCTTGCCTTGCCCTTCCTGTCCGGCTACCACAGTTGCGACCGGGCCTCTTCCCGCCCAACTTTTAGATTATCTCGAGTGCTTCAAGTTCGCTCGCAACTTGATCGCTTGGGCCTAATCGTTCGGTTTCTGTGGCATAATCGAGAACACTGGGGGAAAAAACCACATTGGATCTAGAGTCCAGACTTTTAAAAACATCAACAAGAAAAATACTCTTGATTCAATCAGATTTTAGCTTAAATCAAGAACCAAGCCTCTTCATTTGGGCGGATTTCCTTTCGATTTAAGCTGAAATCTGATTGAATCAAGAGTCCTCTTTCTTGTCAATGTTTTCAAAAGTCTGGACTCTAGATACAATCTGTTTTTTTTTCCCAGTGAAACCCGACGTAAGAAGATTAAAACATCCTCCATTGGCATCAAAAGGAACTTCCTCTAAATGCACGGAAAAAATGGATTGCTGATTTAACAATTGAATTGTTAAAAGATATGCTCGACATCATTCAAATGTACATTTTACATAAGTAAAAGTGGAAAGCTAAATTATCTTCAGGGGTGGTTAAAGTAGCATTTTTTATTGTAAAATATATATATAAAAACATGTCGGACCCTTTCTTTAAACTACCAAATTGTTAAAGCAGCAATTCCAATTTTTCCGTGGGTTTCCTGGAAGAGAATTCAAATTAGTTTCAGAGAGCATTCTATTGGGTTTAGAAGATAACGAGCAAAAGTCCATTGTGAAAAAACGAATTAAGTTGATTGAAGAGAAAATTCTTTTCCGGGAAATTTTAAATAGAGCATTTCTCCTTAGGCAAGCACCTTTTACGATTATCAGAGGTTATTGTAACCTGTATTCAGTTTTCTACCTTTTCTGAAACTCCATACCTATGGTGAATCTGCAGAAATGCGTATCTTGGTTTGTGGTGTTGCAGACTTCCTACCATACTTTAATTTCTACATGTATTCATTCGTTTCCCTATGCAGAAAGGTGCAGAAGAGCTAGAGATAGTGGTGCTTGTAGAAAATTTAACTATTAAATGCTTCACCCTTCAGATATACAGAGGGTTAGGTTAATTCAAGTTAAAACCTAGTAACGACATGAAGTTATATATTATGCAACTAAGTCAGTAGAAAACCTTACATCTAAATTTTCCTCCGTGCAACGAGATCGCAGGCTACGTAGACGGATGTGTATTTAAATGAACGTAATAACAATAAAGAGAAGTGGAAAAGTGCACGAAGGAAAGGGTCTATCAAACGTAGGATCAATATTTGAAACGATCTCTAAGGAATCTCTGTTCCTGTAAGAGCAATAAAATGTTCGCCGCTGGACTTTCGAGCGATTCGGGTTTACGAAGACCCACACGCTAGGTATTCAGTATTCTTGAGGTATTCAAACCCATATTCGAAATGTAAAACAAATCGAAAGAAGCGTCCGTCCGTAGAGAGGGTTCAGGACTTGAAGAGAGACAAGAGGCCAATACGAATTCCACTTGATTGCTTCCACGGTACAGCGCTGCCGCCATGATGAAACTAAATCCAAATTTTCACCGCGCATATCGGCGTATGGTAAGAAATAGGGGGGGGGGGGGGTTATATAGAAACAAAACAGAAGTTTAATGATTTATGTGAATAATAGAACATGCATAGTTAAATGATTTTAGTGAAATGTCTCTCTTGGGATTCTACCATGATTCGTGGTGCTATTATTGCTTTTAAACTGACACAAACACATTCGATCGATCCAGCAGACTCCCCTTTACTCTCTCACCAATCAAAAAGTAGAGTATTTTTCTCGGAAAACACACTAAAATGTAGGAAGGCATCCATCGATGTTCATTCAAATTCGGTCTTTTTTTTTTTTTTTTTTTTTTTTAATTGAGGATATAAAGAACTGAGCTTTAGTCTCTTCTACATCTACAATTATTTAGTGTTTCTAACTAATAGTGTTGCAACTGATAGTGTGGGGAAAGTAGGCGATTTTCGTAAGTTTCTGTCTTCGCACTTCCTTCGAAATTTTATTGTAACTTGCTCTTTACGACAGATGGTTTCTATGCAATTTGGCGTAGGGCTGATTTAAAACCAGATGATGCAGCGTAAGTATTTTACCTTCAACGCGGGTTGTGTATTTTGTTATTCTACACTTGAGGATGGGGAGACTCAACTTCCTAATGACGCTGAATTCATTTTTTCTCCGAATTCATGATCGCATGTTTTTTTTTTTTACCTGCATGCAACATTTTGAGGTCTGACGCACTATATCAGACTGGATGAAAAACAGCAATAATTAAGGAGTCGGAAAGACGCAAAGAGACTAAAATATCATGAAGATCATTTAACGGTTTTCCCATGAGTGATTTACAATTTTAAATATGAGTATAAACTGGATGTATTTATGCTAAAAGGAACAATGTCTTATGCAAATCCTATGCACATAGCTCCTTTTAGCATAAATACGTCCAATTGTCTACATTTTCATACTCTCCAATTACGAGTTATAATTTCAGATTCCTAACTTCCCAAATACTCAACATTTAATTTAAACATTTATAGGAGTTCTTTTTGCGTTTCTCGATGCTCACGAAAAATGGTTCATGTATGCCACTGAGTGAAGGTGCCAAAAAATGAACCGTTAAAAATTCTCTTTATACTGTTTAACTCTTTAATTTTGATTTCATGTATTATTATGATTCTTATTTTTCCAAGAAAGTTCCTTGTGTTCATTATTAGTTCTTATTTTTATGGTATTTATTATTTAGATTATTGACGATGTAACATCCAAATCACATAACTAACCCCTCTAGACTTCGGTGGTAATTTTTATCAATCCTTCCTCATACTCCCTTATGGACCTCTCATACTTCTCCTTGGACCTCTTCTTCGCCTTCTCCACCTCGTCTAACCTAGCTCCGTCTTCGATAGGGTTCGTCCAGTTCGACAGGAGTCGGTATGGCTTGCCGTACTTGTCCAGCAGGGTGAAGTCCGGAGCTGTGACGTCCGTTTCATTGGTGATCTCGCGATGGAGGGGGCAGCGAGCGTCGATGGGCCAGTAGCCCTCACCGAAGGTCTTCCAGCTGCCGAAAGTCTTACCGTAGACGAAGTAGTCCGTGTAATGCCGGCAGTTGCAAGTCAGGCGCCGAAATGGCAGAGCATCGAAGAGCCTGTTCATCCTCGCAGCGATTATCAACCCTTTCTCTACGACCGGCTTCCGGGCCGGGTCCGGCTTTAGAACTTCCACCCTGAGTATGAAATTTGAAATTTCGTCTCAATATTAGGTATTAGGGGTTAACATGCAGATTAAGAGTTTTTCTTAAACACTAAGATTGGCGATCCGATCACCTATTCTGTCGTGATAGCAAAGAGAGCAGTAAGTGCAATAATGAAGTTTTGGGATGACTTCGAAGCGTCTGACCGGAGAATTTTATTGAAAGAAGCCTCCGTTCTTTGTCAAACTGCCACTAATCATCCGGAAGACCCCTATGAATCGTTTGGGTGATTAAAACTCAACCGATTTTATTTAAAGTATATAAAAGGGGTATTATTCATTTTCATGTTAGGCCAGCGCCAGGCAAGACAGCCGTAAGTTCTTTCCTCTGCATGCTTTCGTGGTTGCGTTTTGGACACACAACAAACACATTTCCAGTCTAAAAATTGGCAGAAGATGGCTTTATTTGTAAGCACTATTTTTCATTGGCTCTCTGGAGGAATAATGTAATTTACAACTGTTTTGCCCATCTACGTCATTTTTTGCGCACTTGCGGCTTTCGCATGTGTCGTTTTTATACAATTCAGATGAATTAATGTGTTTTAGCTATTCCAGTGATTTCATCTAAGAGAGATTAGACGAATTTTGAAGAAAACTCGATTTCGAAAATTTGACAGTTATTGCTCTTTTTTCTATCGCGACAGTGCTCTTGACGATTGGATCGCCCACCTGCTGAAAAGTGTAACTGAGCTAATTTGTCAGGTTAGGAAGTGACACACGGTGAAAAAACCATAGTTATTCTAACAATAAGTTAAGAGGGTAATTTTTGGTCCAGCAAGAGGACGGGATTCTAAGTCGCACGAACCAACTTCTCCGGTTGACAGAATGAGCGAGCTTCAATGGACTGAAGATTCAGTTTAGCGAATAATTGTGTTGTTTATTAGTAGTAAAGGTATGCGTAAACCAGGTTGGCGTCAAAATCGTTCGGCAGAATTTCACATAATTTACTGCGAAGCTAGATTTATCGAGAGCACGAATGACAAATACGCGCATAGATAACCATTTGCTGCACAGAAGATGCTTTCTAGCCTATCTCGAAGATTGAAGGCGCTATGCGTACCCTATTTGCCTTCTTTATGCCAATACCTGCATCCTCAAACTTTTCAGTCAGAGAAAATTTTACTAATTTTTGTTATCTCGTAACTTACGGAAATTTTGTCCAAAGATTTCGGAACATCCGCACAAAAGCAATTTGCGGACGGAGTTTGCCTCCTCTACCTCCAATATGCATGATGTGGTGTCTGTTTAAGGCAAAGGCCGCGTGGTACGGAGGCAAAAATATTTGACGGCAGGAGAAGTAGGAGACCTTTATGACGTCACCAGTATCAACGCAAACGGAACCGTAAGTCATCTTAGTTCCCATGCCCCTGCTCAATAGGAGGCAAAATAACACGACCGCGAAACAACTCATGAAGAAAGCAGATATGTTCCGTGTACCGCTGATGCGTTCATGTTCCTGAAACGCAGTTCAACTTAATTTAAGCACATAAAAAGGGGAACAAGATAAAGAAGAAACCCTTGACTTTAAACACCAAAGATATTCACAAAGTTGATTTGTATTTATTACTATGTGTTGTCTCCCACCCGCAAGCAGCATGCGCGTTTATTCATCAAGTGGAATAATTTGCTTTCATACCTATAGTGAACAGGTCATCGGTACAGAACTTCAAAAGCACGACCGAGCTCCTTCAAATCACAGTGATACTCTCCGCTTTGCCAGGCAGTTAGTTTAGTTGCCTGTCCGACCCAAACTCATCCAAGATCACCGACTGCACTACACGCTCTTAAGGTCTCGATAAACGATCAAATCTCCGAACCAATTACCATCAACGTGTCGGGAGTCATCAGTCTTAAACTCATTAATTTGCTTAATTTTAAAATGAAAACTTGACAGAAATGTTTCCTGGGGGCAGGAAATGATGAATGGTGGCACTCCATTCTGATCTCACTTTGAACAAAATAGTGCGGCCCGTCAAAATTTGATGGTAGATGGTGACCATCAGTCATCAGCATGTCTACTTTGATCGGAATTGGTTCGGAATTTGATCGTCTATCCAGGGCTTATAGCACGTATGCTACGTGCTACCATGCTTTTGTGGAGGAAAAACGTATATTTCAAGTTTTCAATTTCAACTAAGGGCAAAACATTCAAAACTCTAATCTTGTTCTTTTACGATATTTTTATATTTTACGATTTTTTATTTATTAGCAGTGGCTTACACATTGCCGGAGATTGCTAATTGCCTGCGACAGATAAAATTGAAACTTCAAAACTTATAACTTCATGAATTATAAAAGACAGGCATTAACTTACATGTTGGAAGACTCGACATTATTGGTAGTCCTACGCGTTATAGACGCACTCTTACTCTAGTTAAAAATTCAAGACTGTAAAACTGAGAAGTAAGGGACTACCTATGTCAATATGATGGACGCAAATTTCAAGGTTGGATCAATTAATTTTTTGCGTCAACCGAGCTAAACTTGGATTTAAACGTCAGAATGCAGCGTTGTTGCTAATTTAATTTTAAAAAACCTTTCCTCTGAGTGATGAAAAGCAGCGACGAGGTGTAAATGATCGATTTTCGATATTTCCCCTATTAAAGCTATGGTAAAGAATCGATTATTAATGCGTTCGTTGCGAACACCCTGTTTATCGATCCTTTTCCATAGGTTTAAATGGCAGATCAGTCAATACATCGCAAAGCAAGCCACGCCATACTGATGAACATTCGGATACTCATTATAATTACAGATCATTTCAAGTTTGTTTTGGAATCTATCTAGCACCCCTAAAATATATTTAAATAGTTTAATATTTTTCACCAAAAAATAAAAAGGCATGAATAAATTACAGCATCTGCCACCGTCGGAAAAATCCAGGAAGTTGATGACGCCATTGACGCCTGGCAGAGCGCAGATTAAAAACTAAGCTGAGGTTGTCGATATTGCTCGTCGCATTCGTCTGTTCGGTGAAAAACTTGTTCTGCACGGCAAAAATTTAAGGCTTACGTTCAAGAGTTTGCATGGAGCGCACAGAGGGTAGAAAAAGGTCACTGCGTAGAGGTAGTATACTGAAAATGACAGTCGAACCCATGTTTGGTACCACATTATTAATGGCGAAATTGTAAAACCTTGATTCTTGTTTGATTATTGTGTATTTTTTTTTTTTAAATCCAAAAACATGTAAAAGTAGCTGCCTAAGATTCTTTACATCATTCAAATAATATACATATGTAGCATGCATGCGGTTAATTTTACATAAGCAGCGGGCTGATTGTTGAAATTGATAGACAAATCGATAGACAAAGAAAACATAGGGAGTATGGAGCGATCCTATTAGTTGAAATGGGTGGTTCCTATAGACTAAGGGAGAAAATGATGGACTGACTTTAGCGTCTCTCGTGGGTTGCCGTTACTTAGTATATTACAACCTCCTTTGTCCATTGCAACCACCCGTTTCAACCAGTAGGATCCCTCCATATCCCATTTGTCTTCTATGTCTATAGCTTTATCTATCAATATCAACAGTCAGCCCGCTGCTCTTTTTCTCGACAGACTTACATAGATGTCGATTAGACTCCACGGAAAATTCCGGAATTTCCCCGATAAAGTGGCAACGGTGACCGCGAAGGACTTTCATTGAACTCGAGATTAAAATGCTGTAAAGTCGAGCTTAGGAGTGGTGCGCGGCTAGTGGGGAGGGGGGAGGGGGTTGCGAGGTTGTAGCGGCGTGAATTCGGGTCCGAGTCCGAGCCTGAGGTGGCCTAATGTAAACATGTTTACACGGAGCCTGGATTGGTATTCGACATGGCGTATAAACAAGCGGTTCCCAAAAAAAGATTGTTTTAGGAGACTGCTCGCGAAATGGTCTTCCGTCGGGGAACCCCGGCACCATGCTTTACGAGCCAACTTATTTCCAGTCCGCTTCGACTTCGTTGCCAAACCCAAGCTTCGCAGCATTTTTTTCTTTTTTTTTCCCCCGAAATTCTAATCCCAAACATGTTTGATGTGTTGACATGGGAATCGGACACGTAATATATTTTAAAGACCCGGCACTACTATCATCCTTTTAGGGTAAAAGATCCTTCCGGTAGTCAACGTTCATATTCGCCTGACTGATGATCAAAGAGTTGAACAGTGGGCTGATTGTTGAAATTGATAGACAAAACGATAGACAAAGATGACAAAAAGAATATGGAGGGGTCCCATTGGTGAAAGTGGGTGGTTGCAATGGACCAAGTAGGTGGGTAATGGACCTCGTTAGTCCATCGTTTTCTCCCCGGTCTATGAGAACCACCCATTTCAACCAATTAGATCGCGCCATACTCCTTACGTCTTCTTTGTCTATAGCTTAGTCTATCAATTTCAACAATCAGCCCGCAGTTGGTTTAAGCAGTTTTTGCAAAGAAAATTAGGATTACCCTCATTTTCTTTGCAAAAACTCCCTTAGCAAAATGCGTACCTCCACTTTCATCAGTCATCACTAGAAAAATTGTATTGGATTTTTTGTTCAATAATTTGCTCAATAATCATGATTAGACGAAGATTAGCCCTGATCCCTGAAATTAACTTTTGCCTCGCCAATTAAATGTCTAAAGCGGGGTCTGTAAAATATATATTAACTCTGATTGGATGGAGAGAATGGAGTTGTCGCATGCAGTGGTTGGTCGTGGCAGTCGAGGAGTCAAAGTGAGCCCCCCTCACCCTCCCTAAAATTTGAAATTATGATCAAGCCTCTTCACCCGGAAAATAGAGGAATAGGAAAAACTGCATATTCCCTTGCTTTTCCCCATCAAGAGTTCCCTATTTTAATGATTCCACGAAATGTTTCGGGCAGTCAATGGCAAAATCATGAATTCTGTGGAATCAAGGTTGCAAAAACGATTTCTGGAAGGCAAAATTCTGAGAAGAGGATGAATGGTGAAGCTCTCGGCTATGGAATAATTAGGGAAGCTGATTAGAGTATTGCGTGATTCTAACTCGCGAAATGGGGTGTCTTCTCAGAAATGGGATTTGTGTGAACTGTAAGGGCTACGTTGCCGCTCTAGACGAAAATAGTGCACTTTGGACATTTTTCGATCATGCTATCTATCTCAGCGACAAAATGTGTTCTATTCCTCGCACTGAATTCACTCCTATAGATTTACTAATACACACTGAGTATCTGTTCACGTATTTGAGTTTTGAAAAAAACCCATACGTTTTCGGAAGGATGAAACACCCAAGGATATTTTCGCACACACACATTTTTCGAAAACTATTGGAGAAAACCAAAAAATGGCTGAAATTTTAGTTATATCGGAAAATATTACCACATTTTCAAATAGAAATGCTTATTTCGTGAAGCGGGGCGTAACCTCTCCCCTTTCCAAGACCTCGTTAGGCAAGCTCAATGGGTTGATAATTGAAATGGACAGACAAAGCGATAGAAAATGAAGACAAAATGAAAAGGAAGCTATCCTGTTGGTTGAAAGGACGGATTCTGTAGACTGAGGGAGAAAATGATGGACTAACTATAGGGTCCCTCGTGGATTGCCGTTAGTCAGTCTATCGCTTATCGCCTTTGTCTATTGCAGCCACCCGCTCGCACCCTTAGAATCGCTCCATTTCTTCTTTGTCTATCGCTTTGTACATCAATATCAATAATCACCCGTAGAATCGCTTCATTTCTTCTTTGGCTATCGTTTTGTCTATCAATACCAATAATCATCCGTAGAATCGCTCAATGTCTTCTTTGTCTATCGTTTTGTCTATCAATATCAATAATCAGCCTGCAGACCACTTCCTCCTTCACTGGAAAAAAACCCATTGGATCTAGAGTCCAGACTCTTAAAAACGCAACGACAAGAAAAAGTACTCTTGATTCAATCAGAATCTAGCTTAAATCAAGAACCAAGCCTCTTAATTTAAGCGGATTTCGTTTTGATTCAAGCGAAAATCCGATTGAATCAAGAGTATTTTTTCTTGCCAATGTTTTCAAGAGTCTGGACTCTAGATCCAATGTGTTTTTTTTTCCCAGTGTATTGGTTGAAAAGGGCAGTTCTTTTTGATCGAGGGAGAAATTTTTTTCTTGTCAATGTTTTCAAGAGTCTGGACTCTAGATCTAATGTGTTTTTTTCTTTTCCAGTGTTTAATGAGCTCACATAATACTCAAACAGCCCCTAAAATCTTTCGCATCCCTTCGAAAATCCCTTGCATCCGCGACTGTTTCCCACGGACGGTCACATCTTCACGAACAATGAGAACAGACGAATGGCTGGCGGGAGTGGTAAGACGTGGCAAAGCCGGGCGAAGCATCATGCGTGGCGTATGTTTTAGCTTGATTAATCTGGCGCTTTTCCGCGGGCGCGGAGCTCCTTATCAGCGGCCGGGGCTGGCTCCCCTCGAGTGGGTCGGGTCGGGTGTGCGGTGGCGTCGGAGCATGGCGGCGGGCGGTGGTGCAGCGGCGATGAATTAGAGCTGTTGAGCACGGAAAAGGTGCACTAATCGAAGACGAAGGTGCGCCAAGAGAAACGCGGATTTCCCACCCCACGGAGCTGGGGCTGCTCCCGTCACGGGAGTCCCGTCGAGGGTGCCGCCGCGCCCAGGGTTGTCGGGCGTCACGCATTTTCAACGCCAAACCCTTTCCTTCAGGGTGATTTGTCTCAGGTTTGGTGTGGTCTAGAGTCCCTTTATACTGAGAGTCAAGACAACACCCCCTCATGGAGTCACAAACGGGAATAAAGATTACAGAAATTGAACGTTTTTTCTAATCTTTGATCGGCCCATTCTCAAATTCCTTTCTCCGTTCCTTCTCTCATTCCGTTTGTTCCTTGCCGAACCCGTAATTCCCTGGTCCATTCCAGAATATAATCTTTGCAATCGGTGAAAATGTAATCTTTATTCCCGTTTGTGACACGAAGGCCTAAGATACGGGAACCAATCAGAAATGGATTCACATTGTCTTGACTCTCAGTATAAAGGGACTCTAGTGTGGTCGAACTGGCGAGCGATATGTGGACTACATTTTGCAAAAAAGAACTACAATGTTTGGCTCATTTCAGGAACAACGCATATCAGAGTTGCCACAAAATTTACACTGAAATAAAAAAAGAATTGGTTACATGAGTAGTTACACGAGACAGAGATATGGTTTATCCAACCATACTTTTGGCTGACTCAACTGTACCTCTGGCTGGTGCAACTTCTCTTATAACTGACGCCAAAATCAGCCAGGAGTATAGTTGGGATTGTGATACCTTTTTGTCCGTGTAGAAAATGAATTTCCCTGACATTTTCCTGATTTTCCAGACACATTTGAGGGAAGTTCCCGGACAATTGAAGATATGAAAGATGGTTAAAAATACATGTTCTTAAAAAATGTTTTACTCAAAATTTGTTGTTCCAGGCGTCAAATCCATTCTAGAAAGGAAATAAAGGTGAATTAAAATTTTTCCAGACAATTTCATCATTTTCCTTGACTTTTTAAAATTCTCTGACATTTCCCGGTTTCCCCGGCATTCCCTGACTTTGGCAACCCTTGCATGTGCCATTAGTATCTGTATGCAGATAGGTGTTTTTACAGATAGGTCAAACATTTTAGTCCTTTATTGCAAAATGACGTACATATCACATGGAGAAAGAGAGAGAAAGGAATGGGAAAAGGTTTTCTCTACATTTTGTATAAAATTTTCTTTGCGCATGGCGAAGAGAACTGAAAAAAATGTCATGAGAAAGAAAATAACCGCTGACCGGTTTCCCTAAAAAAAAGAAAAAAATATATAGTACGCCGGGAAATTTAAGACGTTGCAATCCTATTTAAACTCCCACCAGCGACACAACTTATCCCTGAAAATGAGACCCTCTGAAGTAGCCCACCTCCAGGAGAACATTTTCGGAGTTGGAGCCGGGGCGATGATAGCGTGGAAATTGAAACCGCGGAATCGCGCGGAGATCCCGGCTTTAAAGCGGGGGGGGGGGGGGGGGGGGCGAGCGGAAGGAGCAACGATTCGAATCAAGATGTTCCTCGGGGTTGAATGCATGCCGAGTGTTGCTCGGCGCATAAAAGTTTCAATGAATACTCGCGAGGAATAATTTAGGGAATACGTTGGCGCATTTCGATGACACCAACAATGCGTCACGCGCCTCCTTAGCGCGCACCTCCCGCCCGGGGCCAAGTTTTTAATTGCAAAAGTTTGTCAACAACGACATTGTTGCGCCGACGTTAATATTCATTATAATACGTTTTGCTTAGCCGAGAGCCTCGCCGAAGATTGTATTGTATTGACACTCGGCCTGTAAGTCAAACGGGTCACGTCGCCCTCCCCCCATCAATTGGACGTTTTTCTATCAAACGGAACTACGTGCATTAAGACATGAGCCCCGCGACCCATAAGAATATGTGCTGAACAGGGCTCACGTCACAAAGCACATAGTTCCGTTTGATAGTAATACGTCCAATTTAAGTCAACAAATTAACTTTTAAACTAAAACGATTGTTTAAACTTCCGCCAACTTCCATCGCAGAGCATCGCCCGCGCCCGAGCAAAGCCAGAAATTTTATGTGTCGGTGCGCGCCGGGGGTTGCTCGCGGCCGGGGGTGGGGAGTTGCGAAGCGTTTAAAAAGTTTCGAGTAACCAGCTGGAATCGCGCTACAGTCTTCGAGCCCTCATTAGCGAACCATCACGTTTCCCCGATTCTCGGTGATTGAGCCCTGTCAAATGCATAATTTTTTGACGGGCTCTAATCAATTCTGCAGTGCAGAACAAAAACGTCTTATGAGCCTTTAGCCGTTGCCAAATTTCTTTGACAAGTCACGAATTTTCGGGAAAATTTATGAATAGTTTTCCCCCGATTTTTCAGAGGATTTTTTTCAGTGGCGTGCGGTCCGGATAAGCAAGGCAAGCACTGCTTGCCCAAAGATTTCAAGAGAAAGAAGAAAATTACACCTTTTACATGTTTTGAATTTTAGCAAATATAATTTATAAGGTGTTCAGTAAGTAAATTGCATTAAAAACAGAAAGAGGAAGAGACAGAAATACGTATAGAGCCACGAAAGTAGGAAAGCGGCAGAGAGGATGGAGGTGGCGCAGCGCGCTGCGCGGCCTGAACACGGGCCAACTCATGCGCTGGAGAGTCGCTTGCGATCAGCTGAGCGGAGCGCCACTGCTCGGCGGCGGAATCAAGGCGGGCGGGTAGAGCGGTACGTTCCGAGTCCGAGCCCTTCGCTGCGCGATCGCAGCTCGCTTCTCTTGGCCATCTCTTGGCCCGTCACCGCAGCGCGCTGCTTCTGCCTCCGATGCGCTATCTTGTTCCCTCTTTCCGTCGCGGTTGTAATTGCTCCTCCGGAGCAAATGCCCTTAAATTCTATAAAATGTCGCTCACTTGGATCTATTGGTGATGAATTAGACAATTCACAATCATGTTTTAAACGCAGAAAGCTGTTTTTTGGGGGAATTTTAAGTAACTCAAAAAATTCTAAATGCCATAGAACGAAGACTATGATACCTCAAATAAGTGGCATGGCAAAATTAGGATTTAAGAGCATGGAGCCGTCCTCCAATGCTCAATAACATTCGAAACAAGTTGAGTAAACGAAATCATAAGTAAGAGAGAAAGAAATGAAACCACAGTTTTTCAAGACGTTCCATCAGATTTCATCCGCAAAACAGAGCAAATAGAGTAAAATTTTAAGAATTTTCTAGGGAGGCTCCCTGAGGAGGGGAAAGAGGCTACGTTAACCCCCCCCCCCCCCCCCCCCGGATGGCGAACGCTAGAGCTTGCCCTGTCACTAAACCCACCGCACGCCACTGATTTTTTTGGTAATTTGACCTAAAATATCCAAAACTTACACATACATATCGAGCCGCTAACACAGCGCACTAGAGCGCTCTGCGACTCCAAACCGCCATCGGAATCGATCCTCCCACAAATCATCGGGCAGATTACACCGTCTGATCTCCCCCTCCACTCCCTCTCGCCAACCTTTTACTGGACGTCCACGCCGCGCCGCCTTCTTCCGGGAGGAACCCAATCAAATACCTTTCTGGGCAACCGACTATCTGCCATTCTCCGCACGTGTCCATACCAAACCAGCTGCCTGGTTTTGATATCGTGCACAATATCTTTCTCAACTCCCATTATCTCACGCACTCGTTCATTACGAACGCACTCTCTCCGCGAGATCCCTGCAGACCTTCGCCAAAAGTCCATTTCGGTTGCCCGTAAGATATCCTCAGATCTTTTCTTCAATTGCCAGACCTCACTCTCGTACGTAATTATGCTCTCCACGATGGCGCTGTAAATTCTCCGTTTATTTTCCAAAACTTTCAAGGGAAAATAAAGATAACTTTCTTCAAAAATAAATCCTTTCTGAGAGGAAATTTGGCAACATTCGAATAATCATACGACGTTTTTCCTTAGCACGGCTGAATTCCCTACGCTTCCATAGCCCGGACAACCGGATCCCAAATTTCTTATGATCTGTATCATCCTTGTATTCAATTTCGAGTCGGGGTTGATTTTTTGCCCTCCTCCCGGCCTTCTCGTGCCTTAATCCCACGCTTTACCCAATTTTTTTGTTATTTAACTCTTTGAAGCGATCGCATTTAAAGGAACGCCCATGCCAAAACACTTCCTTTTTCAGTCCCTTAAAACCTGTTCCGAGAAAACTTTAAACAAAGTGGTCGAAAAACAACAACCCTGCTTTAATCGTTGGTTTGGATAAAATCCTCGGAAAATCTCCCTTGACACCGAATTTTAGCGAAGCGCCACTATAAAACCGCTTAATCGCTACGATAAGCCCCCCACTGAATTCACTAAAACCGAATTTTTCCAAGGCTTTCCAGAGTTTCAGGAATGGCACATTATCACAGGCTTCTTGAAGATCTACGAAAACTAAGTGCAGCTATTCGCTAATGACATTCTCTTCTCAGTAATCTGAGTGACACAGAACAGATGGTCAACCGTCGATCGACGAGTTTCTCAGAAAGAGCAGAAAGTTTTACAAGAAGTGAACTTACTGCTGCTAATTACGCAGTACAGTGAACGAACTGAACTGAAGTAAACTGAGTAAAGTATACTCTCTGATGTGAGGGACGCATCTATTAAGATAAAAGAGAATTCTTTAGAGAGTTCTCGACGGAGAAAACCGCAAAAACGTGGGGAATTCAATTTGGCGAGAAAGAACCTTCAAAAAGAGAGATTTTAGGGAAACTCCTGAAATCGTGGGAATTTCTGAATTTTAGAGAAGGCCAACGCTTTAAGGAGATGGTTGCATAGATAGTTTTAGTGAAAAACATTTTATTTTCTCTCTCTCGACTCTCTAAAATGCGGATAGTCTGAAAAAATTTTACTCCCAACTCAATGAATTTTACGTGTCACATTCAGCCTGTTTCGCTTCAACAGAAATTAAATAACTCTGATGTATACTGAAAAAGATGAAATTATCTTACCATACATAGAAGAGGAATGATAGTTATGGATATTTGATTTACCTCTCGATTCGCCCAATCTGAAACAAAAAAATATTGAAAAGTTGTTACCAAAAAGTCATATTTAAAAAATTACCGTACAAAGTTCAATTTTTTGATTATTTTCAGTTATTTCAATGTAATAACACTATCCGCACGATTCAACATCATTGCAATCTGCCTCTGCTCCTCCGTGCAGAATGCAGTCCAACTTACCAAAATCCGGTCTCCTCGGTAGTTCGGAATTATTGAGACAGAAACGTGCCTTTGGACCCGGGCCAGAAAATCGCACGTCAACTTTGTCCCTGGACAAGTTTGTTATACGCGGCAAAGGGCGCTCCCTGCAACGGGAGGTTACAACGACAGCGAGGCGCGTGATTACAGCCGACCGACGTCGCGTCGAGCCGCCCCCGCCGCTGCCTCCAGGATTAGGGATCGAATTTCGCGAAATTGACACATCGGAAGTGCTTACTTCAAGATCATAGCCAGACGACGCGGCGCACATAATCCCTGCGAGGGTCCGAGTATTAGCTTGCAGCACTTAATTTCGGGCATCGAGGGCGAATAATGGAACGGGATCCGTGGCGGCGGGGCGGCGGAGGGGGCGCAAAATTCAGAACCTAATATCGCGGGGTAACAAGATCAGCTTCATTGAGCCCCTACCGAGCGCTGCCGGCGTCCCTTCCAAAGTCCGCTAATTCCCAGGGACGCGTCGAGGGCTCCGGGGGCACCGGGCAACGCTGCCTCCGACCTACATGTAAAGTTTTCTAGTAATTATGAGCTCATTGATGCTCCTCCGTTCGGTTAACTTGGTCATTAATGAAAATTAATTTCAAATTGATATCTCTAACTACTCCTGAGCCGAGCTTTCGGGCCCCCAGGGACGGGAAGCTATTTGAGCACCGCGAGCCCCTGAAATCCTCCCGCTCGGAGCTCCGTCATAAAAGTGAATCGCTTCCAGTCCCTGCCAAGCTGTTCCCGGGGTTGAATCCTTCGAAAGTGAAAGTGGAAAATGAGTGGGAAGCGCTCCCTTGCAAACTTTTGGCCGAGCAAAAAGGAGAGTTGCATCGTCTGAAAAACACGGAAAAATGGATTGCTGATTTAACGATCAAATTGTTAAAAATATGTCCGACATATTTCAAATGTACGTTTTACAAAAGTGGAAAGCTAATTTAGATTTTTTTGTTGTTGTAAAATCTACATTGAAACATGTGGACATTTTTTTAAACTACAAATTTGTTAAATCAGCAATGTTGTTTTTTTCCGCAGAGGGCTCAAAAATAACGACGAAAGGAGACGGTCTAAAAATGGATTCTAACTGCAAAATGTGTGAAAAAATGTTGCGCATTTTTGAGCTTTCCGCTTCCGGAAGTCTAAACGCTAGCAGTGTTACGTCCGGAAAAAGCCACTGAGATCTATTTATTCTCGTTGATATAATTGAGAGAGGTTATGTCATCGTTATTGTCGGCATCCGATTTGATGTGACAAAGGATCCCAACCATGACGTATCACTGATATCTATTTTCCAGCAAACGATAAAGCATAACATTTTTTTCCGGCAAATACCTGATTGAGAGAGCCCCTCAGTTTCCCGAATCCACGCGAATTTCAATATTAGGGTGTTGCGCTAAAACTGACTTTCGTGGCGCCCGGGCTCACCATGATTCTTAGTTGCTAAATGGGCTTAAAATAATCTCCCAAAAATTTCGGATCCCAAAACCACCTCTAAGCCCTTGTGCCAGAGCCAAGAGGGGTTGAAATTCGCAACATTGGATTTTGGAAATTGAGAGGTGTCAACTCCGGTGAAGAAGTTACGTCGCTTGTCTCAAAAATTCCATCCATTTTGCTGTATCTTTAACAGAAAAGGCGTAAACGTCGTAAGCTGAGAGCGTGTCAACCACCTAGGAGAGCCGCGACGCTCACCGCGCCTCCCCGCCCGCCGCCGCGCGGCCAGCGACTGCACTGTGTTAGGCGCAATGCGTGAAGTATTCCGGCACTCTTGTAGGCGCTAATATACTTCACGCGCCGACCAGCGACAGCTCTGTGTTTTGCGCAATGCGTGAAGTATTTATGCAGTCTTGTAGGCGCTAATATACTCGCCGCGCTAACCGGCGACCACACTGTATTTTGCGCAATGCGTGAAGTATTTATGCAGTCTTGTAGGCGCTATGCTTTTCGCGCCGACCGGCGGCCGCGCCACGTATTGTTGGCGAGATTAGAGACGACGATATAGTTTTAGATTTGAACGAAATTGTAGAAACGGGGGAGAGATAATAAGTTTGAAGAAAAGTTGGGTAAAATTGATGATACGATTCATCCAGAGTGTGGACAAAAATATTCTAATAAAGAGTCTGTGGAGATGCCTGGTATGTAAAAACGTGCGACAAAGAAGAAGATATGCGACTAAGGATTGTGCGCATGGCGGCGTCAGTATAACCAAAAAGGAAATAGTTTTAAAAACCAACAACTTCAATTATTCCTACCCTAATACCTGCCCCTAGGTCATGGCGCAAGGGTCTAGGGGTTGTTTCGGGATCCGAAATTTTTAGGAGCCTATTATTAGCTCATTTGACAACTAAAAATGGACTGCATTTTGCAATTTGGAACTATACATTCTGGCTCTCCTGAAAAAAGACTTATGTACATAGGGAAACTAATGGCACATATGTTGTTTTTAAACCGGGCTAGAATGTATAGTTCCAAATTGCAAAATTTAGTCCAAATCATGGTGAACCCCGGCGCGCGGCGCCGCGAAAAGTCAGTTTTAGCGCTCCGCCCTACTCAATATGGCCGTCGTCAGGTATAACAGTTAAAAAAAAAAAAAAATAATTTCGTAATTTTTTTTCTAAAATAAAGTAACAAAATTACGAACACACCACGTATCCGACACCTTCATTTCCCTGCTTTTAATGATAACAAGTTTAATGAGTAAACGTCAGCGCCAATTGCTAAGATTACTGAGACTAAAAGAACCTAACTCTCGTTTTTGAACCTCCGCTTCAAAAACGAGACAACTGTTGACCAATCTTAGCAACACCTGACGGCGCTTATGATATTTTGAATTTCCATTCTTCAAATACCGGATATATTTTGAGACTGAATTGACTTAACTGAATCAATATTAAATCGCCTATATCAACAGAGGCCACGATGAACGTCGTTCGAACTTCTCCGAGGCAAACAACTCGTCGTCCGGCTGACGTAAGGGCGTAACTACACATTGAGATGAGCCCGAAAAAGCATTAAATTGTATGGACGACAGGGTTCATCGTTGGTTGCAGTTACGCCTTTATTCCAGGAGGGCGAAGAACTAACCCTTCAAGCAGTTGCATTACGGAATTGCGGATAGCTCCATCCGAAGAGATGAGAAAGTTGTCGGATCTTATTCATAGAGGCTGACTCTTATCTCCTCGGTAGAATTTGTGTTTCACATTTTAAATGAGGAGAGGTTTGCTGTGGTCTTCAACGATTATGGAAATTATGATTCGTTCGCGTAAAGAAAACATTTCGCAAGAGCGAATGAATTTAATAGGCACTTTTTTTTACTTACGCAACTGGACTTGCGTTTCGTATGATCGAGGTTTTTTTCCGTGCGTATGGATCGTATTCGATAGTGGTTTGATGTATCGCTCGTTTCGAAACAGTAGGACATTACCTTAAAACAAAATTTTCAAGATCTAAGTTAGAAAATCTGAAAGAGAAGGAAATTCTTGACAATTTCACTTTTCATTGCCATGTAATACTCATGAATCTAAATAATCAATCACGAAAATCCGTTCCCATAGATTACTCGATTTGACTTATGAAGCTATGTTTACATGTTGAACCAAGCGACATCGATACTATCTCGGTGATATAACGCCTGTTTGATGTATCGAATACGATCCACTGTTGCCATTTACCTGATGCTTTCTATAAATACTGAGAATTTGATTTCTGAACTTTCATAGCAGGAATCATTTTATTAGTAGCATTTTGAGAAGAAAAGTCGCACTGAGGTGCTTTAGCTGTCTAGTGTCCTATTGAAACTGATAGCTTTGGGATGTCGAGTCTCTAACTGGCGCGATTCACCGTGCATCTCAAGCGTTGCGGTAGAAAAGGATCCCTTCAAAGGTGGATTCGCGGGGGGCGGAGGGGGGGGGGGGTCACAAAAAGGCGCGCGAGCGGCAAATCGGAGCCAGGGAAGTGAAGCGTAATCCGGTTTTATCGACTCCTATCGATCAAGGCGCGAGGCTGCTCGGATGAAATCATTTTGTTTCTCTGACGAAGTAACGCAATTACGGCGGAACCGAACGGAACATATTCGATTTTGATTGCGGGAAGAGCCGGGCCCGGACCCCAGGGGCGAGCGGCGGAGGACGCTGCACCGCGCCGCCCCGCCGGAGAGGACAGAAAAATAATCACGGGAGGCTCACGGGAGGAGATTGAAGGGATGCAGAAAAGGGATACGGAAAGCCGGGGAGGGACGGAGATTGAGCAGAGCTAGAGCCGGCTTCGAGATAAGAGCGGATAAAAAATGCCAGAGAGAGCGCCGCGCAGTGGATCCAGTCAATGAGACAGGTCGGACATGAAATGAAATGGACGTATTTCTGTCGAACGGAACTATGTGCATTAAGGCATGAGCCCTGAGACCCATAAGCATATGTGCATAACAGGGCTCACGTCATAATGCACATAGTTTCGTTTGATGGAAATACTTCCAAATATTTGACTAAAACTGCAGATTTTAATGTTTATTTCGCCTCACATTTTAAATTTCAAGGGGTACTTGTTGAAGAAAATTTAAGGAGGAAACCAATGGAACCACCTTTAGAACCTCAAAGGTTTGTATAAGCGGAGTTATAGAGGTTTAAATTTTCCAAATTTTGTCCGACCTCTCCCATTGACTCGATCCACTGTGCGCAGCGGCGCTTCTTCCCGACTGCAATGCATCGATGCCAAAACGCGGCGCCGCCAATCAGTTTTGAGGGGTGTGGTGACATCGCGGACGACGGACCTTAGAAATCGCTTTCCACGATCGAAATTAAAATAGGTCATCGATGCGATCAAAATACCCCGCCCCCCTACCCGGCGCCTCTACTTTTTAATTATTATAGAACAGAGGATCAGGCGTGTATTTGATATATACCCAGTCAGTCCGCGATTAATTTTGATAAAAAATAGGGGTGCCTTTTGATTTGGATCGATAACATTCAACAGTCGCATCGATGACCTATTTTGATTAAATCATTATGATCGAGGAAATTGGCGACCTTCGGACTAAGCGGAGGGCAACCAACGAGAGTGTAGCCCTTTGAAAAAATCGAGTCAGAAAGTTTGGCGCTTCAGTTTTTAAAAATTGCTTTAAACAACCGAAGTTTTGCTTTTCACTAGCTAAAACACGTTCTTGGAACTAGTTTAAACCAGACTAATTGACTTTATACCTCGAGTTATTTAGTTTTTTGGTAATCATACGAAATCATTGATCACAGCTGGTTCCACCTTGGATCCTTTCAAAATCGCAACTGAACATATGGAAGGGAACCAACGCGAGCTGGATCTCTTTGAAGAGTTTCGTTGTCAACTAGGCAAGGGTTTGGTTCCGATCGCGAAAAAATTCCTTCAATTAAGCAGGTATGCTCAACAACTTACAAGGAAACACGAATAGTTGTATTATTGTTTGTGTAAATACGCCGCGCTATTCTACAGTAAACCGGCCCACAAGATTATTTTGGACTACATTTTGAAATTCGGAATTGAAAGGTCTGGCTCAGTTTAGAAACTAGGTAGGTACCGATAGTTTCTCTATGCACATAAGTGTTTTTACAGATGAGCCATAAATGTAGTTCCAAATTGCAAAATGTAGTCCATTTAATTTAATCGAGCCGACGTGGAGGTCGATTTGTTCTAAAAGCTTATCTTTTAACTGGTAGACTGTGCTTTACCGTGGCAAGCAGAATACGCCCTGAGTGTCGATTCTGCCCTCTGAAAATTTTCAGTCAAAAAACGTTAATGGTCACGTTAGTGGTCTCGTCTGTAATTCGGCGATGTTACTTACGATGCGTAGATTTCGAGCAAGGTTTGGCATCGACGGCGAAGTGTATCAATTTAAAGATAATCAGATTGGGACGAAGTAAATTTCAGCTCCTTGAATAATCCCCAAATACAATGATGCACAACTTGCCTTTGATTTGATTTTCACTCAATATGCATCCAATACACGGATGTATATTTCTGTCTCTCGGATCAGATCGGCTTCGCATTCTTGCCTCGCTCCGACTCGGCATTCCACCGCTCCACATTCTGCATCGGACCCCACCCCCGCCGTCCCTGCATCCCTTACAGCGTCCCTTCGCCCCTAATCCCCGAATAATACCTCGGATGCCGCCATTTTACCTGCTATGCCGATCTCGACTTCTTTTCCGCAGCAATTCCATCACAGAAACGAATGCCCATTTGTATTCCCCGTCCTATCGAAAATTTTACCCGAGTACAAATTGACCGGCATATCCCTAGTCAACAAGAGCAGGGTTGTCAGTTCAGAAACCATAAAAATTCCCTCGTTTTTTTACACAACTTTACTAACAAAAAGTCTAATTTTTCGATTTCCTTCCGTCTCTCCTTGGCTCTAATAGTAGCATTAAAGAAAAACATATCGGACTTTTCTCTGAAATTCTCGGTAAAAAATCAAGTTAAAGCGAGCTTGTGAGAGGTCGCGATTGGAATGTACTAGTTATCTTTTGAGGGAGACGATTGTCACCGTCGACATGACAGACGCGTTGGGAAAAGAGATTTCAAATTCAAAACGTGCGACTTTAAAAGGGGTCATCAGATATATGGCCCAATGCATTTTGAGTAAGATAGATACATTCCTTTGAGCTACGGGGAGGGAAATATCCATGGATCGGAACGTCATTAATAATTAAAATTAAATATATTTTTCAGAAAGAATTAAATAGCTATCAGAACCTTTAAATTAAAGTTAAATTTTTTTAATTACTCACTTGCACGTTACTTTAAGTTTGGTCCAGTTGATTGTGAGTCGCGTCTGACCGAACATAATGTAACGTGCAAGTGAGTAATTAATTTAATTTAACTTTAAAAAGATCTTGTGCGATCCCGACCCTAACCATTGACCTTTGAATTAGTTCGAAGATGTGTACATACTTATTTATTTTTGACTTGAATACAGAAACAGTGTCTATTTTTTTATAAAATTGTTTTGAAGTATCATTCGTTAAGGTCCTAATCAATGCTTATTCATCTAGAGACGAACGACTGGGTTTCTTGAACTCACAAGCCAGTATTTCGTCGCCTATCTCACATAAGGGCGTAACTACATTCTGCAATGAACCCTGTCTCCCATACAATTCAATACTTTTCCGGGCTAATCTCAATGTGCAGTTACACCCTTAAGTCAGCCAAGCGACGATTTGATAGATTTCGAAAATCCTGGGAAAACGTATTTTGCTTTCATTTTTGTAATTTTTTAATGTACGTTAGGAATTCTGAGGATTT
Organism: Bemisia tabaci; assembly: GCF_918797505.1. NCBI lineage: Eukaryota > Metazoa > Arthropoda > Insecta > Hemiptera > Aleyrodidae > Bemisia > Bemisia tabaci. The sequence goes on from NC_092796.1 coordinate 16,796,851, forward strand.
TTTGCTTGTGATTTACTTCGAATAACGTAAAAAACTATTTCCTTGAGGTGCTTTCTCCATGTTTTTTTTTTTTTTTTTTTTTTTGAAGCTGCCTCAGGACACAGCAGTGCTGAAAGGGGCCGAGGGGCTGCTGAAAATTCTTTGCGTGGAGAAACCCGTAAATTCAAATTAAAGTACGTCTCTCCCCGGCACAATTAAAGCTCATGATTCATCGCCTTTTTAAACGAGCGTGCACAGAGCAACGATTAAAGTTGTAAAGTTCAAAGTTTAATTTCGCGAAAAGACAAATTACGGCGGGATGGGTGATGTATGGGGCAACTTGCAGCGAACACCGCCCGCCGCCGCATCGATGCACGGTGCAGCCCCGAGTCGGGCAGACCGATGCCAATCCACGTTGCCGGCCGAGTGCAAATAAACATATTTTTCCACTGAACTCCACGTAATGTAAACATATATTTGATGAATTTCGGCAACAGTGAGGTTGATGAGGGCTCGGTGTGGCTGAAGATTCATTCACTCGCCCCTCGTCTGGTTTTCGGTGCCCCCCAAATTTCCACCATCAACCTGAGGTGGGAAGCCACTTGATGAACAACCGCGTCTCAGCGAGTAAATCAGCCGTGGAATGAACACAAAACCTGGCGGGTCGATTGTTGAATCGTTATCGAATTAACCCTATCGATAGATCCCTATCTTGGCAATGCTTTATATCGATCAAGGTCATTCGATAAAGGTTCGAAAATCGATTCGCAGGGTTACGTTCACCTTGATTTTGTAAAAAGCGACGCAGCCGATCTTTAGCTGGGGGTCATTATTCAATCGTAAGTTTCGTGACTCAATATTGGGGGAAAACTACAACGTCGCAAAACAAAATACATGTTTTCTTGGTTTGGGTATCAATTTAATATTATAGGCTACACCATATTAAAAAAAAAAAAAAAAAAAAAAAAAAAAAAAAAAAAAACCCTGGGCGAGATGGATGAATAACGAGTATGGAACGGAGATGGATTTTTTTTTGTTAATAAGCACCCAGTTTTATTTGTTTCCTTCTATAAAGTCGATACATTTTTTAAACCGTTTCATATTAAGTCAACGAAAATTAAATTCTGCTGTTTTCCATTGTGTCTTCACACCTAATATTCAGGAATTCATTTCTTTAAACTTTTTAAGGCAGTTTTTTACAACCAGGCACATGTTTCTATTGATTCCATATATCTTGTATTTAACAACTCGATGGTGAAAAATTGTTCAAAATTATGGTGCAGTCTGAAAACGCACATTGCCCTGCCTATCCTCATGAATTATTCCTTACATTAACGAGGAAAATTTCGCTCTCCTGAAACATATCGTGTTTCCCAAGGTACGTTTTTTCCAGTTTCACCATTGAAGTATACCTATCATTAGTAGTATACCATAGAAGTATACCTATTTATTCATAGTATACCTTGTATTAAAAAAAACAAGATAATTAAAAGTAGGCGCTTTTGCCCTGGTAAAAATTGGCAGTAGAATCTGTGTTCCAAAATACCATCGACCTACAGCCGGCTGTAAGATTACCAATAGCTTCTATAGCCGGCTAGACAATTTCTTATAACCGTTTATAGCCGATGGCGATTAAGCAACAGCCAGGCGATAAAGTGTATGCTAAACGTCACTAATTACGGATGCTAGGACTTAGTGAGTTTTCCGAATGCTGCTCTCTTTTCGGGTCGTAGTATCTTGATTTATTTTGCTAGGAAAGCTCCGTACTTTTTATGGATGCCTGTCACTACTAATATATTAGAGCGCCTTCAGTTTCGTATGATGCTGTGCAATACCTCTGGTGTGAAATAGTTGCTTCAAGCGCCGTGGCACGCTGCGGCGCGGCAGGCGGGCAGCCAGCGCGAAACGCGCATTGGCGCCTACAAACCTAACAGGGATACTTCACGCGTTGCGCAACGCGTGAAGTATCCCTGTTAGGTTTGTAGGCGCCAGTGCGTCGCGTCGCCACTCCGCTTTGTGTTAGGCTCTAATATTTAATCTGGCGGAGTCAGCGTTATTCAACTCATGATTTTGAAATGTTTGCACATCCTGTATGGATTATTCTCATTTTAATTGATGAAAAAAAATATGTATTAAAGGAAAATATAATATGTGTTTTGTACATATTGAGGTGGTTCCGTATCAAACTTAATGATTTCCAAAGCACACGAATTTCTACACAATTTCTTACATCCTTTTATAATCGATGGCGAAAAAGCAACAGCCAGGCGATAAAGTGTAAAGCCCGGCAATAGGAACTATAGCCCGGCTGCATAATTTTTTATCGCTTCGTATAGCCCGGCCGTATGATTTTCTCCGCATTCTACAGCCAGCTATATGATTTTCTGTAGCCTTCTTTAGCCGGCTATAAGAATGCCTATGGTATTTTGAAACGCAGCGCTTATCGCCAATTTTTACCAGGGTGACTTTAAAAAATCATAAATTTGTTAAATTATCGTCATAATATAATACATACTTTATAGCAACGTTATCTTTTCTTCGTATTTTCTCCAAAAAGGGAAGCTGAACTCAACTACTGGGTAATTTCCACTGAAAACTCAAATTTAAATTTTTGGAGTCCACTAGAAAGACACCTCCGAGGGTCCCTTTTTTCGATGCTGCATAGTGGAATCGTCGGGAGAGGTCGGGCATGACATTTATGACTAAAACAGCACATTTTGACGTTTATTTCATCACTTTGTAAGGGGCGTCTCTCTTAAAGGATATTTTACGAGAAAGCCAGAGGGGCCAATTTTTAAACTTCTACGTTCCTTATTTACGAGGATACAAGCTTTTAAAGTTTCCACATCATGCAGAACCTCACCCACTTCCCTCTATCCACGCGTGTCCCGGAGACGAATGTAAAAACGGTACATGAAGCGAGTCTGCGCCCGACAGACGAATGAAACGCGCTCATTGATGAACACATCCACGGTCCAATCTCGACGAGGATCCAATCCGCGGAGCAGTCATTCAACTGGTGACCAAAAAACCGCCGAAGTTAAAACTTGGAGCGGAACTGGACCAGGGGCGGACTCCGCCGGGGCCCGCGAGGCTGCTCCGCTCCGGCTGCGAAATTTGTTCGAGGGAGTTCGCACAAGTTTGACAATCGATTGAAAAGTGTGAAGTTGGCCCCGGCAAACGCATTCCGCTTGTTTAACCGTTTTCATTCCGACTCGAGACTGACATTGTTTCGGGAGGAGTTAAATGGATTTCCCGTTCTTTCGCAGTGGAGCACACTTGCGCTCGGCTGGAGCCCGTCCTCCCGTTGCCGCCTCGTCCGCAAAATTTTACAAAATTCATCCCTGCGAACCCTGCAAAATTTCACAAAGATCTCGAATTTTTTGGGAATTGGACAGAAATTTATATAACCTTCGGAAGTCAGTGTAAAATCTGTTCCACGCTACAAGTTAAGAACTAAATTATCGCGGAGAATTAATTGAATTGCATTTTGCAAAATGTGACCAGGAGTATTCCAATGTCGTTGAGATTGTGCAAATTTTTCACATTGCAAATATAAACTGATGATTTAAACAAGTTTCAACTTTAATCCCAATGAACTATAATTTCAAGACAAAAATTACCATTTTAAATGTAATTTTTAGCGTGTTTTCAGTAATTGTATCGCAAAGAATGTACGTTCCACAATCTTAGCAATCGGGTTGCTCTTGGTTCCTTTTTGCAAAATGCAATCCAATTGAGGTGCTTGGAGGACAAGTGGATAAGTGCGGTTTTTGAGAAAATTAAGGTATTAATGATTTCAACTAAAACTAGTCTTAATATATGATCTGTGAAAAATTCACTGCTAAAATCCAATTTTTAAGTATCAAAAAGTGAGTTTGAGTTTCCTTTCCGCCATAAAGATCCATATAGTTTTGAATGAACCATATTGAGCCTTCTTCAGAAAAGAGACTGACGATGGAAACTATGCGCACTACATATTTCAAAAAAGTATTTCAGCAAAAGCCAAAAGGCCACCATGATAATAAGTGAAGCACTTTACTTCATCCACGCAAGTACGGAAATGAGTGGGAAGTTCGGCAACCCCATTTGACGGACCCAGATAAGTAATTACGTGGGAACAGATCTGACTGAGGAAACGCAAGCAGAGCACACAGAGGAAACGGCAATGTGCTTTGCAGAGGAACAAAACGGGACGAACTGTCTTGAACGTTCCAGCGTCTAACGGGTAAATAAGGGATCATTAAAGTTGAGGGGCGTCGAAAGAGTGTGCTCTCAACACCAAAATTGCTCCGAACTGTAAAAATAAAGCGTTCAAACGGAGCATCATGCTTAACACGCGTTCAACTCTTCAAAATAAACCGCTGACGAACCCTCCGCACTCTTCCCCGAAGAATCGCAGTCTCAACGGCTCCTGCCATGTTAAACAAATTGTAACACCTCGTAAAATCAGGCAACGGTAGTTTTTGGACTTTGCGGCGCCTGCAAACGTGTTTAATTTTTTTGGTTAAATACGCCTGAGAGTCTTTAAAATGTAATGAAGCCTTGAGTGGGTTTTGCGAATGCTCCTCCCCATTTCTGCGCTCCTATAGCAGCACCGATCCGAGACCTCTCGCCCCCCCCCCCCCCCGTTCCTCAGAATCCAATGCGTTCGGATCATACATATAATGTAAAACCTATCATATTGCATACAACAAAAATAATACAAAAATTTCAAAACAGACCATGTAGATACGTGTTCATCCACTGGCAACACGCCCTTACTCTACAATAACGTAAAAATGACGTTATTGATAAAAAAGCAAAGAAAAGTGGTTTGTTACAGTTTTTGAATGCCCAAAGATTCAAATCAAGTGTATCGCTTTGAGTTCTGTGGTTCAAAAAAACGCAATTTTGAGTAAAACCAAGCAACTTATTCTTTAAAGCACTAGGAACAATTTTTCGGCGAAATGTCAAATCCGATTTATCGACCGAAGTAGACGAAAATCGGTTCTCTAGAAATATTGTTCCTTCGTTGATCACGTTCTCTTCTCCCAGAGATGGTCGCACCTGCTTGCTTAAAACTACTCGAAAGGTGTGGAGATTAAAATACACGACCGTGCATGTGTGTTGCAGGCAATTACCAATCAACTAACGGCAAGTTCCAATCTTTTTATGATGACTAAAAAAATTAAAATATTCAAAAGTAAAGAACCAATATTGAAATTACCGACTATCATTCTTGGAATTTCAAGCGGAAATTTTTGTTTTATTGTACGCATGGTTTAAGACCACCAGCTAGCACACTCTCGAACACGTGCTGTGAGATCAGTGAACTTAGTTGGGTTGGGTTCGGATAGGCAACTAAACTAACTGCCCGGCAAAGCGGATGGTATCACTATGCTTTGAAGGCGCTCGGTCGTGTTATTGAAGTTCTTCAGACCAATGTGCACTACATCGATGCGAATTATTGCACTTGATGAATAAACACGCATGCTGCTTGCGGGAAGCAGACAATACATAATACAGGGTTGCCACAGGATTTAGAAGATGAAATTACCTGACATTCCTTTGATTTTCCTAACACATTTTGGAGAAATTTCCTGACAACTAAAGATAACGCCAGATGGTTATCAAGACATTATTAGTAGTAATTTTCAGGGTAAATGTGTTGTTCGGAACGTCGAACTCATTCTAGACAGCAAATAAAGTGACCCAACCATTTTTCCCTGACATTTTTGTCATTTTCCCTGACTTATTAAAATTCCCTGACATTTCCCGGTTTTCCGGTATTCACTGGCTGTATCAACCCTAATAATAAAGTGAAACACCGCAAGAGAACCTGCAGTGCTGAAATGCGCTGAATTGTCCGTTAGTTATGACGGCGCGAATACCCCAACCTTACCGACAGAAGAGGGAGGTTATCGGGGCAACCAACAACGGTCCGATCGGTGCACGTTGGCTGGCGGCCGGATCCTCGGGGTGGCTGGGAAAATTGTCATCGTAAGCGAATAAACACCAAAATTCGCGGAGAAATGAAATTCTGAAGCTCCACCCCCCCCTCCCCCCGCCGACCGCTGCACCAAGCTCGGCGGTGCAGTGCAGAAATGGCAGCAGCGTCTGGGCCTCGGCGTACGGTTACAAAAGAAAATAACTTCTCTTTCCGAGTCAGTGAGCGCAAATGCCGCTGAGCGAAGTAATTTTTGGGAAATGCTCCGTGCGCCCCGCCGCCAAACTCCTTCGAATCTCCGAGCTTTTGCGACGGCGATGCTAAATGACAGAAAGTGTGGAGAGAGCAGAATTGGCACTACGAGGGTACACTAATAAAAGTATTTGTGTTCTCCGGTTACTTTTGGTTAATATAGGAAAGAAACACAAACCAACATTTTTGTGTTGATTTTAGTACAGTTTGCGGTGAATTTAGCACAGAAAACAATAAAGAGAGAGACTGATTAAATGCCTTTCTCCGATTGCGACGTTGGTACCTATTCATTACTCGTTTTTCATCACATTTCATCAACGAAACTACCCGGCATTTTCTCTTGAGATTGTCTAACAAAGGTTCGCGCATGGGCGCCTACAAACCTGCAGGGATACTTCAAGCATTGCGCAATGCGTGAAGTAGCCATTTAGGTTTTAGCTGGGTTTAGTAGATAGTCTAAGAATATCAACACAAATTGTCCTTTCTTTACTTCTTTCCTACTTTTCAGGTCTTTTGAAAATTACAGTAAATATTTGATTCGAAACCACACGATTTTAAATTTGATAGAATTGCCAGGCAAGATCTCAGGGCTTTGCGGGTACATATTGTCACCTTCCGGCCAAGGTATCATACAAGCGCCATGCCACGTTCCAAAAATTCCGCTGCCATTTTATTTTTTTCACAGAGAAATTGTGCAACGAAGCTGTCCGAAAATTTCGCTGAATTTTCTTTGTGCTGCCGGTAGAACTCAGTGAAATTTTCGAACGGATTCACCCAACAATTTCTCTGTAAAAAAAATAAAGGGGCGGCGGAAATTTTGAAATGTCTAATGGCGCTTGTGATACTTCGGCCGGATGATGACGATATTGCAGCAGTGCGGCTGAGCCGGCGTTGAGACGGTGGCAGGACGCAGGAAGTGGGGTGGGGGAGCATCGCCTCTGTAGAGACAGAAGGCTCTCATCGGAGTTGATATCAAATAGAACAAGAATTGTGCTCCGGAGCCGGCTGCTGCGCTTTTCCAGTCGCACTCCGAGCGCCGAGCCGAGCTTCCCGGCGAGCTTTTCAGCGGAGGCGCGGGCGCGGCACCGCAGACCCGAGCTCGCGCTAATTAACTTCAACTTCCACGAAGATCGCGGAAAGTTAGCCGGGGGAGTCGTTCAAGGTGTGCACTCTGACGGAAGGAGGCGGTGTTTGGAACTCTTACGCTCGATCGCTTCCCCGAAAAGAAAAAAAGAACTATTGTCGTGAAAACGGGCGAATACGAAAAACGGAAACTTTCTCCCGTTTCTGGGAATATTTTGATGACGAACCGAGGAATCAGTGGTTCAGTGGTGATCACTGAGTCACCTCCCGGCCAAAGTATCACAAGCGCCATGCGACGTTTAAAAATTTCCGGCGCCATTTATTTTTTTACGGAGGAATTGTTGGTTGAATCTGTTTGAACATTTCACTGAATTTTGTAGGGAGCACAAAGAAAATTCAGTGAAATTTTCGGACAGCTTCTTTGAGAAATGTCTCTGTAAAAAAATGAAATGGCGGCGGAGATTTTTAAACGTCGCATGGCACTTGTGATACTTTGAGCGGAAGGTGACGATTGATAGCAGCGTGATGCGAGTCTCTTCTCTGTGAAGAAATCTTTCCTTGTAGCAAATTCCGTCAAAAGCCAAGCTGCGCGCTGATTATTGATATTGACGGTTAAAGCTATAGACAATTATGAAAGAGGGAACTTGGAATTATATCCTATGGATGGAAGCGAGTGATCCTGATGGAAAAAGGAAGTAAGTAATAGACTAACCATTAGTAATCCACAAGAGACAACCAAGTCCATTATTTCCCCTTTTTGTCCAAAAGAACCATCCGTTTCGCCCAACAGGATCGCCTCATCTTCCGTTTGTCTTCATGTCTATTGCTTTGTCTATCAAATTCAATAATAATCAGCCACTCTTAATTTCACTCAGCGATTTAATACGAAAACAGGGTGTGAACTAAAATGTATTTTTGGCTTTTCATGATTTTTCCTGCTATTTTAAACGAGAATTCCTGAGTTTATGCGCGACAAAATTGATGCTTGTTAGATTTAAAAAATCAACACATTCAATACATATATTAAATGAATCAAAAGTTGAAAAAATGCTTGAAAACTGCTTAGAGCACTCAGAATTTCCTGAACCATGATCGATTTTCCTGATTTTTCCTAATAACATCGAAATTCCATATATTTTCCAGTTTTTCCTGATCGTAGACTCCTGTAAGATTACCACCGCGTTAAAAATACAACGATTGTAGCGATGTTAGTGACAACCGAAGCGATTTCCACGGCCTAATTTTTCAGATACGACGAGCCTGGAAAAATACTGCCCGGAGCGTTGTGCGACGCAGCCCGCGGAAGTCGATTGAGCAGGTCGCGGTCCCGTCTGTCTCGCGCTGCGCATCCACTCGTCAACCGGGTCGGGCTCGGATGAATAATTGGATTTAATTGCCTGAAAATCTTAAATCGTTAATTGTCAGCGCGAATTTTCTCAGTCGCGCGCAGTTTCCCAGCACCGCCGCGCCGCACCGCACATCTCCAACTTTTCCCCCTCCCCTCCTATCGCCCCGTTCCACCACCAGAATCCAGTTCCATCCGTATTTCCACGCCACTTCTCCTTCATAGTTGCCGAATTGTATGATAAAATACGTATACTCTGCCGTGCTAAGGAAAAACGCCGTATGAGCCTTCAGACATTGCCAAGTTTCCTTCGATATAAACCGAATTTACTGGGAAAATTTGAATATTTTCCCCCAAAATTTTCTGACAATTTTGCACGCAATTTAATCTAAAATATCTGAAAATTAAAAAGAAAAATGTGCATAAATATGGTCAAAAATACATGTCTTATCAAGGGAAATTTGGCAAGTCTCGAATGTTCATACGGCGTTTTTCCTTAGCACGGCAGTACTTTCCATAAAGAGTGCATGAGCTTCTTTCAGGCGGAATCTGGCAACTGAGCGCCTTCAGTGCAGAAACTGTCAAAGCTTGCAGTTTTCTCCGGCGAGGCTTTATTCCGCGCCTCAATCGCGCGGAGCATTATTATCTTCTCGTCCTGGTTTTACCCCAGTTTTGTACTTCTTTTCATTCTTCCTTTTTTTTCAGTTTTAAGCCACCACAATAATTGTACGTCGTCACGGTATCGCGAGCGTCAGTTTTATCGAAACTGAGATGTTAATGGTTTCATGTTGCGCGAGGACTGTCATGTACGAAAATTGCAGATTTTCGTTAAAAACAAGTCGTTTAAAACGCGCACAAATATTTTTTGAGTCAAAGGAGGTCTGAGGAGAGTAGGGTGTCAATAGAATGTTTAACTTCTTTCATCCTCTGATAATACCCCATTTTTTCTGATTTCCGGAGAAAAATTCGATGACAAAAACTCAGGCCTTGCTTTGGATTTTCCTCGAAATTTTCTTAGAGGACCCCATTTTCTTCTAAAGTTCGATAAAAGTATCGATTATTTAATATTTTGACCACTTTTACAAAGTTAAGGCAGATCGGATTACAGAGTATACAAATGAAGTGATGTCGTACCGAAAAGAAGCTAAATTCTAAAATTGTGTGTTCCCACATGAATTGTTGAAAAAATGACTTGTTATTTCAGCATAATTTTTTATCCTTGATTTTCGGCTATTTTCAGTCATAGGAGGTTTCCCTCATCAACCACTAACCGTATAAATTTACCAAACACCAAATTTAGCGACGACATAGAGTGTTTTTTAAACGTTGGATTTCAAAGATTAAGTGCGAGCTCGTAGGAGGCTTAGTTTATCATACCTACATTTCTTATTTAATTTTCAAAATAAGGAACCTATACTGTTTCAAAAATTATTATTACCATTTTCCATTCTTCATAAATGATTTGAATTATTGAAATTCGATGCATATGTCCGCCCCAAAAAACTAAAAAATTGACAGGGGTTTAAAACTTAAAGGAAGAGACATTCAGAATGGGCACTATTCACGCCAATATCGTCGATTTTCAAATTTGACCAATACTGATTGAATGCCTCGCGATAAAATAACCAAATCTGCCACCTGAGGGAGTGTGCTGAACCGGAACTGAATACCAAAGTCCGCACTCGGGGAAGATAAATAGGCTGTGTTTATCAGGACTGAGAGCGTCAGGGCGGAAAGGGAGCAATAATAATCCACCAGATGGCTGAGCAACTTTTTACTGCTGTTCCGAAACTTATCCTCGCCGGGAACTATGTTTTCTTCGATCGACTTCAGTCATTTTTTAAGGACGACGCGTCGTCTCCGTCTCTAAGCTTCGATCCAAAGCAGTGGCGTGGCGTGCTTAGCGATATATCGATTGTTATGCCATTTAACCCTATGGAGAAGGATCGATAGACAGGGTGTTCGCAGCGAACACCATAATAATAGATTCTTTACCACAGGTTTAAATGACATAACAATCGATATATCGCAAAGCACGCCACGCCACTGATCCAAAGCTCCTAAGACAAAAGAGCGGACATTAAAGAGAACATTGTTTAAAAAATGCGTTCGAATGCAGAAATTGTGCTCTTTAAAGCGACACTATTGCTGCGAGCCTTTCGAAGTAATTGAAAAGTTCTCGCCTCGCGAGGAAACTCTACTTTTTATCACTGCGCCCCGTCCTTCAATCCGGGGATCCCTCCATTTGATGTTTTATGTCTATCGCATTTTGTTTCAAATTCTGTTTCTTTTCATGCTCTCGTAAATTTTTTATGACTTTCGGAATTTGCCCGAGTTCTCTCCCTCTCGCGTCTCCGTAGTCTCCGGCGCATCCCTATTCTTTGACTTCCCTTTCCGGTTGCATGAGTCATGACGCGGTTTTGTTCTCGAGCACGATAATGTCCTCTTGAAGAGGAACCGCAACCAGTGGTGATTCTCGCAGATTGGCAATACCGCAGTTTGTCCATCTTAATGTATGTAACATAATCGATATTTATCGCGGCAGGCTGTGAAGATCGAATGGATGAAGACTGATTGAATTGGAGAAAAAATATTATAACCAATTTGCAAGAATGACAGCTGCGCGTAACTACACAGGAAACTAAACGCAGCCCATACACTTCAGGTGGGAAACAGTAGACCATAATTTAATTTTCACTGATAAATGTGCTAGACTCTATTGGGTTATAGTTTTGTCATTGCACTAAGAAAACCGTGTACGTTTTCCCCCAAGAAGAACCCCGTACAATTTGTATTGTAAAGACACTAACATCAAAATTTGCAATTTTATTCGAAAATTAAAAGTCCATTCTCTCTGAAAAGTTCGTATCACTGTGCGGTGGGTTTAATTGCGAGGATTCAAAGGACGGAATGCATTCTATTCTTCATTTATACTTCAAAGTAATATTCTGGGCATGGTTAGTTGCTCTACAAATTATGCTCAGCACATCGCGATACCGAAACTGAGGCAGAAAGGATACTCACACCCCATACCTGTGCGCAATTATTTATGCCTAAGATAATTTTTTCTGGCAAAACAAAGAATTGAAAACGCCCTGCCATTTGAATCCTCGCAGAAAAGCCCGCCGTTGCTGCCGCGACCGCGCTGCGGGTGAAGTGCAAAGGGTGAGCGTTCGGACAGTCAAAACGCCTTCAATCTCGTGCGTATGCAACACGGACATCCATAGAGCCCGAATAGTTGCATCCAGGAGTTAATAAAAAATTTGAATAGTTGACGTCCCGTTCGACATGTGCAGTATGTGTAACCTCTGAAATTGAAGGCAATTACGGATTTCTTTCTGCCAAACGTAACTATAAACAAGTGGGAAAGATGAGGTGTGCTCCTTTTGGGAAATGTAAAAGCGGGATATTAAATTCTGTCAAACGGAACTATGTGCCAAATGAATGCGGCACTCATGAGCCATGGGCATGTGGCAAGAGCGACGTGGACAGGGCTCATGAGTCAAAGATGCCCAAGGACGACCGCGGCAGCAACCTCGTTGCCGCTGACGTCACTGGCACTTAAGATTCCCATTCATCCTTACGCCCCGAGAATTAATAAGCCCACTCCTTCTTTCTCACCTGCCTTTCGTTTCGTTTTGGCAGGGATACGTCCAGTTAGAAGTATTCGAAGCTTTTTCCATGTACTTTCTATCAGGAATACATCCACTTTTCAGTATAAAACGCCAGTGTTCAGTTGGCTGTATTTCATACGTGCAACAGACGCCTTCAAAACTTTGAAAGTAATTTTCTCAAAACGCCAGACGTTGCCAAATTTCCTTCAAAGTAGACGGAATTTACTAGGAAAATTGTGCATGTTTTTTTCCAAAATTTTCACACAGATTCATGCGTAATTTAATCTAAAATTCCTGAAAGTTCCAAGGAAAAATATGCAAAAATGTTGTCAAAAATACATGTTATATCGAAGAAAATTTGGCAACTCTCGAATGTTCTTACGACGTTCTTCCTTAGTACGATAGAATTGTGCGCGAGACCTCGGCGATATTTTCGGATCCGGGCGGCAGAGGCACGCTGCACGCTCCAACAGTCGGCTTCCGATCGCAATCGGTTCGGGAACTTTTTATGTGTTGGCAAACGTGTTGTGCAGCGAGGAGACCTCGGCATGATGCGATCCGAGCGACGGCGGTTGCTCCCCCGTCGAACTTTTGCCAACTTTTTCCATAATGGTTTATTAGTCGACCCAACTTTTCTCTTGAAAATTCATTTCCTTGACTTAAACGCAAATCGCATACGTGGAGCCCCACTTCTCATAAATTCCTCAATTTTACACTCGAGCATGCGACGATTACGCATTGTGCAAGAGTGGAGAGATCTGTTGAGCCACGGGAGGTATTTTGCGGTGGATTCAACAGTTAAGAGCGATGATTTCCATCGGATTTCGAAAGATTCCGAGCTAATTGGAGTGCTTGTCTTGTTCATCTCACCGCGTTTTCATGGGAACCGAGTGATTTGATTCCTTTCTATCGAGCATTTCAAGTATTTCAGTTCATCGATGGTTGGTTGATTGGTAAATGCAATTATTTGAAGGCTCCTTGACAATTAAAAGTCATTAACACCTTAAAAAAGATAGGATGAAACTGAATATCGAGGGCAAATGAATACTATAACTGAAGATTTTGGCAAAAATGAGTTAGTGACTGTGTCGCATTCTACAGTATATAAAATACGCAAGCTGATGATGTTAGTTGTTTTCCAATTCTGTAGGGGACCTTTTAACTGCAGACCTTGTTTATTTGGTCCACTCAAAATGTTTCTAGACAAATTGTGAGAACAAATAGCTGGAATACTCTAGCTTTGCTCGGAGATTCTCAAGCTCCCAAAGATCCAGAAATTATCAATAGCTTGATCGACTATAGAATCGTCCTCTGAAGGGTCAAGAAACGTTAAGAATACAGCCCCTAACACAAATTGGACTGCGTTTAGCAGAACGGAACCAAGCCACATCAGCTACTGCCAAATTTCACTGGGCAATTTTTTTTTAAAAAAGAGAACGTCTGTGCGTGTTCCTTTGAAAATTTCATGGAATTTGTTTCGGACTGTGTAGAAAATTCACTGAAATTTGCACAAAACTCCGCACAACAGTTTTCATGTAAAACATGAAATTGCCCAATCAAATTTGGCAATAGTTGCTGTTGCTTGGTTCCATTCTTCTTAACGCGAACCAATGGTGATGTTGCATGTGTGAGGAATTTGCGATTTGACTGTTGATTCTAATGTAAAAGTTCGATAGAAACACTATGGTGCCACTGGTTTTCTCTTAAAACAACTCCCGCAAGTTCAGAATAAACCCTCAAGTTGAGGCCAAAATGGAGGGGATATCCCACGCTATCCTGAGAGTCCACCTCTACACCAAGACAAACTCTCAATGCAAAGATAGGGAGCAAATACATTGACAGGGCTGCCACTTTATTTGGGAACTCTAAGACTGAAAACACGGTATCCCTGCTAATATATTTGCTCCCTATCTTTGCATGGAGAGTTTGTCTTGATGTAGAGGTCGACTCTGAGGGTAGCGTGGGATATCCCCTCCATTTTGGCCTCAAGTTGAGAGCTTTTTTTGAGCTTGAGAGATGATTTCAGAGAAAACCAGTGGCACCATCGTGTTTCTCGCGAACTTTTACATAAGAATAAAAAGTCAAATCGCAAATCCCTCTCACATGCAACATCTCCATTCATGATCGTGCAGGGAGCGTTCCTCGACCCGGCAATCCTGCGGAGGATTTCCATGAAAGAGAGCTCATCGCTTAAAGGACGAATGTGACACTGGAGCTCGCGGCGAAGATCCTGTAAGTTAAGACGGAGATGCGACGGAGCGGGAATTAACAGCGTAACGCAGCCAACACCTGGAATACATTTCGCACGAGTCAAACGTCAACCTTCGTGGTCCGCAGTTGGCAATTGACGTGTGACAAGTGACGGGCCCGCGACGTCGCGTCGTCGTCGTGTCAAGCGATGATTGTTCGCGCTGCGTCGGTGCTCACCGTGCACCACACCGGAGTCATCGGTGTCATCGGTGTCACCGTATCTCGTGTCCGAGACCCATGCGCGGCGCCTCTTTGCTTGCTCTTAATCGCGTCTTTCCAGTTTCCACTTCTCTCCTGATGGCATATGGGTAAAATTGGACGGATTCTCACGGAGAAAAAAACTTCTTTCGTGGGACCCGAAGGTGAGGTCGTATGGATCTCTGCAGTTTTCGGGTCACGTATCTAAAGACTTGAGGTCCAGCTGCCGAAGTTCGGGTCACACATCTGAAGTACTCCGGTACATACCGAAGTGCCTCGATGTCAGACCCGAACTTCGGCAGCTCGACCTCAAGTTTTCGGATGCGTGATCAGAAAACTTCAGGGATCCATATGACCTCAACTTCGGGTCCCACACACGAAGTTTTCTTCTTCGTGTATCCTTGAAAAAATTGGAGGCGAATTTCAGCTGTGGTGTGGTGCCATTCTCTGTGGGGTAAATCAGCGTAGCCAATTTCATGTCGAGGTCAACAATCTACTTACTAAAGATAGGGTTACTCTATGCTACGCCAACGGCGAATTTCGTAGGGAGCAACAATTAGGTTAGGACGAGGATAGTAGATTTCCACGGTTGCTGAATAAGAACTGTACCAAATCAGAATTTTTCATATAGTACTCTACCTTATCAGGGTAACACATTGACACCATGGTTTCAAGTTTTAGGAGATGGCCATCATTGACCATGGAATGGCAAAGGAAAATGAGAAAAAGTTTCAAGTAATGATTTTGATTTTAAGGAGCTACATACAAATAGAGCTTGTGCTGAGATGTTTAAACTTTGCGATGGATATACCCGCCCTTAGAGGTTCCTAATCGACTTGTGACAAATTAGACCTTTGACAAACCCTCTTCATATAAATAGACACGTCTTCTTTAATAAAGTTAAACTACTCCTCACCTTCGAGCGCGCGCCTATAGATGGTAAACTATGAAAACGAGGAGAGCTATTAGCCAAGTAGTCTGTTTCGTGTAAAAAAGAGGGAGATATTCGAATTAGTGGGGGATTAATCGAGGAGCTTGGAGGACAAGGCGTAAAAGTGCAATTTTTGCTACTTCGAGCACATGTTTTAAGTCGCGAAATTACAAGAATCTTCATGGCGGAAAGAAAGTTCAAACTGACTTGAATCTCAAAAATTAAAATTCGGTATCGAATTTTTTACAGAATATGTATCAAGACTAGTTTTACTTGAATTCATTCATACCTAATTTTTTCAAAAACTGCAGTCATGCACCTTGTCCTCCAAGCCTCTCAATTATTCACGATGTTTCAAAACAATTAAAAGAAAACTTTTTGATACTTGAGTTATGCGTCACAAACTAAAGCCTGGCAACAAGGTTGTTTTAAGGTTAATCAACAAAGCGGGGCACAAAGTAGGGTGGAAAATGGGCCCATTAGGCTATATTAAAAGTGTCTTCTCTTATTTTCTTCACACTCAGCGTGATCAAATTGGATTAAAATATTCTAATTCATGTTTCCGAACGTGAAAGGGGCCGATAAACGCTTGCCCGCGTAATAAATGACATGAAAGGGATTACGTTACGTGGAACGCGGAACGGCAGAGGTAAAAACACCTTGCGAAATGACCCCCACCTCAAAGCCCGCTCAAAATAAATATACTACGTGATAAAAGTCCCCACCCTTACCTGCAAAGGTGAAAAGTCGAACCTTTGCTCTCCGGCCGCGGCCGTTTGAACTTGGGAGTTTTCCGATCGTAAATCTCGCCGTCTCGACCTTCGTGTTGCATTAATTTTCTGCTCTGGAAACATGCAAATTAAACGTTATGGTCTAGACTCCGCCGGAAAATTGCTACATTTTCTTGTGAAACTTGAAGCACTCCTGCTAACTTATAAAACTGTTACAACCTCCGTTGCCAAAGAGGCACTCTACACTAGGTCTATGAACGGTAGTGTGGCGTGCTTTGCGATGTATCGATCGATCTGCCATTTAAGCCTATGGAAAAGGATCGATGAACAGGGTATTCGTCATTCGATATGATATCGAACCCTTGGTTCAAATGTGAACAAACCTAGAACCTTGTTTCTGATTCGCGCCCTTTGAGCCATGGTGGTAAAATGCGTCCAAGTGTTTCTTACAATCGAAAGTTCTCGTGTTTAATGAGTCTTTGAATGAATTATGACCGGTCAATGACTAAATTTCAATAAATTAGCACAATTAACTCATAAAGAATTCTTACACGAGGTTACGTTAGTTTGTTTTGATTTTAACCAAGAGTCCGATATTATATCGAATGACGTTGTCACTATAAATCAGTCTATGTTACTACAACTATTGCTCTGCCGACCAGTGGCATGGCGTGCTTTGCGATATATCGATTGATCTGCCTTTAAAACCTATGGAAAAGAATCGATGAAGAGGGCGCTTGTAACGAAATCCTCATAAATCGATATTCCTTACCATAGCTTAAATATCAAAAATCGATCATTCACGTCTCGCCACCGGCTATAAACGAGAGTTAAGTATATATCACCTCTAAGATTAGAGACGAAGATTTTGACATAATGCTGTTAGTCATGGTGCTTAATTCTTTAAAAACAAAAATATGGAAATACTCATTATGAGAGGAAAAACTCATTTAGAGTAAATTTTCTTATTTTTAAATATACTTTACTTTTTAATGAGTATTTCTGTTTTTCCAGATTGAAGCTCCGTAGTTATGGCTTCATGTCTTGACGATAAACCTCGCTTGTTTTGATTACTTTTGGAAGTTGTTCTTGAATGAAAGTGAAAACATTGGGTTTCTGAACTTAAACATAACTTCGAAAAGAGAAAAAGTCTTAGGAATCATTACAGCGTGGTAAAGATTCATCTGTATCACGTTATACGTCCTCGCGTCGTTGTACTTCTGAAAATGACAGGCTTAAAATGCGCGATTTGTGACGTAAGCAGTGAACATTCGACTTTGACAGTGCCTTCATCGCGATTTTGAGCAATTTTAGGAAGAAACAACTTTCCTTTTAGCTCAAGCGAAAGTTTGGAGCAAACCAATTCACTTAGACTTAATTATTACCACGACATCCTAGAATGTCGTCTTAAGCAAGATAAGATAGTCGTAAGTCAATTACAGGGTTTCTCCTCTTCTTCTTACAAAGCATTTTTCCCAGGGGGCGAGCGCACTTTGTCTTGCACATCTTTTGCGTTTCTTATTGCTAACTTTATCCTTCATGTTTGAGATTTCGAGAAGAACCATAAGACGGGAAAACCGCATTCTCGATAGTTCCTCGTTGCGCAAGGAGAATTGCTCATTGTGCCAAAGGAAGCTGCGACTCATATGTCGCGTAAAGCTTCAGTTACGAGCCTACTTTTTTCCGGACGAAAGGGGGAGGGGGCGTGTACCCCCTACGCCCACCCCTGGTTCCGCGTATGACCTACGTTCAGTATCAATGACCTAAGTTCGGTATCAATGACCGAAGTTCAGTATCAATGACCGAAATCTGTAATGACTTGAACCGAAAACTTTCGTGAGCCGTATGAAGGGAAGGTCGGTTGTTGTAACCACAGGGTTTTCCCCTTAGTATACATACAACTTCTCGAGTTTGTAGACTGAGGTGACAGTGCCGAACACGTAGTGGAATGATTCCGTCTGGAAATGATTAATGGTCGCCGCGGCTAGCTTCTCGCCGTCCGAGGTCGCAACACCGCTCCGAACCTCTCGGACTCATCACCTGGAGGTCATCTCCACGACTTTTATGTCCCCCCGGTTCGCCGGGAGCCGGGTGGGCCCGGCGCGACCTCAAATGAAAAGCGAGTGAAAAGGAGCGATTTGTACAAAAATAAATAGAAAATTGAAATGTCTGGCGTGCGGTGGCGAGACAAAAGCCCGCGGGGAGGGGGGGCAGAGGGGCGCGGGTGAGCGCACACAGCACCGAGAGGAACTTTGGTTGGTTGGTTAGCGGCCCGCGGTTGCCGCGGGCCCGACGAATCGACGCAATTCCCCACCAAACCACGTATCCACACGAGGTTTCCCGTTGGGGGTTGAGTGGTTTTGGCTTAGGGGGTGATGTTCGGCGTGGAATCCGGCAGCCAGGGGCCGCGTTACCGGTGCCACATTTTTCACCGTCACTCTGGTCACCCGTCCGCGCCCGTCCGCCCTGGAAAACATCGCAATTAAACTGTCCCCGGCGGAGTGCCCCGTTGCCGAATTTCCACGAGAAATTAGCGATTTCGCGGGGGAGGGGGGCCGGGGCGGCATCGCCGCGCCGAGTCGAACTCGGAGATATTGTCCGGATGTATTTAAGACTGACAACCATTCTCCGGAGCAGACGAGCGAAGTCTTTATATCTCTCCTCTTTGGACAATAAAAAGGTTAATGACCAACACCCCCTCCGCCCGGGATCTTGCCCTCACGATGGTCGTGTCGCCTTCCCGGTGTCCCTGGCCCCCCTCCGCCGACCCGGCGGGCGGGGGGCGAGGGGGTCGGTCACGGAGGCACCGGGGATTTTTGCGCTCTTTTTATTTACTCTGTTATGGAGCAACATTTGTAATGATAATCTACTGTGAGAACATCCTGAACTCTCGGCTCCGTGTTGCCACGATATTCACCGGCGAGTTGACAAAACAGGGTGTATACTGAAACAGGCTGGTCAAAAATAAGTACTTTTACAGAACTTTTTCAGTACATTCTCAAGAAATTCAGTACCTCCTCGACAGAAAAATTCAGTACTTTTTCATCGCCTCCATTCGACGAAATTCAAAACATTTCAAAAATTTGGATTTCTCACTCAAATTGAGACAAAAATATCAAAAAAATTCCGGACCTCTTGCGAAATTTCCGCACTTTTTCAGTACTTCCGGATCCCCTTTAAAAAATCGGTACTATTTCCGGACTTGTAAACACCCTGCAAAACTGAGCTTCATCCATTTAAATTTATCCAGAACAATCGATATTAATCGAGGCATCGAAAATCGATTATTTCTAATGGGTTTAAATTGTAACCAACTTGCGAGAGCCACTGATACTCGAATTGCTTACAGAAAGGGTGTCAGTGTCGTTGCTCTAAGACGCATACGTGGGGATCAGGTGTGTGGATGGAGAAAAACATTAGAGAACTCGCACTGAGGGTTTCCCGCGGCATTCCCGACTCATGATGATTGATGAGCGATGGTTTGACTGTTGAGCAATCTGTGAAGTAAAGGTTTCCTCCAGAGTCACGAGACCGAGTTTTAGCTTGTAATTGATCGTGAGCCTCAAACAATTTTATTCACTCAGGATAAAATTTCTATTGCGGCGAAGATGAGATGGGTTGGAAGGCATGCCCTACTTCGATCGATCGGAAAATTCGAAGGCCAAACGTGTAAAAAAGGAAAAAAC
This sequence comes from Bemisia tabaci, assembly GCF_918797505.1. Classification (NCBI taxonomy): domain Eukaryota; kingdom Metazoa; phylum Arthropoda; class Insecta; order Hemiptera; family Aleyrodidae; genus Bemisia; species Bemisia tabaci. The sequence continues at coordinate 16,816,849 of NC_092796.1, forward strand.
AATGACTAAAAATAAATAACCAAATCTATGGCTTGACTTCGACAATTTCTAAGCCGGCGCACAGAGGATCGAGTCAATAGGAGAGGTCGGACATTATTTGAAAATTTTAAAAGCGTATATCTTCATTAATTGAAAATGTCGATGTTTTGAAAGTAGTTTCATTGGTTTTCTTGTAAAATTGTCTAAATAAAGCACCTCTTAAAATTAAAATTGTGACAGGATAAAGGTAAAATTTTACCATTTTTGTCAAAAATATATCGTCCGCGACTTCTTCCAACTACTCGTTCCACTGTGCAGTAAGAGAAACTTCAGTCATGCGAACCGATTGTATAGTGTTCAATATCGGCCGTATTGTTCGATCCATTTAATCCCTCTCTCGGTTTTGGGAACCGTGCCTAGGTTCATGCAACTGAGCATTCAAACCAGATAGAACCCAGAAAAGACGTTTACACCCTGAGGAAAAATGGTCATATGAACAGAATCCACGATGTTCAAAATCGGCCGTATTGTTCGGTTCATGCGACCACTTTCTGGTTTTGGGAACTATATCTTTGGTACACGCAACCAAGCTTTTTTGTAGGTTCCGTCTGGTTTGAATGCTCGGTTGCGTGAACCAAAGATGTAGTTCCCAAAACCGAGGATAGACCGATATAGAGGATAGAACCGGTCGCATGAACCGAACAATATGGCTGATATCGAACACCGTGGATTCGGTCCATATAACCATTTTTTCTCAGGGTGCAAACGACTTTTCTAGGGGGTGTGAATCCGTATTGTGAGGATACCCCGGTTTCTGGGCCGCGGAAAAAACCGGCCGGCCACGCCTATGCTAAACAGGTTGTAGGCTGGCGGAGAACTTTTCAATTACGCAAATGTATCGCCTGGCTCTCCCGGCGGCGGCGGCGGAAAGAAACAAAAAGAGCAGGGAACTTTATGAGGATGCACGATGAAGAATATGCGTTTCCGGGTCCGGGGCGCAGCGGCGGCGGGGGGGAGGGGGAGGGGGCTCCCGGCGGGAACTTATTGGAAATCCGCGAGCGAGGAATGCCGCCGCCGAAACTTTCGCAGCTTAAAAAGTTGGGATACGGCGCGAGCACACTCGGCAGACGCGGCTCAGGCTCCGAGCCATATATTATGCGGCATTATCAACTTTATTTGACACGTTTTGAAATTCTCCTCGCGAGGGCTCACGGCGCCCCCCCCCCCCCCTCCCTTCGTCCCGACCCCCGGGGAATAATTAATAGCATATTGATGATAAATTAGCGGCTGGAAAAGAACCGCCAAGTTGGACCGCTTAAAAGTGCTCCCCGACTTGACGGCACCGAGTCATCGCCGCCGCTAAGTACTCCCGACTCGCAATTATTTCGTCGCTCCTCCGACGTATGGGCGTACTTAGATTTACTCATGAGCCACGGAAAACATAGCGTTATGTGGAAAACAGAGCTCACGTGGAAATCCGAGATACGCCCTTACGTCGAAAAAGCAGTGGAAAAAAAACACATTGTATCTAGAGTCCAGACTCTTGAAAACATTGACAAGAAAAAATACTCTTGATTCAATCAGATTTAAGCTTAAATCAAGCACCCAGCCTCTTAATTTGAGCGGATTTCCTTTTAATTTAAGCTTAAATCTGATCGAATCAAGAGTATTTTTTCTTGTCAATTTTTTCAAGAGTCTGGACTCTATATCCAATGTGTTTTTTTTTCCAGTGATCGACGATTTTTTCTCGGAGACGCATTATTTTGAGAGCAGCGGCATGGCAAGATTTGCGATACATGGATTAATCTGCCATTTAAACCTATGCAAAAAGATCGATAAACAGAGTGTACGCAAGGAACAACTTAATAATCGATTCTTTACCACAGCTACATATGGGGAGGTATCGATAATCGATCATTCATGTCTCGCCACTGTTCGAGAGCTTCGGCCGGTGGACGATTGTAGACCAAGATCATCGACGACGTGATAATTTAGAACTCCTCTCAGATGGACGTTTTTAAATCAAGAGAAACTAAATCCATTCTGACGTGAACCCTGAGCTCGAAAACGGAGCTCTTACATGTGTCAGGAATTTGCGATTTAAGTACTATTTCATTTGAAAAATTTTGCGAGAAACACGAAGATGCCACTGGTTTTCTTTGAAATCAACTCCGAAGCTCCCCTGGTAAAAATTGGCGATAACAGCTGCGTTTCAAAATACCATAGGAATTCTTATGGCCGGCTAAAGAAGGCTACAGAAAATCATATAGCTGGCTGTAGAATGCGGAGAAAATCATACGGCCGGGCTATACGAAGCGATAAAAATTTATGCAGCCGGGCTATAGTTCCTATCGCCGGGCTTTACACTTTATCGCCTGACTGTTGCTTTTTCGCCATCGATTATGAAAGGCTATAAGAAATTGTGTAGAAATTCGTGTGCTTTGGAAATCATTAAGTTTGATACGGAACCACCTTAATATTTACAAAACACACATTATATTTTCCTTTAATACATATTTTTTTTCATCAATTAAAATGAGAATAATCCATACAGGATGTGCAAACATTTCAAAATCATGAGTTGAATAACGCTGACTCCGCCAGATTAAATATTAGAGCCTAACACAAAGCGGAGCGGCGACGCACTGGCGCCTACAAACCTAACAGGGATACTTCACGCATTGCGCAACGCGTGAAGTATCCCTGTTAGGTTTGTAGGCGCCAATGCGCGTTTCGCGCTGGCTGCCCGCCTGCCGCGCCGCAGCGTGCCACGGCGCTTGAAGCAACTATTTCACACCAGAGGTATTGCACAGTATCATACGAAACTGAAGACGCTCTAATATATTAGAAATGGCAGGCATCCATCAAAAGTACGGAGCTTTCCTTGCAAAATAAATCAAGATACTACGGCCCAAAAAGAGAGCAGTATTCCAAAAACTCACTAAGTCCTAGCATCCGTAATTAGTAACGTTTAGCATACACTTTATCGCCTGGCTGTTGCTTAATCGCCATCGGCTATAAAAGGCTATAAGAAATTGTGTAGCCGGCTATAGAAGCTATTGGAAATCTTACAGCCGGCTGTAGGTCTATGGTATTTTGGAACACAGATTCTACTGCCATTTTTTACCAGGGTCAAAAAAAGCGCTCAAAGTTGAGGACGTAGTAGAAAGGATATCCCGCGCTAGACCCTGAGAGTCCACCTCCATATATCAAGACATACTCTCTATGCAAAAATAGGGAGCAATTTCATGAGTAGGGTTGCCGTGTCTTCAATTTTGGAGTCCCCCAATAAAGTGGCAACTCTGTTGATGTATTCCCAAAAGTACTGCACGTTTTTTTTTTTTGGACGAACGGTAGCAGATATCAAAATGCGGTTTGTGTAGTCTTAAAGACAGAGCAATTACCGATAAAACAACACAAATCCGAGCTCTCTAAGTCAAAAAATGACCAAGTTACAGGGTTTTGAAAATGGCTTCCAGAGGGGACCCCTACGGAAATTTTAGCTTCTTTTCCGGGAAAAAAACAAAGAGTTGATTGTTTTTTTTTTTAGACGAACGGTAGCAGATATCAAAATGCGGTTTGTGTAGTCTTAAAGACCGGCCAATTACCGATAAAACAAGACAAATCCAAGCTCTCTAAGTCAAAAAATGACCAAGTTACAGTGTTTTGAAAATGACTTGTAGAGGTGACCACTCCAGGATTTTTAGCTTCTTTTCTGGAAAAAACAAAGATTTGATTAATCAAAAATTCTACAGAGAAATCATCGCGATCGAATGAAGTTGGCAACATGATATCAGCCCGGACCTTGCATCCTGCGATTTTTGGTTATTCCCTACGCTGAAAAAGGGCTTAAGAGGCAGGAAATTGAACTCCATCAACGAGATAGAAAGAGCTGTTGAAACTTTCTTGAAGAACATCAGGCAAGAAGAAAAAACATGTTTGAAGAAGTGGGAAGAACGGTTGCGGCGCTGTGTGGCAAGCGATGGAAGGTATTTTGAGAAGGAAACCAGTGTCCAGTCGTCAAGTGAAGAGGATTAAATGCCAGTAATCTTGGTAAGATTGTGTAAAATTGATTTAATAAAACCAATTGATCTTGAATCTTTAAATCTTTGTTTTTTTTCCCCAGAAAAGAAGCTAAAATTTCCGTAGGGGTCCCCTCTGGAAGCCATTTTCAAAACCCTGTAACTTGGTCATTTTTTGACTTAGAGAGCTCGGATTTGTGTTGTTTTATCGGTAATTGCTCTGTCTTTAAGACTACACAAACCGCATTTTGATATCTGCTACCGTTCGTCCAAAATAAAAAAACGTGCAGTACTTTTGGGACAACCTATATTTTTTCCCTATCTTTGCATGGAGATTTGGTCTTGATATAGAGACTCCACTCTCACAACTTTGAGATGACAGAGAAAAAAAGTACTTGAGTACTTACAAAGAGAGCGAAAGAGAGAGAGAGAGAGAAAATTTTCATATTGATAAATTTAGAAAAGAAAAAGTGCCGCTTTCTAAATGGCTAGAAAAAGGCATTCATAGAGCTGAAAGACCCGCAACGGAGGAATAAGACGGCGACAGATTTCTAGAGGAGATATGGATTTTTCAGCGTCTAACTCTCGAGATGGATTCTTGACAAACTTTTATGGATATTTTTGCTGAAAACCATGACTTTCCTGCAAGTATCTCTCTTCAGAATTTCTCCTTTGAAAAACAAACATTCCGTTTGTTTACATTGCATTCAAAGAGCCCTAGAAAAAGACTAAAACTCGACGAATCAACGAGCGACAGAAACATGACAGCACTCATCTCCATCAACATAAGAACGCATTTATGCCAAAAGGAACTATGTCTCACGCAAACGCTGTGCACATAGTTCCTTTTAGCATAAACACGTCAATAAGGGCTTTAATGCACACTGCTAGAGTAGGCAGGCGGCGCGGAGCTTGTGAAATATTCCAGGGGCGAACGAGGGCGGTCAAAATAATGCGAAATCAAGGCGGTGCATTAAACTCGCACGGGAAAGTGGGTCTGAAGGATCCTTGCGGTGAGAGTGCGGGCGGATACCCCGTGAGGAAGGGGGGGGGCGGAGACGAGAGTTTTTGGTAAGCAACACACATTTAACCGAATTAAATTTAAGCGATTGCAAAATGGAATTAAAGGGAGACCCGGCCCGGCGCTTTGCTCCGCGCCCGCGGAAGTGGGGCCCGCAGGGGGGCGAGGAGTGCGGGAAAACGGGGGGGGGGGGGGGTCGGAAGAAAACTCGCTCACCTGTTGGCAGATGGGATCGTTCCCAGGAGCAGGGTTACATACTAACTATTGGGGCACCGACGAAAAGTGAACATCAATACCTTTTCCCCGACGATTCCGACGGGCCATTTCCAGACGCCTTTGCTTTGTGAGCTGGAGCTCGGGCGGGGGAGCAGGAGGGGAGCTTTGACCGTCGCACACCGTCGTCTTTGCCCTCGAAACCGGGCCAAAAGTATCCGATACCTGGAATAATTGCTCGTTGATAAAACACTTGAATTCGGGTGATGCCACATGGAAAAAGAACACACTGTATCTAGAGTCCAGACTCTTAAAACATCAAAAGAAAAAAATACTCTTGATCAATCGGATTTTTGCTTAAATCAAGAACCAAACCTCTTAATTGGAGCGGATTTATCTTGATTTAAGCAAAAATCTGCTTGAATCAAGAGTATTTTACTGTCAAGTTTTCCAAGAGTCTGGACTCTAAATCCAATGTGATTTTTTTCCAGTGCATGTAAAATCGTATGTTTCAGGAAGAGGCTCCACTCGTGGAATCCTGAAAATTGGAAAGTCTTGAGCATGGATATCGAATATGACTAATGCACAGTGTGGTGCCTGTATTTAACAATTAAGGGAAATTCATGTAAACAAGTATGCTCAAGCTCTTATAGCGGGAAAAGAGAAAACACTATTGCTCTCCTTCCTGAAATTTTCTTAGAATGACGCCGTTGCCTTTCGCCGTAAACGATCGCAAATGAACATGAGTTTGTCTTAAAAACATTTGGACCGCGTTTAGACAGAAAGGAACCAAGCCACATGAGCTATTGCCAGATTTAACGGGACAATTAAATTTTTTACTAGAGAGCGTTTGTGCGGAGTTGCTTTGAAAATTTTAAGGAATTTGCTTCGTACTATGCAGAAAATTCACTGAAATTTGCATAAAATTCGCTTAACAGTTTTCTTGTAAAAAGTGTAATTGCCCGATTGAATTTGGCAATAGCTCATGTGGCTTGGATCCTTTCTGCTTGACGCGGTCCAATTTTAAGAGTGTATTTTGGCCAAGTTCCCAGGTGGAAGACGGGGGTGTGCGGCCTTTGGCCGGCGGGAGGAGTGGAAATTGGATCTTATTGAATTATTCCACGTCATCTAATCCTTGACGGTGACCCCTCGGCCCTCGCTGCCGAACGGCGCCCGGCGCGGGGGGCTCACGGGGTGGGTTTTTCGGGGCGTGTTGGTGACCCCGCGGGGTGGGGGCGGGGGCGGAGGGGGTGGCGGTATGATTTTTCCGAAGCAGAGCTCCGTCTCCGTCTGATATTAATCCGCGGGCACGTCTCACCTGTCTGCAGAGTCTGCTCGCTCGCCCAATTCCCCGCGTCGAAGCGCACGTCCGGGCTTGACGCCTCGACCTGTGAGCCGGGTCCATCGGACGTCGTTCAGCCGTGAATCGTACATTCGCACAATCCCTGGCTTACGTCAAAACTGAGATGGATTCTTTTCGCTTGGCGTTTAAGCGATAACCAAAAGGCAGCTGTTCTCCGATTTTGATAGTGTTGAGCAGCTTCAAACCTACACTGGGCCTTTTTGAGCGTACTATCGGTTTTTTTATGCACTGAAAAAAAATTACGGGCTATACAGACATACCGTCCGTCCTGGGACCAGAACCAGACACCTAGGTATGGTTGATCCAAACACACTTTCGGCAGAATTAACCATACCTCTGGCTGGTGTCATTAGGCACTCTTATAACTGGCGCCACAATCAGCCAAGAGTATGGTTGGGATTGTGATACTTTCTTTCCCTTGAGGACCCTTCTAGTCGATTCATTCAACATCCCATGCACCTGATAATTAGACGTATTTATGCCAAATGGAACTAAGCGCAAGTGGAAAGATGGAGTGTGCTCGTTAATGGTCGGGCCATAAGAATGAATGGGAGTTTTAAAGCGCCAGTGACGTCAGCGGCGACGATTGAGACGCAAAACGAGCTCGTCGTCGGGGCGCTTTAACTCATGAGTCCTGTCCACAATGCTCTTGTCATATGTCCAAAGCTCACGACTTAGCGGTCAGTTCCTTTTGAATTTTGATTTAATGTCATACCCACTTTTCCATTTTCTCAAAAGGAGCCACATCCACTTTTACATTGTTTCTTATCCACCTTCCACAAGCACTCCCCCACTTTCCGCTTGCACGTAGTTCCTTTAGCAGAGATATGTTTAGTTGTGTCCAAGTAAGGAATATCACTGCAGACGCATATACCGTCACGGTCTGTCACAATTCGACTTGGGCGCCGGGATTTGTGGATGCGGGTGGACTCGCGGCGCGCCGTCTGGCGGGCGACGTCCGCGGCTGGAAATGACGCGGGAAATGGGAGAAGGAAATTGGCGCTCCGCATCGGCCGGCGCTCGGGCTGGGAGTGGACGCACGAGAGCAATTTTAAAATGATCAAAAACAGTTAGAGCAATGATTAGATCTCCTCGTTCTCATCGTAATATTCTTGATTGCATCCAACGCCCTCGCCCATGCTTTTATGGCTTTCCATTTCCTCTCCGTCCTTGCCTTACGTCCTCTCCTTCCTCTCTGCACATTAGCCTCCCGATGCAGATCTTCCTGTAGGCCTCGTCCTCATTTGTTTATGACTCATTTTGGAGATCGAAAATTATCCCCGAGCCCTCCCTCGAGCCCCGCGATTTGGGGCTCCGCCCTGGGGACAATTCTTGCGAGTTGGTAACTGGCCTTGCGATAAATCGATTGATCTGCCATTTGAACCTATGGAAAAAGATCGATAAACAGGATCTTCGCAACAAAGCCTTAATAATCGATTCTATACCATAGCCTCAATTGGGGAAACATCGAGAATCGATCGTTCACGCCACGCCACTGGTCAATGATGCCTCAGAGCACCCACGAAGTTGGAGAGAGTATTCTACCGTGCTAAGGAAGAACACCGTATGAGCTTTCAGATGTTGCCAAGTTTTCTTCGGTAAAAACCGAATTTACTGGGAAAATCGTGAATATTTTTCCCCATGCAAAAATTTTAGACAATTTTGTACGCAATTTAATCTAAAATATCTGAAAATTTCGGACACAAATGTGCACGAATGTCGTCAAAAATACATGGTTTATTAGGGGAAATTTGGCAACTCTCGAATGTTCATACGGCGTTCTTCCTTAGCACGGTAGTCTTAGAGTTTCAGGTTTTTCAGGCGCAGGCTGACAGTCGAATAAGGCATTTGGACAAATTCTTACACTGAAAAAAAAAATTCTTGAGATATTAATTTGACTTAAAGCGTCGTTTTGTGTCGACAAACTTTGGTTTTTTTTTTTTGAGTTGAAGAAATTTCGTTTCGGTATCGTTTTTTTTAACTTAAACTTAACGATAGAAAAACGAAGCTTTTTTTACTCAAACAAATTGATGTTGAGTTCAATCCGTACGGATTTAACTGGAAAAAAAAGAAAAAAAAAAAAAGCCCAAAGTTTGTCGATATTAAACGACGCTTCAAGTCAAAATAATAACTCAAGACAAATGTTTTTCAGTGAAGAAAAATCTTCGTTCCTTCGAGGTGAGGGCGTACCTTGGTTTTCCGCGGAATTTCCACCGCACAGAATAAATTGATCCGTCCTATGAACGATTCGCAAAATTAAAGTCCCGAATTTCAGCGTAACGCAATTTTCGAGCCCCTCAGTAGCATCATTCACTATGTCTTGGTTCGTTAGTTTGGTCCTTCAAAAGTGTCAGAAAATTCCGGGAAAATTTCTCCCTTTAGATACGTGAGTCACTCGGCAAAATTGAAATAGAATCTTCGAGTAAAATGCAGCGTCACATCTGAGGAATTCTTCAATGTACCCTCCGAGAATGAAGCTTTGACAAGACACTGCGTATCTAATTAAATCTCGTTTCCTTTAATCAAAGAGTCAAAGGATTCTAAGGCTTCTGCGGAAGTTGCCTCGGAAGGGCCCTTGATTGAAAATGAGGCACCAAACGTCGATTTAAAGCTGGCGCGATTTTTACGGTGAGCGGAGTGACTCATTCTCGAGGCAATAAATCCGTCCATTCTGTGAAATTAGAGGTCAGAGAGAAAGGAGAAAAACTGAGGAGAAACTTACCACCGGCCGAGATGAATCCAAGCATTCTTCCGACGGGTTCTCATCTGAAATCAAAAGCGTAATATTTCAGCAAGTTTTAAAGGGTGATACAATTCAAAATATAATGTGTTTCATGGATCCTACAGCATACGCATTTGATACAGTGGAAAAAAAAAGAAAAAAAAAAAAAAAAACATTGGATCTAGAGTCCAGACTCTTGAAAACATTGGCAAGAAAAAGGACTCTTGATTCAATCAGAGTTAAGCGTAAATCAAAAGGAAATCCGCTCAAATTAAGAGGCTTGGTTCTTGATTTAAGCTTAAATATGATTGAATCAAGAGTAATTTTTCTTGTCGATGTTTTTAAAAGTCTGGACTCTAGATCCAATGTGTTTTTTTTCCAAAGGACATATTTTAGGTCTTTTAAGACTTCAAAGCTCATTCGAGTTCATACAGCACATTCGTATTAAAGAATACTGGTTTTCGGCGAGCAAACTTTGAATTCGTCGGTTCCCGCATAAAGGACTGTAACGTAACTCCATTCCAAGGTTACATAATTGACTTAAGCAATTCAATTTTTTACGAGAATTTACCTGCGTAGTTTTTGTAGAAAATTTTTCTGATTTTCCACCAGGATCAGAAGGAAAATTAATGAAATTTTTAGTTCGGAATTCCCACACTTATCCCGGAAACATTTTGAAACATTGAAATGCAGTTACGGCGCTCTATCGTGAGGAAAGCGACGAGTTGACAAAAGGAAAAAGTTTAGTTTCCTGTCAAAGACTTTAGTTTGGAAAATTACTACTATCCATGATGTTATATTTCCATGGTTGCCATAATTTCATTATCTTCAAATTTCCTGAATTTCCCTGGCATTCGAGCGAAATTCGCACCTTTCTTTTTCGTCTTAAAATACGCTAACTTTTGCTAAACTTTGGACAAAATTACCTTGTATAGAGATCAAATGAGAGTTGAAGGTATTCAGTAGCAGGTTAAATAATGACAAGCCTTAAAAATGAACAGAAAGCTAAGCAGTTGTATTAGCAACAGCAGATCAGATGTATGTTTTAGTGATTGGTAGATGTGTCGGAAAGTCCCTGACTTCCCACAAATTCCCGGATTTTCCGGTTTTCCTGACCGCCGGTAACCCTGTATTTCCCACAATCACAGATGAAGATTCAGATGAAAATACTGCTGGCTCATTATTAGATGACCTTGATGGGTATTCGCAGTGAAATAATTCATCGAATCAGAGAACATCAAAGAGCTCGAAAAAAACGGGTTACATTGTGTTGAGTGTGGCGGAATTACGAGAGACGAGGAGTAAGAACTGCTCAATTCAAAGCGATACAATTACGCCGAGAAGACGAGCTTGACCACCGCGAATTCATATTTAATAAAGTGTTATCCGATAAAATCTAGCCATAATTCATCAGACCTGTTAGCAAACACGCCATCATTACGGTCAATTTAACCGTCCATTACGGGTGGGAAATGGACGCGATAATTATGGCCGTTTTCATGACTTCTTTTTCCTGACCGAGCATACCGTCTATTCTTGAAAGTTGATAAAGCAGTTCTGCCTCCATTTGAGTCCATTAAAAATAATCGACCCTGACTGAGGCAGCCTGCCTACATAGATATCGATTGTTTTACATACATTGAAACGACAAGAGCCCGTGTTGCCAGTGTGCTAGGATCGCAACTCATCGCGATACCATGCCTTCACATCAACATTTTGAGCAACACTGCTTGAGTTCCCGGTAGGGTTGCACATATGAAATGCAAAATGTGAAAGATTGGAAATTTCCGTGAAATAATTTATGAATACTTTCACAAAATTGTGTGAAATATGAAAATCAAGTTCAGCGAACATTATAATTCACAATGCCTAAAAGGTAGTTGCAGATTGGAAATTTCCGTGAAATAATTCATGAATACTTTCACAAAATTGTGTGAAATATGAAAATCAGGTTCAGCGAACATTGTATTTCACAATGCCTAAAAGGTAGTAGCACGAATATGGTATGTAGGGTGTAGCCAAGTGCTAGAGATAATGTAACATTTTTATAAAAGTTAAATAAAGTTTATTAATAAAATGTAAGTGTTTTTTATAAAAATTTTACATTATTTCTAACACTTGGCTACACCCTACATACCAAAATATGAAAAATATGAAATGCTGAAAGAAATGTCGAAGAAAATTGTGCTGCCAATTCATGAGATTGCCACTAAAAAATTTTACACACAAAAATGTCAAAAAGGGAAACATGTGGACTACATTTTGCAATTTGGAACTATAAATTCTAGCCCGGTTTAAAAACAACGTATGTGCCATCAGTTTCCCTATGCATATAAGTGTTTTTCCAGAGGAACCAGAATTTATAGTTCCGAATTGCAAAATGCAGTCCATTTGTAGTGCCATTGGGTACTGCACAGCATGGCGTGGCGTGCGTTGCGATGGATCGATCGATCTGCAATTTAAACCTAAGAAAAATGATCGATTAACAGGGTGTTCGCGACGAACGCCTCAATAATCCATCTTATACGAAAGCTTCAAACGGGGGAAATATCGATAATCGATCACCCACCCACGCTTCGCCACTACTGCGCAGTCCTTAGCAAAGAGGGAAATAATATTTTCCTATGGGTCAAACTAATTTGCCGGGAACAAATATTGACATACGACCGCGGCAAGCGAGGTTGCAGGAATTACTTGAAAAACGCTTCAGAAATAGACTTTTGTTTACTTACACTATACCTAATCTGACGAGTTGACAACCTCGGTGGAGAAAAAAAGGTCCTCTTTTCGTAGGAGTTCGTAATACACCGGCAAAATTTTTCCGGGAAAATGTCCGCAATTCTATGCTTCATTTTTGTAGAAAAATAAGAAAGTGCGAGGTTAAATTGATGGTTGGTGGGGGGGGGGGGGGGCATGGGGGGCTTACGCTCTCCCCCAGTTCGCCCGAAAAAAAGGAGGAAGAGAAGTAGAAGGAAAGACGCATGTATTTTGTAATTCTTCATGACGGAATTGACGATCGAAAGTTCTCGTATTTAATGAATCTTCAATTGATTTATGACCGGTCAATGACTAAATTTTAATAAATTAACACAATTAACTCATGAAGAATTCGCACATGAGGTTATGTCAGTTTGTTTTGGTTTGAACCAAGAGTTCGATATTATATCGAATGACATAGTCACTAAATGAGTCTATTCTCGAGGCAGGTTGAAATAAAAAATCGCTCTCTATCGGCTGAGCGCTCAAAATGACAAAATCTCGGAGACATTCGAAGTGTCTTCTCAAAGTCCACCGGACGCGGACGATTTGCCTTCTCCGAAAGCCCCCGTTTGAAAAGTGAACATGTCGAGGAGTTTACCATTAAGCAGCTCCATTAAACTTCCGTGATTCCGGCAACTTTAATAGGAAACGAAGGTTAACGAGGCTCCGTTCCCAACTCTCAACTTGATTTTATAAAATTCCGCCGGTCCCCGTTATCGTGTCATTCCGAAACTTTTCTGGCTATCCCTCATAATGAGATCCAGGCTCCGTTGCCGGTTATCGCTGAAATAAAAAAATCTCTTTTAAAAACAGCCGTGCTAAGGAAAAACGCCGTATGAACATTCAAGAGTTGCCAAATTTCCTTCGATAAAATGTTCATTTTTGAGGAGAGTTATGAATATTTTTCCTCGGAATTTTCAGGAAAAGGTTAAATTGCGAACAAAATTATCTGAAAAATTGGAAGACAAATACTCATAAGTTTACCAGGATAGTCGTGTTTTATCAAAAGAAATTTGGCAACGCCTGAAGGTTCATACGGCGTTTTTCCTAAGCACGGCAGAATTCAGATGGACGAGGGTTAACGTCAAAAAGTTTCGAGGAGGATTAAGAGGCCAACTTGAAACCCTCTTGCACTGGAACATGAGTCTAGAATCAAACTTCTTTCACGTTGTGGACGTGCACAATTTTGTAAGAAAAATACCTCATCATTGTAATGTAAGTACCCTTTCTTGACCGACTGACATCACGGGCTAAGGAGCAATACCACTTAACTAAAAATTTGGGCGGAAATAAGTTCGCGACTTGGTTGTATTCTACAGAATGAAATACGCAATGATACGCCAAGAATGCAAAAGAAATGCAGGTCTAACCTTAATATTACAATAATGGCGAAATTTCTTCTTCGTCTTGCAAAATTGCCAGTGTGAAGAAGGGCGGTATTATTTCTTAGCCATCGACATGTATATATATTTGACTCTTGGTAAAGATCTGTTATGCCAGTTCTCTCTTGGCTTTTGAACAGAAAAATAATATAAAAAAAAAAAAAAAAAAAAAAAAAAAATCAGACAGGTACTTTCTTGGGGTGAGTGTTACAGGTGGTTTTTCGGCGATCAAAGATGATTATAAGAATGTTAATACTCTCCCCAGACCATTACTCCCAAAAGCAATAATCACCAATGATTAGACTACCCTTGGCAATTATAGGAACTACTATTCCTAGCTCATCAATACAGGCCCCTGGCTGAACTGGCAAACGAGCATTATAAATGTTGTATCTAAAATGCGCCAGAAACAGCACTTCATTTTCGCAGAATATTGATAATCAATTGATTTGGTGCAAATTCAGTATCAACATCAAGTAGTATCGCTGCCAAATTTTATGACAATCCATCCAAAAAAAAGACTCAATTTTCAAGAAAAAATATGATTTCTTTCCCCGCAACTTTGAATGCCTGTATCTCGGAGGGATTCGATTTTTCGTGTCCTTCTAGAACAAGCAAAGAAATCTTTTCTCGGCCTCTAGAATCTATTCTTTGTACTTTTTACGATAACCGCTGGACATAGAGTCTAAGGACAGAGAGAGATTAACAGTAGGGTTTAAGGGATAAGTTTGAAAACGTTCGGCCGAATGATATGTGCAACTTAGATTTTTCAGCCCAGGTATTTTATTTTCCAGCAATGGAAGTTAGAACCCTGACGGAAGGGGATAAAGCAGGATGGAAAAAAAAAAAAAAAACTTTTGCATTAAGCGCTTATCATAAGTTTCCGCATGTGTTCGCCCATATTCTATAATTTCCCTTTTCTCCGCTGAGGAACACTTGTCCTATTGACGTGCATGTTGGCGAGAGAGAGAGGAGAGGTGGTGCGTTGGGGGTAGGGGATGAAGGTGGCATGCATCCCAAGTTTGAGTTATCGTAATGTATTTTAATGGTTTACACCTCATGAGCATCAAGGTAAGCCCCTTTCTAACCTCGTTTGGCGTGCGAAACTTGATGCATTGCAACAAGGTGAAAAATCAAGGGAACTTTAAATCAAGCTTTCAACTTTCCCTCAGCTATCTTCCTCATTTCCGTCTGTTTGCACTGCATTTCTCTCCTCCTTTTCATCGTGCGTTTTGCCTTTCTCGCCGGAACATATTCAGGCTTTGCATACGTCTTCTTCTTTCATAAATCGAGATTTAACAAATCGCAGAGGTGGGTGCAATTGTGCCCAGGAATTCACAGTTCTTATTTGTCATAGGCAGGCATCATCTTAAAGTATCACACTGTTAGAAAGATAACAGTATGAAATCCGGAGTGCGTCACGTTCCGGAACATATTTTGCCCCCAGAAAACCCAACGATATGAAATGGGAGTGAAACTCGTTTCGTTAGAGCGTGGTTAACTCCATTAAAAGAGTGAATTCGGCTCTGTATTCATATATTAGTAGGGATTTTTGGGAACAAAACAAGAGTGAACTACACTTCGGATTTCATTTCGATATTTCCAACAGTGGATTGAACTTGCACTACCAAAAAATGAGCACACTAGCTTATCTATGAAAACACTGACCTACATAGGTGAAGAAACACGATAAATTTACATAGGCAGAAGAAGTGATTTTGTAGTTATTTCAGTGTTTGTATCCCCTACTTTGTTCGTACTTCATGTGACATAAAATCATCCCTATGAGCTAGACTATTTTTAAACTTGTCCTGAATTCACAGAAGTATCAGGAAAATTCATCCATTTGAGAAAAACGCCGTCGACTTTCCGAACTAACCTTACCAAACGAACGGACGATAGAAACGTAGGATGAATGTCAAAATGAAGGATGGCAACGCTCTAATACAATTATTTGCGCTGGAAGGCCGTGCTTATTGCATACACAAAAAATGGAAGGCGATTTGGCTTCCGAAACGCTCCCGGCCCTGCACGTGAACACGTCGTTTGAAAATCTGTTCCCTCGCTGTATTATCGCGGGGGCTGATCCGGATAAAGGTTGAGAGGGGATTGGACAAAATCTAAGTGGGGTCCAGAAGAAACCTTTTAGCGCAAGGGGTGGTTATGAACTTACCTCTCCTCTTACTTCTAAGAGAAAAGTTTCCTGGAATATCAAAGATTTCTGACTCTTTCCTGATTTGTTTAGGTTTTTACACTAATAAGTTTCTGTTTTCTTTTTTACTTTTCAGAAATTTCAGCGTGAAATTGCTTTTTACAAGACACGATTAATGCGGCATTCAAGCTCCGTGGATTAGGTCAATGGAGTTCGATGGAATCCATTCAAGTTTCGATATAGGACAAAAAAAGCAGAGTTAGATAGCAATATTTCATGCTGCTTTCATGCGGTATGCATAAGCTGACTTAGTTAAGTTAGTTAAGTGTGTTTGTTAAAGTTTCCTGACTTAGTTAAGTTATTTAAGTGTTTTTGTTAAAGTTTCCTGACTTAGTTAAGTTATTTAAGTGTTTTTGTTTAAGTTTCCTGACTTAGTTAGGTTAAAGTTCCTGACTTTTCGAAGTTTTCCCTGACATTTAAAGAGCTTGTGACTCCCTAATGAGATCGTCTCTTTTTTCTACTCTCTATTCTTCATTCATTCAGATTAAGGTGATTCTATGTGATATAGGGACGAGATTCACCCCAAGTTGCGCTGCTATGCGGTTTGTGTCTTTGAGAAGCAATAATTATCGTTGCGTAAAAGTTAATAACGTGCAAGAATGACATCAAATGTGCATGTATAAAATGAATCTACACGCATTCGATGTCATTCTACCATGGAGAAAAAAAGATTAGAGAAGCGCTCAGCGGTGAGCGCAATTTTAATGAGTCCCAGATTTAATTTACTACCTATTAACTGAGTATGTTAAAATTTGCAATAATTAAAACATCTAAAATTGTGCTTCCTCCCCCCCCCCCCGAAAAAAAATCCAAGATCCATAAGAAAAATAATGATCCATTACTTAAGTACCGAAATATTAATACATAAAAAATCCTCGATTTCTCATAAAAACAGAGAAAACTATTACGGCTCCAAAAAAATAACTTTTCTAGATCATTTGAAGAAAATGTATCAAAGATGAACGTATCACTTAACGAGGCCAAATTAATTGTTTTAATGATGCCCTAATTGGACACGTAAAAAATATTATAGGTAAATAAATGAACGAAATATAAATATTAATAGGTAAATGATGAGACAATAAACGAAATCAATCAACTGCAACTGATTGTGAGTACTGAAGGTAACTTTTCGCGAATCGAAGGCACCATGTGTCCGCTAGGTTGCAGCACACTACGCTAAAACCTTCTAATGACTCATGATCAGACACAACCTTTCCTATGTTTATTGTTTATGCTCTATGATACTCTGTCTTCGTGATAACAGGATTTCATACAATACAATAATCTAATACGTAATTACGTAAATAGAGAAAGAGAATTCTTGCAATACCAGAATTATAACCAGGGTAAACGGAAATTACATTCATTTTTTCCTCCTCATATTATGTTGAGCCTTAGTGAAAAATCTTTCCCACTTTCCTTCCGCAGTTTTCCTTCTGACAGCAAATTGTTAATCATGTTCTCCTGAAATCCTTGCTTTCATTTAGTAGATTCGGAATTTCTCATAAATTTTAGGAATTTAAATGCGTTTACAGAAATTTCTGGCCAACCAAAGGCAGAAGTTGCCTCTACGCCTTAATTTATAAAGGTAACTTACGTTCTGTGTAATTAATAAACCATGCTGGCCCAAATATCTGAAACCCTCTACTGTGAAACATTCGAATCAGTCACTGTTACAGGGACAGTAATATCTTCAATGTAATCTATAGGGATATTGTAGGTATAGGTATATCGTAACAAGTCAACAGTGAAACTAGCAGACCATGTATCTCGTTTGCGGTGCTTAAAAATCTCCGCTCCCATTTTATTCTTTTGACAGAGAACAAATCATTTTTCCTCCTTGGTTTTCACAGAGTTTTCTTTGCACAGAGAAGAAAAATTGCAGAAGTTTTTATAAATTGATGTTGGTTGGTTTTCCGTGTAAAGAAGAAAGTATGAAAGGAAGTCTACAACGTCGCAAACCGAGATACGGGGTCTGGTAATTCCACCGTCCAACTGTATTTTACAGAAATTACATTGTGAGTAGAGATGTTTGCATTTCGGGCATCTTGGAATTTTTTGGATGACGTAGGTCGGTACGGCGACTTTTATCATCGATTTTCTTGGAAATGGTGTAGTTTATGGAAAAAATGCTTTCTACATAAAGTGTTTGAAATTTTATCATGAATTGATTTAAGCAAAAAAATCGGACGTTATGGTCCGTTTTTCGTACTTCGAATTCCGGATTTTGCTGACCAGGTTGTAGCGACCTACGTCACAGGGTACACAATCCTCAAGATGCAAACACCTCCTTTTTTTCTCTATGTCATTCTACTCGGTTTTAACGCTGCTGTACGCGTCACGGAGCAGTTTCTTGCGTTATCTTGTACATTACGATAATTATTGCTTCTCAAAGACGTATACCGTGAGGCAGCGCAGCGTGGTGGTGGATTTCGTCCCTAGATCACGTAGAATCACCTTAAGCAGGGAAGGGCATGACACTATCCCCCACCCTCAACCCGGTCTCTACTGCTCTATCGCTATGAAGTACGTTGATCTCCATAGAATCCAAAACAATATTTTCCAACCTCCTCTCTTTTCCTTTTGTTAATGGGTCTGAACTATTCATCGTGGCGAATAAACAGAGAGGATCGCGAGCGAAAAAGACCGGGCCCAATTGCGCGGGAAAATTCGGAATCCTCGTCAGCTTCCGGCCCAGGGCTTAAGTGAAATTTGTTTAATGGATTTTCACAAATTCGTATTTATTCACTACGATTACGAGAGCCGATAAAACCGGATTAGAGCGAGACGGTAATGCAAGGTGGCGTTAAGAGCGAGGAGGGGGTCCCGTTTTTTCCTCTCAATTTGCAGCGCGGGCCCGGGCAAGAATTAGAATGTGTAAATGAGGAGCAGCGTACAGGATTCTGTGTTTGTTTTGAATTATTGTTTGAATAAATAGCAGGAGTCAGCCAGTCACTCGGAGCAGAGCCACGCTGCGTCGCACAACGGGTCGAGTCGATGGGAGAAGTCGGACATGATTTTAAAACTTTAAAATTCCAAAACTCTCCTATTACAAAACGGAGAGGTCTTAAAAGCGGTATCCTTGGTTTTCTAGTAAAATTGTCTTAAGGAAGCACCCCTCAAACTTCAAAATCTCTCGAAATAAATATCTAAATTTGCAGTTTTAGTCGAAAAATTCATGTTCGACCTCTCCCACTCTCTCGATCCACTGTGCGGCGCAAGTCTCAGCCAACTCCGAGCTCTTGCTGCCAGATGGCCTCAAAACGATCCTGAAGAGAGGGTGAACTCGAATTTTTAGGGAAATGCAGCACGGGTCTCTGCATTTGCACTAAAAGGTCGCTCATAATTAAATGGACCAAGCTCTCTGAAAACGAACCCAGCAAACGGAAGTTGAAAACGGCAAAATATACTGAAAGTTTTATTCCTCCTAGATGATCAATGTTAAGGACGGAGATGGATCCCTTTTTCATGTTCAAAAGACAACTTCTTTCCTTAAAATTTGTCATAGGTTGAACTGCAGGATTAGCTTAATAGCGGTCTACGGAAACGACCGTGCTCCATGTTTGGCATTTTCAGTTAAAGGTATCACGACGCTCAAAAATCGAAACCCGAATTCGTTGAATTTTGCTATGTTTTAATTGTCATCGGGGTTTCTTACGAGATTTTTGGAAGTAATTCCCCCTCCGAACATTTATTTGCGATACGTTCTTCTAGTATGATGCCTTCCGTATTCATTGATTTTTTCTGAGTTTCCATTACTTGATCGCAGCGTGAAAATCACGGCACAAAGCTCAGCTTTAGGGTTCGTTAACACCATGATCGTTGACACACCATAAATGGTACATTAACGACGTCACACATTTAAAAAAGAAGGAATAAGTATAGTGCTTCACGCCGTGAGACTCCGTGTCAACTTCAGCTTGGCAAAGCTTAGCGGAATCTTCCGAGAGCAAAAACCACAGATGAATGAGTTTACTTAATAAAACATGGTTGCCATCCTTACACTTTCCCAGGGGCTTTCCGTATCTTTCCGGATGACTCGAAGGAGGCTCGTCCAACTAGCAACGATGGCAATAAGTCAATTTGACAAATGCACTGGCGTCGCGAGGCGCGTGCATAAATCACAATTTGACCTAGAACCTATCACACGTCACGATCCCTCTCCCCTCTCTTTAAGCCCCCCCCCCCCCCCGCCCACAACGAAAGCACTACCGAATGGATTTCGGCTTTCGGTTCCGTAAATGACAGTGACAAACGTACGCGTGTCCTGGCTCCAACTTATGGGTTAACGTCTCCGAGCGTATTTGGGGGTGGGGTGGGGGGAGGAAGCCGAATGAGCAACTGCTTGTTTAAGCAGAATCTACAGGGCGGGGTTTACTTAAATTTGATCTGCTTATTTTTGTTTCGTTAAATGTTAAAATAATTAATCTTGGGTTTGGGTATACTTTAATATCTTTTTTGCAAACGTTTTTATTAATTATTATGAATTTTATTTCATTCTTAAGGTTTTATCTTTATAAAATGACAATAGAGGAAAAGGGAGGTGGGGGGAGGAAGCCGAATGAGCAACTGTTTGTTTAAGCAGAATCTACAGGGCAGGGTTGACTTAAATTCGATTTGCTTATTTTTGTTTTGTTAAATGTTAAAATAATTAATCTTGGGTTTGGGTACTTCAATATCTTTTTTGCAAACTTTTTTATTAATTATTATGAATTTTATTTCATTCTTAAGTTTTTATCTTTATAAAAGATAAAAAAGGAAAATGGGAGGAGGTAGACAATTACAAAATAAAATAGGAAACGCAAGGAGGTGATGTATTCTGAAAGTTTTGTTGTGAACACGGCTGTTCAGTGGGACCGAAATTCCCCCAAGATCTCTCTAAAATGTATCGCAAAAGCCAGACAGAGACTGAGAAATTTGACTGTACTCTTTTGACGGTACCCTTTTGACTTGAAAGGACCTGACATCCCTCGACTCATCTTAAAGCGATAATAATTAAAGTGCGGACAAGCTTGGCGTTTTGAAGTTCCTTCTAAATCCGGTGTAGGCAATCTTACCGACACGCTAAGCTGGTTCTTAAATGTTTCGTCTTCTCCCAAATGAATACTCATTGGATGCATCCACGAAAAAAGGAATGAATCAGCCGTAAAAGCAGGATAGGTTCGGGTTAAATTGGGCGTCCCTTTAAAATTGTTTGTGGTAACTTGGCATCCTCACTCACATTCTTCATCATCACTTCACGCATTTCGTTTCATACCTTCATTTTCTCCCGCAAGGCTCCATCAATATATCATGGGCTTGTTTTAGCGATGAAAATTTACGTATTCAAATTGAAGCTTCTTGATTAGCTAACACTGCCGACACAAGAAATGTGTCAAGCTTTTTCCCACGGACTAGTAAATATCAGGAGGCTAAAAACTCATCGAACTAATCATAGAGTCGATAAACTAAGAAGGCCTGCATTAAGTTATAATACATTAGGTCATGGTCCCTCGTTGCGTTTTGCGTTACGCTTCGTTACATTCACCGTTGGAAATATTTTATGTACTATGATGAGGAGAGTTGTGCTGTTTCAAGGGAAACATTCGTTGCATAAAAAGAAGAATTTCAAATGCAGCCGCGCAACAAAGGGTGCACTGGTCAATGATCTGTGCGCAAGTTATTTCCAATCGATCGATTCAAAACCCCATAGATGGATTGTTTTGGAGCTGATCGAAATCCGCCGATAGTTATCTTATGGGAGGTCAACGCAAAAAATTAAGCCTGGCCTTGAAAATAATTTATCCGCATTCAAACGAATTTTTGAAATTTTCGAATATGAGTTGTTTCCGAACCGAGCGACAAGACTTAAGAGCTATTTAGTTGAACTGACGTCACAGGGATAATTACAATATTGGCGCGACATGAATTATTATATCGTTCGACACATTTAAGCGCAGGCGATGAGAGTGTCGTATTCATTCAGATATTTGATGTTTGGATTTATGATTGATTCGATTGAGTGCCCACGCAATGTTTCATGTCGCCGTTTGTGCGTGCAACCTGCAACTTGCATTGTTTGCAAGGTCTTCGAGTCGCTTGAGCTCTCGGCAAAAAATTCAAATCGTTCGTGCAGAATGGCGCTTTGAGTGTCGGCTTTATAATCTGCGCTCAAAACGACAAGGAGCTCATTTCGAAAGGGTTGGACGCTTCGAAATTGCAACTTACCTCTCGACATAGTTGCCGGGTGGAGTTCTCATTCCGTTGGAGTAAATAGGATGCAAAGGGGCTTTCGGGGGATTTGGCAACGTGAGGGCGAAGCTCGTAAAGCCCGCTACGCGGAATGGGTCAGATCAGTGGAATATTCGGAAAGGGTTACCCATAAAGTCTAAATTTAATAGCCCCAGGACGAGAACAAAACAGTTTATAGTACCAACTCGGTTTATTTTGATGAATCAGCGAGCAGAGCTGGGCTCTTCGGGTAAATATCAGTCCACGTTGTTGCCAATAATGCACACCCTTCAAAAGGGGTGTTGTAACAACAAATTAGAGGCGAGAGGTGCCTATTCTAAAGTTTTTTGTCAGGAGAGAGTACGATAAAAGAGAAAAAAATACTATTTTTAGCTAGTTATAGCCCCGGTGGTGCTGTATGCCGACTAAACTGTGTTGTGCACCACCTAATTACTGCGGCACACCAACCAATTGCTGGTGGACTCTTTTGAAATAATGACGGAGCCCAATTAATTGGTTTTTAACACCATACAATTATAATTATTGGACAGCATTTTGCAACAAGGTATTTGTATTTCTGGCGCAGCCATAAAATCATCTACCTGTATAAGAGGTAGTCATTAACACTTGTGCCGTTTCTTAATGACAATAGTTCTATATTGCAAAATGTAGTCTAAGTAATGTTCAACACCGACTGATTAATGCTGTTCACCAGTTACCACCGCGCTAAAAATAATATCGTGTGCGCAGCACTAATTTCGTCGGTGTGCAACACCAATTCAGCCTACGTCCTGGTACCGTTCACGATCGTACCCCCAGCGACGAGTAGCTAATGCAGGATTACATTTCGATGAGGTATATCAGCAGTGACTCTCACGAATTGGCAACACTGCGGTTCGCTCATTTACCTACAGGTATCTGAAACAATCGATGGATATATCGAGGGAAGCAACCTCGTCTAAAATCGATGGTTTAAAATGGATTAAAATAGAAGGAAAACGGCGCTACCAACTAGCGTCTGGATTACATTTTCCAATAAAGAATCACTATTTTTCGCCCATTTTAGAAACAACATACATGCCATTGGTTTCCCTATGCAGATACGTGCTTTTACGGCGGAGAGCCAGAGATAGCGGTTCCTTATCGCAAAATGTAATCCATCTGGCAACGGCCCGTCATCGGAGGATGGGTTCATTTCGAATTCATCCCCTGGCAAGTCAAGAACCAAATTTTGACCGGGGATCCCTGCACGCAATTTGGCATCGGCGACAAGGATCGGGGAGGGGGCGGCGGGGGGGGGGGGCGCAGCCTTGCTCCGAGCGGTTTTATTAATTACGGTTTTCTGCATTAGCTTTACACCGATCAACTCCAATTAAAATTATGAGCGGTGACGTTAATCATGGATGAGACTTTAGCATGAATTACAAACTGGGTGTTAGTAACGATCCCGCGGACTTAATCTTCCGCCGGGATTTAGTTACTGCGCGGCTCAAGGATGAGCGTCTCTCGCCGGCTCCGTCTAATTTTAGTTCAAGTTGCCCAAGTTTTATCCAAGTTT
Organism: Bemisia tabaci; assembly: GCF_918797505.1. NCBI lineage: Eukaryota > Metazoa > Arthropoda > Insecta > Hemiptera > Aleyrodidae > Bemisia > Bemisia tabaci. The sequence continues at coordinate 16,840,294 of NC_092796.1, forward strand.
TTCGCTGCGCCGGTCCGAGGCGGACCGGGAAAAAAGCACCCGCAACTTGGCCGCCTCCTCGTAAACTTTTAAAATTATCCAGGAATCCGATTTGCCGTGGACGCGCGTTGAAAGTTCAATAGGAAACGCGCGGAAACAAATTAAAATATACTTACAGAACAATTTACCGAGTGGAATTATTAAAACACAATCTTAATCGCGGATTAACACGGTTAAAAGCTCTTAGCTGTTAGTAAAAGCCGGCTATTCTGTTATCGTAGGTATCACTGAGAAAAAAAGTTCGGTCGTATGGACCGAATGTACGGTGTTCAATATAGGTCGTATTGTTCGGTTCATGGAACTTTTCTCTCGGCCCTAGGAACCGTATCCTCGGTTCGTGCAATCGAGCACTCAGACCAAACCGAACTAACGAAAAAGTTAGTGACGAAAGTATTTAACGAAAAAGTACAAACGCGGGATTTGATAGACAAAGCGATAGACAAATAAGACACAGGGAGTATGCAGCTATCTATTGGTTGAAACGGATGGTTCTTTTAGACAAAGGGGGAAAATGATGGACTAGCTGTAGGGTCTCCCGTCATTTGCCGTTATTTGTCTTTTATTTACCTCCTTTAATCCATTGCAACCACCCGCTTCCTCCAATAGGATCCCTCCATATTCCTTTTGCCTTTTTTCTACAGCTTTGCCTACTAATTTCAACGACCAGCCCGCTGGTCAATGTAATATTGTCGTCATTCTGCAACGAGGGACTACAATTTCTGACTCATCTGTAAAAACGCATATCTGCACAGAGAAATTAATGGCACATATACGTTGTCTCTAAAATGAACCAAAATTGGATTGCATTTTGCAAAAAGGAACCAGGAGCATTACAATATTGCTAAGATTGTGCAGCTCCTTTTGTCTTGGAAGGAATACCTAATTATCTCTGCAGTTTCTATTTAAGTCGCTAAAAATTGTAAATTTAGGACATAAATTACCATGTATATTTCACATTATTTCAGGATATGAATTGTTATATTGCAATGGGTGAAGTTGCATAATCTAAGCAACATTGCAATGCTCCTGGTTCCTTTTTGCAAAATGCGATCCAATTGTAGTTCCTCATTCCTTGTCTATCAGTTTTGATAATCAGTTCACCGGGTGCGCTTCCGATGAACTCTGTCCGATTCACAGTCACAGTGAACATGCTTTCCTCGAAAACCTCAAAAGCCCCACTGCACGCCTCTCCTCCTTCACGAGCCATGCACGAACCGAGTCGTGATTTCAGCGTTTCAGCGGTCATGCAGGGCTTCAGCGAGTGACTGATAGAGGCCCCGAGCGGTGACGCATACGAGCCCGCCGGAACAAAGGACGTAATGAATCGCAGGAACTGCATCTGAGCCGGGCCGGGCCGGGCACCGGTGCATGCCAGTGGCGTGGCGTGCTTTGCGATATATCGATTGTTATGCCATTTAAACCTATGGAAAATGATCGATAATCATGGTGTTCGCAGCGAACACCCTGATAATCGATTCTTTACCATAGTTTCAAATGGCGAGATATCGATAATCGATCATTCACGCCACGCCACCGGTGCATGCCGGGGCCGGGAGCCGCGATTCCCGGGCCCGCGAAACGCTCATTCCGCCCGGACGGACATCTGACGCCGAAGGAAAATGCCCCTTCCAGCGGCTATTGTTTATCGAGACAATCTAATTATTCGCGGCACGCGGAGTGGGGGGCGGGATAATTTCCGAACAAAGGGGGCAACGACGCGGGGGCAGATTCGGGGGGCCGGGGGCAATATGTCAAGATGTCAACAATTAGCCACCGTCGCCGGGAGAACGGGAACGGGGAGGAATGCATTCATCATTTGCCTACCGCGCACGGCGCGGCGCACCGGGCCGCGTGTTTGGCGAGTCGCAGTCGTCTGACCTCTGCCCGGTCGCGCCAAGCCGCGGTTCGCCGTGTCCTCACACGCGTCCCCCGGTGTTGACTCATGATTATGGGACCGGGTCTCAACGTGTAACACCCCCCCCCCCCCCCGGTCCCCCACCCCTGCCTTTTAGCGACTTGGCCGTTGCCATGGTCACGGACTCGGAAAGGTGGCAAAAAATAACATAGAGAGAATTTAGAGTCCTCCTGGGCAGTTAAGGATTTTCATGGGGGATTCGATAGTCCAAAGATCCGTTGAAAATGTTCAGGAGTTCAAGACATTTTTAATTAGATTCTTGAAACAGAGTTCACAATGTCATATTTTCAAAATCTTCGATTCCCTATGGATTTTCTGCAATTTCCTCAGTTTCTCATGGAGGAGAAAAGGCAAAATTCAACACAGTCGAAACTAAAAATTTTCAACCGTGTCAACTGGAGAGTGCGAAAATTCTATGTAAATTTCGGAAGTTTTTTTTTTAACTTTTCATGTTTTTTTTTCATGTTTTTTTTCTACGAAATAGAAGGAACTATATGTGTTTCATGGATTTTTTCTCTATATTTACGATCGCTTTGAGCCCCTATGAAACACGACGATACTGTTTGGTTTGTCTGAGGTCAACTCCCAGGCTCCAAGAGTATTGCCGCGCTAAAGCTCTCAGAGTTGGAATCGAATCAGTGGTCTTACATCGGTACTAAGGGGGGTTCAGATAAGAAAGAGGTTGAACCTTTTTGACGAGACTTCTTAAAATGCACCACTTCTGTAGACGAACTCACACCCACAATTGTCCCAATTATATCAGATCTAAAAATATTTTCTCTTACCTCTACAAGTACTACAAGTTTTTCCTAAATGTGACCGTCATAGTTCCAAAAATTATAGGCGCATGGCCTCCCATCTAGAGGCAGATCCAGCAATTTGGCAACACCGGACTCCCCGCATTTAAACCCATGTTAAATAATCGATTCTCGTCGGAGCATCTGGCCCCTCCAAGAATCGATATATTTCAAAAGGTTCAAGTGCAGACCTACAATGTTGCCAATTTGCTGTATCAGCCAATGCTCCTATCGTTCTATCTGAGCTCTGAGGCTCTAAAAAATTGACTTTTTTCTGAGTTAAAGCAGAAAACCTAGACCATCCATGGACGATCGCCCATAAACCCTGCACTCGAATCAAGAGCAGCATAATCTCACCATAAGCCGAGTCTTCCTCTCGATTCCTCTCGAAGAATCGATACATTTCCATAGGTTTAAGAGGAAAGATACAATGTTGCCAATTTGCTGTATCAGCCAATGCTTCTATAGTTCTATCTGAGCTCTACGACTCTACAAAATTGACTTTTTTCTGAGTTAAAGCAGAAAACCCCGACCATCCATGGACGATCGCCCATAAACCCTGCACTCGAATCAAGAGCAGCATAATCTCACCACAAGCCGAGTCTTCCTCTCGAATCTGACGCCTGCAGAGCGCGGTAGGCAAACCGCAGCGCAAACTTGCCGCGGCCCCCGCGGAAACCCCGCGAAACCGGCAATCCGGCAACGCCGCGGACTAATCATGCCAATTAATTAGCCGAGTCGTGTGACTGGCCGCTCGGATCGCCACTTTACGATTCGATCCGATCCGAAAACGAAAGCGATCCCTGCGTCCACTTCGACGTCTGGGCATCACTTATCCCCCGCGGGGCCGGTGGGGGGAACCGGGGGGCCGGGGGCAGGGGGCCGGTGTTCGACCTTTTATTAATTCGTTTAAGTGTTGATTCCTGCTCCCGTTGGCGCGCCCGCTTTTCATTTCGTTGACCCCACGCCATTCATCACTCACCGGCTCCGTCGTTGCCGGCCGTGGGATGTTGCGCCGGGAGGTACATTGTTTCGGCACTCGGATCAGACGTGGAAACCAAAAGCGTTGTCTCCACTCGTCAAAATGACGTCAAAATGGAAGCTCTGGCTCAAAGTCGGGACTTGATGCGATTGATGAGTGTTGCATCTCAAAATAGAGCGGCGAGACTCTTTTTTGATCAACAATCGCGAACAGATCGTATTTTTCGGTTCATTTTGAGCTTCTATTTTGTCACTATTTGGACGAGTGGACACAGGGCTAAACGGTGAAAAACTTTCAAATCCCCGACGCATCGACCGGTCATCGATGATCCGAACTCTAAACTCTAATGCCTTGTTATCTAAAATGGCTGTGATCGGAGATTTATTATAGAGACCCTGCGAGCTGATTGTTGAAATTGATTGACAAAGCTATGGACAAAGAAGACATATGGAGTATGTTGTGATCTCATTGGTTGAAATAGGTGGCTCTCATATACTAAGGGGGTAAATGATGGACTAACTATAGGGTCTCTCGTGGGTTAGTCTATTACATACTTCCTGTGTCCATTGCGACCACTAACTTCCACCAATAAGATCCCTTCAAATCCCTTTTGTCCTCATTGTCTCCAGCTTTGTCTATCCATTTCAATAATCGGCCCGCTGCACTAACTATACTATCTAAGCAGTATAATTGTGCAAAACTACAGGTCTCGATACACGAATCAAATTCCGATCAAAGATGACTGTTGATCGTCACGCAACACTTCTGTGATCAAAATTGGACGGGCCTTCCCGTTTTGATCAAAATGGAGTGTCGTCTCAATTCACGAATCAAATTCCGATCAAAGTAGACCATTTGATGACTGTTGATCACCATGCAACACTTCAAAATGGAGTGCCACCACTCACCATTTCTTGCCTCACGGAAAATTTTTCCAAGTTTTTATTTGAAACAATGATGCAAACCAACAAAGTACAGGACGGAGAACTCCCGACACCTCGATGGAAATATTGGCTCTGAATTTGATCGTCGCAATCGAGGCCTAAACGTTAACCATCGAAATCAATGTCAGATGATGATTGCCGAGCAACTTTCTGAGCATTTAATTTACCTAATGATAACTTGTAAATGTCCTGGAGAGGGTGAACACACTGCATACTGGGGTTGCATATTGAGTTTCGCATCCAGCGTCAGGTAGCGATCTAGATATCAGAGCCGAATTTTTCGAATACTGCTAGTTACCGATTTTCTGCTCTTAGCCACTGATACGTACTAAAAAACACTCGATGAAACCAGGTGTAACAACAAAACATAAAACTCAAAATCTGACAGCGAGGCAAAGATTTCAATTTTTCCTTCGAACGTTCGACCGTAAGACGCTGAGGGGTGAGCTCTAGAGGAAGGGGAGGGAGGCGGCAGCGTTCAACCCCTACGGAAGGAGGTGTCAGAAAACGGAGCTTTCGCGTTCGCCCTCTCGGTATTTGGGTCACCATCGGCGATACGAGCCGACTGTTTTGATAAATGATGGGGATGATTTTCGGTAGCTTTCGTGTCGGCCTCACTGAAATAACAAGAGTTCAATTTAAGGGATGTTACTGACCTCCCCTGCTCGAGGGGGAGAGCGCGCGGGATCAGCGGTCTCGCTGTTCCAGGGTATTTTGTGGCTTTCAATGATTGCGCCCCGGATCCAACCCTTGGAACAGAAGCGTGGCGTGTTTTGCGATTAATCGATTGATCGGCCATTTAAACGCAGGGGAAAGGATCGATAAACACGGTGTTCGTAACGAACACATTAATGAGCAATTCTTTACCACAGCTTCAAATGGGGAAATATCGATAATCGATCATTCACACCTCGCCACTGCCTTGGAAAAGTTTCCGCATGTAACGTTGGAAACCTTTGATTTTGTCTATCGATGGAATTATGTGGTAAAGGCAGTCCATATAACATGTAACGGTGTTCTTTCTTCGCCTTTTTAATGAGTTATTAGCGTTAAATCGCGCTCCTCCTGTGGCATGTATACTTTTCTGGGCGAAGAGCATTTTTTGCAGTAAAAAGTTAGTTTACAACCTCACTGATGTGTTCATTAGAGATTCTCGACCCGATGAAACTAGCCAACACTTCTTTTATATTTTCGATGGTAGTTATAGTTTTTGGAATGGTCCATGTAGAGGGTGCTCATTATTACTCGGCATAATTTTCACCTCCGGCTTAAACGCATTAAATTCAAGATGGTTGGAACTGTGGGTTATCGCTTCGTATGACTTCATGAGCTCTGAGCCAATGAGAAATATTCTTCTCATAACTTTAAATTTAAGAAAAAACTTAACTTATTACTCTAACGAAAGCTGCCTGAGCTGGAAACTTTTCCCCCTCAGTCTTGCACTGGTACTCTAAAGAGCTCAAAAAATTTTTGACTTCAAAATTGAAATTTTTGGAACTTTTTGGCTTTTCCCCTTTGCAAAATGGTGTGGACCCAGCACCATTTCAGCATCTTGTTTAAATTTAAGCCTCATTTTTTCAGTTCAAAGGAGCTGTGAACTTTCGAACGGCTTCATCGCTGAAATTCGCATTCCCCTGGACAGCATGCAGTTATATGGAAAACAGGGCTCACGTGGAAACGTAGATACGCCCTTACGTCCGAGGAACGACGAGAAGTTGCAAGTTGCGAGTAGCTAGCACATTGGATTACTATGCCAATGCGACCCGGCTCGCGTTTTATTTGAAAAATTCTGTAATGTCTCTTTTTCATGTGAGTTTTTTAAATTTATATACATGATCCTGATGGACTCTCTCATAATTCCTTAATTTTACCCTCTGAACTCCTATGAAAGTCCCTGTGAGTCCATAATTTTGGCTATGAAAAGTTGTAACGGACAGTCCAGGTTTCGTACATGCAGCTGTACAATACGGCTTTATGCCTTTTATTTGGAATGTTTCAAAAACTTGCGTTTTGGAACTGAGGGTCGTAAAATTCCAATTACGGCGTCAATACACGCTGCACCCAACGTAAACACATACAGTTATATATGAATCCTCAACGAGACTTATGAACTGAGAGGAAACGAAATACGGAAAAGTCTCCGAAAACGAGAGGTCTCCAACGACGAAATAACGCTCGACGCTAAAAGGAGATTTAATGTCATTTTTCTCAGAGCTAAATTCAGGTATTCCCTGAGCGAGCGACTCAGCACTGCGAGAAATTTCCCGAGGGCAGAATCCTGATTTTTCCGGTTCCCATGCAAATAAAATACGAGCCCAGGTTTTATTTTAATCATGCGTTGGCGGCAGCTTTTTTTAGACGAAGCTCTAAAAATGGCCAAGCATTTTCACGGTCGGGGAGTTTACTAGGGTAACGATGCAATCAGGTCGATTTGACCTAGATAAGTGTGGATTTTTTCTCTTTTCCTGTGATTATTTTAGCTTTTCATCTACTTATTTATTCATTTAAGTAAATTTACCCTCTTTAACAGTAGGAGATAAAAAGTGAGGTGTTCTCTTATGTATAACCAAAATGTAATGTTTCGTTGAGTCTCGGAGGTCTTTTCTATACTTATCTTGAAGGGGCGCTACTTTTTTTCCAAAATAATTGTTAATTTCAGTTCCGAAAGATAGTAAAGTAACAATATTTCCTTTCACGGTAATCTTGACGTACTACACGGAAAAAAATTGAATTTTGCTTCAGCATTTACGTTGTTAAAACATGTGCGACAAGTATAAATGCTGATTTTACAACACTGAAAAAAATGGTATGCTATTTTAGCACCTAGGATGTCAAAACAGTGTCTGGTGATCCTGAGATGCTACCTTAATTTCCCACGCAGTTGAATTTGCATTTATAGGATGTTAAGTTAACTGCGAGGGCAGTAAAGGCACCATCTTAGGATCACCAGACACATTTTTGACATCCTAGGTGCTAAAACAGCATATTATTTTTTTCAGTGAATAAAAAAAATGCCACGTGAACTTCGTCCACGGTTAAATGAACAAATTCTATGTTGGGTTAGCATTTTTTTAAATGTAAAATCGGCATCTGCTACTTATCGCACATTTTTTTAATAGAGTAATGCTGAATCAACATTCAATTTTTTCCGTGTACTTATTTCATACATCTCCTTTTCTAAAGATTCACTTAACTTTTCAAATCATTAATCATTTTCTACGGTCGCCTTTATTTAGTCGTAGAGCGCTGGATGGGCGTTATGGAGGAGTCGCTAGGTTCCCCTAGGGGCAGCTTTTGAGAGTATCATCCAAAAACAGGGTTTCTCGCCGTGATGAAATCAATTTTTCTCTCTGTACGCAGTTTCTTTTACCCCTTGTATAAAGGCTTACACAACCTAGACTTCCTTTGTAATCAGGATCAATTAGCTGCTACGAATTTGGCGGATCTTTAATTCCCGCGCGTTTGAAGAGGAGCGAAAGAGGACGCGTCAAAGAAAGGCGAACAGGGCGGGTAGGGGCGCCGAAATTTCCCGGATTAAGAGGACGATCCGCTCTTCATTATTACTCCATTATTTAGGACGTATTTCTGCCAAACGGAACTATTTGCATTACGACGTGACCCCTGTTATGAATGTATTCTTATGGGTCTCAGGGCTCATGTCTTAGTGCACGTGGTTTCGTTTAGCAGAAATACGTTCATTTGGGACGTCTAGTTTCGGGGATTCCAGTCACGGAGCAGAGCGAGAAGCGCGTCGCGACGGCGGCGGCGAAAAAGCCGAGCTGGAGAGTATTTATCGTTCAACTTCGGGATTCGCGCCCGGCTTTTATCGGCCGTAAATGCAGGCGTGTGGGGGCTTTAACAGGCCGTTTAAAAGTCGACATTGTCAACTCGGCCCCGGGCCCGGGCCCGTAGCCGGAGCCTCCGGGGCTGATTAAAGGCGCGCCGTGCCAAGGCTATTACTCAAGCTAATTCGCGGGAACTCGGCGGGCGCTTGCAGGAAGAATAACAAAGTGTGCTCAGGTACCCCGCGCCGCCTTTGAGCGTTTTGAATGTGTCGGCCCGGGAAAGCTCCGCTTATGGCGCGCCCGGGCCGGGGGAGCAGGGATTGCGATAAGCATTTTCAGCCGGGCGGGGCCGCCTTCGTTTTTCACCGTTCGCCAAGGCTTGCTCCGGTGAGGAAGGTAATTATTGCGCGGCTCTGAGCCGGCTCGTTTCTGCGAAATAAAGTGAGCGAGGAAGAAATAGGGCCGTTGCAAGATCCAGAACTGCCTTGAAAATAGTTGTTTAGAACGCGAATTTCAGCGATGAAGCCGTTCGAATGTTCAAAGCTCCTTTGGACTGAAAAAATGAGGCTTAAATTTAAACAAGGTGCTGGAATGGTGCTGGATCTACACCATTTTGCAAAGGGGAAAAGCCAAAAAGTTCCAAAAATTTCAATTTTGGAGTCAAACATTTGGACAGCATGCAGTTATATGGAGAACAGGGCTCATGTGAAAATGCAGGTACGCCCTTACGTCAGGAGAGCGACGGTCTGAGGGACTTCGAGAGAAACAAGAGTACATTGGTTCAGCGAGATACAAAGTAACCCAAGTTTTCGGTCAATTTAAAAAAGTCCTTTGGCTGATGTGACCGAAAAAAGTAACTCAAAGTAACCATGAACACGGAACTGTTTAACGTATGTGCATTATCAGTTTACTCAAGGGTGAGTCATCGGTGCAGTGCACGGAAAAAATTAAATTGCTGATTTAACAATTCAATTGCTAAAAAAAATGACTGCAATATTTCAACGCAGGTTTCACGACAAAAAAATTCTACTTTAACCACTATTGTAAGCTAATTTTTTGTTGTAAAATCTACATTGAAATATCGCAGTTACTTTTTTTAGCAATTGAATTGTTAAATCAGCAATTGAATTTTTTCCGTCCATATTTTTGAACGTCTAGTCTACGTTCAAGTACAACAGCTCCCCCTCACTTGAACAAACCCTTTATTTTCGACCAAAAATAAAACATTGCTGTTACATCCATTGTCGAATCAATAACTTTACAGTGGTTTTTGTCTCAGCGTACACATTTCCATTTATTTAACCGCGGTCGGTGACAGTTCCGAAGAGCAGAAAGCAGTGCCGGCGCACAGTGGATCGAGTCCATTGGAGAGGTCGGACATGGAATTTTTTACGAAAACTGTAAATTTTGATGTTTATTTTGTCATATTTTAAATTTTATGGGGTGTTTCTAACGGAAAATTTCACGAGGAAACCATTGGAACCACTTTTAGAACCTCAAAATTTTGTATAAATGGAGATATTAGCGTTTAAAGTTTCCAAATTATGTCCGGCCTCTCCTATTGACTCGACCCACTGTGCGGCGGCGGGAAAAAACCGAGGCTGTCCGAGGGAAACAGGATGAATAAAACGGATGAAGATGCGCGGCAAGTTCGCACGGAAAAGCCCGCGAGTGGGAGATGAGAAACCGCGCAACCGGACGGGATAACCCGGCGGAGTTGCGCGGTTCTTGCCGAGCGGCTCACACAAGCCGGCATCTCCGAACGGGAAATCGGTGAATAATCAATCATCATCGGAGCGACGCAAAAATTCAACTGGCAGTCAGCTGATTAATCGGTTATTTGTGACGCGAGCGGCTCTGAAAAGCAGGAAACTGGCGCTATTATCATATAACACCGCCGCTGCCGCCCCGCCTCGAAATTTCCGCCCTCGGCGCGGGGTTTTTCGAAAAACTCGGGGGTGCGTCTCGGGGTCGACAACCCCGCGATAACACGGCTCTCCGCTGATTCGTCCGTCTGAACGAGGATCAACTCCCCATCGGGACGCACTGCCGCCAAGTGGGTCCAAGTTACTATGTTCTGTATTCAAGTTTGCGAGAAAAAAAGCAAGATGTCCCACCCTGGCCCTGGCCGTTACGTAGCTCGGTTACCCCCCCCCCCCCCCCTCCACCGTAACGCATAATGTCTAGGGTTGTCAAAACTTAAATTTTGTGAAAGGAAGACACACGAAAATATATCCTTGAAATTTATTTATGATTTTTCTTGAAAGAGTGAAGAAAATTCACAGAAACTTGTAGAGAAAAACCCGATGATTAGTTCCTTTTTTGAAAAATTAAAATAAGAGCGAAAATTTGCAGTTTTTTAGTTGGAGATACGTAATTTTATACTTTAGCTATCAATATGATGACAAACAATGAAAAGTACGGACCCCATTTTGTGGGATAAAGGACTCAACAAAACTATTTTTTAAGTAGCCGATGGTCATTGATTCATTGTACACGCACCGACAACTGCATTTTAACAAACATTTCTGAACGTAAGCACGGACAGAATTTAAACCTACAGCAATCAATTTAGTCTAAGTATCCTCGATGAAACAGTTAAATCTTCGTTTTATTTGTCCGTTCCACGCTCAACATAAGTCACTCAGGACATACCAATCCTCTGGACAAAAATCCGAATTCCGTCATTCAATCTCTCCAACCTTGGAAGGAGAGGTGGGTGAATATTGATCCGTTAAACTTCTCAACTTTAGGAGCAAAATAACTTTCTATGGTGACTTTAGCATGTGTTCTAAAATCATCGTAGGTGTTCCTCCTATCAAATGTTTCAAAAGCTCCATAAAAGTTTCTGTCTCCAAGCCATGTCAGGAATTTGCGATGAGCATCGAAGCACTTCAATAAATCAAGCGACGCAACCGCCCGAAATCGACCCATTAATTTTTCAAAAGTGTGACGAGAGCTCTTGAGCCTTGGTACTTTCTATCTATTACGTCTATCAAAGCTCATCGGTTTTTGGTTCTTGGGCCCTTTTGGTGAGAAACGGTTCAATCGCCGGGATTATGGCTGGCAGCGAATAGGGCAGGGCAAGTACATAAAGTTAATATTCGCAGACGCCATGAGTCTTATTACGGCATCCTGCAATTCAGATTCACCTTTGTATATGAGAGAGTGGTCACTGTGCCAATAACCAATAATCTCAGACAATAGTGACGACTTTGCTTCATAGCGATTATTTGCTCAGCGCCTATGTACACAGGGGAATACAATGAGGGGAGGATGTGATAACATTACATCCTTTGACGCATCATCTCGTCGTAAATGACGAGTATTTATATACTGTAGGAGCTGCAATGTTACTCAAATTGTCGAGTTGTAAACTATATGTAAGCCTGTTTCTTCAAGCAAAACGTGCAAATGATAGCTGTGGGCTGATTGTTGAAATTGATAGACAAATCTATAGACAAAGGAGACATAGGGAGTATAAAGCGACCCTACTGGTTGAAATGTGTGGTTGTTACAGACCAAGGGGGTAAATGTTGAACTAACTGAAGGGTCTCTCGTGAGTTCTCGTTAGTTAGTCTATTACCGACCTCATTTGTCCATTTCAACCACCCGCTTCCACCAATAGGATGTCTTCAATATACCTATCTCCTCCTCTTTGTCTATGGCTTTGTCTACCAATTTCAACAATCAGCCCGCTGCTCTGTTGTTGAACGGTCCGAGAACTTTTGACTAGACAGGGTAAAAATCGAAGCATCAAAATGACATTTCCGAATCAAAATTCATCAAAAAAAGTTGAAAATATGAGAATTTTCTGAATAAATTCATGAGGAATGAAGGCTCCATTCAAGGGGAGTGTTTCGTAAAACTACGGTGAGTGATTTTTTTGGGGGCATTACATCGAAAATACAGCACATTATTCGAACACCATAACTCAGAAACTTTACTGATCTTCAATTTAATGTAATTTTGAAAACAGAAGCATGAGCACATAGTCAAAACAATAATAAATGGAATTTTTGTGTACGTAATCTATTCAATTCGTGAATGTATTAATGCATTTTCAATGATACGCCATTGATTAAATCAAAATGATATCCAATAAAAACTCATGAATTCTTTCACGCACATACTGGAAACGTGTATTCCATAAAATTCTCAGCTTGACTCATATTCAAAGCTTTTGTGCGAGTCGTCCAACTTCCAGTCATCAGGTAGTAACTTATGCACTAGGTTTCAAACTTTCGATAAATATTCATATTTATTCATTAGATCGCGACGAATAAATGCATGAGTGTACTTCATCTCCGTAATTTTGACTGATCGCGTCTCGATATTTTATACACCTATACAAAAGCGTGACACGTCCGACTCTCATTTATTTATAGATACAAAAAAAATACTCGTATAAATGCTCAAAAAAATATGCATAAAAATGCCATCAAATAAAAAAGGACCGGCAGTGAGAAAAATATGAAAATAAAACGATGTAATTATTCCTCTGAAATGGAGTCCAGCCCTATTACTGCACGTATTTCGATAGCTCCGGTTTCTCCCTCTATCGTTTCTGCGGAGTTTCCAGTTTTCATGTCGAAGTAGCCATTTTAAGTGACCGTCCAAGGAGCCTTATTTCGCGGACACAATTAGCAGCAGAGCGATTTTTATCGGGTTTGGTCGAAAAATTAGATTTCGAAATTTTGACGGTAAGCTCTCTCGTCTTTAAAAACTAAGTCGTAAAAGGTTTGGTCCATAATTGCTTCACTGAAAAAAAAAGTTCGGCCGTGGAAGCCGTACTTGCGGGCTATATGGACATACCGTCCGAGTTCCGGGCTCAGAGGCCGAAAGTTCCGGGCTTAGCACCCGGAGCAATCAAACCTACGACTCCAGCACCCGGGACTTTCGGGATCTGAGCCCGGAACGGACGTTATGTCTATTAAGCCCGTAACTTTTTTTTTCAGTGTACGATCAAAAGCTGTGACAGAGTCCCAAACTGGACTGCCCTGGAGCCGAATTTTGTTGGCTTTTTTACATTACATGAGGGTACATTGGTACAACATCCATCGATAAGTCCAAACCGCATCACCAGCCAATGAGAAGCGCTTAACCGGACTAAGGTGCAGTCGATACTCGTCCTAAGTATATTTAAGTACGGTGGAATCGGCCCCTGCCCTTTTGGCAACCGCGGGGAACAATAGTTAAGGTCAGGAAGGAGAGTAGTTTTAAATTGCGGTCACGCGAAATTCCGGCGTGTTTCCGCCGATTTTTCTCTTTCATTTTTGCGAGGCTGAATAATTGTTGCCGATAAAAAAACGGCTCCCTCAGCGTCAACTTCGCAGTGAAACTAATTCGGCTGAACTTCAGCGGGAGCGGGCGGGCGGGCGGGAGGGGGAGGGGGCTTATTGCACCCGGGCTGGTTCGAAGCCAAGCTAATATTTTCCCTCGCCAATGACCGCTTTTCACTGCAGCCGGTGCGTTGCAGTCTGTTAAAAAACGCGGTCGTGAAAATTTGTTGTCCGCGCCGCGAAAGCTCCCCCGGTTGCAAGTTGGGTGCTTGGGAACCGTGAATGGACCACTAGATAAGGTACGAATTTCAGCATTCTGATACATGTATCTTAACCAAAATTTTACGTAAAACACGATGCACACAACGAAAATTACCGAAATTAACTCCTTACGAAGATATTTAATGATTCTTAATGCGTGAATTCAAACCACCCGCTCATGAAAACACAATGCTCTACGTGATTCACATCGCGCGCTAAACGTTATCATGACAGTCTCTGCGATATAAAAATCTGGCAACCTTAATCTTGACGCTTTGGCTCAGTTATAGCAAATTGCTAATAGTTTGAACAACACATGATGGGAAATGAACATTGCTCGATTGAGAAGCTTGCTGAAATCGTTGTAGTGGGCGATTTGACTCACGTAGAGTTTTGAGTTTCTTATGAGCGGGCAGTTCAAATTCCTCGTAACCAATGTGAAATAAAAACGTTAATATCTTCGTTAGGAGTTGGTTTCCGTAATTTTCGTTGTGTGAATCGTTTTCCACGTGAAATTCTGGTTAAGAAACATGTATCAGATCGCTTAAATTCGTACCTTGTCTAGTGGTCCATTTCGATCCTTCAACTCCCGACCCGATAACAGTGGGACTCGCGGGTAACACAAAGTTAGGAGACCAGAGTTTTTTTCTGACAACAATGGGTTTAAGGAAGAGAAATTGGTATTTTTTAGACCAAACTGAGATGTTGGGTGCAGAAAAGGTGTTTCTTGGTTATAGTGTCTCCAAATCTTCACTGCTAATTTGTATTTTAGAGACGCGACTATTAGGTGAATTTTCTGTGATTGTTCGTTTTCAGCATTGTAAAATCCACTGGAAAAAAAAACACATTGGATCTAGAGTCCAGACTCCAGGCTCTTAAAAACATCGACAAGAAAAAGTGCTCTTGATTCAATCAGAATCTAGCTTAAATCAAGATCCAAGCCTCTTATTTTAAGCGGATCTCGTTTTGATTCAAGCAAAAATCCGATTGAATCAAGAGTAGTTTTTCTTATCAATGTTTTCAAGAGTCTGGACTCTAGATCCAATGTGGTTTTTTTCCAGGGTTATGAAGAAAATCCAGTAAAATTTTCAAAGAATTCCGTTCATTTGCTTTAACTGTAATGGATGGATAAAACGTTACCATAGATTCATCGCAATCAACAAATGCCTTTCTGCAATCATTGCTTCAATTTCCAAAGAGGCGTGTAAAAAACAGTCAAAAATACCGCAACGCATTTTCAGCGCAAAACCTCTTCAGTAAACCGTTTTGCCTCCATTCGCAGCAATATACATTTATGCAGACCTACTTGCTGTTTTTTTTAAGTTACGTTGTTGTAGAAACCTCATAAAACTTTCACTCTTTAACTAACGATACTTGAAGATCGTTAAGAGCCAATTCTTTAAACATAGCTCAGCAATAGAAATTACTACGAAATGTGTCGCCGTCAAGGAGAGGAAGCATTTCCGCATAGAAAATGAACGTATTTTATTTCAATTACGAACTCCCAAGTTCCGTTGTCATTTTCGAAGAACGAAAGCTCAGCGCAATACAGGTGTCGTTATTTTATATCATATTTCCCTTCTTCCGGTAAGGAAAAAGTATTGTTTTCGAGGTAATCTCCGAGTAATTAATTACACGGCCCGCGGCGGATAGCTCGGGGAGAGGAAAAAAAGGGGGGAGGGGGAGGGAAAAAGGGGGGAGTGGGGGGAGGACTCGCATTTATACTTGTAATAACATGATAAACTAATGAATCTCCCTTTATATTACTCACATTTTAATAGAGCTCAAGGATGATATATTGGACTCAGTTACCCCCTACCCTCCGATCCGGCGAGGGGCGGGGGCGGAGGCGGCGCGGTGCGCGCGTTGAATGCGGATGTTTTAATCATTGGGTCGCAGAAAAATGAAAAATGAAAACCGATCCGGAAAACTTAAAAGCACAACTTTGTTGCATGACAGTCTCCTGCGTTTCCAGTGTTTTTCCGCCAGGCATATTTCTAATTTTTCTGTCTTTCTGCCGCTGGAAAATTGCTTCACCGCACCCCTTTCCCCTTCCGTTCTGAGTTTACCTCTGGGATATCATAAAATATGATGATAACGAGGACAACAATGAATGGTTCAGTGTATCATTTCGTTCAAAACAATAGAATATGACCTCGAACCAAAATTTTAGGATTTAAGATGGAAAAGCTGAAAATGAGAAAATTTCTAATCACTATTCATTACCATTTTAAACTCATAAGAATCAAGAACCTATTATAAGAGACCTATTTTCTTAGATTACTCTATTGACTTATGAGGCTATGTTTACATGATGAACCAATCTATATCGATACTATCTTACGTGTTTGATCTATAGAATACGATCCATTCAATCGCGGAAATGGGAACAAAGACGATAAAGTTGATAGTGACAATGATGATAACAAATGAATATTGCACCAAACGTCACTCAGAATCAGCCTGAATAACTACCTCCGCATTTCAGAGGTACTTTTTATCAAGCAAACATACTTATGGTCACTCCAATCGCGTTACTCGGTACAGTCGAGTGTAATGCAATTTCGCCTGCCGAGAATCTGAGTGCTCGCGCCGCACAGTGGGTCGAGTCGATAGAAGTGGTCGGACAAAATTTGAAAACTTTAAACGCTCATAAATCCGTTCATACAAATATTTGAGGCTCTAAAATTGGTTTCATTGAGTTCCTCATGAAATTTTCTTCCAAAACCGCCCATTGAAATTTGATATGTGACGAAATAAACATCAAAATTCGCAGTTTAAGTTAATAATTTCATATCCAACTTCACCGATTGACTGGATCCGCTGTGCGCCGCGCTGCGCGGGGAGTTTCCCGACAACAAGTTACTCTTGACCGCTTTCCTCTCCCCTCTGATTCGAGCATCTTATTCCCGTTTTCGAGAATTGAGTAAACCTAATTTGCCGGGAAAGAAAAGTTTCCGAAACTTGGGGTTTCCCCCGCGGAAAGTTGACGGTTTTAAGGCTTCGTGACGAGTCGCCCCGGTGAAAGTTGAGAGTTGTTCTCTCGATAACCGAGTAAAATCACTCGGATATTCCGTATTCTTATTTCGCGCACGTTCCTGGGTTCTTTGATATTTTCGGCTCGGGTTTAGTGTAATTTTCGGAAGGGTCACGCCTTGCGATGCACGTCCAACCCGCGTCGCTTGCAATAGAAATTCAATCGAATCGAGTAAGATTATCGGTTTACACTGATAAAAATCTTGGTCTCAAATCCCGAGAGCGTTTGGATCACATTTTGTAAAAAGGAACCAACAGCATTCCAATGTTGTGAGGATCGTGCAACTTTCAATCTTTGCAAAAAATTCCTGAAATCGTGAAGCGAATTTTATTTTAAGTTCCGAGCCTCTTTGGAAAGTTCTGTCCTGGTTAGTCTCATTAATCATCAACACCAGTGGACACCGTTGTTACCAGATTCGACCAATCAGATCCATTGGTTTTCGATGGTTCGAACCATTTTTAGAAAAACCTCGCGAGAAGATACCAAAATCACGCGCCAACGTTGCGATTCGTTGGTCACCGAATCGGAAGTTTCGAACTCAAATAGAATGGCAGATCGGAGGTTCGGGCACTAAAGTAGTACCGAACCTCTAAATAAAATTCGCTCATGCGAAACATTTAATTTACGAATGTAAGTTTCGTATTGAATTCATAGTTTATTGGAAGTAAAGATAAAACCTGTTTAGATCATCAGTTTATACTTGCGGGATAAAAAAAAATTGTACAATCTTAGCAACAGTGGAATGCTCTTGGTTCCTTTTTGCAAAATGCAATCCATTTCACTCTGGAAACTATTTTGCCTAAGCGGAGTGATATGATTGCGAAGAATTTGCGATGAGGTTATTTTACACAGATAAAAAAAAAATAACTTACTGAAGTACTGCAATAAAGGAGTGCTGATAAAAATGAACCACGCACCTGAAAAAAAATAGAAAAAAGAAAATTACAACTAGAGAATAAGACAAATGACACAGAAATATTATGCTCAGCGACGAGACAAAACAGAGCGTAAATGAAATTTTTGACGGAAAACTGCGAGAGCAGGCTAAAGAATTTGCTAATTAAAAAATAACAAAGGTAATCAGCAAAGAAGGTCTGCATTGCGAAATTTCTAATTCACTTAAGTTTCCGAAATTAAATATCCAACCCTTCTTCTCCTGAGACACTAGCAACTTTCTCCGCCACTTCGAGAACTTACATCAAAATTCACTGAGAAAACGTTGTCGACGGGGTGGACAAATGTTTGCGTTAATTCTATCTGGTTCGATCGTCATCTATCGGCGATTTAGTCAAATTAATACAAAAACTGATTTATGCTTTTAATAATGATCGTTCACGGATTAAAGGGGATTTGGCCGGGTATTAAAATTTAAAATTCAAACACTATTGGTACAGCATTACGTTTAAGATAGAAAGAAATATCTGTCAGAAATGCTGATGCAATATAGCATAGAATTACGGTAAGTATATTTATGCCAAGGGGAACTATATTGCACGCAAATCTTATACTCACATAGTTTCTTTTAGTATAAATACGCTCTATGAACGGGGCCGGATTAAGGGGGTGGCCACATGGGCCGCGGCCCATGGCGGCAAATATAGGGGGCGGCAAATTTTGCAATTTTTTCAAATGTAGGTATAAGAAAAATTACAGACGAGAAACGGCTACAAAATCTTTCATTTCCCGAGATTATAGTAATTTCTAATTTTGTCGTCTTTCAGTGATACAAGAGACAGCGCCTTAAATTAGTCAAGTTAAGGGAGAAACCAAACACACAATTTGGCCTGGTACGGCGTGACTTAGAGAGAAATGATGACGAGGACTTGAGATGAAAAGGAGAAGCCCTCGGCGCGGCAATCGGCATGTAACACAAATTAGCGCCTACAAGACTGCACGAATACTTCACGCATTGCATCAAACACAGTGCGGCTATTGTGGTCAGCGTGAAACGGATAGCGCCTACAAGGATGCATGAAAACTTCACGCAGTGCGCCAAACACGGTGCGGTCGGCGCAGCGCAACGGCGGAAGTTAAAATCATTAAACCGAATGTGTTTGTTCTTTCATAATTTTTTCTTTCATTTCTTATGAATGGAAGGCCTTGTCCATTAGAGATAGGTTTACGGAACTTGACTTTCGCGTAAAGTTCCGTGACCTTTTGCTAGTAGTGTTGACAGGGCTTCCCCAAAAAATGTGTTCAACTTGAGTAAACTCGTCTTATGCACCTCTCCCCCGCTGGCACGTTCACTTGATGGTTTTTGTAGATGTTTCAAAACGAATGAGAAGGGGGCGGCAAAATACAGGCGGCAAGTAGGAAAATCCGGCCCTGCCCATGAAGAGGAATATTTCCCAGATAGCGATATTTTCAAGAGTTATTGGTACTTGATTGCTAATTGCGACTAAAAAAACGCTGTAAGAGTAATGGGTCAGTTGCGCTAATCACAGAATCGTGTTTTGATGCTTCATTCTTGTAGATAAGTTGAAAATATTAAATATGCCTAAACAGCAACTTTCTACGTTCAATATTAACAGAGATATCGCGCTTTGAAAAACTCGGTTTTTGACGTCATCCACCGCGGTAGTGGCACTCTTATGGTTTCTTTCATCTTGCTTTCATCAATCAGTAACACACACAAAAGCACTGGTTGCTGGTTTTAAACACGGATAAAACCAGAATGGAAGAAACCAAGGGTGACACTATCGCGGTGGATGACGTCAACAACTGAATTTTTCAAAGCAAGATATCTCGGCTAATATTGAACGTAGAAAGTTGCTGTTTGGACAGATCTTATTATTTTTAGCTAATTTACAAGGAGAACGCATCAAAACATGATTCTGTGACTAGCTTAGTCCACCATTCTCCCCCTTAGTCTATAATAACCACACATTTCAGCCGATAGGATCGCACTGGGGAAAAAAAACACATTGGATCTAGAGTCCAGACTCTTAAAAACATCGACAAGAAAAAATACTCTTGATCCAATCAGATTTAAGCTTAAATCAAGAACCAAGCCTCTTAATTTGAGCGGATTTCCTATTGATTTAAGCTTAAATCTGATTGAATCAAGAGTCCTTTTTCTTGTCAATGTTTTCAAGAGTCTAGACTCCAGATTCAATGTGTTTTTCTTTCCAGTGCGCTCTATTTTCCCGCCGTCTTGTTTGTCTACAGCTTTGTCTATACATTTCAATAATCAGCCCGCAGTTGGATCTCGCGATGTTTCCTTCCTCTCGCTGGAGATTCACCTTAAAGTTGAGCGTAAATATTCAAGGTAAGAGTTTCGTTGGGCATCCGACTGGACGGCCGGCTCGTTCTTGTCGGGCGCCGAGCCGCAGACCACGAGGCCATGGGTCCGCGAGCCGTGGTGAAGATTATCTAGCCGAGCAGAGAATAGGCCAATAAGCGGGCATTAGAGTCTTATCTAGCGTGTATCGAGGCGAGTAATGGACCGTTGCTCCGGAGCCCGGCACTGTTCCTCCAGGAAATCGAAATCAAATTGGTGCTTGGGCCCCTTCATCCCAGGCCGCACTGTGATCCTCGAGTGAGGTTAGGGGATTCGCAAGGATGCCAAGTTCCAGCCGCTTCTCAGCTTCTTCCAGAGACAAGAGCCCCTCAACTGCGAGCTAATTATTGAAATTGATTGACAAAGCTATACGCAAAGAAGACAACAAGGATATGGATTGTGGAGGGATCCTATTGGTTGAAGCGAGTGGTTGCAATGGACAAAGGAGGTAGGTAATAGACTGACTAACGACAATAACCCACGAGAGACATTTTAGTAGTCCATCACATTCTCTCTCAGTCTATGAAAACCACCCATTTCGACCAATAGGATCGCGTCATACTCCTTATGTCTTCATTGTCCATCAATTTCAACAATCAGCCTGCTGGCCTCTTGGCGACAGGTGGAAGCGTTTACTTTCGGGGATTCAACAACTTCCTTATGGACAATTGTAAGGAAGCAACAGACATCATTCTCTTTTCGGTTGTTGACCTTCCTACTTAGTGGATAATGAGCTCCGAGTGCCGTCTTGAACGAAAAAAGCTTACCAAACTTCGGTTTGATTGCCAAACAAAATATTCAGTGCGTTCTTAAGCATTCACCTGGTAGGCAGGTTAACAGTTGAAAGTTGGAATCCCGAAAGTAAAAGCTTCCACCTTTGCCAAGAGACCAATGGAAGATCTACCTTTGTCTCTGGGCTGGACGTACCGCTACCTAAAGAGAACGATAAAACTCTACCTCAAGTAGGACTGGTCCCTACCCCAAAACTAAGTAACGTCATTTGACCTACCCTAGTCATGGGCACTAAGCCGTTCTTTGCGTATAAAAGTGAACCTCTGCCTGTACCTTTTCCCACACTCAATATTGCACTATTAAGATTTTCAGAGTGCGGTTCCTAAAATATACTGCACTGAAAAAAAATTCTCGGCATTTTTACCAAGGTCGGTTGGTACCTTTACCATCTCACTTTTTTTACCAATTATTGGTAATTTTACCAAGACAGACTGGTAAGCTTACCTAAAAACCGGTATTTTTACTGTTTTTTCCAGGTAAGAATACCACTTTTATTGGTAATCAATTCCCGGTAACTCTGCCATTTTATCTCGGTAATTCTACCACGGTCGATGACAAATATTGGCGTTTTTACCAAGGTCCAGTAAAATTACCGAGAAAGTTCAATGATTTTACCGAGATTTCTCGGTAAAATTACCAATTCCATAAATGGTAATTTTACCAAGAAAAAACTGGGATCAAATAGAACCCTGAATTCTCGGTAATTTTACCCTTTTCTTAGTAAATACACCGAGATTTTTTTTCGGTGTGTCCTAAACATACATTAACCTAAAATATTTACGTTGTTCCGATCAGCTGCTCTAATTCTTGAGGGTTTCCAGGTGAATGGAAACTGAGCCCACAGAGCGGCGCGGCCGGGAGGACGTTACGGGTACGGCGCGGCGCGGGTTGGCGCGCGGCGATCAGCGCAATCAGTTATAATTCTCGTGATCGATTTGAATGTAGCGGGGTGGTGTTTAAGCAGTTAAGCACCGTAAAAGGCGCTGATGTTGAGTTTCTCCGGCTCCGGGTCTCCTCCAGCTCCAGCTCCGGACCCGGGCCGGGGTCCTCAAGTGAGGACTCCGGTCCTCTCGGCCGGTCCTTGTGGGGGCAGGCGGCCCGGCCGGCGGCGGGCGGCAGGCCGTGCTCCGGACAATTCAATTACCCTTTCATCCCGTTGACGCGGCCTCACTCCGCGGCAAGGCGCGAGAGGCCACCCCCCCCCCCCCCACAACCACTCCCCCCTCGACCCCCCTCCCTCGGTCACCGCTCGGCCCTCCGGATCAACGTATGTGCGTGCCTTGACAACCTACCACCGTGCTGTCGGATTTCTTCGCCGAGGGCGTCTCTATACCGTTCTAAAGAATATGACGCCCTTGAATCTATTATCACCTATTATAATTTCAATTTTTAAAAAATGAATGTTTTTTCTTGAAATAATTAAGGGGCACGCAAAATTTGATCGAGGAGAAGATATTCCGAAAGAAAATCGAAAAAGATAATTTGCGAGTTTCCCGGATTGTATTGAAATAAAATTGGCAATGTCCGGGTATTCGTACGACGTTCTTCCTGAGCACGTCAAATCATATCATTATTGTAGCTATACATCATACTACGGTATTGAGTATCGGAAAGAACAGCGACGACGAGATTTATAAAAACCAGGTTTCTTCAAATTTTCACTAGTGTAATTCGAAGGAACTTAATTAGTCCGTGAACAAGTTGTGAGAGAGCGAGAATTTAAAAAAAAATCGACGTGATCGCTGACAAAACAGCAACAAGTCTACATTCTTCCGCGAGAGAGCAATACCTCTCGCTTTCTTGTGGCACTCTTTTGGCCAGAATTAAAAGCCACCATCTGGAGTATATCAATCGTAGATGTTAATATTTAATTAAAAAAAAAAAATAAAAAGAAAAAAAAATAATAATAAAAAAAATACTTTAGGGCTAATTTTGGGTCATAAAACCACGCATACTCAAAGATTGCCGTTCATGGATGTAACTTTGCGGCAGAATCTCCTTTTTTGTGGTGAAAACTCTACTCTTACAAAAGTCTACGTTCTTCGAAGAATTACCTCTGCTCTTACGTGGCGGATTTCACACGGGTTTTCCGGGGGAAAAGTCCGGCTCTGGAGTGAAATACGCCGGATCTCACTCCGGAATTTCTCTGATGGACAAAAAATTGGGAAGGTGGTAAAATAGTGCCGAGTCCACACTACTTTGCGGGGAAAACAGGGCCTAACAGTTCAAACATTTCAATTAGTGTCGAACAGTGCCAGTACGGACTAAGGGGAGAGGGGGTGGGAGATTAAGCTCAGGCAAATGCATTAAAAGCTGAGATAAGGCCGAGAGATACATAACGTTTTGGGTGAAAAAAGTAAGTAAAGACCTTTAGCGCTGTGCCCGGGTCCGTGCGCCGGCAACAGGGGCCCGGTTGTATGGTAATTCGAATGGATGTAGCACCTTATTCAGTGCTCATCCCGTGATGTACCTGTCTAATTTAAATGATTCATGCCCGCGCCTGCCTTTCCATCTTTCCAACTCAGCGCTTCCTTGTACGCCCGGGACACTCGAGGCCCGAGAACACGGCCACCACCGGCGGAGGCCTTTGCGTCCACGCACCGTGCTCTCGGCCCGTCCGCCGAGGCTCGAGTCGGACCGACTCCTTGTCGATACACGCCGCGCTGAAAACGGATACCTGTCGCTCCTCTACACGTCTCCATGTTGTCCATTATCATCCGGTCGTCGTTTCAATTCGAAGAGCCTTCATACGCAGAGTATAGACTAGAGCACCTATGTGTGGAGAGCATCCCCATTTAGATCCTAATGCTACACGGAGAAAAAAACTTTGTGCGTGGGACCCGAAGTTTAGGTCATATGGATCTCTGAAGTTTTCGGATTGAGCATCTGAACACTTTAGGTCCAGCTGCTGAGGTTTGGATCACACATCTGAAACTTCGGTTCTCACACCTGAAGTACTTCAGATGTAAGAACTGAAGTTTCCGATGTGTGATCCGAACCTCGACAGCTAGACCTAAAGTGTCCAGATGCTCAATCCAAAAACTTCAGAGATCCATATGACCTAAACTTCAGGTCCCACGGACTAGGTTTATTTCTCCGTGTACGAAAAAAATGTGCCACTCTCTGGTTATTCGTCATGGTGACTTTCAGATACAATTTTGAAAAATATTAAAAAATGAACACATCTGTCTAGCTCGTGTGAAATTCTTGCATAAATAGGTAGAGCAATGGCGCACATTTGTTTTTGGAAGTTTTCCTCAGGCCCCCAAAAAATATGCCACTCTCTGATTAGTTGTCAAGTAATAGGATTTCATGGT
This sequence comes from Bemisia tabaci, assembly GCF_918797505.1. NCBI lineage: Eukaryota > Metazoa > Arthropoda > Insecta > Hemiptera > Aleyrodidae > Bemisia > Bemisia tabaci. Next base: position 16,864,725 of record NC_092796.1, read on the forward strand.
GACTTTCAGATACAATTTCAAAAATCATAAAAAAATAAAGTTTGTCTGGCTCATCTAAAACACTTACATACACAGGTAAAGCGATGACGCACATTTATTTTTGGAAAGAGCAGAAGAAATGAACTTTTTAAGTTCCCTTGTTGCTTGTGTTCCCTACTTTGTTGTGCACTTCATGTAATGAAAAAAATCATCCCAAAGCTCAACTTTTTTTTATATTTTTCTGAATTCTGGGTAAGGAGAATCAGAAACGGTTACACCTTTGGGAACAATACCTTTGACTCCCCGGGCAAACTTTGGAAACAATCGCAGATTAGAAATATAGGATGAAGATCGGCAGAAATGAGGAAACGTTTCGATACAACTATTCGCGCCTGACGATCGTACATTTTGCATACACGAAGAATGGAAGGCGATCTGGAAGAATTCGTCGTTCCCCGCACGAAGGAACGTACCTTCCCTAGTAAAATTCGCCTCGGAGCAGACACGTGGCTGCCCCGGGCGACTTTTACTAGGGTGTATTCTAGGGTTGCAAAGTTGACTCAGATAAATGAATTTTTACAATGTATCTGAGCACTTTTTGTTGAAAACGTTTGTGATTTTCGTACCTTTGAGACCAGAGGCAAATTCAGGGAGATTTTCACTCTGTAGGACTAAGATTCTCCAGGTAAAAATTTGATTTTCGAGGGGAAAATTGGCAACGTTGAAATGTAGTTACGTTCTTTCGTTAGGGGAACGACGAATGGAGATGTTGCATATGTGAGGAATTTGCGATTTGACTATTGATTCTTATGTAAAAGTTCGCGAGAAACACGATGGTGCCACTGGTTTCTCTCTGAAATCAACTCCTAAGCTCAAAAAAGCTCTCAAGTTGGGGCCAAAATGGAGGGGATATCCTTTGCTATCCTGAGAGTCCACCTCTACATCAAGACAAACTCTCCATGCGAAGATAGGGAGCAAATGAGCAAATACATTAGCAGTGAGGTCGTGTTTTCAGTTTTAGAGTTCCGAAATAAAGTGGCAGCCCTGTCAATGTATTTGCTACCTATCTTTGCATGGAGAGTTTGTCTTGATGTAGAGATGGACTCTCGGGATAGCGTGGGATATCCCCTCCATTTTGGCCTCAACTTGAGAGCTTTTTTTGAGCTTGGGAGTTGATTTGAGAGAAAACAAGTGGTACCATCGTGTTTCTTGCGAACTTTTACGTAAGAATCAACAGTCAAATCGCAAATTCCCATGGAGTACATAGAGTAGTAATGTAATTGGGAGAGCTGGCGCCACTTTTAAGCATTTTCCATGGCCCGAATTCCGAGACTCCTGTGTGACGCCAGGTCACTTTTTCGATACATAATCGATTGTTTGCGATACACGGGTACCCGGCCATCCGATGACAACATCAACAACAAAGGAGATAGGAATTACCACGTATTCCACACCGCCATTTTGGATCGAAAATGTATCGAAAAAGCGACCCGAACTCGGCGCACACCGGGCTCGGAATTCGTCGAACAAAACATGGCGCCAGCTCTCCCATTTACATTACGACTCTATGTACTCTATGCAAATTCCTTACACATGCGACATCTTCATTGCGCACCGAAACGATATTTAGCTTTGCGATTGATTAAAATATACGGATTTTCCCAGAGCTTTCCCGACTTTACCACGTGACATGAAGCTCGCATTCGGCAGCAGCTACAGATACGAATCCACGAGCTAGCTAGCGGTGGGGGATTTGGGGCGATCGGTGCTCATGAGGCACGAGCGAGTATTCGCCGTTGATTGGCACTGCTGACTCGACGGGGCGGCGTGTCGTGTCTCGTGTCTCGTGTACGAGCGGAATAACATCGTTACCCGTGGCTGGAGCCGTCGCCGTCGCCGTTGCGGGGCCGAGTGCAACAAGTCGACATGCACTCGTCTCGAGCCTCGGATGAGCCGTAAAAGAGTATCCGATTGAAAGGCAAGTCGCTCGAGTGCACCTCCACCTCTGCCCGAGTGCACCTCCACCTCTGCCAGTGCAGGCACCCGACACCGCTCGCCCTCGCCGCCCCCGCACTCGTCGGGGCGAACGCCTCTTCAATTTGATTTACACTTCAATCGCCCGCAGACGCCAGCGCCGTTCCCACAACCCGCTTCCACGCCCCGCCCCCGAGTCCGAGGGACTGGCATCCCCGAAAAAATTGTCAAAGCTTCAGGCCAGGGCCGGATTAAGGGGCTGGCCACATGGGCCGCGGCCCGTGGCGGCAAATTTTGAATTTTTTTTAAACGTAGGTATCAAAAAAAATCGGACTCAGAAAAAAAAATTATCAATAAGAAGAGGAAATAAAATCTCTTTTTCCTGAGAGTATAGTAATTTCTAATTTTGTCGTTTTTCGGTGATACGAGAGACAGCATCTTTAATTAGTCGAGTTAAGAGAGTAACTAAACACGCAATTTTGCCTGGAGCTCAGCGTAGTGAGGAATGATGACGACGACTTGAGATGAAAAGGACAAGCCCTCGGCGTGGCGGTCAGCATGTAACACATATTAACGCCTACAAGACTGCATGAATACTTCACCCATTGCGCCAAACACAGTGCGGTCACGCGGTGAGGAGCGGTTGGCGTGAAACGCATAGCGCCTACAAGACTGCAGGAATACTTCACGCATTGCGCCAAACACAGTGCGATCAGCGCGGCGCGGCGCGGCGCAGCGGCGGAAGTTAAAAGTATTGAACCACATTTATGTTTGCTCTTTCATAGTTTTTTGGTTTATTTCTTATAAATGGAAGATCTTGTCCTCACAGAGATAGGTTCACAGAACTTAACTTTCGCGTCAAGTTCCGTGAAATTTTGCCAGTAGTGTTGACAGGGCTTTCGCAAAAAAATGTATCAAACACGAGTAGGTATACGCGTCTTATGCACCGCTCCCCCTCAGACACGTTCACTTGATGGTTTTTATCGATGTTTCAAAACGAATGGGAAGGAGGCGGCAAAATACAGGCGGCCCATGGGCGGCAAGTAGGTAAATCAGGCCCTGGTCATGCTCTGTGCCCGAGTAATTTTCATAATTTTTATTTTCCCGCAGGGTTTCAAGATACTCTTGCACCAAGCCTATTCGAGTTATTTCCAAGAAAACAAGAGGGCACCGAAGTAAAATCAAGTACATCCGAGTATTTTCAAGTATCTGCAGGTTCCATAATTTCGGCTAAAAAATAAATCCAGGTTCGAAACACGTCGACGGGACATTCTTCCGTTGCGAACGAGACAGGAAGTCCCCGCGACAATGAGAACTTTTTGTGGGTGTAGCGACCCCTGCCCGTGTCCCCTGCCCCGGCGGCGACCCCCTCCCGCGGGCCCCCTCCGAGGTCCCCCGGAATTAGAACATTCCTGATTTACATGACAGTGAAGCCACTTACTTTGTGATTATTCTCCCAACAACGTCGACGAAGATGACGGCGGCACTGCCCCGTTCCGCGTTGCCGTATCACCTGGACGTCGGAATCCTCCTCCTGAATTCCGCCCATTTCCACACGACCTCTGCAAACGGCGCGGCCGACTTTTTATTATTTATTGCTTGTTTTATGTCCTGTCGCACCTGTGCCCCCCCTCTCCGTTATCCTGTCTGTTTCGCCCCTGCACTCCGTCCCCACGATTCCGAAAAACTACGAATAGCGCGTGTTCTATTTTACTTTTGTGACCTGGTGAGTGGAATCTTCCGCTTCCCTTTTTTGTTGCTGTCCGGTTTAGGTGAAAGAAAGTTCAATTCATACGGCACACCGTGGATCGAGTCAATCGGAGGGGTCGGACATGCAATTTTCAGCTAAAACCGTGAATTTTGATGTTTAATTTGTCACATTTTAAATTTTTAGGGGTGATTATAGAAGAGAATTGCACAGGGAAACCGATGGAGCCACTTTTAAAACCTCAAAGTTTTGTATAAACAGAGTTACAGGTGTTTGAAGTTTCGCAATTTTGACCGACCTCTCCTATCGACTCGATCCACTGTGCGGCACACCAATATTTCGGTCCAGATAACAAAACTTCGGTTCGTATTTAACTGAACATTGATTGAGCGAGCTTGTTAGCTTCACTACAACTCGTATTTTTTTCTACCAAAGCACTCCAAAGTCTAGCTTTTAACGTTCCATTAAATCGATGTGAACAAGACACTATGGCCTAACAAGGTCTAAGGTTCATCTCTGTTAAAATAAAAAAAATAAATGTACAAAAATAAACATAGTGGGAAAACTCAACACAAAAGTTTGGTTATAAAGACGGGAAGTAAAACACAAAATAACCTAAACCTTCGGTTGACATTAGGGTTTCACAGTCTCTATTTTGTTTTCTGCGCTAAAGTCAACAAATACTGTACCAATATCAACACAAAATTTGAGTTGGTTTGTGTTTTACTTCCTATGTTAACTAAAAATAACACAAGAACACAGATATTTTTATCAGTGTATGTGATAGGATCATAAAGGGTTATGTTGGAGCGAACTTTCGGTTAGAGCAAGCCGTTGGCTATGACACGTTTGTACGGAAATATGGAGATGGCAATGATTGCAAAAACCTTCTCCGAGAGTTCAAGGAAACTAACATTCTTTTCAAAAAAAGGAAGTAATGGTCCGTCTAACTGCAGTGCACGGATCTGCCGGACAACTAGCTCGAAGCGACCATTTCGGAGACGGCATAAAGATACGCGCAGGTCCGTAGCAATGTGGCCAACGTCAACATGCATAATCTAAGATGAACCTTCCAATTGTTTTGATTTTATTTACAAGCTGCCGTTGGACGGGAGTGCTTCAAACAAGCGGACAAGGTAGGTAGCAAATTGGGTCCGATACCATTGGAATCGAGGCGGGACGCCCATAAATGTGTGAAGCGAGTGCCAAGACTTCTATGCCGGGGGAAAAACAGCGTAAGGAAAATCGAGCGTTGCACAGTCTCACCAGAAGAAATTAAACACTCTTGGATAAATTCTAATAATCTTCCGTTGCAATTTTAAGAGAACTCCATCCCCACCTCAATAAATTGTACTTAAAAATTTATAGGCAAAATAATTGAAATTGTACTGAAAAATATACATAGGGACTGAAGTAATCTGGCAACATTTGAGTAGTCGTGTGGAGTTGTTCCTTAATACTCGGTCAGTAATGCTTATAGACTCGCGTTTAGAGACACATTTCCGAGCTTCTAAAAGAGACATCGCTAGCTCCCACCGCGGGAGTGTCCTCTCCTCCCGATTCCTAATGCAAACGGCTCTCGGATTTGCTCCGGGCCCATTACAATGGACGTCCAGTGCACCTGGACGTTGTTACGGCGGCGTTTATTGCGACAATTGAATTTATTAACTTCGTTACGGACATTGCGAGCGCGAGATCTCCCGTTTTGTATTTGCAAATAATTGCGTTTCGTTCGGAGCGAAGCGCTGTACAATGGCCCCCTCGATTTATGTTACCAAGAACACCCGCTCGCTACCTCGCGCTCATAATGTTATGGCACGGTTTATCGAAACGAAAAAGGTTGATGGATAAAGAGAGGAGTTAGGCCTTGCAAGGGAGCGCTGAAAAAATGAGTTAAAGTTGCCGACTCAACTAACTCTAGTTGGTGCTAAACTGAGGCATTCGTGCACGAGCAAAAAAAGTGTTAGGGGTTACACTGGTAAAAAAAACCTCTTGGACAAATGCCGCATTGCATTGACTTAAGAGTGCAGTTTCTTGTGTCCGGATTTAAGAGTCTTGAACTCTTGTTTCAAGCGGATTTTGCATTGATTCAAGCGGATTTTGCATTGAAACGAGAGTCCAGACTCTTAAATCCGGCGACAAGAAACTGCACTCTTGAACCAAGAGGGTTTTTTTTTACCAGTGAATCCTCTAAAATTGTAGCACCACCCTGACTTGTTGGATGATATGGAAATTTCCAATTAATTGTGGTAGTATCGCAACGTTTGGGTTAGTAACCTAATTTATAGTGGCATACTACCACACTTGAAAATAGAATTGTCCATAACTGAAATGGAAAAGTCTATATCATCCCACAACCCCTTTTGTTTTGTATGTACTAATGGACAGTTGGGGGTCTTCGATAGTCGAATAGACCCATGATTATTCACCGAATACTATTCAGTTTACATAACCGAACTTCGGTTCAGCATACCGAGTATTCGGTTAAGTAAACCGATCTATACCATGCTCCATGGACCGATCTTCGGTATACGCGTGACTGAATTTCACTCTAATTTACTTAATTTTACTTACATTTTCAAGGGTGGTTCGGAACTATGATCTCGAAACCCTTGGATAGTCTCTACTTTCATACCAGGGCTTTTTATTCGTGGTGGTTGTAATGGGTGCTCGTATACGTGGCAACGGTGGAAAGTACAGTATCTGGTGTGGCAGTCCAGATATCTCGTTGACGGGTTTACGAGGCACGCGCTGCGCCGCATCGTACTTCATACGTCATGCGTCATGCTGTCCATTTTAGCGCGGGTATTAACTCATGATCCGCCACTTCACGACGCGCCGCGACGCGCCGCCGCGACGCTCCTCCAGACTAGACGCCTGTACCGCCGACGCCGACGCGAAGCGACGCAGTCCGACCCGATGAAGTATCAATTTGATGTATCATTTTACGATCGCGCGATCAATTCACTTTCACTTTACATGCCTCTATGGGTACAGGACCAAGGTTAAACCACCAGGAATGATGAGTGGAACTAGGCCCTTTTCGACAAGGGGTTAGAAGGGCACATCATCGAGAGGGGTCGAGAAAGCCCCCAAGAAAACCCACCAAAAGTGGTCAGCTGCGGAGCTTTTTTAGCTTCATTGAGGGTTTATGGGGGCTTTTTGGTTCCAAAAGGGAGCAGGCGCACACTGTCCGGGAAAACTTAACAGACTGAGTCGAATCGCGGGCAATTTGAAGCTATTCTCACCGATAAGTTGCTTGAAATACGAAATCAAAGATTAGTGATGTGTTGTGCATTGGGCGTAGTTAAATCCATCACATTTCCTAAAAGGGGTCAAGTAGATTTTTCGGGGGCTATCCCCCTATAGTTCCACCCACGACCGCAAAACCGCAGGAGAGTATGTTTGATGCTTCACAATAAGACGTTTTTTTCTCTATGATGTTTTTTCCCGCCCCAAAAATGCCTTCGATTAGCCCTTTATGTAAGTTTCCAAAAAAATCTTCGAAAATTGAATGTCACATTATAATCAGTATTTATGCCGCTGCATCATCATTTGGAATACATTTTGCAATTTGGAACTATAAATTCTAGCCCGGTTTAAAAAAAACGTATGTGCCATTAGTTTCCCTATGCACATAAGTGTTTTTTCAAATGAGCCAGAATGTATAGTTCCAAATTGCAAAATGTAGTCCATTTGTGAATTGTTACAATGTTTTTCAGTAGTTTTCAAAGACTCCGCACCGACCTCACCGCAGCGCAATGTATACGCATTAGTGGAAATTTTCGTCAACTCGCCGTCGCTAGCCCACAATTCAACAATCATTTGTGGGAGTTATCGATTCGTCGTTAATCGTCGCTCCCCGAAAGAACACCCCCCCCCCCTTCCCGAGGACGTCGTTTCAAGACCCTAGAAGCATAAACAACAAAATTCGATACTTCCTAATTTTTGCCAGAAACTGATGTTGGAGCTTGCAATTGTCGGAACTTAATCGAATCAGCCGTTTGACATGAATTCGGCTCGCGTCTTGTGGAGTAATTTTTCGTTCATGTGCGTGCTTGATGAGTGAGTAGAGACATAGAGAACAAATTGAAAAGTATAACAGGCACTCGTTCTGTCCGACGTATAAGACACAATCTCTCGTGTCGAAATGTAATTAAACTGAGAATCATTAGTCATTTTCTACTGATCGTATCTGCAGCCACGATGACTCACGAAATTGGTGGAGAATATCTTTGATCTCTCTATTTATTTAAACTTTCGTTGGCGGTCGCTCTCTGCGAGTATCCTAGCAGCTCAACTGTCAAATTATCTGGAAGACCGCCTGATGCGCGGTTTCGATCAATTAAATTGAGCGTTGGACGAATGAGAGGTCCAACACATTTTGACAACACTCCTTTTTACCCTTGGAATGAGTTTTGCAAACTTTTTTCTCTCAGTATCGAACTTAACCGTATTAACACGTTGAATCCATTCAAACCAGAGACAAGGGACCCTCCATTGCTATCTCAACAATGGTGGAAGCTTTTACTTTCGGGACACCAACATTCGACTGTTGACCTACCTATTAGGAACTAGGAACGTTGTTGAACAACGTGTTGGGTATACCGTTTCGCGAACAAACTGGAATTTGGCAAATTTGTTTGGCTCATAACGTCACCCGAAGCTCATCATTCACCTAGTAGGTATGATGTTGCTGAAACGTTTCCGCTGAATCGTTTTTGCAAATTTGGGAGTATTTTATTCAAACAGAAAGAAAAGTTTCTGATATACTGATGATAACCTTTTACTAAAGGTAGAGCGATTATTCTAGCGCATCGACAGTTCGCCTACAATTTGCGGTATAGGCAAAACGAGCTCCCACGTGGTCGAATAGTGGTAGCATTTTGAAATGACACGTTGATTCGTAATACACACACAAAAACAGCTTTATACCAGACGGGAAGAGATGACACATAAAGCCATGTCGGTTCGCCTTTAATTTTAAGGGTAGGCATCAAGGGCTCCTATGTGATCGAATAGTGGTATCACCTTGAAATAGCATGCTCAGTTGGAACTTTCACAAAAGCAGTACTTAACCGAACGGGAAGAGGTGACTTTAACGGCATGTCAATTCGCCTTCAATTTTTAGTGTAGGCAACAAGGGCTCCTACGTGGTCAAATAGTGGTATCACATTAAATGCCACTTTACTCTTACTCTCTGTCATTGATTATCTATTGTTAATATAATTTAGCATTTTTAATCTGCTTTTCAAAATGTAGTTTTTTATGTTTTTTCCGGAGGTATGTTGCCAACACCTCAAAAAAAAACTTCGGGTGCTGATAAACAAAGAATTAAAAACCCGCATATGTTTTGTAAACGATTGGACAACATCCATAGTTCAAGGCGAATCATAAAGTCGTCGCCAAATCTACACAGAATCTTCACTTCGAGCGATGAAGTCGAAAAGAGACAGGGGATCATCTGCGTCTGCCACGGGCAGGATCCAGGATAGAAGGCCCCTCAGATCGTCGCTCCTCTGACGTAAGGGCGTATTTTTTATTTCCATAAGAGCCCTGGAAAGCTTAGAGTTATACAGAGCTCAGGGTTCACGTGGAAATTGAGATAAGCCCTCACGTCAGAGGAGCGACAAGATGAGTCATCAAAAAACTGTCACGCGGGCACAAGCAGACCCGGAAATTCTCAGTTTTTTCGAGTGTGGCGACAGGGTTTTGAAAACGGTGGAACGTAAACACTGCCGTGCTAAGGAAAAACGCCGTATGGACCTTCAGGCGTTGCCAAATTTCCTTTGATAAAATGCAAATTTCCTGGCGAACTTATGAATATATTCCTCCCAATTTTTCAGATAATTATATTCGCAATTTCACCTAGAGATTCTGAAAATTTCAACGAGAAATATTCATAACTCTCCTAAAAAATAAACATTTTATCGAAGGAAATTTGGCAACTCTCGAATGTTTATACGGCGCTTTTCCTTAGGACGGCAGAACAAGACCCAGCCCGTGTCCATCGCTGCCGTGCTAAGGAAGAACGCCGTACGAACATTCGATAGTTGCCAAATTTCCTTTAATAAAATTTTCATTTCCGTTGAAACTTATTAGCATTTTCCCTTAAGATTTTCAGGACTTTTCGGTGGATTTGCGAGAAAAATCATCTGAAAAATTGGACGAAAAATATTCATAAGTTGACCAAGAAATTTGTGTCTTATCGAGGGTAATTTGGCAACGCCTGAAGGTTCATACGGCGTTCTTCCTTAGCACGGCAGATCGGAGGAAAAAAGCCTCAAAGGTGGTGTGATTTTGTTGACTTTTCCGGCGGCGGCGACGGGCCGGGGCTAACCTTGAGGATGATATGGACGTATTTCTACCAAACAGACCTATGTGCATTGAGACATGAGCCCTGAGACCCATAAGCATATGTGCATAACAGGGCTCACGTCATAATGCACATAGTTCCGTTTGATAGAAATACGTCCATATCAGAGTCGTGACGTTGGCTTTCGTTTCATTTTGTTTCGTCTTACATTCTTCCCCATTCATGCGGACCATGCCCGGGCTCTATTCACTCATCTGCATTTGAATGAGGAGGCTCACGCCTTCTTCCCACAATTATTTCAGCTAGGCTCTTATTTTTCAAATGTGTTTGACAGCGGTGCTGTGCTGGTGCATGCGCGCTCGGTGACCTGCCAGGCGTTTCTGACCATGTATTTGAGTAATGTTTCCTACGACTCTTCCTCGGATGGTGCCAAGCCCTTCTGTCCTTCCGGGTGAGACGCTAAACTAGCTCGAATGGAAATCGCCCCGGTTAGGACAGATTCTTGAATTTATTGACTCATTACACGAACTGATTGCGGTGGACGCACGGGTAAGACAGTATCGTCACTTCCAGGCAAAGTATCACAAGCGCCATGCGACGTTTAAAATTTCCGCGCCATTTTATTTTTTTACAGAGAAATTGTTCAACGAAGCTGTCCGAAAATTTCACTGAATTTCTTTGTGCTGCGATAAATTTAGTGAAATTTCCAAACAGATTCAACCAACATTTCTCAGTAAAGAAATAAATGGCGGCGGAAATTTTTAAACGTCGCATGGCGCTTGTGATACTTTGCCTGGAGGGTGACGGTATGTTGGAGTTTTTTAGCCAACATGCTTTATGAATTCAACATAAAGCTAAAAATCTCAATACTGAAGGAAACAGCTCGTCATTGTACTCACGTGAGCTTTTTCCCTCTAAATTGAGATTTTAGAGATCTATGCTGAATTTTTAACGCACGTTGGCTAAAAAAACTCCCACATACTGTATACTGATTCAATGTCGATAATATGTCAACATTGAGCCAGCATCGCTAAAATTTTAGAATTTCTTCGTTTCGCCATTATGGTTGCATTTAACTGTTGAGTATTTGTTAGTATTATATTAATGTATTCTCTAATTTTTGAGGGCTCAAGCAGTATTACCATGAAATGCTTTCCCGTGCTGCTGTCTTTTTTCAGTGTATTTTCCGAGACCAAAAAAGTGCCATTAAGTTGTAATAATTTGTGCGTATTTTGTCTAACGCTGGTAATTTTTCAAGATGTGAATGACAATTTTTTTCTACATTTTGATGCCTCCGCCGCCTTCGATTAATTTTTCTGGAACACATTTATACTTGAGCAGGTTGGCCATATTGTGACAATGTAAATTAAGTGCTTGAAATGGAACGGTAATTTACAGAAAAATTTGGGGCATTTTCCTATTAGAGTGTCCATTTTTCTCTCGTTTATTTATTTTAATACCTGAACTCTTTCTTCATTCTGCTATCTAAAAAATTATAAATTTGAGAATATTGCAGATGAAATAAAAAAGTAATGTTTTTCTCTTTGGGGTGTTCAAGACATTCTTCACGCTTTGCAGGTCCGAATTTTGAAAGTAATTACTTATGCAAAATATTAAGCGAATCGAACGAAACTAATTGTAAGACATCACAATCAGGATTTTGCAAAATATGACTCGCGGAAACATTCTTTCTAAGTTATTTTCGTTTCCAACTAGCTTTGATGCATTCTCATTTTGAAAGTCAAGTCCCCCTTGACATTGGTTCTCGTTTGTACTCATTGTTAATGGGAGGAGATAAGTTCAACAAAAGGTAGAATCACAAATTTGTTTCACAGTTTTGACCGTATGTATGCAAATTGCCTTTACCGGCGCTCAACGGATGCAGTAACAAGAAGGCTGCATAATGAGGCTCCGTAGAGTTAAGTGTAACAGGAGCACGTCTCCCTCTTGAGTGGCCACGAAAAAAAAAATAAAAAAAAAGAAGAAGAAGAGGAAGAGGAATAAGACGAAGTCAGAGTATATGCATTTTCTCGGACACTCGAAGCAAAACAATGCAAAAAAGAGCGTAAAATCAATGGACGCTACATGCACAAAATACTTTTACTTTTACTATTATTTTGAGATTTCATGTGAACGCGCCAATAGTTCAAAGGTGCTAAAGAACATGTATCCTCAACTGAATTTTCATTAGGATTCAAGTGTCCAGCTCTCCAGTGAAAAGTTGTTTACTCTACTTAATAATTTTCATATTTTCAGTGTATGTGGTCATTCGTCCGAAAAAAATGAATTATTATACATCCATAATTGAGATAATAGTGCCTCAGAAGAGTCATATTTTAGAGGAGTGTCTCCTGTACATTTTGACAAAACAAGCAACATCCAAGGAGAGGCATAGCAAACCAAAACTCTTCGACGGTTTCAAATGTGCATTTAAAAAAAAAAAAAAAAAAAAAAAAAAAAAAAAAAAAAACCGTTGCTGATAGATAAGCTATTTGAAGTTTTAATCTGCCATGGTATTAGCTGAAAATTGTCGGATTATAATGCAATATCGCGCCTTCTATTGGCACAAAATGGTATTAGCTCAAAATTGTCGGAGTATAATGCAACATCGCGCCTTCTATTGGCACAAAAATTAATCAAACGACTCAAAACTGATTTTTCAGGTACCAGCATTTATTTTTAAGCGAAAGTTCGAAAACTTAATTATTGATATATTGTCATATAAAGTTGCTGCTCTGGAAAATTTACAGTGAAATTCTAGTACCCGTGGAGGTCTCATGAGACACATGTTTTTGGAGGTGTCTCTACTTCGAGCTTACCATTTGCGGATCGCACAGTTTTGAAAGCTGAGAAAGTTAGAAAACACAAATAAAAATCACCAATGGCTCTTCTCCAAATTTTCGAGTCATGCTCAAGTTCGTTCCGACTTGTGTTAAGTTTTAATAAGACATTTTCTTGCAACTGCAAATCCCAGAGGTACGCTGCCTTCCCGCAGAGGAAAAACGCCGTATGAGCCTTCAGGCGTTGCCAAATTTCTTCTGATAAAACAAGAATTTCTTGGTAAAAATATGAATATTTTTATTCTATTTTTTTACATAATTTTGTGCGCAAATTCACCTAAAGCTCCAGAAAATTTCAAGGGCATATATTCATAATTTTCTTCAAAATTAAATCTTTTCTCGTAGGAAATTTGACAACTCTTGGATATTCATACGGTCTTCTTCATTAGCCCGGCAGTACGCGACTCTAATATGAGGAGCAGAAATAAACGCTGGAAGAATGAGGGAGGACGGAAAATGTAGAGGAAAAATTAAGACTGCATGGGTTTCAGCTGCGTTCATTGATAAACATCACGAAAAGCTCCGTTTGTCGGAGTTAAAAATTTCTCAGCTGAGTTATCACGCCGAGATTGCGATCACTGCGCGACTAAGTTCACGAACATTCGCGGTATAATCACGAACTCGCACAGTTGCCAAATCATCATTTGCAGCTACAGTTTTTAATTCGCTCTAGTAGAATACCTGTAAAAGTAGTGGGTCTGTGGCAATTTCGCAGCATCGAGCATGCGAGATTGAAGTGCACACAAGTTCAACTTCGTAGTCAAACATGCAATATTTCCGGAACTAATCGTGCTTTTTATTTTATTTATTTATTTAGTTAGTTATGTATTCCTTATCTTTCATGCTACTTCTTTTGGGTCAACTCGCGCAGCGTGGGGTCACTAACACGGAAACATTGTCTCGTGGAGAAGTAATTCGAAGGGTGCTACCGGGAGCGATGTTGAATAGTGTTTCTGTGACTTTTAAAAGGACTTGGTCGCAGTTAACATTCAAGATTACGCGGATTCATGTGCCAATGAATGCCGCAGACCATTTCAACATTTTGACGTGGTATATCATTTTAATACCTAGACTCTAACGAACACTGTCTCCCATTCTCATCAGAAAGAAGAAAAAGAATGGAGAAGAAGACGTATATTTTCCTCAATATTGCTACAGCTTCTGATTGGATTTTATAAAATCTTTTACAGTTCACCGTTATCCCCTATGCTCTGCTCCCTTATTACCGCAAATCCTGTGAAAATCGACCTTGTCTTACAAAAATAATTTTTCCATGGAAGCCAAATTCAAGGAAAAATTTTAAAATTGTAGAGTTCTCAACAGGAAACGTTCTCAAGAGGCTATTGGAACAAGCTACACGCAGTTTCAGTTGATTTTTTTACCACGGAAGGTACCAGCTACTTCTTTTGTATGTGCAAGTCAGAATTCTTAACCTGGCTGTGACCTAAAACTTTAAGCTAACAATTGCATTTAAGTTAAAACTTGAGCATTTTTGTCATCCAGGACGTCATATGTTCCTCAATTTTTGAGCTTTCAAGATAAAACTTGCGGCGAAATTTCCGGATTTTTTCACTTTTTCACGGAGCAAAGGAATCAATAGTAATTCAAACTTGATTTTTTTGAAAATAAGGTCCCTTTTGACAAGTCCTACCATCAATACTGCCGTGCTAAGGAAATAAGCCGTATGAACTTTCAGGCGTTGCCAAATTTTGATTAATAAAACAAAAAATGTCTGGTAAACTTATGGATATTTTTCTTCCAATTTTTCCGATAACGCTGTTCGCAATTTCACCCGTAGTTCCTGACAATTTCAAGGAAAAATATGTATACATTTTTTTAAAAAAATATACATTTTATTGAAGGAAATTTGACAGCTCTCGAATTTTCATACGGCGTTTTTCCTTAGCACGGTAGAATAGTGTTTTATGTCTCCTAAAAAACTTTGTTTCTGAGAGATAGCTCTTTTCCGAGATAAACGATCCATTTAAAATCACACGAATCGTGCTTTCGTTATTCACACTTCCCAAGCAAGATGTAACCTTAATTCAACGTCGATGGAGTATTTAGGGACGAGGAGCGGATAGAGGTCGGTCCCGTCGGTGGCGTGAATTGCGATGTATCGATTGTTATGCCATTTAAAACTATGGTAAAGAATCGATTATTAAGGTGTTCGCTGCGAACACCCTGTCTATCGATCCTTTTCTATAGTTTTAAATATCATAACAATCGATATATCGCAAAGTACGCCACGCCACTGGGTCGGTCCAGTGGGCGTGCTTTGCGATATATCGATCGTCATGCCATTTAAACCTATGGACAAGGATCGATAAACAGGGTGTTCGCAGCGAACACCTTAATAATCGATTCTTTACCATAGGTTCAAATGGCAGAACAATCGATACATCGCAACTCACGCCACGCCACTGGGTCGGTCCCGTCGGTGGCGAAGCGTAATATCCCCGCGAGGCGATTCGGAGAGCGATGTAAAAAAGAAGGTGGAGCCTGGCAGAAGAAAATTGATACCGAGGAGTCGGGAGAGGTAAATCATTTTGAATTCTCGGAGGAAGTTGATTTTATTTTTAATAGCTTTGCGGAAAGCGACCTTGATTGTGTCCTGGAGGGATGATATTTTATAGGGGTTAAGAAATGACGATAACGCCTTTAATGCTATCACCGTCGCGGGGACCTTCGGGTGCCTCTGCGAGCCTCTCGTCTCCTGTCCTCCCCTGGAAAATCCTGTAACTTCCTCACCGAAAAGTGTAATTCGAGTCAAGATTTTTACTCATTTTCCATCCACATTAATATAGTCTTTCCTCTGACGTAAGGGCGTATCTATATTTCCACATGAGCCTCGAACAGCAAAGAGTTATACGGAACACCGGGCTCTCGTGGAAATTGAGATACGCCCTTACGTTAGAGGAGCGACGATATCTTCAGAGACAATTTATTTTAGAGACCCCGTACTGTCGTGCTGAGGAAAAACGCCGTATGTGCCTTCAGACGTTGCCATATTTCCTCCAATACAAATAAAATTTCCCGCGAATATTGTGAGCTTATTTTTGTTCAAATTTTTCGGACAATTTTGTTCATAATTAAATCTAAAATATCTGAAAATTTCAAGCAAAAATTTTCGCAACTTTCCTCAGAAATGCGTGCTTTATCCGGGAAAATTTGGCAACTCTCGAATGTTCATACGGCGTTTTTCCTTTAAGCAAAGCAGCACACTGCGTATATCTTTCCTGTAGTTTAAAAATTGTACTCGCAGGAGTCGATGCTCGGATTTACTTAATGGTAGCTGATAACTGGATTTGTTGAACAATTTCATGGTTTAACAAACCGGACCAAGTTTGCGAGAACTCGCCTAACAAAGTGCTCACCCCGACAGCCATCAGATACCATTGTGCGAATATACAGCTCATCAACCACCATTTAACGTGAAATAGTGGTTTCCTGATCCAAAATTCCGGACTCTTAAAAACATCGACAAGAAAAAATACTCTTGATTCAATCGGATTTTAGCTTAAATTAAGAACCAAGCCTCTTAATTTGAGCGGATTTCCTTTTGATTTAAGCAAAAATATGATTGAATCAAGAGTATTTTTTCTTGTCAATGTTTTCAAGAGTCTGGACTCTAGATCAAAAAGGTGTTTTTTTCCAGTGTGTACCACGATTGTGTGTGAGAGTATAAAAATCAATAAAATTAAAATTGTCTGGATATTGATTTTATCCAAATTGTCGCTCCTCTGGCGTAAGAGCGTATCTCGATTTTCCACATGAGCCCCGTAAAGCATAGACTTATACGGAGAACAGGGCTCACGAGGAAATCGAGATACGCCCTTACGTCGGAGGTGCGACGAAATGACATCCACAGAATTTGGGGGTGAAAAGTGACCAAACGATCACCGATCGGAACAAACGAAATGGCGACCATTTTTGCCAAGTTAACGATTAAAATTCGCATTTTAAATTTGGCGACCGCACAAAACGGCAATGGCGCAAAAGTCCAAACGCGCGTCAAAACTAAAATACCGAAGTAATACTCGGCGACGGAAAAAAATGAACGTATTTGTATTAAAAGGAACTATGCACAAGTGAATCGTATCAAAAGACACTACGAAGCACGCAGATCCAACGCACTTAGCTCCTTTTTACCTAGATCCTTCGTATACATAGTTCTTTTTAGCATGAATACGTCCAAATGAAACTCCTGCGGGTTAATTTAACGTAGCGTGTAATAGCGGCGTGGGCGGGGAGGGGAGGGGGGCGGGGTGGCCGGCCGCAAAGTATGAGCTTTTAATTTAAAAAGGAGTCGTTGTTGCAAGTTTGAAGAAGTTGGGAACAAAGTTGGGAGGAAACCGCACGAACCAATTAGGGTTAATGAGTTGCGTATGACGGTGCCCCGTGCCTGTGTCCTCGCACCACCACCGTCAACCCCCCCCCCCCCCCCTCCGACGACCCGGAAGGCGATCTACAAGGCGGAGGAAAAACGCCGTATGAACGTTGGACGCAGCCAAATTTATTGGTATGAAATACGAATAATCCGCAGAACTTGCGAATGTTTTCATTGGAGTTTATCATAGTATTTTTTCCGCAATTATGAATAAAAAATAAACCAGGCCTCTTAATTTTGGTTGAAAAAAAAAGAAGAAAAACTAGTGATAGATTTTCTAACGAAATCGGAAAAAAATCCGTGGAACATATGCAAACTTTAAAATAAGAAACAAAATTAAATGACCGCTTCCGTTTAAAAAAAATCAGAGGTAGAAAATTGCACGGTCACAATTTCACCATATCAAATGTTTAAGAGGTGGAGCTGCTTGAATCCAAACATTTTATGAAGCCCTCGAACTGAATTGGTTGATACTGATCGTGGCCAAAAATAAAATGCGACCAATGAAGGACGCAGAGATGCAATGAACTCGGGTCATTAGGTGCAAATAATTTCAGTCCCTACACAATTTAGCGAATGTTTGAGGTTGTTACCTACTGTCGCCATCTTGGTCGGATTGTCCTCCCTTAAAAGTACGAGACATTCTTGAAATTGTTTTTTTTTATAGGAAAAGAAAAACTTCTGAATTTATGGATTTTTTTTACAATGTCAGTTCTTTAGAACGGGCATAGCCACCTATTTTTTTAACAGATCTGAACCGACATATCAGGGATGCTTTTTTAGAAATCCACTAAATAATACATATTTTATTAGAGAAAAATTGGCAGCATCGAATGCACATACGTCTTTTTCACTTGGTGCTCCTAGCTTTGTCGTGTTTACTGCACCGATTTACCGTGACGCCGTACTCTGGAGACAGACGCCTAGAGTCGAGTTTCAGGGGGTGCATGAGTAATATAGATATTGAGAAGGTTTTTTTTTTTTCTAACTTTCAACGATACTTTTTAATGCCGATATGCTCAAACTTTCATGTCACGAGAACGCTTGTTTTAATGCTACTTTACAAAGCTCTGAATTTTCAAACGTCGGTTCATTAAACAGGATCAACGAGATCCGAGCCTTAAATACCCCCCCCCCCCCCTCATGGAAATAAAACACGTATTTCGATTGCGACTTTTCGAAATCTCTGTCGTTGTTTAGTGTTTTGGAGGAAAACGAATTAACTTCATTGTCTCGAATTACCACTGAGTGTTTTGCACGGATGAAGAAAAATCAGTGAAAATTGCAAAAAATCATGTCCATCGATTTTGGAAGAATGGGCGATTTCGGGACGTTATGAACCAATATGGTCAATAATTCGAACCAATTAATGTGGTCTCTAAAACTTCACATTCACGGGCGTCCGACGAGCTTTCCAGATTTTCAGACGATGCGTTCAAAAGCTAAATAAAAACACCGAAGGAAATATTTTTCCCGTTACTTCCTCTTTTCCTCTTCTGCTAAGAGACACTTTTCATCAGAGACTAAAAGTTTTAAATTATAATCCTCTCGGCCATTAACGCCTTAAAAATCCCTTGGCTCTCGACGTCGGATCTTGCATTTCTTCATTAAATCTGAAGCTCCCACAAACACGGCGAAAGTTTTCGAGCACGGCGAATCTTCAAAAATGAAACCAAAAGACGCAACTGGAAACAAAATTCAGACTCATCATCTGAATCTCGTCCAGAGTTTACTCCTCTCATTTCCTCTCTTTTTTATGCGAGCTCGGCTTTCAGTCTGAATCGAGTTGATTGACATTCATTTGTCTTTACATATTTTCTGCAATCCCTCCCTCTTTTTTTCCTGATACGGAAACTCATTTTCCCCGCCGTTTATCTCGCTTCTACTTTTTGTTCGGGATCTTTTATTCGTGGTCCGAGAGATGAACTTCTTTGAAGTCGTCGGAGTATACTGAAACTGAAGTTCCCCTTCTCCGCCTTGCAGGCTGCCCCATTTCCAGAGTAGAGGTTTCTGCCCAAAGACATAAAGACGGAGGGCTAAAAGCAAAAAATGAAGCTTCTTTTCAACCACCTCTACTATTGGCTAGAGGATTGGCGGCGAAATCGGGACAAGTTTGAATTCAAATATAGGGCGGGAAC
Source organism: Bemisia tabaci (assembly GCF_918797505.1). Taxonomy (NCBI): domain Eukaryota; kingdom Metazoa; phylum Arthropoda; class Insecta; order Hemiptera; family Aleyrodidae; genus Bemisia; species Bemisia tabaci. The sequence goes on from NC_092796.1 coordinate 16,884,070, forward strand.
TGAATAAAATAATTGCGGAAACAAAGTATTTTAGGTTGATTTTTGCCCAAATTCAGGTACAAACTCATATTTTTTTAACTCTAGGTTAGTTTCCGTCCGTCGTCGACCGATTAATTTCATTTGGGAGTAACGTTGATCTAGAACTGTAACGGCCTGTTTGAACCTACAGAACCACCATGAGCAGAAGAAAAACTAACTTTATCTGAGATTACTGCCTGTTACCGAGCAAAAGTAGGTGTATTATGTTAGGACGCAGACCGAACTTTCTTAGTATATTCGTTTTAGGAATTTAAAATACGTTTCGAAGAAGAAATATGCAAAAATCAAGAGGACAAGTTCAAATCAAATTTCCGTTTGCCGCCATGGATTCCCGCGCTCATTTACACACTCACACAAGCGCGCAGCGCCGAACCTAGCTTCACTTTTTCCCCGTGCTTTTAGATACGAGCGCTCCGTCTTTATGTCTTTGTTTCTGCCCTTGTTCTATCATTTACCTCCATAATCACACATTTTTGAATTGAGCTTGTTGTTGGATTGTCATCTATCATAGAACATTATTTATTTCTTCTCATTTTACACGAAAATGCACGACTGTGTGACACAACGCAAAGTGCCGAAATTTTAGAAATGCCAATTTTGATCTGGCTAAAAACTGACAGCAATATAAAATGCCAGACAACATTGGATATATATTTAGGTACGGAATATTTCGACTACCGGTACGTGCTGGTCTTATAATGCTTAACTAGCCTGATTTCCTCCAATTGCCGAACTATAATCGAAGCAATGTAATGCAATGAGGGATCTCTCTCAGGTTACTGAGGGCCCATTGAGAGCTACTCAGCGAAGTAACTGGGGGAGGGGCGATCTCCTGGCACCAATGATAAAGGAAGCGTACGGAATACAGATGAAATTATCTCTTTTTCTCTTTAAGAAATGATTATTGTTGGCGTAATAATACATACTTGGGGTTGCGTTGCCCCCTGACCGCCTCACGGTTCACCCGTCGAGGCGGTTCGCACCTCAAGCTTTATGCGTTACACACTACTCGTATGATTTTATTTTATGGCGTATGAGATAGTTGGTTCATTAACACAGAATCATTTGCGCAAACATATATTAATACACGAAAATCAATCTGAAGTCCATTATCTTCAATAATCCAAGATAATTTGTCAGAAACCCATTGCAATTAGCAGAACATCATTATTGCAAGAGGAGGTTTTGTTTTCAAACTTCTCGTCATGTCTACGACTATGAAGAAAAACTTCCTTGGCTTTTCCGAGCTTTCCCAAATCAACATGCTAACAATCCCTTTGAATATTTCGACCAGCGACCCTCTTTTACAAATGGATTAAATTTTGCAAGAAGGAACCACAGTCTCTGACTCTTCCATAAAAGCACCTTTCTACATTTTGGAATCAATGGCATTTATGCTATTTTTAAAATAAACCAGAAATGGTGGTTCCTTGTTGCAAACTGTGGTCCATATGTAAGACATGAAATCATTTCTGCCGTGAATTTTTGAGTTGGCCTATAATTTGTCCTGCTCCAGCACGTGAGATAAACGCGGAAAAGATTTGCCATTTTCCAGAATCATCGTTCCAGCTGTCGTGAAAATTCCAAAGAGGCGTGCAATCGAGCACTCGAAAAAGAGGCGAGTCTTTCCGTGAAATTTCCGAACTTTTCTCTGATGTACCTCATTTCTCCTAGAATTTTCAACATCCCCTGACATTTCTTGAGTTTTCTTGATATTTTTCTCAAATGGCCTTAAAAAACCTCTTAAATGGTTTATTTGCTTTTTAAGATACCACGATGATTGATAAAGATATTGTCATTTTTGTTTTCACAAAATAACACTCAGATAAATAATAATGTATCAAATCTATTGAATATGACCATCGACGAGAAAAGGGATCGTTGTTCACCGGAGCAAACTTTTCAGTTGAGCGAATTTTGTCCAGCTCGACCGAAAAATCGGAATAGGAGTTCTTGGTGTAATACTCTCTCTCGCATCCAGGAGAATGAGCCGCGAGTGGCTCAGTTCATATTTGTTACAATAGAGGGCGTAGAGTAGCCTTTTTATCCGTATCATATAATTATACTTGAAGTAGGCATAAAACAACGTTAAGTAACTCTTTCGCTGAACTTAATTTTCGAAACTGCAAATTTCAACCAATCATAGATTTCGTTTGGTTTGCTATTTCTAGGTGATTTTTGGAAACGTATGTTACATTTTTACATCAGCGATACCAATACCTCAAATTCCAGGTTTTTTTTTTTTTTTTTTTTTTTTTTTTTTTTTTTTTTTACGAGTTTCAAGTCCTTTCTCTAGTGCGGACAGTCGCATTCAGGTTGTCTAAACTAAATAGCGTTAAACTTCAAGGATTTGCTCGATCCGTCGATAGGGGTGGAAAACGAACAATTACAAAGACGCGTACATTCCATATCAACGAGTCTGCTTTTTTTTACAATTTATGTCAAGACATAAATTAGCGTAACAAACACCAGACGATCTTCTTGCATTTTGGTGAAACTTACTATTTTTCGAGTTATTTCGACTCTCGATAACCCGTGAAAATTAAGTTGCGGCAAAAATACGCATTTTAGAGCTTAAGTTAAGGGGACTTTTTTCGCCCGCGTCAATGAGTAGAACAAATGCTTGAAGTTCATTCTCCTTTCACGGAAAAAAAGAGCACGGGATTGTTGCACGAAAAAAAATGGATTGCTGATTTAACAATTAAATTGTTAAAAAATATGTCCGACATGTGTCAAATGTACATTTTACAGTAGTGGAAAGTTAATTCAACCACGGAGGCGGTTAGATTAACATTTTTACTGTAAAATCTACATCGAAACATGCCGAACACTTTTTTAACTTCAAAACTGTTCAATCAGCCATTTCATTTTTTTCCGTGTGGATGATACGGACATTTCCAATATGCTGTGGTAGTACCCAAATAAATTAGGTTACTAATCCAAATGTTGCGGTACTACCACGATTAATTGGAAATGCTCATATAGTCCAACATATTGGGGTAGTACCACAATTTTAGGGGATAACCCCTCACTGAAAAAAAAGTTCGATAAATCCGAACTAGTTAGGATCATATGGAACCACGATTTTGTTCGGTACACACGACCGAATTTTTCGGTCTGCCCAGCCGAACTGTTCGGTCCACTGAACCGAACTGTAAGAATTTACTATGGTTCGGTCGCACAAACCGAACAATTCGGTTGAACAGACCGAACAATTCGGTTGAACAGACCGAACAATTCGGTTGAACAGACCGAATAATTCTGTTGTGTGTACCGAACAAAACCTGGTTCCATATGATTCTAACTAGTTCGGATTTACCGAACTTTTTTTTTTCAGTGTAACACCTTTCTTTCCGTGTTTAGTTGAGACACCCTTTAGGTGAGGGTGGCGGCGCTACGCGGGACGGAGCTGGACGCCGGGCGGGGAGGCGCCGGCGACCCGGCGGGCAAAAGAACGAGGAGTCAACTCACCGGTGCGACGACAAGATAGGCGTTAAAATCCTGCCGGTCCGTGTACAACAAGTGATAACGCGGCGGTCGGGGCCGGGGGGCGGTGCGGGGTGGGGGGACGCGGCAATAAATACATTACTCGCACACAATAAAGCAAAGGCGGGGGACTAATGAGATCGGGGCTTGTGTCGGGTCGAGTCGGGAGAGGGAGTCGGCCGATAAGGAGTCGATCGGTGGTGGGAGGACGAGTTGGGACGGTTTCACTGCTCTGACTGAGCCGTGCGAGCCGTCTCGCGCCCGCTGCTCCGAATTCGTCGCTTGCGCGGAAGCCACGCACCCGGGCGCCCCGTCGCCCCGTCGCAGCGCCCCGTCCCCGTCGCGGGGCGCGCTCCGAGTCGGTCCGGGTCGTGGATCTCCGGGTCCCGGGTTCGGGGCTCGGGCCCGCGTCGATACGGAGGCTCGACCGGCGGCGGCGGCGGCGGGGCTCCGGTCAACCCCCCTGGATCTGGGACGGCTACGGACCGCGGCGCCGGATACAACAGGTGTGCTTTATCCTCAGAGTTCAAAGGCAATTTTTTGCCCGCAGCGGAAAAGACGTAGGGAGTCCTGAGAGACTGAAGCGACTGTCACTTGGTAAAATTTCACCGAGTGCTAAGTTCACGCACCAAAACGGAACTGAAAATGGAATGGATCACTTTTGCATAGGAACCACTATTCTGGCCCATTCTAGAACAAATTACATGTCATTGGTTCCTATGCAGATATGTGTTTTATAGAGAAGCAGAGATGGTGGTCCTTATTGCAAATGTAATCGATTACTGAGCGTTGCTCAGTAGTCGTTATCTCGTTAAGATGAATGTTGGGGAATTTACCGGATCATTCTACTAAAGTTTTCCGTCGTAGAAACCGAATCTCCGTTCAGATCATCGAAATCTTTGAGAACAAGCACCCAGTGGTACGGCTGACTAAGATGTGGATCACCTGAAATGAAACTCGGTTCCTAGGACCAAAATTTAGTTATCTGAACTAAAAACTTAAGTGGTGATCGAAAATTTTATTCGCGCATGAACTCCAGATATGTTTTCAAAAATCAAAATTAGAGCCGTAACGGAGTACGCATCTAACACTGGGAAAAAAAACACATTGGATCTAGAGTCCGGACTCTTAAAAACATCGACAAGAAAAAAAATTCTTGATTCAATCGGATCTTAGCTTAAATCAAGAACCAAGCCTCTTAATTTGAGCTGATTTCCTTTTGACTTAAGCAAAAATCTGATTGAATCAAGAGTATTTTTTCTTGTCAATGTTTCCAAGAGTCTGGACTCTAGATTCAATGTGTTTTTTTTTTCCTGTGAAGTGTCCGCTTCTGCACTAGATCAAGCTCTCCATACTGAGATTGGGTTAAATAGGCTGGCAAGGTTGCCATAAGTGATGGCTCTTCTGTTAATTTATCAAAAGACGTATTAATCATAATTAATTAATAATCGCCGATTAAGTACACAGGTAGTATAATAAAGATGCACGCACAAGAAGCCGGGGAGTGGTTTTGGAGTTGGAGGCATGATAAAACTAAGTTCGAGACGTAAATCATTCCGTAACTAGTGCAAAGAAGAGAGCAGTGCCAGGGCTTTTGAGATTTTTAATTAAACGTAATCTCAATTAGATACCAGGAGAAAAATTTACACTTGAATAGCGCTCAGAGAGGAAAGTTTGGTGAGAAAATTAAAATGATTTACCGCCGAAATTTTCCAGTTTTCTGTTTACAGATACATTTATTTATAGCGCTTTTAATTTACGTTGCAAAGACTGACAAAAATACGAACTTTTCACTTCGTCTTCGCGAAATAATTTTCGCGAGGCACACTCGCCCTGTTGTTCCCTCACAGTTCACAATCAGTGAGGAGCGTTTGCTCAGTTCAGTTGACCATTCAACGACGTTTGTGTTGAGGATTTATTGTTCCCTTTTCATCCTCACATTCTGTTTTCGAAATGTTGTAGGAAACTACCAGTTTCAAGTTCAACTCCTGTTGTTTAACTCCTGACATTCAGGAAACGAGTATTAGCGCCTACAAGGCCGTGTGAATACTTCACGCATTGCGCCAAAAACAGTACGGCGCGCGCGCGGCGGCTCGGTCGTCTTGTAAACGCATATTAGCGCCTACAAGACCGCGTGAATACTTCCCGCATTGCGCCAAACACAGTACGGCGGCTCAGTCGTATTGAAACGCGTATTAGCACCTACGCGACTATATGCGTGCTTTTCGCATTGCAATAACACCACGGTGCGCGCTGTATCGTTGTATATTCGTAATTTTTCGATGTTAGACCTACCGCTCGCGGTGTGCACAATTTCTGACCAGCGCACACAGCGTGTGACGCACAAATGAACACACAAATAAAATAAAGAAATGAAAATGTAGTGTTAAAAATAGTGGTGTTTCCTCTCCTGCAAATAAAGAAACCCTGTCTTCATACCCTAGCGCTAGCACATATTTACTCTTTGCTACTGGATTTGAGGTGATTGCGTAGAAATCTAACTATCTGTTACAACAACTATCGGCTGGAACGACCGAAAAAGGTCGTTTCACTTCATCGATTTCCACTGTACTATTAACAGCATGTTTGGGTTACTTAATGTTCTGCATCCCATATTAACTCAAAAATGTCGGTTACCTTTTCTTACTGTGTGGGTGCGAATACCTGATAAATGATAGAAATATTGGAAAGTTCAGAAACATGTCGGCCTAACAATTTTAAAAAAATTATAAATTAATCGATGAACGAAAACAGATGGAACCGCGTCCGATAGTGCTCAGACCAACCTATGCAGTAAGAAAAATTAGACAGAATTGGTGTTAAAATGATAGGTAAATCACAAATTAACACGAACTTGTCAACTTGTTAATTGTTGTTAGATTTAAAGCATAAGCATGAGCTGCTGGTTCCCTCCGTCTAATCTACCAAATCTATATGTTGAAATGTTTAACCTCCCTAAAAATCAAGCGTCAAACACCAGGGTCGAACCTAATTTGCAACGGTGGTATTCCAATGTGCTAGCAATTCGAAAACCGCGACCACTGGGTTTAGGGAGCAAAACAAGAAAACATGAATAGAGAATTTGCAGGTGTCTGAAATTTTGTGAATTTCATGCTTAAAATGATACTAAAAGGAAAACTGAGCACGAGGATTTCCTTGGTTTCTAAATTGGACAATTATTGGAGAAAATATGACAAAATAACCTAATCTGCTAAAATAAATGTGTTTAAATGGAAAATGCCGCCATATGACGTCACAAGGTGGCAAATTATCTCACTTATAAATCAATTTTTCTACGATGTTCTATGTCAGAAAAAAATCATGAAAAATACTGCGAACTCAGCTCATTAGGTCTTCTCGGATGAAGCAATACAATTTTTGTGTGCAAATTCTCCATTCCGGAGGACACTTCCTTCATGCTCCAATGTCTCGAGTGTTCTACGGTTCGGGTATATTTAACATAAAATTGTGTTGAGCAACCAAGTTCTTAGGATTGATCTGACACAAAAAAGGAACACCAAGTAACGCAGAGCAACACTAAACACGGACACTTTAACTGCGTCAAACCCGTCCATTTGTATTCCGTTCTCATTGGAGCCTTTTGACAACAACGTCGCTGATGAATCCGCTGAGACGTCCGGGCCGGAGTCGTTGCTGGGTACAAGCTACATCGTCCGTCGGGCCCGAAACTGGGCTCATCTTCCGCTCGGACGACGGTTGCGAGACTCTTTGAATCCGATGCCCGATGCGAGTCGAGCGTGTAAACTTGGTGGCGGCTGGAAAAGGCAAGACTCACAATACCAACACGGACATTAGCATGGAACATGGACATGAACTCGGATTATGAATAGTGAATGGTGAGTTGTCCGAGTCAGAACGATGACCTTCACAGTGTTGCCAATCTTCCGAGTCAGTATTTTCCGCTCGTCTCATTGCACTGCTAGAAGTACTAGAGTCCCTTTATACTGAGTGTCAAGACAATGTGAATCCATTTATGATTGGTTCCCGTATTTTAGGCCTTCACAGTGTCACAAACGGGAATAAAGATTACATTTTCACCGATTGCAAAGATTATAATCTGGAATGGACCGAGGAATTATTGGTTCGACAAGGAACAAACGGAATGAGAGAAGGGACGGAGAAAGGAATTTAAGAATGGGCCGATCAAAGATTATAAAGAACGTTCAATTTCTGTAATCTTTATTCCCGTTTGTGACTCCATGAGGGGTGTTGTCTTGACTCTCAGTATAAAGGGACTCTAGCACTGCAGAGTAGGGATCTTGAGGACGTCCTTCATGACCGTCGTCAGACGTTTCTTACGAATTTTTGACCCCTGCCTGCTTCCCTCACATTAGGCCCCATTCCTTTCCATCATCAAAGTCGTTTTTCAAGCAGTTTAACATCCCCTCTCACCCAAGAACCTGATGTCACTTGTCTCGGTTTCTGGTAGAAGGGCGTAAATAAAATATTTACCATTATTTATGTTTTAATTGCAGTTTTACCCTTTTGAAGGGTACTTACCAGTTCCTGGGATTTTATTTTTATATTGGGATTTTAAAATTATCGGGTTACGTTCACCAAATCTTTGGGTTGAACATTTGCAATCTTGCTAAACATCAGGCGCGACCCGCCAGGATCGTACCTGGATCGCTTCGGTACCAGTCCAATACGCTAGCCAATCGCAAGTCGCAACCTCTCAGTGACTTCGAGAAAAACAAGAGCACGTTTGTTCTGGAGGACTCTTCCTCCATCCCCTGGAATCAATAACCTACTGTTTCGGCCGATGCAACCAAAAATTGATCACTTGCGCTGGTCATAAAATCGTGTTTTGATGCTCAATTCTTGTAGATTAGCTAAGAAAAATAAGATCTGTCCAAACCGCAACTTTCTACGTTCAATAATAATCGAAAAATCGCCCTTTGAAAAGTCGGGTTTTGACGTCATCCACCGCGGTAGTCACACCTTTGGTTTCTTTCTCTTTGCTTTCATCAGTCAGCGTGACGCACATTTTCACTAGTTGTTCAACGGAGACTTGGATAAAAGCAAGGTGGAAGAAACCAAAGGTGAAACGTCACTGCCGCGGTGGATGACGTCAGAACCCGACCTTTCCAAGGGCGATATCTCGGTTTTTATTGAACGTAGAAGGTTGCGGTTTAGACATATCTTATTATTTTTAGCTTATTTAAAAGAATCAATCATCAAAACACGTTTTTGTGACTAGCGCAACTGACCCTTTGGTTACTTAACAAAGTCCTTTTGATTGATCATACTAAAAAAAAAGGAATTCAAAGTAACCCAAAGTAACCTTAAACATGGAAATTTTAACTGTTTATAAAATTTTGGCGGTATCACAAAATTTGCTAATCCCGGTTGCCCCGCAAGCGCACGACTTGACGATGGAAATACGATTCTCCGACATGCCCAACTAGTCCGTGGTAGAGTACCTGTATCGGGTATGTATGGAAATATAGAAAAATGGAGCTCTTGGGGTCAAAAAAGGTAGCCAATCTTCCCGCAAGAAAATCACCAGCAAGATGCCGCTACCATTCTTCGCATTCAAACGCAACACCAAACTGGACAAAAATGTTCATGAATATGCGCCTTTTCGCACAGGAGAGGACTTTTATGCAAAAAACATAGTCCGAGACGAGCTTCAATACTTTTTGAATCGACGGGTAGCGAAAATTGTAATAATAAGAAATTCTGGATAGCTAGGGGGTACAACCCCGACCACTTCGCAGTCTAACCCTCCGAAGCGCTTTGCGCCTCCGGCGTTTTGAGCTAATACATCGGCGGCCCTCCTAGGCTTTAAACCCTCCATCACCTGATCAAACATAACCTCCAAAATTACCAACAAGTCCATACTATCACTATGCAGATATTCTTGTCCAGGGGCCCGTGAGGTTGGGGGGGGGGGTGGTGGTTTTCCACGGGTTGTCGGCGTGGCAGCGGTGGACCTTGAAGCCTGCCCGCGCGGGCTCATGGCAGCATGCACCAATACAATCTGTTCCGACCACTAATTACTTGTCATCAGTGTCTCCTGCTCCCTCGTTCACCTCTCCTGCTTCCTGCTCCGCTGCCTTTGTCGCTCTCTGCATCCTCGCGCCGCCGCGCCGCAACCCCGCCTGCATTCGCCTCTGTCGTGCTTCGTCGCGCTCTCCGCCCGCCGCACAGTGGATCGAGCCGATTCGATACGTCGGACATAAAATTTTGGTCTAAAATTGCAAATTCTGACGTTTACCTTGTCTTATATTCAATTTTGAGTGGTGTTCATAGAAGAAAATTTCACGAGGAACCCACTTTAAGGTCCTCAAAGTTTTATATAAACGGAGTTATAAGCTCTTAAAGTTTCCAAATTTTGTCCGACCTATCGATTGACTCGATCCACTGTGCGCCGTTGCCAGCTCCAACACTTGCGTGCAACGCTGCCGTGCTAAGAGAAAACGCCGTGTAAGCCTTCAGACGTTGCCAAGTTTCCTCCGATAAAAACCGAGAATACTGGAAAAATTTTGAATTTCAGTTTGTGAAATTTCCAGAAAATTGTGTACGCAATTCAATCTAAAATGTCTGAAAGGTTCGAGGAAAAATATGCATGAATGCTTTCAAAAATACATGTTTTATTGAGGGAAATTTGGCAACTGTTGAATGTTCTTACGGCGTTCTTCCTGAGCAAGGCAGAACTAGTCAAACAAGAACCGTCTACATTCAGAGCAGAGTACCTTCGTACCGAGAGCATGACCATTGGATGATCCGCTTCTGGTTGCCTCAGCCATTTTAGCCTTCGTGGAGCTCTTGCGGTATAAAAAAGTCTGCTCGTTTAAGATTTTTGGACGAAGTCCACGTTTAATATCATAGAACACTTTTTGGATCAACATTTTAATTTGAATAATCTCGGGGGTTCCTCCCGTATTTGGTGGCAAAATAAATCAATATTAATTGAATACTTCGTTTTTTTAACCCCCCCCCCCCCCCCCAAGAAAAATCAGAAACAGTACGCGAGTGCGCGGGGCGTTTCGCAAAGTAGAACAAAAACAGACCTACTACACTGGAAAAACGCCGTATGAACATATGAGTGTTGCCAAATTTATTCACAGGAGAACTTATTTTCATGGTAAGTATTAAAAATTGTTCATCGAAATTTTTAGACACACTGAAAAAAAAAAAAAAAAAAAAAAAAAAAAAAAAAAAAAAAAAAAAAAAAAAACATTGGATCTAGAGTTTAGACTCTTGCAAACATTAACAAGAAAAAATACTCTTGATTCAATCGGATTTTTGCTTGAATCAAAACGAAATCCGCTTAAATTAAGAGGCTTGGTTCTTGATTTAAGCTAGATTCTGATTGAATCAAGAGTACTTTTTCTTGTCGATGTTTTACGAGTCTGGACTCTAGATCCAATGTGTTTTTTTTTCCAGTGTACTTGAGGTTGAAATTCTCTGAAAAAATGTAAGAAACATAGTACACATTTTCCCGAAAATCCGTGATTTGTCAAAGGAAGTTTGGCAACGTCTGAGAGCTCCTACGGCGTTCTTCTTTAACACGGTGGTACAGTATACTGTTGTGAAAGAAAAAAGTTGAAAACGTTTTCCCTTCATATGAATTAATAAAAAAAAGCTGTTGGAAAGTGCTGAATGCTATGATTACATATTTGAATAGCTATAAAGCCAAAACGAGTTGAGTATGTAGCCATTTTTACATACGGAATGTGTTTTAGCACAGGTGCACTCTGGACAAGGGATTTTTTTACTGGAGCTTTTATTTGTAAAGTATTAATTCTCGTTCCACGGATGCAGTTGAATGAACATCATATCAACCAGATGCCGAGTTCACATTATTCCTGAGATAGAACATATCGCCCTAGAGAAACATAAAGCCAAAATTGGTCCTGAGGTTCACAAAAAATCAGTTTGAAGAAAATCTGATGATTATTTTCTCGATAACATGATTACTAAACAGAATATAATGAATTCCTCAAGCACTGAAAATTGTAGATTTTTTTTTCGTTTCAAAAATATTCTCGAAACATATCGCCCGAAGATTCCAATAATAGTTTCTTAAACAAATGAAATAAAAGCGGGATATTACGACATTGTAATCGAAACACGTGTATTAATTAGTTCCTTCGGAGTAAATTACAACGAGAAATTAGAGCCCAAAAGACTGGAAAAGGTGATTCATGCAGCTGATGCAGCCACTTTGAGCGGGGAGCGGAAGAAAAAATTAAAAGCCGCGGCTACGACACGGAGGGCTTTCTATCGAGCTGTAATGCAATAAGTTGCGGGGTAGAGGCGTAGAGGTTAGAGACTCAAAGCAAGAGAGGAGCTTTGATTGAAACTAAAAAAAAAAAATGAGTCACCGAGAAAAAGGCGCCAGATTTTATCCCCTCTCATTCAAACATGCCAAAGAGGTGAAAGGCCAATTGTAAAGTAATTAGAACAAAGATGAAAATGTAAATAGTCGATTCATACTCGAGTGATGTTTCTGCCTCTGTGGGCGATGAAAGAGATGGCTAATTACTTACCGCGCAAAAATCAAAGCAAGGGACAGAATAATTTACCCCGCCGGGAGGGAGGTGGTGCACCCTGCACCTGCTTAGTGATACAGTGCTATTTGAATGGCGGCAACAGTCAAAACGAGCGTAATATCACTTGCATACAAATTATAACTTACGAGGAAGCTCTATTAACTTGCATCAGCTATCAAGCCTCGGAATACTTCTGACTGTCAGACTTGTGCATTCCATTCCGTACGTTGCGCGGGTTGCATGCATTTGGGCGCAAATGAGGCGCTTCGTTCATTAAAGGTTTGAACGTGTTTGATCAGGAACGCCCATCAAAAAACAAAGTAGATTTTTTTTCCTTTTAAAGAACCATGCTCTTCCCGATAGAAGATTAAGGTGATTCGATGGATGTTATACTTTGTGTCAGAACGACATGCGATATATAGCATCAATTTGTTCCATAATTTTAGCTACTTGTCATTTTTTTCGAATTTTGAGATCGCAATTCTGATGTCAGGAGACTATAAAGAATTCCCTTACCAATTTTGATAAACAAATTCAACGTAATAAATTCGTGTTTTTTTTAGAGGAAAAATATCGATTTGATACTGATATCGAAACTAAACTCGAATGCGATTTTTTCTCTAAAAAAAAACCACGCCTTCATTACGTTGAATTTATTTGTTAAAATTGGTTTGTGAATTCTTTAGTCTCCTGACAGCAGAATTACGATCTCAAAATTCGAGAAAAATGATGAGCAGCTGAAAAAATGGAATTAATTGATGGGATATATCGCATGTCATTCTGGCACAAAATATAGCGTCTATCGAATCACCTTAAAATAACTTGCCCATAATCTTGGAACCGTATCCTAATCGATGTATCCATAATATTTGGATCGAGAACTGTCACTTTACCCAGAAGACCTTAGATCCATGGCAAAGTTGCTAGGTGGCACTTAAAAAGTATTATTTAGTCATTGAGGAGAGTACATTTCATTTTGGAATTTCTTAGGGTTTTAGTCAAGTCTCAAAGAACTTTACCTAACATTTTAAGAAATAAGTAAATTATGAAAGTGTTAAGAAGATTAAAATACGTGTGAAAAATACGCAGAACAAGTGAAACTTTGCAACGCTGCGATACAATTAAACTCTGGCCAAGGCCTCTTCAGTTGTCTTGCTACAGTCTTTATTTATTTTCAATATCCCATCAACAGCTTACTTTGATTGGGAGAATCGATCCCTACAAACAAAATTTTCTAGACACTTAGGCAATAAGAGAAGAAAAGTTAGTAAAATACAATGAAGCGATTTTCGGGCACACGGGTTAGGCCGGGTAGATTCTCCGCTAGATGGTAACAACGCCACCCGATAGAACTGCTGCGGATGTGAATTTCCTTATCGACCGCCTTCAAACTGGAAGCTATGCAATTTCACCCACCTAGGAGCTGATATAGTTGCGCGTCATAATACTGTATTTCGCAGTTGCAGCTCATGTCAGCTCTTATCGCGATTCAGGATTCAGGTATAATGCATCCAATAAGGTGAACCACTATATTTAAACCGAACTGTCTGATCGGTTCGCAATTCATCCCTCAGTCTACCTTTTTTTAATCCCACAATCTTCAATATGACGACAGTAACGCGATTTTCGAACACTCTTTTTGTCAAGATATGTTACTGTTGCATACGCCAATGAAGGAAGAATACTACCAAACTATAAATAGTCTGTTGTCCACTTAAGTAAGAATATGTTCTGATCTGCCGGCTTTTATTCATGTATTTACGGAAGCGCTAATTGGAACTCCACCTTCTATATGTAAATTAAAAAATTGACTTTTTTATCGGGCATATTAATAAATTTTAAGGTATTTTCTGAGAAAAAGAAAGCAAACCAAGGAAACAGTGGAAACAAGGCTAAAATAAATAAAAATACACGGGACGTCTCGGAGCAAGGAGCAAAAGAGACCAGCACAGTGTTATATGGTGATAAAAGACAGCAGTGATTCATTTTTCTGAGATATGTATCTATTTTTTCATCCATTTTTTTATCCATTTTTTCTGAGATATTTAGAAGCTATATTACTGATATTTTGAAGTTATGCCCCCACTACTGTCTCCCAAAATTTGCTTCCTCTCAAAAACTTCCGCCCTCTGAGACTCGGCTGAAACGGCACCTCGACTCCTTTCACGTGGACAGTAACACATTGGAGTTTAGTAAAATTTCATGAAAAGCGAGAAAAGTTTCGGGAAGCTCCGGTGGCGCGTATGAGCATGCGGTTTTTCTATTTATTCCTACATCATCATAAAAATAAACCGACTGCACTGTTTGAGGAAGCGCTCGGCGAGTTCCACCGGAGCCGGGGAAAAAGGATGTTTACCCTGATGTATAAATGCTCTCGACTTTTCTCCTCCTCGTCGCGGAGCGGGGCGGCGTTCTTTGAACTTATGAAAGTTGTCTCTCGGGAGACTCGCGCGATAAAACTGTCCGTGCTCATTTGTTCGGACGAAAATCATTTAAGCTCGGGCGACCCAGGTCATCCAATATTTTTTCGGTTACACCGAGCATGTTGATGAGGAGCACGGGCGCACACTGCCGTCTTCCGTCCTCGAAGCTGGCCACAACTACTTCGTGACTTAATCTGCCGATTTCGCAATATACTCAGAGGAATCTATGAGTTTTCCGGATTAAACTGAAATTTTGCCCAAAATATTCTCTAAACTATTTTTGAGCTCTAGATTTCACATTCGATGGCGGAAAAGTAAAAAACAAGTACACACTGCCGTGTTCCTTCTTCGGAGCTGGCCACAACAATCTCGTGACTAAATCTGCCGAATTCAGCGATATACTCACGGGAATCCATGAATTTTCCAGATTAAATTGAAATTTCCCCCAAAATCTTTTCCCAATAACTATTTTCGTGCTCTGAATTTCACATTCAGTGGCGAGAAAGAAGTAAAAAAACAAGCGCACATTGCCGTGTTTCGTTTTTGAAGCTGGCTAGAACCATCTCGTGACTTAATCTGCCGAATTTTGCGATATACTCACAGGAATCCATGAATTTTCCAGATTGAATTGAAATTTTTCCCAAAATCTTCTCCCAATAACTATTTCCGAGGCATTCCGATCGTTGAACTTTATGGACAAAGCTGTAGACAAAGGAAACAATAGGGATATGGAGGAACCTTATATCAGTTGAAGTGGGTAGTTGCAGTGGACAAAGGAGGTAGGCAATAGACTGACTAACGACAACTCACGAGAGACCCTATAGTTAGTCCATCATTTACCCCTTAGTCTACAAGAACCACCCATTTCAACCGATGGGATAGCTCCATACTCCTCCTGTCTTCTTAGTCTATCGCTTTGTCTATCAAGTTTGACAATCAATCCACTGCGGGCTGATCGTTGAAATTGATAGACAGCGCTATGGACAAAGAAGACATAGGAAGTATAGAGCGATCCTGTTGGTTGAAATGGGTGGTTCTTATAGACAAAGGGAGATAATGATAGACTAACTGTTGGGTCTCTCTTGGGTTGCCGTAAGTTAAGCTATTACCTACCTCCTTTGTCCATTGCAACCACCCGCTTCCACCGATAGGATCTCTCCATATCTCTTTTGTCTCCTTTGTCTATAGCTTTGTCTATCAATTTCAATAATCGGCCTGCTGGTGGCAATAACTTTACAATTTTTTCGTGAATACCGCGCTAACTGCTGAGCGCCTCTCAGCACTTGTTTCTTCCTATTTCCTCCTACCTCTTTAAAAATTTGATTTTTGGCCAGGTTTTTCGTTTTGAGGCCACAGTGTGGGCCGGCAAGGGAGCGACTGGGAATCAATGCTGGGAGTCGCGGGGGATACACTAAAAATGTACTACGGGGGTCTCGCGAGCCGAACAAAGCCCCACCATCAAATTATTATATCAACATTCATGTGGAAGTTGGTGGGACATAAAACCGGGACGGGACATGGCCGGTCCCGCGCGATGGGGGGCAGAGGAGGGACGGAGGGGGGCGGATCTCGAGCTCCGGCGAAACTCAAGGGCTTCATAAAAACAGCGTGATTGCGTGATGAGGGTTGGGTTGGCCCGCACAATTTTTCCCTCGCATCCTCCCATGTTTCATTTTGTGAAGATTTTCTACGCTGCCGCTCCGAAATATATTAAAAAGCGCCTCCGCGGCGCGGCGGCGGCGCTGCCAATTGAATTTCCCGCCAAATAATGAGAACCGAAACATCCGAAGAGATTTTATCAAATTCTTAAACATGTCACCGATGAAAATCTGTAACCGCTCACGAGAAAATAGACATTTTAATGGCAAAAATGGCGAATTTTCTCGAAAATATGACAGTTAAACCCCAAAAATACGATTTTGGGAAAATTGGCATGTGTCTAGAAAATAAAAATCAAATTTGAGTTGTTTACACCCTAGAAAGAAACATTTTCGGCAATATCCGAATCCAAAACGCTTAGCGGCTCGAGCCCAGGTTTTTCGATTGCGGCAAAAGATTTGGCAAAACTAGCGAGAGTTAAACATAATATCAACATTGAGATGTAGACACCATACGCTGAACATTTTTAGGGAAATATCCGAGTGCCGAAAAGCTCGGTAGCTAAAGCTGACATTCTCGGTACTTGTTACTAAAAATTGGTAAAACTACCGAAAGTTTAACTTAGTATTATACAGAAAATATTTGAAAACTCACTGACACATCGATGGCTAAGGCACAATACTGCCTATCTACAAACTGACGATTTTGCAGAACAAAAAAGTAACTTTGCCATTTTGTGGTTGGATTTGCAATGTTTTCATACATCACAGCGTCTTTACAGCGCTCTTACGCGGAATTAGAAAAAACTAAATACATCAGTTTGCGTATTTAATACTGAAAAATGTAGCAAAGTCGCGAACTCATTATCACCAAAATGTTCAGTTTGGTGTTATTTGTTCCGTAGCTCTCGATAAGCCTTCTATCTACATTTTTTGGAAAACTGCCTCGAATAGTCCAGCACATTTTCTCGAATCCCGGAACTCATTTTCGCCAAAATTTCCAGGTAGGCGGTATTGTTTCTTAGTCCTCGATATGCGTCCTCTTAAAATACATATTTTTTTAAAAACTTCCTCAAATAGTCGGAATTATTTCGACGATTCCCGCAACCCTTTCGATTCTCAGCGGTCCGACAACACGGCGCGGTGGTATCAACACGAGTTTCGCCTTTCTTTTGCCTCATTTCTTCCTGACATGTCGTGATCCACTTTCGCCGGGCGACTCATATCCTCCCCCTCCCCCCACCCCCCGCCCCGGCGGCGCCCCCCACGGACGGCTTCTCACCTCTCGCGCCGCCCTCTCGTTGCACCGTAATTACCGGAGCATTGTGGTACTTATTTCGAAATTCGCGCGTCATTATGCAAAGAGAAGAAATTAAGGGAATTCAGCTTCATCAGCCGAGAGCCCGGGAATTCGCCCTCGCACCTCATCATCCCCGGGTCCCGGGTCCATTACAGCCGAGCGATTTTCATCCTTTTCGCCGCCCTCCAAAACCCGCTCCTCCGAGGTTTTTCCCCCTTTTTTCTCCTTTTTTTTCCCAGCCTCGCGCCCGATTGAGACGTGGACGCGCCAAGAGCGAGGCTTCGCAACAAACGCCTAATTTAGTAATAAACTAACCGACGCGCAACGTTGCCTTTATGGACCAGAGGGCGAGGCGAGATATGAAACACCGAAACATACGGTTTCTCATTAAAATGGACCACTAGACAAGGTACAGGTTTCAGCATTCTGATACATGTTTCTAAACCAAAATTTCACGTAAAATGAGACGCGCACAGCAAAAATTACCGAAATCAACTCCTTACGAAGATATTTTAATGATTCTTGATGCGTGAATTCAAACCACCCGCTCATGAAAACTCAATCCTCTACGTGATTCACATCGCGCGCTAAACGTTTATCATTATAGTCTCAGCGATATAAAAATCTGAAAACCTCAATCTTGACGGTTTGGCTCAGCTATATCAAATTTCTTGTAGTTTGAACAACATCCCAAGAGAAAATATTACCTCACAGCAAGCTCGCAGCATATTTTGGACCTCGGTTAGGTGATGACCTTGCCAAGACCTCGCAGTGAGGGAGTCGGTAAGGCATGGACCTTGTCGCGAGGTACTGACAGCTCACGGCAAGGACCTTGCCTCGCGGATAGGTGGGAGACCTCGCAGATAGGTGAGAGGACCTCGCGGATAGGTGAGAGGACCTCGCAGTTAGGTTGGCTCCTATCCACTGGGTGAGAGTCCTCACAGTAGGTATATTAGCCAGCAGGTAACTTGAACACAGAGGTAAACCCAGGTTCAGAGCCTCATTAAAAAATTAAGGATCAATTGCAGCATCTAATATATACTGATAAAAATGTTAAGAAAGTTTTTGAATTTGAAAGAAAAATTGTGTTTAATTCAAAAGCACATTCCTTGGCTCAAAACAATTTGGGTGAGTGAACTGAAATTGTTCTGCAAACCAAAAAAGTGCCTTCAAATTAAATACAATTTTGTATTCATATTTTTTTTTTTTTTTTTTTTTTTTTTTTTTTTTTTTTTAGAAAAGAAAACAAGAGAAATCTACCATTCAAAACTTTTTTAACTTTTTTTTTTCCCGTGAATCCTCTCACAAATGTACTTATCTATTTCAGCATGCCAAAAAATAAGAATAATCTGTACCTTCTTTGCACATGGTCTTCCAAAATATTCCACACTATGAGGCATTCTTCACTCCGTGCAAGAATAGACAAATTCCAAGAATTCAAGGATCAGGTAGTGATTTTTAGAAGAATTGCATCGTCACTGGCCTAAAAAATTAAAAAAATAATCATCATTCACCAAGGTCACACTCACAATGAATTGTAAAAATTTCTGAATTTTGATAGTTATAAGTGAATATTTCAAGTTAAACTGACCGATTCTTTTCATTAATTTTAAGCGAGAGCTTTTCCTTCAGCATATCAATCGCACATAATGTGCTGTTCCTTCTCCTTCAAGCAGGAAAATACTCATTGGAGGGAGGAATTTTCTTCAAATTTACAATGTCTAATTACTCTAGAACTGTACTCTTTGCATCAACTTTACAGTGAAGGTAAATGGGCATTTTAAAAGCCCAAATTTTGCATGTCAGCCCTTGCAGTTAAGTCAGTAAGTAAACGCATTTTCCTTACTGCTTCTTGATTATGGTCTCATGATGCAGAACTTTTCAAAGTACTATCCATGAAAATTCAGAGGACAACCAGGTAGTGACCACATACTTTTTCATTTGTTTACATTTTTTCATTTATATTCTTATTTAAATTCAGTGGATAAAATTAAAACATAAATTACAACTGGAAACCAAGAGGAATGTAAAAAAAATTAAAAATGTTAATCACCTTACTTACTCTGTTCCTTTCTTTTCATGTTGACTCCTATTTTTTTCATGCAACCTTGGCAGGGAACAGCAGGAAGGGGTTGCATATTTGGCCTGATCATCGCTAGAGCTTCGGAGGTTCCTAACAAATCCTTCAACTTCTGCAGTTCAGTGTCTGGAATCAACATATCAAAGTAAACAAGTGATCCTCTAGATAAATGAAAAGTTTCCTATTTTTTCCATATTTTAAGACACATGTCAATTGCATATTCAGTCAAGTGAGTGTGAGGAAAAACAGCTGAAAATCTTCATCCCCCAGACTGAAAAGACGCGGCCACTTACTTTCTACGAGCAGGTCTAGGCTGAGAGAAATTTCACGGTGCCTCACACAAATTGTGCAGTTAAATTTAGTTTTGCCATGAAATTTATCCTCACAAGCAGAGGCTATTTGCAGTAGGTAA
Source organism: Bemisia tabaci (assembly GCF_918797505.1). Classification (NCBI taxonomy): domain Eukaryota; kingdom Metazoa; phylum Arthropoda; class Insecta; order Hemiptera; family Aleyrodidae; genus Bemisia; species Bemisia tabaci. Next base: position 16,903,930 of record NC_092796.1, read on the forward strand.
TTATTCCGAAACTATACAGAGACAACTATCTGCTCGACATGGCTATCAATGCCCTGATAAATCAGAGACTGTAGATGCATACTCAATTAAAATTCATAACTGCACACAATCCCTCCATGAGAAAGGAGTTTGTAGGTAGAAACAGCAGGGTGAGGGTGAGCTATCCTTAATTCTCCTGGAGAAAAATCCTCCCTACTTATTTTGAAATTGTCATGCCTCAAGGAGAAAAATTCTATTAGGTACTTACAGTGCACACCTGTTGTTAGTCCGAAAATGATTCCTCCTCTATCTCTTCACACATTCCAAAAGGACACAGATTAAATTCAAATTCCAAAGTAGATTTCCACAGGTTTTCATCTAATAATCACTGATAAACTAAGTTAGTGGAAAATAAGTAATGCTGCTGCATAACTACTTGCTCACAGCATGCTTCGCCTTATCACACATTTGAAATGAACACAGATTCTATTCCAAGGACTGAAGCGAAAAAATAATATGACTTGCAGAACTTAGTCGTAAAGTGATTCCTGCATGGTATTTTTACACATTTCAAAAGAATACAGCTTAATTTCTGATTCCAACGTATATTTTTGCATGTTTTCACTCTAGCTTCACTGTTGATTGTAAACAAACGAACTGCAGACCACACTGCGTCATAGGTTATGTTATGGTACACGAGTAGAGCTTTGATTGGAATGTTGCCAGATGGTGAGTAAAATATATCAAAAAAATAACTGGTGGCCCGCTATTAAAAGCAGTCTGCTTTCTATTATTCCCAAGGAATTTGTTGGTGAGGCAACGCCGCGGCAAGGGACTGTGGCAACTGTGGCACTGCTCTCGTCTCAGCTGATTAAATGCATTGATGCCGATTTCACTCGCTTAATATGGATTTGAGTCTTTGATGCAGTTTGCAGTTACACTGGGTAACGGTAGAGTCCCTTTATGTTACGACAACTCGATTATCAGCTGACTGACAGCCGGCCTTGGCTGGCCATGGAGGCCGAAACGAGTGCACCCAAACTAGAGTACCTGTATAGCGAGAGTATGGACAGATCGCTTCATGGAGGGCTTAGGGCCCAAAATTGCCATAGAGAAAAAAAAGGAGGTGTTTGCATCTTGAGGATTTGTACCCACCTACGTCATCAATGTAAACAAGACGCTCGTTGAGGGTTATGTTGACGCTGTAAAAACGGACCATAATGTCCGATTTTTTTACTTAAATCAACTCTTTATTTAATTTCAAGCACTTTTTATAGAATGACTTTTTCCCTTAAATTACACCATTTCCAAGAAAATCGACAGGATAAAAACGTCGCTGTACCCAATGACGTCATCAAAGCTATAGATACTCTATGAAAATTCCAAGATGCCCATGCACATGCAAAAGTGCAGCCACCCTTCTAAGCAACTTCTAACGCACAAAATTTCACTGCCAGTCTGCAGGTTCCAATTCTAACCAAGATGGCCAAGAATGTACATAAATGAGCGTTCTTCCGCAAAATTGAGTAAATTTATGCAAAAACTGAGTCAAACACGTGCTTAATAAACGACGGTTCGTAACAATAGTATTAGTAAATCGTTCTGGATAATTGAAATTCATAGGTTGGCTGCATTTCTGGGCCCTAACTTTATTCGCAGAAGCATCGGTGAAGGCCTGATGGATTCTCGGAGTTTCACATCTGTCCATACTCTTGCTATACAGGTACTCTAACCCAAACGAACGATATTGGGGGATAAGGATCAGGAATCCTGCGATGTCTGTTACACAGAAACAACAACATCAACAAATTGATCAATTAAAAAGAAAATGAGATTGGTTTGTGAATAATTTCTTAATCTATTTTCATTTTGGACCGATGGCAATAACAATTTACTCTTGATAAACCACAATTAGGTAATATTTTCATTATTCTTGTTCACATACGAGGTACCGCCATCTTGGTGCACTCGTTTCGGCCTCCATGAGCGAGAACCAATCAGAATTGGATTTTTTTTTAGGCCACTTTCAGCCCAACCCTGGCCCAACCAAAAGTGAGTTGTCGTAACTCTGGGTATAAAGGGACTCTAGGTAACGGCAAACGCTCATCATTAAAAACACCTATCTGCCTAGGGAAACTAATACTCAGTTGCTCTTGAAGGCAGTTTGAAGTTGGTAATTCAAAAATAAAATAGTTTCGAGCAAAAACTTTTTGAATGATTAATCTGCCACGTTAAAGGCAAATAATTTCCGAAGTGTATTGCAACTTTGCATTTTTCTTTATTGATACGGCATTTAATACAACTGTTCGCAAATTAATCTTTCAGACACTATAGAGAGTTCTTCTTCAATTCTCAAGATCCAATATTCGAACAAACTTCATTAAAATCGCTGTCTGAAAATGAATTTTCTGTCATATTTGCTTTACGGTAGAAACATTGTTCTCAACGTGCTAAATTAGTTCCGACAAATTAACCAAAACGGTGCATTGACCCTTGTATGACTGAGCCGGGTCAAATTGACCCGAGGCTTGCTAAAAACACGTGCCTCTCAGGTTGTATGAGGCCTGCACATACAGGCTATAGATGTAGGTTTACAAATACATCATAGAAAAAAATCAGGTATCAAATTGGAAAAAAAGGAAAAAATTGAGTGTCGCGGTAATATTCTTCGATAACTACCCCGAGAATTCCCAAACCAGGTCAAAGTGACCTGACTATCTCCTCTAAAGGATTTGCGGTGCCCCGTACATACGAACTTTGGATATAAAAACAACATGAAAGAATTAGACTTCAAATTGAAAAAAAAAGAAGATAGTCGAGGCGGATGATAGGAGAGACACAGTCGAGCCATGTTTTTTATCTTTTCTCAAACCTGAGCGGCACCTCATTCATTGGTAACCTAGAGCGGCGAGTTGCGAGTTCACGCCTCGCATCGTCGCGCCTTCAATTTTGCAGCTGCAACACGGACATCCATCAAGCACGAATAGTTGTATCTCTGCGCCGTCATCAACGCGCGTCAAATAAAGCTGATAAAAGCCGATTTAACTGTTCCTTTTCTTCAGCACGCAATAGCGCAGAGTGAAAAGTTTTCTTCGGTTTTAAAATATGCTTACTTTTCAGTGAATTTTTTTCTGTGGCAATTTGTCGCGGAAATTTTCCTGATAGAAAAAATTTTAGCGCGATTTTTTTTTAAAATTGTTAAAATATGAAATTTCAGAACTTAAAGCCTGAAGATATAATTTGCGTTGATGAAGCGAGTAAAAGCAATAGAATATATTGACATTTGGATCGAGTTCATCAGGAAGGATACTAACCCACATTCAGTGTTGAAACTAAGAAAAAGAGGTTTGAAGTTTTATTTCTGCATAAAGTTCAATGTAAGATAAACTTTAATCCCTCTTTGCACAAACTAATGTCTCTTTTTCGACTTTCAGTTTTTGACAGGAGATAATATACGATTTGTGGAACTCGAAAACATTCTTGACTCAATTTTTTCGAAAATGTGGGTTGGTTCTTTTCTGATGATATCGGTCTGTTTTACGGTCAAAAAAACTATCTCCAGGTTTTACGGCAAAACTCCCTAAATTTCCATTGACTTTCAAAGGACTTGTCACCCTGACAAAGCACAGTCGCACAGTGGATCGAGTCCATGTAAAAAGCCTGACACGAAATTTTCGATAAAAATAGTAAAATTTTACGTTTATCTCGTCACAATTTTAACATCAAGGGATGATTTTTACAGGAAATTTACAAGAAATCCCAATGAAACTACTTTTAAAACATCAACATTTCATATTGATGCAGATATACGATTTTTAAGTTTTCAAACCATGTCCGACCTCTCTTATTGACACGATCCACTGCAAGGTAGATTTACACAGGTATGGACAGAACTAAACAACTGGCCTCTGATTGGCTCTCCAGAGGCCCCTTAACGTCCGCCATTTTGTATGTTTTGATTATTTTGATTTATTATGTTCGGTTTATCGTTTGTCAAAATTTTGTGGGATTTTTTGCAAAATTTTGATAATGCGATATTAATTTTAACGTTTAAACGCACAAACGTTTGAATGTTAATTTGATTGTAATTTAATTAAAAAACGGACCCCCTAACCTACGTCACGTAGTCATGTGACACGTACTGAGGCTCATGGGAAATTTTCAACTTGTCCATACCTGTGTAAATCTACCTTGGATCCACTGTGAGTCGTCGATAAAGTCCGACAACGGCGGAGCCGGATGAAACGAAGAGAGTTAGCGAGTTACGCTCGGACGCGGGGGTTGGAGGGGAGGTAAACGGGGGTTGTAAAGTGCCGCGGAGTGAACCTGATGGAGAATCAGAGCTGTGATCGAAAGCAATCAAGGCGGGACCGGAGAAAAGAGCGGAGTCAGTATTGAGGTAATAAGTGAAATGTGCTGGTCGCAGATAAGAATACAGTATTTGACTCCGGGTGGGGGACAATATGTTATGCTTTCAGGAGTGGCGCCGCGGGGAGGGGGAGGGGGCAACGGCCCTGCGAGCGAGGGCGGCCTCGAGCGGGAGGGGGGGGTGTCGACCAGAGGGATTCCAGCTTCGAGTGTAAAGTAAAGTGCTTAATGAATTGGGTATAAGCCGCTTGATTGAGCTCTGTACAGGGTGTTCCTCGAAATGAAATTCGCGCTCGCATGAAAAAGTCGTGAATGGAGTGACAGGACAATTGGACTGAGTTTAGCAGGAAGGAACCAACCAACATTTTGGTAAAAATTGAGTCTTGAGTGGTTTTGAACTCAACCACTACTCTACTATCTATCGCCAAAAATTCAAAGTTTTTGTTGGAGAAAATTTTGCAGAAATTGAACTTGAAATTTATCTTTTACATTGAGTCTTGTGCAGGACCAAACTTTAAACCGCTCTTTTTCTCGGTTCGATCCCGATGTGGCTTGATTCCTTTCTGTTTAACTCCATCCAATTCTGAAGTTCGAGAGATAACACACAATAAAATGGATGTTAATAATAGTGACACGAGTTTTCTAGAATATTAAAAGTCTTTGACTTTTCACTTTTCTTTCTTTTTTAGGATTTTTCCTTGTAATTCTTTGCACCAAAAATTTCAAGCGCGAAGGCTCTTGAAATAGAGGAATGCAATATTTTGGTTGGAGAAAAAAATTTCAACTTTTTGTGGCAAAATTCCCTGCTTTTTTAGGGTTGGGCAGAATTCCCTGAATTTTCTAGATAGTCTCCAGCTCTTTAAAAACTCACCACCCTAAAAAATGGAACAAGAATAGAGAGAAACCAATCCATACGTGAACCAATGCTGCTACAAAATTGAAAATCATCACCCATGTTTACCTGTGAAACAAAGAAGAGAACTATTAAGAGCCTTCTTTTTTCTGAAAGGAGGATCAACAAAAGACAATGTATATTATACGTTCATATAGAGGAAACATTCAAGAGGGTTGAATACGGTTCTGAAAACTTCATGCAAACAATTCGAGCTCGAAATCGGCAGTAATATGTTTTCACAAAAATAAATTATTGTCAGGAGTCAACTCTTGTAGATATCGAGACATTGTAACACACCGTTATTACTCCATGTCCGCTTCATCCATGACTTTTTTTGCGCGAAAAAACTCTGACACCACTTCCATTACTCAAAGATGCTGCAGGCACCAGTGCCAGTGCAAATAGTTTAAATAAGTATTTCTCAGCCGATTCTTGATAAAAAACGATCATTTTTACCAAAAATATGGTAAGTTCTACCATGAGTCTTCTCCATTTTTGAAACAGTGACACGTAAGGCAAAGATAACCGAACATCTAGTAGAATTTACCTCCGGTGGATCCGAATCAATTTACTGAATTTGCTGACATAGTCTTTTGAGGAATTCCAGACTCAAATCAATGTCACTCAAACAATACTTTTTTTCTCATGTGCAGATTTTTTCTCCGTTGACGCACCCTGTACATGAAAGCGGCAAACTGGGTCAAATATCTGTATCAGCATTCTGTGTAAGTATAAGCGGTCCATTTTATCTCTTTCCGGCATCCTGACTCAGGCTGGGTGACTTCCTGTTCACCACCCACGGCTCATTCTCCCAATTCAACAAACCTCCCTTCGCAAGTCCACCCTTGCGCCACTTCGGAATTGTAGGCTCTGGAGGATTTCTGCTCAGGGAGCCTCCACACGCAAGAAACACGGTAACTTTAATGGGCAACGTCTGTGTTTTTTTTTTTTTTTGTTAGTTTTTTTTATCAGTTTATTTTATTTTATACTTACCTGCGGGCCGATTATTGAAATTGATAGACAAAGCTATAGACAAAGAAGACATAGGGGTACAAAGCAATCTATGGTACAAAGACGGAGGATGGAGCGATCTATTGGTTGAAATGGGTGGTTCTCATAGACTAAGGGGGAAATGATAGACTAACTGTCGGGTCTCTCGTGGGTTGCCGTTAGTTAGTCTATTACCTACCTCCTTTGTCCATTGCAACCACCCACTTCTACCAATAGGATCTCTCCATATCTCTTTTGTCTTCTTTGTCTATAACTTTGTCTATCAATTTCAATAATCGGCCCGCTGTTATTTTAAATACAGAGGACAAAATATTACAACACCCAGGGTGTGATCAATCGATGATATATATCAAAGCACGCCACGCCACTGAATGAAAATCACAACATTTAGCAAATTTTATGTTAAGTTCCAAAGCGCTTCTGGAAGTTCTGCCGCGGCAGTGTTCGAAACTCACCTTAGAGTTTCAGGAGCCATGCGGCGCATCAAGCTTGATTTTTAGGGGCCATTGAAGATTTTCTAAGGGCTACATTCACTTTTTGCCTATATATCACAGCGCACTTAGTGAAAAGCTAGACGCAAGATGTTTTGGTTACAGAACTAGTAAGCTGTATCTAGCTGTAGCAGGGTTGGCAGCACCCCGCAGAAGAACCGCTGAAACCGAAAATAATCGTAAAATTATTCGGCGAAGAAGAGGAAATAATGCATCATCACCACTTAACCTTCGCAAAACCTCATAATGTTCTGTGATTACGATCCTTAACAATATACGCATTTACCTGAGAAAAATTGAATTTTTTGCAAAATAAAACTCTATTTGGACCGTGTTTAACAGAATAGAACCAAGCCACATCAGCTTTTGCCAAATTTAACGGGGCAATTTAATTTTTTACGAGAGAACGTTTCTATGGATTCCTTTGAAAATTTTAAGGAATTCGCTTGGTACTATGGAGAAAATTCGCTGAAATTTGCATGAAAATCCGCACAACCGTTGTCATGTAAAAAATTGAATTTCCAAATGAAATTTGGCAATAGCTGATGTGGCTTGGTTCCTTTCTGTTTAACGCGGTCCATTTTGAACATTTGTTCGTTAGTGTATTCCTTCGTAATACGGCAGTATGGCAACGTTGCGAACAGCACTGTTGGGCCCTCCAAGAAAAACGTAGCGAAAGGAACGCTGCAAGCTTTCGTTACGACGCGAATGACGGAACGGCGACGCACCAAAGTAAGAACCACTCAACCCCACTGGTTATCGCATGCAGATGAGCGGTTTATGCTGTGATGTGGCGCTGCCTCCTTCATATTTCTATGACGCTTCCTTCGTGTGCTCGTTCCTCATGCGACGGAAGTGAAGCAGGTCAAGCAGGAAGAACGCCATGGGAGGGGAGGTGGCCGGACGCCAAGGAAAACGCCAGATCCAGCTATCATCGATCCGGGAAAGGAGGCACGCCAAAGGAGAAAAGACGCGTCGCTAAGAATTTGGAATGGACCACTAGTCAGGGTAAAGACCCAAGTTCTCCAACATATGTTTACTTCGACGAGGTTATTAGAGAGGAAATGTACTCTGCCGTGCTGAGGAAAAAAGTCGTATGCGCCGTTAGGCGTTGTCAAATTTCCTTTGATAAATCACGAATTTATGGGAATATTTATGAACATTTTTCTTCCGATTTTTTTTTTTTTTGAGAATCTCGCCCGTAATTTGATCCAAGAAGTCTAGAAATTTCAAGGGTAAAGCACGCGTGAAATAACCAAACTTTCAACCAATTTTAAAGTTTATGAGTTTGCTTCTCCAACATCTTTTTAGCGGCTCTGGTGCTTGCACTAGAGCTGCTATTCCGGACGGTCCCAGCTGGGGAGTATCAACGGACCATGTTACATTGGAGAGACCGCGTGTTGGTTGATGGGAATCGGCGCCATTTTCTGCTGTTTAGGGGGGACTGATTTTATTTTAATTGATATCTTTTTCCTGTGAGCGAATGCTATGTTGTGTAGTGTATTTTTGGAATCATGGTGATACTGTCAATAATTCAAAACGGGTCTGTGCTTTAATCTCGCACTGGAAAAAATGTACTTTACGTTTAAAATTTGAAAATTCAAATCTATAAGTTTTCGCGCTTTTTTCGAAGAATGCCGTGGTTGGAGCTTCCTAGTCATACTACTCGACATCAGCTGATAGCAAACAAAGGTTACCAAGGAAACCGTAAACGCGTAACAACTACATACCGTCGCCAGAGCCGCTTTCCGACGCGAATGCGTTGGAGCTTCCTGCTTGTTTTTTCTTTTTAAGCGTGCCAGTAGGGCTCGCTTTTTGAAATCACTCGGATGTACCATAGTACAGCACACCGATCAACCAATGCTATTCAACGGGCCGTCCAAATATTTTTTTCCTCGGACCCGTTTTCTTGTCTTTGAACCATTATACTGTCAAGCCCTGATGGTCTCTTACCAAAAAACCGAATGAACTGCTAATTGGGAACCCTTGAGAACATTTTTCCTGTCAAAACCGTATTATTTCATTTGACAAAAACCTCATAGAAGCTTTCTTACGCTCGGAGGACTCAACTCTAGAACCTTCTTTCCCGCCAAAACTGTTTAGCCAATGAGCGTCTTGCACTGCAAGTGCAATCTGTGATGAGCCTCGTGACTCTTTATACCATGTACTAACCGTGGCCCCTGCAGAAATCCACTCAAACCACTGCAGTTATCTCCCGATATAGCTTTGGGTGTCAGGTTTCGAGCAAGGCAATAAAAGACGGCGAGGAGAGGGTCGCCTCGTCGAACCTATTATCTTCCACGCCCGATTAACCACTCACCGTGACGCCAGGATCCACCAAATTTTCACAAAAATTGTTTTCCGTCTATTTAGCGAGTTTTTCCTTACTCTCCGTTAAACTACAAATAAAAAGAGACCTAATTTGTAAAAATCGGCCGAATAGGAGAGAAGTTACAGTTCGAAATCCAAAGAGATTAACTCAACGCGATTTCGATGCACGGCAGTTCGCCCAAATCACGGTCGTGCGAAATGCCGCATATCAGCTTAAAATCAAGATAATTGGACGGAATCTTTAAAATCAATTTACATTCAACGTTCATGAATCAATATTTTCTCCCAAATTTAGCAAAAAGTACCAATTGATGCAAATAACAAAGACGTGAAAATAGTAGGTATGTGTCCAACATTTTAGTTATTCGGCACGCTTTTCCAACATATTCATGTTGGATTTTTCTGCTTGTTTTCTTTTTTTTTCCTCCCTACTTTAAATACTACAAAAGTGGTAATCCTTACGCTTTCAGATAGAGCCCTTCCCCCCGTCCCTACTATGTACCAGTCCCAGGCAACCGTTGTTTGAGACCATCAAACTCGGGTCGCCTAGCCGGGAATCGAACCCGGGCCTCTTCATAATTTTGCCGAACGAGGTCGATGGACCGGAGTTTCAGCTTTCAGAGAACCTTGTATGATTATTGGTGGTCACCACGGGATTCAATCCACAGTTTATGGAGAACAGCGAGCAGACCCATCGCTTTCCGCAGCGTATTTCCATTTTGCTAAATTCAGCCGAAATAATACGATTCCCTCCATGCGCTAGTGCAAAATCCAGCACTCAGCCCCGCAGTCCGATTCGAAAGGCGAGCGCCATCAATGCGACGATACCTTTCCGACGAAAATATCGCAACCCGGACGGGCAAAAAGCCTCGTCACGGTTCAGCTGAAACCGAAACTGAAACGCGCCGGCAGTGTGGCGTGAACTAGCTGCCACCAATTACCCCTAATGACTTTTAATCAGCGGTATTATATCTAATTGCGGCCGCGTTTTAATTATTAATCCATAAACGAATACGGTCATTGATCTCCGTGATACAGTTCGGATTTAATCAATTGCTCCGTCATATTCATATTGTAATTTTGCCCGAAAATGGCGCGGGGGCGGGGGAGGGGGCTCGTGCGTCGGTATCGCCGGCCGAAAATCAAAGTGGTCTCCTCGTGGATAGTTCATCCCTTTGAGTTGGAGGGTCGTGAAAGGCCGGGGAGAAAGACTCATCAGAGTTCGGGCAGAGAGGTTCGGACTCATGGTTGCAATTAAATGACGACGTATATCGACGGTGAAACTACCAAACCACGTATCTCGTTTGCGGTGTTTAAAAATCTACGCTCACATTTATTTTTTTGAAGTAGACCATATCAATATCATTCCTTGAAATTTTCACGAATTTTCTCCGCACAAAGAGGAAAATCACAGAAATTTTCAAGACTGGATGTTAAGTAGTTTTTCATTTAAAAAATAAAGTATGACAGGAAGTCTGCGACGTCGCAAACCGAGATACGTGGTTTGGTAGTTTCACCGTCGATATGCTGCCGTGCTAAGGAAGAACGCCGTATGAGCTTTCAGTTGTTGCCAAATTTCCTCTCGTAAATCACTTTTCAGGAAAATTTTTGGATATTTCTGTGCCAATTTCTCAAATAACTTCGTTTGTATTAGTTCTGAAGTATAACCAAGGTGATGTAATGATCGTTTTTTATTAATTTACTTAGGACCTTTCAGCATTTCGCCATCTTCAGAGTACAGTCATTATCGCGAAATGCTGAAAGGTCCTAAGTAAATTAATAAAAAACGATCATTACATCACCTTGGTTATACCTCAAAACTAATATTAAAATGGTGTTGTTCGAATCAAACTTTATTAACTTTGTTTGTATTTTGATCTAAAGTGTCTGGAAATTCCGAGGAAAAGTATCCATAATTTTCCTAAAAAATGAACATTTTATTCAATAAAATTTGGCAACTCTTGAATGTTCATACGGTGTTCTTCCTTACCACGGCAGTATGCTGTTTCATCTGTGCCTTCGTTTTATTTTGTAGGGAGCCACCATCGTGACTTAATCCTTTCCTAATGGTGAAAATCAATCCTTCGAAGCTACCTCCTTCAAGCTAGGTCATTTTCAGCTCAAGAAAACGAGGGCAGTACGAACGGTTGGTTCGTTTTCTTCGTTCCTATCGGAGGATGTCAGGGAATTTATAAATAAATCTGAAAAACAATGAAATCATAAACTTACCGTTGGTACAGATTGATAATGTAGTATTATATGCGTACCTATGTTTGTGACGTTCAAGATTTTTTCTCATTCTTTATTTTCTACGTGGAAAACTACTTAACGTCATTTCTTGAACTCTTCAGCGATTTTTCCTCTCCCTTGAAAACATATACTGTGAAAATTTCAAGTCATGATGTTGGTTTAGTCTCCTTACAAAATATGAAATATGCGTAAACACTTTTGCAGTTTCACTGTCGATATGTGTATTGTATTTTGTAGAAAGATTAATACGACGCAACGCGGGCTTGGGAACAATACATTCTGACAATTTTGGCGAAAATAAATTAGCGACTTTGCTGCATTCTGATGTATAAAATCACAAGCTGACGTTTAAAGTTTTTTCTAATCCCTTATGGAAGCGTTGTAATGATGATAAGCTGTAATGCTGAGAGAAATTGCAAACCTGACCTCAAAATGAAAAAAATGACGAAATTTATTTGAATTGGTGTTTTGCAGTTTTCCGCAATTTTTTTCGTATTCTGTCGTGCAACGCAAAAACGCAGTAAACGCCATTTTACATTTTTTAGAAACAACGTATCATAGCAAAAAAACTTGTGTACCTTGGCACAATGTTTTTACAGAATTCATTCGCAAATACTATGAAGAACTTAACTTGAAAATTTGAGGTGCATAAGTAAAACAGTTTACGTTATAAACTGTTAAGTTCCAAAGAGCGAGGCAAAATCTTAATGGATTTACGGCATTCTTGCTTAGCGCGGCAGTATATAGTTCCTTAGCCATCGGTATATGGTGTGTTTTGTATAAAAAAGGACAAGGGAGATCAAAACGTTTCTCTCTTGTAATTTATGTGAAGAGCATTTGAAAAGTTCAAAATCGGGGCGAGTGATTGAAAACTGATAACAGAAGCCGCTTAGTAGTTAAATGATGTAGCCGAGTGACCCTCCGTGACTCCCAAGTTTCCAGGGCTCTCGAGTTAGCGCTACCTGAGCGAGCTTCGGGCTCTTGGTCAAACTAGCCGCGGGTGCAAAACCTATATCTCAATCCCATAATCTCGCGGCAAGTTGGAGGATTGAACTTACAGGACTGCAGATAAAGTTGGCTGTGCTTACATCCGGAACGAAAGTTATTCCTCGGGCGGGAGAATTAACATAGAGATCTCGTTAGCGGGGAAGTTACCGCGAGAACTGAGCGGGGTGTCGATTTCTGGAGGTGATATAAATTACTCCCGGAGAAAACGCTAAGTTGCATTCGGATGGAGTAACAAGGAGTGAAACCGCGGAATACACACTCATAAATGAAAAAAGGCTCTTTCCCCCGATAAATTATTGTCTTCGGCTTCAATGATGGCAATTTTTCCGCCGCTCGTTCCTCGGGGGAGGGAGGGAGAGGGGGCAAAATGGCGAAAGTTCATCGCACACAGGAAACGCTCGAAGTGCGAATTGCATTGAAAGCTGTTCCACTCTGCCATGCTCGGGAAAAACCTCGTATGAATGTTCACATGTTGTCACCTGTAATGTGTTCACTACTGGAATGTTGTTCCTACAGGAACTATTTGTGTTTTATGATTTTAAAATAGGGCTGTTTCTAATTTGTTTTTCAATACATTAGCGGGTTAAATTTTCCATACAATAATTTAAAAAAATTCAAAGGAAACCCCCAAAAGTTTTCCAACAAATTTGATAGCTATCAGAGCTAACTTATCAAAATGCTGGTACGTCGAGAACGGTCGTACAGCGTTCCTCCTGTATATGACAGTATTATTGAAATCGATTGTGATTTCTAGAGTTGTGAGAGGTGACACGATATGAATCGGTTATGAATGTGTTAAAACCGAACATTTCTGTTATTATCTGATGTACCAAAGAGTATATTTACTCTTATAGAGCTCATTGATTATTAAGAAAACGATTTTGATATTTACCTGTCACACTGAAATTATCTTCAAATTTTAAAATGCAATCTTACCAAGATTGAAAGCTGCAGCTAAATTGGCTTCACTTAAAGTGGTGTTTAAGATGAAAGCAAGGTTTGAACTGGGTCTTGGCTTTACGACCAGAGTTGCAAGTTCATCTCCGTAGACATTTGAATCCACCTCTTAGCATTAGCAGCAAAGCATGATTCATCGAGTATCGATATTATCTCATCTGAAGCTGTGGTAAATGATCGATTTTTACGTTGCTCGTCGCAGATACCCTGATAATCGATCCTTTTTCACAGGTTTAAGTGGCAGATCAATCGATGCATCGCAATGCGCGCCAAACCACCGCTCAGCATATTCTGTTCCGATTTAACATAGTGGTAACTCCTTGGAAATTAGTATACACGTCCGCCACCGGCACTGAAGCTCCATTTTTCCAAGAAATGGGGCCTCGTTATTCGCTATTCCTTTATATTCGTGAGATTTATGCAAAAATAATCTTCGTGAGTAATGAGTGCTCTGCTCAAATATAAATAAAAATGTGTGCCCCCCCCTTTTTTTTAGCAGTTCATGGCAAAAATTACCTCGTAGCACGGAGGCAATTTTTTTCGGATACGGCTCTTTTCAAACCGTCGTGAAATTGAAATCTTAGTTTTCAAAGATAAAACCGACATTCCGTGGAATACCTCGTCAGTGGCTTGGTTAATTTTTATGGCGATAGAGGACATTTAGTTGCATGCATTAATATAATCATTTTAAGCTCCGATTATAACAAACAGAAACTTCTAAAAGTCACTCTTCCCCTTCACCCTCCCTCTTTCCAGAAAAAACTACGCTGCGTTTCCTGAACAGCTCTCAACCGTCACGTTTTGTTACCAAAATCTCAATTTTGAGTATTCCGGCATGGAGGGTTTTTCCCGTCGATGATTAGATAGATGAAGGGAACATTTAAAACATACCGATGGAAAAACTACATAAACGCATATCTCGCTTGTGGCGTCTCAAAACCTCTGATCCCATTTCATTTCACCAGAATTTAACGAGCAATAATGAAAAGCATTTTTTACGCTTAGAAAAATAAAACCCATAAAACTTTAAAGAAATGATGCTGATTATGTTATTATTTAAAATAATAAGTATTGGGGGGGGGGGGGGGGAGAGAGAGAGTCTACAGCGTCACAAACCGAGTCACACGTTTTTGCAGTTTGACAGTCAATAGTTGAATTAACTGAATGTATGCAGGTCAGGATTTCAACATCCTTGCTGCAGGCGCTTGGATGCAACTATTCGTGCTCGATGGATATGCTGGTTGCATACGCAAAAATTGAAGGCGTTTCACTGTTCTCGCGCTCGTAATAACGCCCAGTGTGGATAGTCCACGAACGGGTCTCGCGTCTACGAGGTGTCATCGGGTGTCTCCGATGCACTGTAAAAGAATTTCTTTTCTTTTTATTACTGCTTAACACAAAAACTTCTAATTTTTCAAAACCCCGTGTAAATAAGTCCCTGCTTCTTAGCGAAGCAGAAATTAAGTAACCCGTTTAAGTCTCATTTGAATTGACCTACGAGTCGAATAATAATCCTGCTTCAACGATGGACCGTGATATTATTGTTTTAAATGTCTTCCTGGCAGATTTTTGAAATTTTGAAAATTCTCCTCGTGGTGTGGTGCTTTCGCTGGGTAGAAACCACAACAACAAGAGCCTTTTGCGTTGCCAACAACTCGTTGTCAATTCCAATAGACATATATGTGTAGTTCGACATAGGTACGATTGAGTATGATGAAATGATAGGTACGGACCAAGACGACCAATAGCACTACTCCATTTTCTTTTTGCTCTTGTCTTGTCTAGCCGAATAACGCAGAATTTCAGCAAGGGCCTACCGATGCGATTTTTGACCACATTAAATTAACCACACGTCACAAACTCTAAACTTCCCCTGTCTTTTTCGGAAACTCTTAGCACCCGCTAGCTGCCAGGCACGTAATGACGTCCAAATTGAACCGCACGAATGCAAGATGTCTCTCTTGCGCGACATCGAACACATAACAGCTGCGAGGCGTGACTGGTCGATTATCGATGTTTCCCCATTCGAAGCCATGGTAAAGAGTCGATTATTGAGGCATTCGTTGGGAATACCCTGTTTATCGATCCTTTTCTATAGGCATATATCGAGGATCAATCGATAAATCGCAAAGCACGCCGCGCCACCGACACATAACGCAACGACCCGGAGAAAGATTAATTCGCCCGCAATCCGCGGCAAAAACTCACCAGTCAAATGATGTATGCATAATCGTGGCAATACTATTTTTATTTATTTATTCCGTTCGTTGTCTTATTTTCCCGACTTAATATTTCTGCACCCACATGATTCATCGTCCCAATGACTCCTCGGCGATCAATTCTACAACTCGCGAGCGATTTTTTCAACCGCCCAGCCTCCCCTCCCCCCACCCGCAACCCCGCGCTATTCAGCGAATCGTTCAAGTAAAAAGCTGCGCTGAAAAGACGCTACCGTAGGAGCAGCGCCGGGGGAGTGTGGGGGGGGGGGGGGTAGAGAGGGATTCGAAATACGAAACATTTTTCCGACGCTAATGATGGCGTACACAGCCTCGTCGCAGCTTTTTTGTCGGGGAACGTCTTACCGGATGCAAGTTAGATGAGAGATTTATATCTCTCTTTCCTGCCTTACTTTTTACACATTTCCCTATCCTTCTACTAAGCTGTTGAGTGTTGATTTATCGCAAAATCATGTCTTGCCCCCCCCCCCCCCACCCCTCCGCTACCCCACCCTTCCCCCGTTTTATCCGGCTCCGCTCACTCCTCGACGGGACGGAATCAACTTTTTCATTCTTTATTTTGAATTAATCAACAGGACGCAAACATGGCCTTTGTCGATAATACTGTTGCCGATATCCATTGGAACTCACCAAATCTCATCCGAGCGCACACTTTAAGTGGAGCTTTTACGGTCGTTATTAACGAAATAATTCGATTTTAAAAAATGGGTCAAATCAATAAAAATGTTGAATGCTCGAAATTCACAGAGTGAAAATTGGGAGAGCGTTACAATGTTTACACAGTGACTCAGTGGTAATTATCGTTCCTATCCTTTCAACCCTTATTCATTACGATCTAACGATGGTTTTTTCAGCTTTTCCACAAGTTAGTGAAAAGAAAACAATTGTATGTATTTAGTTTATTACCCATCAATTATTGTTTAAAATCTATGCACTGAAAGCTAGAATTGACAGAGGAGGGCAAAAGTTGATAGCAATATGAATTTCCATTCCAGGCAATCATAAAACTTCGTCATTTGTTGCATGGAGGTGATGATGACATCAACACCGTAGGGTGTCTTTAATTCAATTTTTCGTGTATAATCGATTTTTCAGTCTAACAATCAGAACATGTAGCCCTATGTTGCCATATTTTTGTACTTATACCTCCACAATGTTGGCGCGTATACGTAGTATACCGCCTTTGCGATCGTTTCGACCCCCCCCTCGATACAATAACCGAGTCCTCTAGTTCCTTACCGAAAAGTGACTACCGCGAACTTCTGAGATTTTCCAAAGCGTGTAAAAAGTTTACTAATCCGTCAATAATAATGATTAAAATTTGTTTCTCATTCTGGGGCTCGCTAGTTTATGTGTAATGAATACCAAGAGTCTACGTTTCTTGGTTTTTTTTAAAAAAACCTTAGAATGGGGCGCGCTGATTTAAAATATGCATATATAAGCGGAAGCAAGCGAACTGATTCGAGGATGGCTGACCAGTTCGGCACTCCTTGAATGAGAATTTCACTCACTCCGTTTTGTTCACAACGTTGCCTTGACATATCTCCACAACACTGTTATCCTTTTCAAAAGTTGGTACTCCTTGCTCTGATAGCCGGGGCCACCAGGATAGTGGTAAGTGCAATCTGTGATGAGCCTCGAGACTCATTAGACCATTTGCTAAACGTGGCTCATACAGGAGTCCACTAAGCCCTCTCGTCCCCACGCTCCTGATCACTGCGTCGGCGTCACGAAGAACAATGGGCCTTGGGTCCCAACGCGGCCGATACCCGTACCCCAATTACTCACGCTTCATTAACCATTTCACCGTCACGCTAGGATTCATCCAATTTTCAAAAAAAATTGTTTCGCATGTATTTAGCAATTTTTTCCTTACTCTCCGTTAAAACACAAATAAAAAGAGACCTCATTCATAAAAATCGGCCGAATAGAAGAGAAGTTACAGTAATCGAAATCCGAAGAAATCAACAAAACCTCGACTCCTCGATACGAAAAATAAAATGAAGGGGAAAAAAAGAAAGTATAAATTACAATTAAATATAATTGACCTCAAAATTTGACAAACAATTCATTTATATACCTAACGCTGAAAAAACTGGGAGAAATTACAAAAAATTTGCCTCTTGCAAGGGGCTTCTTTGTAAGAATTTTGACCTGAAGACAACGGTCGAATAACAGCAGTACTCCATACAATACACGGTGTGCCCGAACGAGTTAAACATTTTTCATACGTCCAAATCGAAAAATCTTTATATTTTTAACTACAATGTTTCTTGAATCGTTTAAGCAAAAAAAAAAAAAAAAAAAAAATTCCGTCGAGATTCTGGAACGCAAAGGCGCTTTAAAAGTATTCTGGGGCTATAATAGCTAAATCACCGGTAGTAAATTCGTTATATTATTAAAAAGAAATTGACTCCATAGTTTAATTCCTTAGTTTCTTGAATACGATTATTTTAAGCACTTAAACATTTATACCACCAATTTTAGCCATGGGGTGATTTCCTGAGAGCCGATAATATCACGAATTTCTCATAGAACCCCTCAACAGTGGCTTGCTTTTTTGGCAGCCGATTCGGCCATCGAACCGGAGTTTAAATGGAAGCTGATAATAACCCAAAGCTCTGAGAAAAATTTTGAGATGAGTATAAGAACGGTTTGTTGTAAGTAGCGAGGAGAGGCGGGCAAAGCGGCTAAAATCCTATCTAATTTTTACAGTTTTTCTGTTGAATTAATGTTGCCGCGGGCTTCTGACTGTCCACACATAGTTCTGTTCAGCATATCGATACATAAGTATTTACATTTTACATACGTAGAATCTAATTTTCACGTCGGGGAGTTGACATATTTTGATTTTTTCGATTTTATACGGAAAATTGATGGTTTTTCGGGATTGAAATTATTATTGTTTCATGAAAAATAAATGCACCCAAAATGACTATAGCATATTGATTCTTACACATTTGCACTCACAAAATTGGTTGGTAAATTCAACGAGTGGGTGCATCGACCTGGTATATCAAGTTTCTGCAATTTTTTACGGCAAATCAGTAGATTTTCGGGATGTAGATTGCTTACTTTCAATTCATGAATGAATAAAGCAACGACATGGTTGAACTTCTTTGCATGGAAAGACGTTTAAAATAACAAAATCAAGACGTATTTAATGCAATTGCATTTATATCGAGTCAATTTCTTTTCAATAATATAACGGGATTTTTACTACCGGTGATTTGGGTATTTTAGCCCCAAAATACCTTTAAATCGACTTTATCTTCTAGGAGTTCGACAGAATTTTTCCTTTCTTCGCTTAAATTATTCCGTAGCACTTTTCTTCAAGAATCTGATAAGATTTTGCTTGAGGCAGATCAAAAAACTTAAATTCGATCGAATAGCTTTCTACTTTCACAATACACGGTCTCGTCAAGGTGCGTCTTTGACCTCGCAGTGTTGGATCGTGAATTCTCTTTTTATGCTGTTTGCCTATTTTGAAATCTCTGTAAATGAAAACTAAAGGGGTTGATATGTGCGAGTTAATGACGCGCCTTATCAACACATTGTGTTGGAGTTCACTGCTTGTTTTTTTATATAGTATTAAAATAAAATCGACCCAAATCCGATCTTAAGAGGCACTTTATGGAACACAATTTATGGTAAAAAAGGAATTATGTGAAAATTTCTGGTGGAAAACCGTTGACCTAAAAGTCCTAAGGGACTTTTTCGGTTCTTTCAGGCTAATTATGCTGGAAAAAGACTGGAGTAATGCACAGTGATTTTTAGAAAAAACTCGCCCCATCGTTCCGCGACTTATCTGATCGCGACCAAATTTTGTATACATTTTACTAATGGATCAGTTGCACTGATCACACAATCATGTCACAATATCAATTTTGATCTGATTCTTGACTCCTATAGATTAGCTAAAATTATGAGATCTGTCGAAACAGCAACTTTCTCTGTTCAATATTAACCGAGATATCGCGCTTTGAAAAACTCGGTTCACGACGTCATCAACCGGGGTAGTGCCACCCTTGGTCTCTTCCACCTTGGATCAATCAGTGATACACACATATGCATTGGTTGTTCGACTTAAACCACGGAGAAAACCAAGCCGAAAGAAACCAAGGGTGTCACTACCCCGATGGACCACGTCAAAAACCGAATTTTTCGAAGCGCGATATCTCGTTCAATATTGAACGTAGAAACTTGCTGTTTGGACAGGTCCGTTTGTTTTCAGCTAGTCTGCAAGGATAAAGCATCGAAACACGATTCTGTGATTAGTGCAACTGACCCATTTCCCGAAAATCTGGATTTTTCTCAAAAACTAGGCTTTTCTAGGAACCCTCAATTTTCCTGAAAATTGGTGCTAAATATAGTAGAATAACAACTTTAATTTTCGGAATCACGGTTAAGTAACCAGCGCATCCGATCCATTTGATATTACTCGCGCCATTTTGACAATTTTTTTGACTTAAATTGTCAAAAAAGTACAAAGTTTTATCAAATATTTCTTCAGGTGCGTTCTCATGACCGCATCCCCTTTACGTGCCCTCTCTCTAGGCAATCTTGAGTGAGAGACAACTTCAATGGATGCGTCATGTTGCGAAGGGGCTACCTCGGTGGATTGTGTTCCATTCGACAACGCTGCTTTCGCATAAACCACGGAGGTGCTCCAGGCTCCGGTTTGCGTCCGCGCCATGTCCCTGAGCACATAAAAATGAGCGCCGCTTTTTTATGCGACGGTCGTTCAAAACAACGGATTCAATTCATAGTTTGTGGGTCTTGATGGTAATATGCAGTTTTATTCGAGAATGCTTCAAAAAAGGAACAGCCACCGCGATATAAACTCAACTCGCACGAACCGGTGAAAATTCTGGCTCGGAGAAAGCAAAAATCACAAGTTGCTCCAACCCCGATGTGCTCTTAGTCCCAGGAATCAGAAACAACAAGAGGGAAAATTTATTTTAAATCAACGGAAGCTTTCAATAAATATTTCACAATCGTGAGTTGTGTTTGAGATCGCTGGATGTCTCCTCGAAATAGGTAGAATTTTATTCTTTAAGTGTACAGATGACGTTAGGAAATTTAGGCTTACAAATGGCTGCTAAAGTTCTCGTTTAATGGAGAGTGTAGGTCTCACTTCAACCATGGTGTCTAGGACCTGAATAAAACCAGGATGCATCGGGGAACGAATAATATCCGAGAAAGTCGGGGAATTTGTCGGAAAACATTTGCTGAAAACCAGTTATTCGTTGTCCTTCCTATCCGAAATCAATCGATTTTTACAAAAATTGGACGAAATATTAAAAAAGTAAGTATCATTGAGTTAAACTCTGGACAGAAATCCCGCTTTTCCAAGAGAACTACGAAAAAATAAGCTATCATCCTGCACTGAAAAAAATAATAGAGCCGTAGAGACAAGATAAACTTGTTAAACCTGCCTTGTCTCAGGAACAAGACTTTTAGTCTGCCAAACAACTCAGTTTGTTTGGGAAACAACACCCGTTTGTTAATGCAACAAGACCAGTCTTGTTTTATATGCTAGGTTTCTGAGCCACCGGACTCGATAGTCTTGTCACTGTGACAAGATTCTCTACTCACCGCGAGTAACGGTCAAATTCAAAGAGAGCGTATTATTTTATATATTTTGAAAGAGTATTTTAAGAACTACGCATAATAATTGTTCCCCGAAAATTTTTCTGGATGTTTAATGACAAGGTAAATACAATAAGTTTATAATTCTTTTTTAAAAATAAATCGCTCATGCGTAAGGTTTTAAAATCAAATGTATCTAATTATAAAATTATTTTTTTAACGTTTGATTTATTTATATATTATTAATTATTATCATGATATAAAATAAAAATAAAAATTAGAATCATTAACACGGAACAAAGGAAACATCGTTGCTTGAAGAAACACATTTTTCCGGCCTAAATTGTCCATTTTTATCTGATGTAGAGTGTAAATTCCTTTTCGTAAACGGTAAATAGTAAAAAAGAAAAAAACCAAACAATCTGATGCTCTACGCATTCCACAGACTTGAGATAGCAACACAATGAAAAAGTAATTCTGTGGGCTGTACTTATACTTATAATTCGGCTCCATTATACAACTAGCCCGGATAGCTCGGTCAGTAAGACACTCGGTCCATAACCAGATGGGCCCGCGTTCAAATCCCGATCAGGTCGGTAAAATTTGAAAGATCGAATGGGACAATTCTGGTGTAAGAGGAGTGAAGGAAGTAGAGATTAATTAAATTTTCATATAAAAATTGCAATTCATATAAATTTGTGACATTTTTTTTGCAATTTTAATTTCTTCCGAATACTGTGACAAGACAAGTCTTGTTCCCAGAACTAGACAATTTTGTTACCGTGACTAGACTTTTGACTTATGCAACAAGGAAGTCTTGTTCCCTGAACAAGACTGTATGGGTCCCACGAACAAGAATGCCTTGTGGATCAAATATAACAAGACGGTCTTGTCTGGGGGACTAGAATCCTTGTTTCTCGGACAAGGCACTTTTTTCAGTGTGGGAATTCATCACGAAAGTTTTCCTGAAAATCAGGAAAAATCATTGCAGTAAAATGGTCTAAAAAATTGAGATTCAGACAAATTTGAGTTCCAGACATCACGGCCTAAACTCAATAAAAGTAAATGAAAGCAGGACCAATTTCGCAAACATTGGTACCTATACTGTTCAACCAATGCCGATGTTTTATTCGTTTTCTACTCGTTGTATTTTCCATTTTCTTAATGCAGCGATACTCACTCATACCTAAAAAGAATCTCATTGATTATGTAAACACCCTTTAACTGAATCAGTTCTTTTCAATAGGGAAGAGGTCTATTCCTCAATGAGTCTTGGTTAGCTTATTGTCTTTTAATGCAAGCGAAGGCTCATTCAAAAATGGACTTGTTCCTTTTTGAAAAAAACTGATTCAACTATGCTGAAACTTTTTTCGTCTTCGGGAAAACTGTTTCATGAAGTAACGATAGCGAAGTCTTTTAAATCCGACACTACGTTTACGACGAACGAGGCTCGAAGTCTGGGAGACCTGCCATATTAGCAGACGAACTCTGCCGTGCTGAGGAAGAACGCCGTATGAGCTTCCAAAAATTGCCATATTTCCGCCAATAAAAATCGAGTTTACTTGGTAAATTGTCAATACTTGTTTTCAAATTTTTCAGAAAATTTTGTTCACAATTTAATTTAAATCTTCTGAAAATTTCCAGGAGGACTACGCACATAACTTTCATCAAAAATATTTGTTTTATGCAGAGAAATTCGGCAACTCTCGATTGTTCATACGGCGTTTTTCCTCAGGACGGCAGAACTCCTCACCGCCGATTGATATCAGTTAAGAGTTTAATGTCATTTAGATATGGAATCATTCCGCTGTAAGGCACCCGCTCGAAAGGAACTTTTACTGCAAGCGTTCGAGCTCCGAGGAGTTTGTTTTTTACGCTTCCAAAGCCGAAAAGAAGGGCGGCAGCGCGGGGGGAGGGAGGGGGGCGAAGTAAAATCCAAGCTATAAACAGAGTATTTCAAAGCGTAAACATAAGCTTGCCCGCGATAGATAACGGGACGTAAAGCATATCGTAAAGAGGAGCACATTGTCCCGCTTGTTGAGGGTTTCAGAATTTCGTGTTCGAGCAGGAATCGCGGCCGTCCGGTGGCGTGGCGTAAATTGCGATGTATCGATTGTTATGCCATTTAAACCTATGGTAAAGAATCGATTATTAAGGTGTACCCCGTTTATCGATCCTTTTCCATAGGTTTAAATGGCATAACGATCGATATATCGCAGTTCACGCCACGCCACCGCTCCCGTCCGGCCGGGCCTCCGCGCGCAGTAAAAGTTTCAACTTTCGAGGCGAAAACGACGCAACTTCAAATGAGAACCCCTCTCGGATACGCGGTTTTGGCCGAGGGCGGCGGCGGTGCGCTACCGGATACCGCCGCTCTGAGGAAAGCTCGCCATTTAGGGTAATTGTGAGTGTAGCGCTGTTACAGGAGCGAATAGAGTGGTAATTAAAACGTACCTTTCAGACATAAAATAGGACACGGCGCGGGCTCGAGAGCCCGGGTATAAAAAACCCCCCGCGAGAGGGACAGAGAGGCGAAGCTCGAAAGCTCCCGCGTTGCAACGTCCCGGGCAGTGCTTTGCGATATATCGATCCATACGCCACTCAAATCTATGCGAAAAGATCGATTATCAGGGTGTTCGCAGCGAACAACTCAGTAATCGATTCTTTACCATGGCTTCAAATGGCGAGATATCGATAGTCGAACATTCACGCCACGCCACCGGTCCCGGGCTCCGCAATTAACCCGCCGTTAATGCGGGGGTCCCGACGCTCGGGGAAATCTTGATTCCCTCCCAGAAAAGATGGGGGGGGGGGAGAAAAAAATCTCCGCCGAAAACAAATAGCTTGTTTTCTTTTAGTGCCGCGATGCAATCAGCGCAAGAAATACGAGCCCTGCAAGAAATGTGACCGGTCGCGGGAAAGGGTACCTCAGTGCGCCGAGGACAATTTTCCAGGGGACTTTTTCATGTAAAATGGCGTGGAAAATCGGAACTCGAACTTTCGCAACACTTTTTAGTATTTCAAAGCGTGAATTGCGAGCAGTAAGGTTTGTTTCCAGCCGCTTGAGGACGTGATGACTGTTCGTCGTTTCTTGTTTCTCTCACGAAAGAACGTAAATGCGCTTCAACGTTGCCGAGTTTCCACTCGAAAATTGCATTTCACCAGATATGTTCAAACTGAAAATTATAGTGACTTTTCTTCAGATCTCATACTAAATTCAGGGAAACTTTTGACAAAATAAGCACAGGGACATTCATGTAAAAAATTAAAATGTTCCGGTTAATTTTTGCAACCTTAGGATGAAGTTGCGTTTTTTTCGGGAAACGACCTTTTTTAATGTGCAAATGTTTAGCCCCAAATGAGGCTAATTTTTTTGAGACATCTACTGAGATAGTTCGTGCAAGAATAGAGAACAATCATATGTATGAAAATTCAAAATTGAGATTTTAATACCGAAGCAAAGAGAAATGTGTCAGCAACATATTGTAATATAAACCTCTTAAAAATATCAAAGCAATCTGGAGTAATGGCAATTTGAAAAAACGTTATTGCGGAAAATTTTTAAAATTCTACTCTGCCATATTCATGATACGTTTCCACCGTGCTTCTCTACGTCCTTCATTGGCACAAAAGTGAACTGAACCGTTCTTAATAATTCTCCATTGGGGACGCAGCATTTCTATCGGCAAGTCATAAACGGAAAAAGTTAGAGGTGGATGACCTCTCAAATTCCGGTATGCTCCTATTCTGTACCTCGTTGCACAGTCCTCATCTTTTAAAGTTAATTTTAAAGAAATGCGTTCTGGAGCTTCACCGTGCGCTATGCGCAAAGTGCCCCTTGAAATCAAGATTTTGTGCCTAGAAACAAAAATAAAAACAGAAATAAAGGACGCTGCATTAAAGCTGGCGCCAAAGCCTGATGCAGCCTTGATTTCTGTTACAACCTGGCTCTTCGCGAATAATTTCCTGTTTCATCATCTGATATCTTCAAGTCTCCTAAAAATAGCTAACGCCTAAAATCCTAGTGTCTAAGACTCTCAAGAGGTTCCATTCATAACCGACCGCCATTGATTTTCGACTGGCGCACAGTGGATCGAGTCAATTAGAGATGTCGCACATGAAATTTTTGTAATAAAACTGCAAATTTCGATGTTCATTTCGTCACATTTTAAATTCTAAGGGGTGCTACTAGAAGATAATTTCACGAGGAAACGAACGGAGCCACTTTCAGAACCTTAAAATTTTGTTTAAACGAAGTTATAAGCGTTTAAAGTTTCCAAATTACGTCCGACCTCTCCTATCGACTCGTTCCACTGTGTGGCGTCAAAATTAGCCTAGAATACAGTCAAAATTACAATGTTTTTTTTTCTTCGCGCTGCTGCGTTTAAAAAAAAGCTGCAATTGGGAGGAGCAAGCGTTGGAGTCATGCGAATTAGGAGGCGGGCTAATGGTGTGGATTAAGTGTTAAGTTGCACTGAAAACCGGGATCTGGGCCCGGGCGCTGGCGAGCAGATAACGTCGTCCCTCTGCCGTAAGGGCGTACCTCCATTTCAACGTGAGCCCTACTTTCCGTATAACTCGATGCTTATCAGGACTCACGTGAAAATTGATATACGCCTTTACGTGGGAGGAACAACGTTAAGCTGCATCAACAGCGGGGACCTTGCCGCCCTGCCCGGGGATCCCGGGCGCCCAGGCCGGAGCCGGGATGAGGTGTCGGCCCTGCGCTCCAATCGGACGCCCTGTTGCCGCGTCTCCTCTCTTTACTGAAGCAAGCGATAACGACCCCCAATGGGGCTCTTGCATGTATAAGGGATTTGCGATTTAGGTACTAATTTCTATGGAAATTTCGCGAGAATCACGATATTGCCACTGGTTTTCTCTGAAATAAACTCTTCCACAAAAGCACATTGGCAACATTGTGTTTCCTCCATTTAAACCTATGGAAATATATCGCTTCTTGGAGGAGCTAGGTGTTCCGACAAAAATCGGTTACTTAGCATAGGTTTAAATGGAGGAAATATGGCGTTGCCAAATTGCTGGATCCGCCTCTGCAAAAGCACTTATCTGCATTGGGAAACAAGTAGCATGCGTTGTTTCTTCTTATTAAGGATTCCAGGGCTACTCGCCCATGGACTCGTCACCCACGGTATAATTCACCCAGAACTTTTTACCCACAACTCTTGACCCACAGCATTTAGACCTCCCATGTTCTTTTGTATAAATGACATTTTGCAAAGAAGGAATTTTCACCCACATGTCTTTATACTACCCGTAAAAGTCTCAGGGGAGATGGAATCGAGGGAAATCTGATTCCTGACTCCAGTTTCCAATTATTCAAGCGTGACCGCGAGAGTAATACTTTTTAACTTTTGCAACTTTTTTCAATGTTAATATCAAAATATTTTTCGATGCGGAAAATCGAGTGATGGTAATTGGACGTTCCGCTGTGGTGGTCATTAAAACACGAAGATTACAACGAAATTCACTCTTTCCTTGACATCATGCCAAACGAAAATGCGTGATACAACTATTTCAACTCCTGAGTCGCTCAAATTGCATCCATCGAGTTGAAGGCTAACTTGATCTCAAACGTCACTTTCCAGTTATTCAGGCTGACTGCCAGAGTGGTGCTCAATTCTAGCTTTTGCAACTTGCAACTTGATGAAAACGCTTGTGGGTAAGAAAACAGGTACAATAGCAGGGTTTTGGGTGAGTATCTGTGGATGAAAAATTCTCGGATGAAAATGTATGCGTGACTAGTCCCCTAGGTAAAAATCCCGTGGGTGAGAAGTCCTAGCACCATATTTAAGCATTCAGCCGCTAGGAAGCGCTTTTTCATTTCAATCTGCCTCTTGAATATTATATACTAGTAATGATGCGTTTAAATAGAGCACCACCTCAACAAGAAGATGGTGGAGAGGAGGCAAACATATTTAAAATAAATCAATCTCTGATATCTGCATTTAATGCTTCTGGTGTCAAAGCACAGACGACGATAATCATTTACCTATAAATTTATTTCTTTAGCGGTGGTTTAGTTTTCTCAAAATTGATAGTTGAAATTTTGGTGAGCGAGTTCATTCATCTCAACGGTGCTCATCCTCTAGGAAGAACGCAAAAACGCGCCTACGACGTTCGGTCATAGGACATTTCGTCAACGATTTTTTGTCCGCGCACCTATTTTTCCAGTTGTTTACGTCCACGCGTTTTTTCGGTGGGAAAGTTTCCTCCACGTGCCTATTAAGACCCAAAGTTAATTGATCCACGTGTAAAAACAGAGTCCACAAAAGGCTTATGGCCAAAAGTATTCGTCTCGGCGAAAAACAGAGTCAGGTCTTCGAGGCCTCAACAAGGAAACCTCGGAAAAGGATCCGCCATCGCTACTTCGGTACCGAAAGCGATGCCGGATGAACTGCAGTGAGAAGCCTGGGTTCGGGCGCCATAAAGAAAAATATGGGAAGAAATCGAAATTAAAAGAGAGAAACCAAAAATTTAAAAAATTAAAGGGAAAAGGAAATATAGCAAAGCTCGATTTGATGCTGCTCAGACGGCGCACCACTACTTCACTCCACTTCTTAAAAAGTCGGAAGCGTGCTTCAAAATTTATAGAAATTTTTTTAATTACTGCCTTGAAGGATTTCTTATGAATCAATAAGAAAGAAAAAAAATAATGCTCGTATAAAGAAGGAAATATGCTTACATAAAAAGAAAAATCACTCACGTCGACCAGAAACCCGCTTTCATTCCGCGATTTTATTCTTGATTCAAAATAAAATCTTCTTTACGGCATACTCAAGAATGTCTCTGTCTAAATGGGCCTGTTGCATGCAAGAGATGCAGCCGTGCGAATAGACTTTTAAGAGGTTAAATGACACGAAAATTACGATGGTCACATTCAAAAAGTCTGAAATTCACTCCTTACTGCGCAATTTGCGTTGTTAGGAACGCGCTTTTTCAAATTTCCCGCGTCTGGGGGCAGTTTTCTAACGGAAACAATTAACGGCAACTCGCGGCTATTTCCGGTCAACTAAAACTGACAACATAACCTAAAAATCGGAGCTCGTGATTTCGTGAAATGAAATGTAGAAGGATTGCGATGGATATTTAAAAGTTGATCGATTTGGTTACCGCATAAAGCGTATATGGACCACTCTAAGAGATCACGTTGGGTTTGTAAACAAACTGAAGGAAAAAATAACAACAACAACAATGACTCGGCATCTTCCGGAAATCACTGAGCCCGCCGTTTGCTCGTTTCCGGTGATTAGAAAACTGCCCCCAGACGCGGGAAATTTGAAAAAGCGCGTTCCTAACATCGCAAATTGCGCAGTAAGGAGTGTATTTCAGACTTTTTTAATGTGACCATCGTAATTTTCGTGTCATTTAACCTCTAAAAGTCTATTCGCGCGGCTGTATCTCTTGCATGCAACAGGCCCATTGAATCTTTTTTTCCCGGTGAAATTCAAAAATTATGCTGAACGTTATTAAATACGGACGCGAGAACTTAGTGAGTTTTGTGACTACCACTCTCTTTTTGTGCCGTAGGATCTTTATCTATTTTGCGAGGAAAGTTCCGTACTCTCAAAGGATACCTGTCATTCTTGATACGTTAGAATGCCTTCAATTTCCTATGTTGCGAAATAGTTGCTTAAAGCGCCGTGGTACGCCGCCCTGCAGCGGCGGGCGAGTGTGATCAACGCGACACGCACATTGGCGCCTACAAACCTAACAGGGATACTTCACGCATTGCGCACTGCGTGAAGTGGCGCCTACAAACCTAACAGGGATACTTCACGCATTGCGCACTGCGTGAAGTGGCGCCTACAAACCTAACAGGGATACTTCACGCATTGCACAACGCTCCGACCCGTGTTCGGATCTAATATTTAAACAATTATCCTCATCAAAATCGATGGGGGAAAAAATATGTATTAAAAGAAAACATACTGTGTGTTTTGTAAATATTCAGATAATTCCGTGTCAAATTTAATGATTTTCAAAGCACTTTAAATTATTATTTTATATTTTGTGCTTTACTGTGCTGCAGCGTGGTGTACGCGCAACCAAACGGTCAAAATAGGACGCATTTGACTCTAATAGATCTATATACAAACGGGTTAAAAACAAAGATTGCTTGCTTCTTTTTTCTATGATTCATTTTTGTATATATGTAGGTTCTTTCAACACAACTACGGCTCACTGAGATTAATATCGATACTGTCGCTTTGAAAAATTTTAAGGATAAAAATAAAACCAAATATTTACCAATGACAATTTGAAATGATGAATCAAAAGGAGAAAGTAACATTTCATTTACAAAATGAGTTATCATAACAACACCTCCTTCTCTCTATAATTACTCATTTTAATATTGTCACTATAATTTTACATTTGAACTATAAAACATGACGCTTGGACCAAGTCACTGATGCCAATGTTACACAAGGACTTAAACTACTGGGCAAAACAGGTGCGCGGACAAAAAACCGTTGACAAAATGTCCTGAAACCCTACGTTCTTAATGTAGAATAAATTCTCTAATAAGAATTTATTAGAGCTTTCCCGCTTCTTTAATTTTTCGGTACTTACATTTAACTTCGTCTTTGGGAAAATTTGAATTTTTTTCAAACCTTTTTCTTTCAGTGGACTACACCACCTGAGCGTTACAAATGCCTTTGAGCGCATAGTATTTTTATGAGCCTTCACGTGCTCACCATGATCACGTATTCAAAATTAGTTCAAGGTAAAATATCTTTCGCTCTGAGGTACGTTAATTTTGCGAATCTGTAAAAACTTTTAACAAAGCCGTTGTTTAAGGACAGATGAGCCGGGGAAAAACAAGTAAATTCACATTAAGAGCCTTCAACCTAACGCTGAAATGAAATTACTGCATATGATAATTGTGATAAAGAGTGAGTTTGGTTCCTCGTCTTGCGTGATGTCACTCCTCAACGCTGATGCACGCTAACTTGTGTGCACGGCTGCGAACGTAAATACGAATTACTTTCTTGAAGGTACCGTAGATGCTTTGCAGGTTAAATCCGTGGCCCAAACATTACTTATTTCGGCATGTTTTCGTTGCGAGGAAGTCTGACACTTTCAGGGAAACCACTCTGGTGTACTTAGTTTAGGCGTTTTAAAGTTCTGGTCGTTAATGTGATGTAAGGCTTTCGCGTGTGGTATGTACAGGACGAGTGGTAGACAGAACTTCTGCCGAGAAAGTTTTTCAGAACGATCTGACTCTGACGAGGATTTTGAAAAAGAGGATGAGATGACATTAAAATAGAGCATCTAGACTTCCCTTCATCAGACTCTAAGCCGTATCGACAGTGAAACTACCAGGCCATGTATCTCGATTTGCTGCGTTCCAGACTTCCTGACATGCTTTATTTTTTAAATGGAAAACTATAGTCGACGTCAATTCATGAAAACTTCCTTGTTTTTTCTTCTCCGTGCATAGAAAACGCTGCGAAAACCTCAAGAAATGAAATTGATTTTGTTCTCCTTCAAGAAAATAAAATGAGTGCGGAGATTTTTAAACACCGCAAACGAGTTACGTGGTCTGGTAGTTTCACCGTCGCACAGTGGATCGAGTCGATCAGAGAGATCGGACATGAAATTTTTTAATTAAAACTGCAAATTTAGATGTTTATAATGTCAAATTTTGGATTTTGAGGAGTGCCTCTGAGAGACAATTTCACGGGAAAACCAATGGAACACTTATGAAACTTCAAAGTTTTGTATGAACGGAGTTAAAAGCGTTTAAAGTTTCCAAATTTTGTCCGACCTCTCCCATTGACCCGATCCACAGCGCGTCGATATGAGGCTTCTCAAGAAAAAGAGTTTCTCAAGGAGAGACAATGAATCCGACCCTTAGTCTTGACTACTCTTTATTTACTCTTTATTTGATGATAAAGTAGCAGAGAGGCCGACGCGACGTCCGTTTCAGGGGCCGTGGACCCCCAGAATTTCAGCGAGTCCCACGGCGACACACGGCAATACGGGGTGCGGTATGAAGCAGCTGCATCAAATGAAATACGGCTGAAATGCAGGGCCGGCGTCCTGAGCACAGGTCAACGGCGCGGCGCGGCGCAATGACGGCGTTGTGGGCGGCCCGGGAGGGGGGGGGAGAGGGGGGGGAGGGGGGGAGAGGGGGGCTAGGTGGGGTGCCGAAATGCATAAAAGCGTTTTAGGCCATTGTTTCGCCGGATATCGATCAAAAGCGGCCCGGTGGAAAGCTTCTCTGTTGACATTTACCGAGGAACTAATGTCACAAGTTGACATTTAACATCCTCCATATAATAGACCTTTATTCCGGCGAAAAGTTTTCCTCCAGCCCGCCCCGCCCCTCTGCGGCGTTGCCTTCCGATCCCGGAAAAGGGCCATTCGAGCGGTGCCAACGATTTTCCTTTCCAGTTCCAGTGCCTCCGGTGTCCCTTTTGGAAAGCGAATATGCCATCGTAAACAGCAATGCGTGCGTGGTGCGTGCCAGAATGTGGAACTTTCGATCGGGTGTTAAACAGCACAACGTACCATGGACGTTGGGCGTCGGTACAGACATGGGAGAAGTTAAGCGCCTTCATTATTCTGGGTAGGCAACAAGGGCATCTACTGTGTACGAATAGTTGGACCGCGTTAAACAGGAAGGAACCAAGCCACATCAGCTATTGCCAAATTTAATTGGACGAATAGATTTTTTACATGAGAACGGTTGGGCGGATTTTTGTGCAAATTTCAGTGAATTTTTTCCATAGTGCGAAGCAAATTCCTAAAAATTTCCAAAGGAATCCGCATAAACGTTCTCTCGTAAAAAATTTACTTGCCCGGTTAAATTTGGCAATAGCTGATATGGTTTGGTTCCTTCCTGTTAAACGCGGTCTATAGTTGTGTCTATGCGCCTTAACCTCACCAATTGATGAAAAATGCCCATAGTGCATTATCATCTCCATTACAGCAAGATTCAAAAGTTAAGTGAACAGATATAAAAAAACATTTGAAAAACTTACAAGATCCAGGCACCCCCCCCCCCCCCCCCCACGAGGAAAAGACCTCAGTCAGTGCCGATATTTTCAGAGCAAAGACACTTTGTCGAATTGGGTAAGAAAATTTGATTTTCAGATTTCGACGGAAACCTCTCAGTTTGGAAACCAAACTAATAATTTAGGTTGTGTATAATTAAATTTGATAGCGAACTTTGTTACTATCCGGCAATTTCGTACCCTGGACAAGACATAACAACATTGTTCTCGCTCTGGAAAGTACAGCCGAGTACTATGTCCTTAGATTTTTAACAAAATGTTTATGTTTTATCCAACTGAGGAAGGCTGAGTTTTCAGCCGAAACGTTTTGGTGATATTTACTTGAAATTTAGCCTTGTTATCCGCTGTGTAATTTCTTTAATTGCTGTATATCTTGTCGCAGGCTGCGGAGCATCAATCATGTCTTATGTACATACAACATTCTTATGAGTGGCGTGGCGTGATTCGATCGATTATTATCGATGCTTCCCCATTTGAAGCTATGTCAAAGAATCGATTATTAAAGCGTTCGCCGCGAACACCCTGTTTATCGATCCTTTTCCATGGGTTTAAATAGCAGATCAATCGATATATCGCGAAGCACGCCACGCTACCGAATCTTATTCTTCTTCTTTGTCTAAGGCGCGAAGAAGACACACGGTATCGGGTCTGTCCGACCACGGTTAAATCGTACGGATTCAATCGCGAGAATCAAACTGATTCATCGGTATAGATTTCTCCCGGAAAATCGCTATCCCTCGCCTGACCCTGAGGGCTCAGCCCAATGAATTAAGCCGTTGGAATGGCTCCGAGGGAGCGTTCATTTGCACGACGATGTCGTTTGCGTCTGCTTCGGGGAGTTTATAAATTTGGGGCGCGAGCCGCGACGCCCGCCCGGGTCGGGGCTGGGGCCGGGGCTCTAATGGAATTTCAGTCGCGGGAGATTAAATTGAATCGGGAACAATGGCCGGGAAAAAGGAGCGCGAAAAACAATGCGAGCGAGCGGCGGGAGCCGGGGCGAACGCGGCCGAGGCGCTAAGAAAAGCGTGTATCAGCGCTTTCCCGCGACGCGACGACTCGTTGCCAAAAGTCGTTTCCACAGACCCGGCCCTCGGCCCTCGTCGGCCTTGGGAAATGGGAGAGGGGCTCTGGGAAGAGTCCAAGTCCTCGATTGAAATCCAACGACCGACGCTGACCGACATTCCGAGGTGCGGTCACCAGAGGCAGCACTTTTCTCTGATTTAAATATGATAAATTGCATGCACTTTTTGAAATCTTCATGTGAAGAAAGTGTCAGGGATCCCCTTAAATTGAACCGATTATTTTCCAAATCACGTAAGCGCCAGTATCTGTTTTGGTCCTAGATAACATGCATTTTTTGGAATTCCGAGGTGCGGTCACCAGAGGCAGCACTTTTCTCTGATTTAAATATGATAAATTGCATGCACTTTTTGAAATCTTCATGCGAAGAAAGTGTCAGGGATCCCCTTAAATTGAACCGATTATTTCCCAAATCACATAAGCGCCAGTATCTGTTCTGATCTTAGAGAACATGCATTTTTTGGAATTCGGAGATTGTCAACAAAGCAAATAAAAAGGTTTTTCTTGTTTTTCTCGCATTCGCAATTTTGGCGCTTACATAATTTGGAAAAAAATCGGTTCGATTGTGGTACCACCACATTTTGTTGGGATGATATGGGAATTTCCGATTAATTGTGGTAGTGCCGCAACATAAGTTGGGGTAGTAACGCAACCATCAAGTTGGGTCTTAGCCCCTACATTTTTTCCCGTGTCGGGGTGGAATCCAGAGTACATTTTACTCTAACGCCTATTTTACCAACACTAAGAGCCCGAGTGATATGAAGATGGAGTGAGATCCGCTCCTGAACTATTCATTAAATCCCTGGTTACTTTGAATGACATGATTTATATCAGCAACACAAACTTGAGGAAACAGAATCTAAGTCCTACGCTGCACATATACATATACTTGAAATAGGATGGAATTCAGCTGGATTCAGTGCAGGCAATTGAACACTCGAACCATTCGCGTGCTTTTCTTGACTGAAGTCTCTGTTTCTTTGCGACCATTGCAGTCAGCGAAAGAAAGAAGTTAACTGCGAATAGAACCGGAGATCAGAGATCAGGAACATAAGCAGCGAGCAGCAACACGTACTTGCAGTAAATTGCGTTTTTCCGAAAACGTCTGATCAAAAATATATGACCCGATCCGATCGAGGGAAAAAGGAAACTTTCGTTATGGATGTTCTTGCGGACAGCACAGCGCACCTCGCCCTCATTGTTTTTTTCTATTCAGGGTGTCTTAGAGCAACACGCAAGGAAGGCTTCTTAGACTGTTGCCAAATTACACCGACAAACAACGGACCACTACACTGGATGCAAATTAAATTGTTACAACAGATTTTTTCCCGTCATACGTTCACGCGCTGTACGAGTGTACGTGTCAAAATGATTGTGACAGTGCCAAAATCATAATCGGCATCAAACGTAGCACGTAGGGCAAAGTCAGCACCATTAAAAACAAACTTTCAAAGGTTCAGCAAATAAGTAAATTTTCAAAATTTCATCCTTCTTCAATATTTGTTGCTTTTTTAGCTGCCAACAAAAACATCAGCATTTCAAGAGAATTTCTCCATTTGAAAGAGCACTCTTGAATTACCTGGAAGCTAGATTCCACTATGATTAAGTTCTATAATTTTTGGAGATAGAAAACGCCGCTATCTCACTAAAGTCTTGATTTTTTAACTATGTGCTCTACTTTATCATTAGTTTTCTAGTAATTATTTATAGAATTGATAGAATTTCAGGTACGAGAGCATCAGAAGCCGCGATAAAATACGAACCACTGTAACGGGACGACCGTCTGATCCTGCGTTAAGTGTGCGTTACAGGAGGAAAAGAGGAACGCTGAGACTGCGTTACTGAACGTAGCATATTCTTCAAAAATTTAAGTTGAAGCATCGAAGCGAGTTGGCAATTTTCAATCCAAAATCTATCACAAAACGCTAATTTAAAAAGAGGGGTTAAATAAAGCGTTACGATATTATTTCAGAGAGATACAGACATGTTTTACCAATCCATCACGAAGGGTAGGGGAGTAAAAAATTCCGATTTTCAACATTACTTACTTTAAAAATGATCCAAAAAGAGCGGCAATATCAGTAAATAATAGGAAAAAAGAAAAAGGGCTTTATTTCTCTCGAGCAAAATCTTTTTGTTCGTTTAAAGATTAGTTGAAATTTGGAGGAAATCCATTTTGCAATTTTGATTGTGACTGCCATTTTTTTTTGGGGGGGGGGGGGGTTCCGCGACTGCCCATACGAGTATCTTCCGATTGATTTTATTATTTATTAATTTTCAATTCTATTTATATAATTTTGTTCTCATTGTATCATTTTCTTTTTGCATTACAATATTTTTCCGGGAGCGATCACTTTCGTGGGTCGGCAACAGTGCGGTAAAAGGTTGCGGGAGCTGAGCAGAGGGAAGCGCAAAGAAAATACGGGAAAAAGGAGGTTTAGCATCAAACGAAAATACATCAATTCCGGGGTGAATACAGGATGAATTTGGAGGCAGGATACACATACGCAGGAGGCGGAAGTGGCGTTGGCGCGCCCTGGTCCGGGCCCTCTCCGTGTAATGGTAACTGTTCTTCATTATTATAAGAGGTCACCGTAGGAAATTTAAGTCATATCTCTCAGGAGTTGTTTTAAGATCCCGGCGTGAAGCGGGCATTGTTGCTATGGTCACCGGCGACTCGTCCTTGCCAAATCGCCTCTTTGAAAAACGGGATACTGCCGTGTGAGGATGGAGAGAAATATATATTCGACCGTTTCTTGGGAAAAAGGGACCTCGGTCTACAAAAACTCAAAACTATGTTATCAGTACTATGGCACTAAAGAGTAAATGATACAATTGGTAAACTTAGTAAATTGCATGACTGGATTGGATCAAATCGCATTATCATACTGAGTAAAAAAGTATCAAATTTAGAATCATTTACCAGAAAGAAATAGGTATGTGTACAGTCGTCAAGAGCCATCATGTCAAATACTTTTCATTAAAGAGTGTTTAATAAATATCTTGGGTTAATGAACACCAAAGATTTCAAACTAAACCTGAGTGATGTCGGTTTGAAGCATTCAATTCAAATACGCGAGGCTTCGAAAAAGAAGAAGAAGAAAAAGCCAAGAAGAGAAAGCCACTGTAATTTTTAATGTTCAGAGCAAGAAACTGCCAGGTTATGATGCAATTTTACGCCATGTATTTGTGACAGTAATTTTTCCATCCAAAATCGCTTAAGTGAAATGACCGTTGTGGAAATCATGATTCTGCAGGTTTTAATTAAAAACAATAACACGCAATGGGGAAGTTGAGATACGTTAAAGTTGAGGATGAATCAATCCAACGTTTTATAAAATTTTGAAAACAACCATGGAAATTCACGAATGTGATTATCACAAGGATTACTCCATAAAAATGTTTTACGGTCACATTTGCACTTTTTTTGCAAGCGGTGTCGAGGTCACGAAACCTCAATGCGTAATGTTAATTTTCACGCACGTAGAGAAAAGAAAACTTCTTGCATGGGACCCGAAGTTCTTTGCATGGGGTGAGACGGATCTTTGAAGTTTTTGGATCGTGCATCCAAAAATTTGAGGTTCAGCTACTGAAGTTCAGGTCACACATCTGAGGTATTTAGGTGCTTCGGTTGAAACTGCTATGTACTATGTGGTCAACCATAAAATACTAGAATAGCTTGAACGTGTGACCCAAAGCAGCTGCACTTCAAGTTTTTGGATTCACGACCCGAAAACTTCAGAGATCCAAAGTATTATGACCTCAACTTCAGGTCCCATGCATGTGCGAAGCTTTTTTTCTCCGTGTGGAGTTTATATAAACACTTGATATCTTTTATATAATGCATCATTCTAATTTGGCTTTTCGAGGGAAATAATTAGATTAGATAATTACATAATCTAAGCCTAGATGATATAACGCTCTGATATGAAATTTCCCTTTCCGCTAAGTTCTTTTCATGAGGTGTTACTGCACTCTGAGTGATTCCGGACAAGTTCAATATTTTACCTGTACAATTCAAATTCAACTCTAATAAATGTTGAGTGCTCGGTCGAATGTTAGATAGCCGTTTGACGAGATACTCATTTGAAATGAACATTCGTAAATACTTAGCATACAGTGTCACAATGGAAGGGGGGAATGGAATGGGAAGGGGGGGGAGAGAAAGAGTATATATGGGGGGAGATAGAGAGACAGAATTTGGAGCAGTGATCCAACTTTAAAATTCTAAGAGATAAATACGGAGATGGGTATGAATACGGTATAGGTACGAGGTATGAGTATAGGTATACTACTGGATTTTTGGCGGCGGTCTGCCAGCATCTCGAGACGGGACCGTGTCCGTGATGAAAGGATTCGCCGGGTGATGAAGGTTAAAAGTAATATCGTGCAGGACGTCATGTCCAGGTAGTTACTGTGGTATATGTATGTGCAAAGAATTTCGGAGAAGAGATTGCTTGAGCAAGTTTTGGATTGGGTACCACCTGGGAAAAGGCGACGGGGACGTCCCATCAAGGGATCGCGGCAGGGCGTTGACGAGGAGATGTTGCGTTGTCAGTTGCCCTATGACCTTTGGAAAGATGTGGCGTTTGGGTGTCACAGAGCTCCAGAGTGCGTTGTTGGAGCGATTTTTATGTACGTGTACTGAGGTATGTTTGTAATGGGATAATTTTCTTGAGTGAGCCACACATTCAAGCACGCATGTCAACAGATTCAATAGTTAATAGGGCGCTTGGATGTTCAAGCTAATACAAATATCTGAGTCAGTAACATCAACAGGACGTATTTCTGCTAAACGGAACTATCTGTATTATGACATGAGCCCTGTTATGCATATATTCTTATGGTTCTCAAGGCTCATGTCTTAATGCACATAGTTCCGTTTGTCAGAAATACGTTCAACATATCGTCTCCCTCTTAACTCGAGCAAGAGTTTTCCGAGCTCTTAGACGTCCATATACACACGTTATCAAGTTTCCAGAAGAGAGCTGGTGGAATGCTAAATAAATACACTTATTTGAAGGTGCTTTAACGACACAAAGCCATTACACCTTAGAAAAAAACCTCCTATTGGACAAACATGAATTTTTTCCCCGAATATTCGATGTGATAAATGTTCTTCAGTAGTTGAATTGTAAATTTATTTTTCACTTTAGTTAAGGTTTCAAGGACAAAACTTGTTGGTCTAAAATTCATCGCTCACCTTTTTCTTTCAAACCATGTCGGCATACAATTCCTACAGCTACAAATATTATAAATTAACACTGGTTTTATAGGAAAGTTCTTATCAGGGCCGGATCTAGGGGGTGGCCACATGGGCCGCGGCCCATGGGGGCCAATTTAGGGGGCGGCAAATTTTGGAATTTTTTTAAATGTTGCTACACGGAAAAATCGGATTCAGAAAAAAAATTACGAACGAGAAAAGATGACCAAATCTCTCATTTCCTGAGAGTATATCTCTAATTTGGTCGTCTTTCTGTGATACAATAGACAGCACCTTTAATTAGTCGAGTTAAGACTAAGAGAGAAACCGAACACGGAATTTGGCCTGGAACGGCGCGGCGCAGACAGCAATGATGATGAGAACTTGAGATGAAAAGGAGAAACCCTCGGCGCGGCGGCGGTCGGCATGTAAGACATATTAGCGCCTACAAGACTGCATGAATACTTCACGCACTGCGTCAAAGACAGCGCGGTCGCTGCGGTCAGCAGCGGGCGGCATGAAACGCATATCGCCTACAAGACTGCATGAATACTTCACGCATTGCGTCGCACACCGTGGAGCAGCGCAGCGGTCGGCGTGAAGCGCATAGTCCATACAAGACTGTAAGAATACTTCACGCATTGCGCCAAACACGCAGTTCAGTCAGCGCGGCGCGGCGGCGGAAGTTAAAATTATTAAACTAGCTATATATTTATGTTTTTTCTTTCATAATTTTTTCGTTCATATCATACAAATGGAAGGCCTGGTCCACACAGAGATAGATTTACGGAATTTAACTTTCACGCCAAGTTCCGTGAACTTTTACTAGTAGTGTTGACAGGGCTTTCGTAAAAAATGTGTCCAACACGAGTAAACGTAGTAAACGAGTTAATGCACCTCTCCCCCTCCGACACGTTCACGTGATGGTTTTTATTGATGTTTCAAAATGAATGAGAGGGGGCGGCAAAATACAGGTGCAATGATAAAAATATTTGTGTTCTTGTATTGCTTTTGGTTAATATAGGAAGTGAAACACACAAATTTTGTGTTAATTTTGGTATAGTTCACGGTGAATTTAGAGCATAAATTAATGGAGGGACTGGGAAAATGCATTCCTCTAATTGCGACGTTGGTATTGTCCACTCGGTTTTTATTAAATTTCCTCGCAAAATCTCTCTTTTCTCTTGAACTTTTCAACCAAAGGCTAGGGTTAATTTGTGTTTTACTTCCTGTACTAACCAACTTTTGTGTTGAAATTTTTCACTGTGTGTTGTCCGTCAAAGAGGTATCGGCTTGACGAACCATGCCTAAAAGTTAAAGCGCTTGAACAGGGCCTAAGATTCTCTTAACTCTCTCTCCTAGGGGAGGAACTCATTTTTCCTAACTTCATCAGTTAGGCCCCTGTCAAATAACAAATCATTTCATCGTATTTGTCGGAAGACATGGCAACGGCGCTTGAAACCCTTTTATTCCGCACGTCGTGCGAGTAGCCCATAAATTTCGAGCACTCTATTCAGATTTTTCCTTAAATCTAGAAAGAAAGCGTTAAAGTGGGACTCCGGACGAAGGCAAGCTCATCTTCGCAATATTGTCTTCTCCACCCGAGGGACCTCCTTCCCCTTCCCGCCCGCGTTGCACCCCCTCCTCCTCCGCGAGTCCATCGTTGCCGCGCGGCGCCACCTCTGACCCCGTCGACCCGGGCGATGCCCTAATCCGCATCTCGCGGGTGGCGCTGAGTCACGCTGGAAAAACGCCGTATGAGCCTTCAGGCGTTGCCAAATATCCTCGAATCAAACACGAATTTCCTTGTAAACATATGGATATTTTCCTTTCGATTTTTCATATAATTTTGTTCGCAATTTTACCGAAAGTTCCTGAAAATTTCAAAGGAAAATATTCATAACTTGCCTCAAAAATAAACATTTTATCGAAGGAAATTTGGCAACCCTCGAATGTTCATACTGCGTTCTTCCTTAACACGGCAGCACGCGCATTGCCCGTCCCAGGAATAAGAGCATGACGTGACTCCATGCGTCAGTTTCCGAGAGGCGGGGGGAGGAGTCATTTCCTCCTTCGATGAATTTCGCCGTCAGCTCTTTCGCGCCACTGAGAAAGCGCAGTAACCGAAAGTGAATTTTGACGGGAAATGGACTCGGAGACAATATCTTTTGCACTCCTGCACCGTGCAAGCGACTCAATCGGGCGAGACAAAAGCTAGGTTCGGGGGTCAATTTTGTTTTTTGCCCAATCATGATTGATGAAAGTCGCAGGTTGATCGAATCGCTTGGCGAGTTTTTGGAAAATAGATCAGGATTGCTGAGCCAGTCACTCGACTCTTTGGTAATGTCAGCAGCAGGTGAATCTGAACGCTGACTTCCAAAGGTATCTCTAACTTTATGGGAGCCTCCCCTTGTCCTAGGCGGTGGTTTGATCTAACTTTGCTCCTATTGTTTCTTTCGATGATGTGTCAGAAGCCTCACTGAAAAAAAATTCTCGGCGTTTTTACCAGGGTCCGTTGGTACCTTTACCATCGCACTTTTTTTTACCAATTATTGGCAATTTTACCAAGACAGACTGTTAAGCTTACCTAAAAACCGGTATTTTCACTGTTTTTTCAGGTAAGAATACCACTTTTATTGGTAATCAATTCCCGGTAACTTTGCCATTTTATCTCGGTAATTCTACCACAGTCGATAAAAAATATTGGCGTTTTTACCAAGGTCCAGTCAAATTACCGAGAAAGTTCAATAATTTTACCGAGATTTCTCGGTAAAATTACCAATTCTATAAATGGTAATTTTACCAAGAAAAACTGGGATCAAATAGAACCCTTAATTCCTGGTAATTTTACCCTTTTCTTAGTAAATACACCGAGATTTTTTTTCAGTGCTCAAGCCTTTTGACGGAGTCGAAGACCTCGATTGAAGGGCACGGATAACCTCTGCTTTCTCCAAAATCGTTAAGGCTTTGTACTTTCCTGTTGTTTTACCCATTTTATTTAATTTTAATTAAGACCGGAGGAATGCAGTCGTTAGTATACTAATTATAATCCTAGATTATCCTATTTTAGATACAGATATTTTAAAGGGATCTTCACAAAACTTATATACTACTCGCATCCTACACGCTGCGAACGTTATGCCACAGAATGGAACAAATTGACCAATTCTGGCATAAATTAATGGATTAAGACACCTATTGTTTCTCAAAGTTATAGCAGTGCAACGTAGTGGCGGATCTCGGCCCTGCGCGGAGAAAAATTCCATGTCCAATAAATAAGAATCTCAGTTCAATATGCCGCTACGGAAATCTCTCGAACGGGAAATCTCCTTGTTCCAACACGATGTTCCTGCTATTGAAGAAATTTCCAGGTTACTCACGGAAAAATCCTGTCGCGGTATATTTGACAGGAACGTATGTTTCTCAGAGTAGATCACTTGAATTCACATTTCGGAAACAGCTGGAACGCACCAAACAACGTTAAACAATTCTGCGAGGGAAAATGGAATCTTGGCGTCAGCGACCGCAAAATAAGCTTTTGCAACATATCTACTTGCGAAAAATGTACGGCTGAGAAAAAAAAAAAAAAAAAAAAAAAAAAAAACCTCCCACATCTGCTGAGCGAGCAGTGTCTGCGTCCGAATTTCAGGTCGCTATTTGCGCGCGAAACACCTGCCGCGCACTCCGGCGCAAAATTACAAACCGGACCCGCGAGGACAAATTTTAATCGCGGCGGGGAGCATAAACGAATTTGCTGAAATATTTAATGAATTTCGCCGAGTCATTTAGGCTTACAAAACGCCAAGCGAGGCGCTGTCCGGCTCCAAAAACCGCGCATCGACTCGGGCTTTTCGTTCCAGGTGAGCGTTTCTCGCTTTGTGCGCCGGGGCGCTCCTATGAATTATGCCGTTGAAACCTTCCCTACTCCGGTTGTCATATTTCGCGATTAACCCGGCACATATATTCTTCATCAAGTTACACGGAAACAAGCGTTCATTTTCGCACAGTTTAGCGTCCATGTCGCGCTCCGCATTTGACGGTGCCGCGCGATTCGGGAAACTCGCCGAATTTTCGCGGAGAATCGCGGGTTTTCCGGCTGAGTTTGGTAACCGCCCCGGCTCCTCGGTTGACGGTTTTTAATCCTTACACATTAATTACCCTGGATTATTTATGACGCCCCCCCCCCCAAATGCCTTGGCGCATACTGTGCCCTATGCGCGTGCCCCCCCCCCCCCCCCGGTTGAGAATACTTTCTCCCTCTCTCCTACATATTTATTAAAATCACGAGAAAAATAGTGGGATAAATTAATTTGGATACATTAACGGAGTACTCAAGCTGTAAGGAACCAGGAAGGGGGGGGGGGGGCTCTTTAGTACTTTCGAGCGACTCCGTAACTTCTTAACGCCTAAGTTTCCCATGTTTACAAAATCTCTCTCGAAGAACACTCTTTATCTCTACAGGGCAACGGATTGGTGAGTGGTGGTGAGCAGCATGAAAATAAAAAGTAAAACAGGAATCTGAGAGACGACCTTAAAGCTTGCTCTGCAAAATTGTGATAATATTTAACGTAACTGACTGATTGAGGTGAAAGCGACGTGACTTTAATTCGGAGTGAATTTTCACTGGCAATGCGGTTGAATAGTTTTGTTTATCAGGCATTTCAATTTTGATTTTTTGGTAGGCGAAATAGACCAAGTTTCCACCAGTTTAGTTTTTCAGTAAACGGATATCGAATAAGCTAAAGATTGGTGCTTTTATTTCCTTTTATGCCCAATTTTGTTCATGAAGTAATCAGCGCTAATTTGGCACTAAAAAGAAAAAAAAAACAGAGACATTCATTTTTTTAAAAAAAATTCCGGAGGAACGTCCCTAATTTTTCCCGCAAAAATTCGGAGGAGAGAGAATTGGCACTTCGAATTTTCTTAATGGATTCGACCTACGCCTTAAAATCAGGAAAATCAGAAGAAGGAAAACTTTTAGAATTCAAACAACATATAATGTCAATGTAAGGTCTCTCTCTCTATCACTGGAAAAAAATACACATTGGATCTACAGTCCAGACTCTTGAAAACATTGAAAAGAAAAGGGGCTCTTGATTAAATCAGATTTAAGCTTAAATCAAAAGGAGACCCGCTCAAATTAAGAGGCTTGGTTCTTGATTTAAGCTTAAATCTGATTGAATGAAGAGTATTTTTTCTTGTCGATGTCTTTCAGAGTCTGGACTTTATAGATCCAATGTGCTTTTTTTCCAGTGGCTCAAAAAAAAAAAAAAAAAAACAAAAAAAAAATTATAGCAAGTTCCAATCACGACTTGATTTGAACTAATGACTGATAGATGGCGAATGTTCATAAATTACGTCGAAATTTGAAAATCCTAGGCTGCATTGAGACTGTTTTGAAATTCATCATCATCATTGTGCAAGCGATGGAAGCTCTGTTTTATTTACGCTCGGAGCTGTGGGGACGTTGTTTAACATGAAAGAATAAATAAACGAGCGTTTTTTTCGCTACGTTAATCCAGGCAAACGTTAATCCTTCCATTTAAAACGCGGAGTGAGCGTTACTGCGAGGCAAAGGCGCTTCCGACCAGCAAAAGGCGCGTAAGCAGACAAAT
Organism: Bemisia tabaci; assembly: GCF_918797505.1. Taxonomy (NCBI): domain Eukaryota; kingdom Metazoa; phylum Arthropoda; class Insecta; order Hemiptera; family Aleyrodidae; genus Bemisia; species Bemisia tabaci. The sequence continues at coordinate 16,947,989 of NC_092796.1, forward strand.
GTGAACTAGATACGTTTGTTTTGTTTAAATTTATTAAAATCCGTTACAGGATGATCCGAAAACATACTTGTTCCTCAGAAAAAGTCTACGACGGTTTTATATCATACACTAGAAAAAAAACACATTGGATCTAGAGTCCGGACTCTTAAAAACATTGACAAGAAAAAGTACTCTTGATTCAATCAGAATCTAGCTTAAATCAAGAACCAAGCCTCTTAATTTAAGCGGACTTCGTTTTGATTCAAGCAAAAATCCGATTGAATCAAGAGTATTTTTTCTTGTCAATGTTTTCAAGAGTCTGGACTCTAGATCCAATGTGTTTTTTTCCAGTGCACATTATTCCAATTTCTTCAAATTGTGTGGTTTAATCTGACTCTCTACTCTGATTGATTGAGAAATCCACCGAACATCATTCAGAATTCACCTCGTCACTATGTGACTCATATTCGGTACCGAACTTTGCTTTCTGTCGTGCTCTTTGCAAACTTTTTCACCTATATAGACTCTATAAAACATTATGTACATTAATACAAGATTACTCTTCAAAGTTTCTCGTAAACCGATGGACGATTCGATAATATCAAAATCAACACATCTGGGAAAATTCAGACGCTGATTCATAAGTTTTACTTCGCCTGCGGCCCTGCGGGCTGATTGTCGAAATTGATAGGCAAAGAAGTCATAGGGAGTATGGAGCTATCTAATTGGTTGAAATGGGTGGTATACCTGTAGACTGACGGGTTAAATGATGGCCTAAGTATAGGGTCTTTCGTGGGTTGCCGTTGGTAAATCTATTAACTACCTCCCTTATCCATTGTAGCCACCCGCTTCCACCGACAGGATCCTTGCATATCCCATTTGTCTTCTTTGTCTATAGCTTTGTCTATCAATATCAATAATCAGACCGCTGACTTCCGAATCATGAATCATGATGTTGCGACAGATCTCATTCCCTCCGCGAGGAATTTTCCTGTCCGAAAGATTTTGAATCACCCTATGACAACGACGCTCCGTATCAGAACACACATGTCCATGCATTTAAAACTGCAAAATTTATGGGGAAACTGAGCTAGTTAAAAGCGTTCGGCGCCATAAATATCGCTTGCAGACGTAAGCTCTGAGTGGGCGCGCTGAGCGTTGCGCCTCCGGTCGAGGATCTGGCGTTGCCGGCGAGGAAAAAAATCCGAAGACACGATTTAACAGAATCGATCGATGCTGAAACCTCGTATGTCCATTTAAGCGAGAGCCCTGGTACGTTAACATTCTTACGGACTCCAGAGCTCATCAGGTAAGGGGCGTGTTCGGTTTGGAGATCGTCCGAGTCGACAACAAGATCGCACACCACTGCAAAATCTAAATCCACGTTCTGAGCGTTAAAGCGAAGGACATCGGAGTCGCGCCAGGCTAAAACCTCGCATCTCCATTTTGCCTCAATTAAAGTCGCGCGATTTTGGTTTCAGAGGACGGATCAACTTCCTAACCCCGTCCCGGTAAAAACTGAAATATTTTTAAGACTTTTTAAAAATATGTCTCTTTGTACATCGAATATATACTTTGGAAATATTTTCAAAATGCTTAAACGTTTTCTTCTCGGCATAGACAATTTAGACTATCAACATTTGTTTAAAATAAAGTTGAATACTTTATTTGAACCCGGTTGGTTATTTTAGGCTCTTCCTAACACTGGTATATGGAACTAGGCAGCGCAAACAGGAGCCTTCACTGATTATGTCGAAGACAACACGACTCTCCGTAGGTCGCGGTCGGACGAATATAAAACGCCTTCAAATGCGCGTGATACTGTGCAACACACCAAAGTCGATATAGTTGTATTCTTAGGTTGGAACCTAACTCGAGTGAATTGCTCTACCAAATGAGGCCTGTTAACCTGTTAACTCGCACATTTTATACCCATTATTGCTCACGGTCACCGTATAATTAGTCTCAATTTTTTTAAGAAAAGAGGACTTGTTTAGGGACATCAGAATTTGGGTCCTACATGGTTCAAGTCCGATTTTTGGGGGAACTTCCAAATCCGAAAATGCGTTACAAGTGAGGAGTAGGAGGAGATTGATTCTAAATTCCCTGCAATTTCATATTTAAACTGTTTACTTAGATGTCTGTATCCCCTGCATGCAACATTTCCGTTGCCCACGTTCCGTCCGTTCTGTTTCGTTTTAATCCGCAAGTTTCATGACTTTCAGACGCTGAGCGTGTAGGCGACAGCGCAACCACCACGTCCGTGATGTCTGATATTTGAACTCGGATGAGACGTGACCACGTTAAGCTCGGTATCAAGGCTCAGGGGTCAAGATTAAACAGGATCCTTGACTAATGAGTCCGACCCGCACCCTCCCGCACAATTGCAGCAGTTCGCCCTCGTCCCAACCACACAGGACTCCTTCCCTCGCAGCTCCTCAAAGCTCTCGTTGTTAGAAATGCCTTTCTCCCCCACTGGTTAAAAAACCTTAACTTTCCTAACTGCGTAATGACACAGAATAATAAGCGTTGATGCGGTTCATTCAAGGTTCAGGGGAGTAAAAAACTTCCTTCACAAGGACTTATTCTGCTGTGCAGAGGCGGATCCAGCAATTTGGCAACGCCGGATTTCCTCCGTTTTAACCTATGGTAAATAATCGATTCTTGTCAGAGCTCGTGGTCCCTCCAAGAATCGATATATTTCCATAGGTTTGAGCGGCGAAAAACAATGTTGCCAATTTGCTGGATTCGCCGATAATGCTAAGGAAGAATGGCGTAGGAACATTCGAGAGTTGCCAAAATCCCCTAGAAAATGTTCATTTTAGAGGTAAGTTTTGAATGTTTTCCCTTGAATTTTCAGGATTTTTCGGTGAAATTGCGAGCAAAATAAAAAAATTGAGGAAAAATATTTATAAGTTTACCAGGAAATTCGTAGTTTATCAAAGGAAAGGCAACGCCTGAAGGTTCATACGGCGTTCTTCCTTAGTACGGCAGTATTGTCAGGGAATATTCTTGCAAAAAGCCAACTTTCAGCGCTTTCAAATGAGTTCAAAAGTACTTTTTCTAATATTGTACCCGGATTTCTACGAATCGTTATTGACGATTAGTTGAAACAGTGCTCTGACATTTAAGATTTCTGAGGATTATTTTTAACACGGTAATGCGTTAAGGATTGATTTTGAAAATGCCTCTCCGATTTTTCAAAAATATTCCACCTGATGATTAAATCTTGAAATATACATACAGATTGTACCCAGAATGCGTTGTGCTAAATCTGAGACTCCACCTCAAAAGGTTTCAGGGAACTACAAAAAATGGACTTTAATAGTGTCGGAAACTAGAAAAAATGAATTATGGGCATTTTAAATAGGATAGACCTTCCTGCAGAATGTTCTACATATGTTTTATAAAAAACATTACGTCGATTTTTTTTTTTTTTTTATTTTTTTTACAATAATTTTCTTATAAACTTTCCAACCTCCGGCAGACAAACCGCTCTTTCCTGCGAATGATTTCCCTCAGTAGCTTCCGTGATAAACGCGAACGTGACGCATTTCGACGTCATCAATGCTAATTTCCTCGGCAAAAACAACGTAACTGCAGTAAAGTCCTCATAAATATAGGAGGTTTCCGCTTGGTAACTCAGAATGTCCCCGCGTATATTCATTAATCGATGAAGCGATTCTTATCGGGAATCACGTAAACTCTGAATCAAAAGTCATTGCCAACTGCAGTAATGGGCACTTATCAGAAACGGTCATTTGCCGGAGTTTCATTCGGATCGGAGTTCGATAGGAAGGAGCCAAGTAGTCTGGCACGTTTATAAAAGCACCTTTGTAAACTTGAAGAATAGTTGTAGCTGTGTCGTTCCTGGAATGAGCCGAGGCGGTTGGTTCCTTTCTGCCGACCTCGGTCCATTTAAAGTTGCAGCTATGAAATTGAACGAGCCCGGAGTGTTGGGAAATCGATTGCTGTTAATTCGTAAAGGTTATTCGGCACCTTGAGTGCCCTCGAGCAAAGACTCTGGGCGAGAAGTTTAAAAGGAAATGACCAAAAAAGTCAATAAACGCACCGAGTCTCTAGCTTCCTTTACTTTGATGTGCGCGTTAGAATGTTCACTTTGTTCAATTTTCAGGTTACCGACCCTTCTTGCGCTTCGTCAGTGTTTATAACTGATCATCACTGCTCATTGGAAATCGTAATTTTTCATGTTATCATAGGATACTGTAATACGTTTTTGCTAGCGGTGAGAACGGTTTATTTCAGTCAACATTCGTGCAATTACGGGAGGAATAGGAGGGTATCAAAATGGATTTGTTCACATTTAATTTCTGAACTAGAAACAAGTTTCTTTTCAGGTTATATACCATATTAATTATTCAGTCCAATTTGCTATGCTGACATAGAGATGAATTTAACTTTAAAAAAAAACTTTTTGGTAAAATACAAATCCATTTTGAAGTAAAGATGACAAAATTTGATTTAATACAAACTACAAACCGGCTGTCAAAGTTTCTGTGCGCTTGATTGAATTTTCATTTTAAATTGCACTAATTGCATTTAATTCCATGTTTTATTAATTCATGTTGGAGATTGAATTTTTTTTTCGCAAATTATCAATTTTCAGCAAAGAATTCAAAGACTCAGCTTGAATTTTGCGCCGAAAACGTTTCCAAGCATTTACTAATTTGTTGACGAGAATTATCACGTCATTTTATGTAGTTTATTTGCCATAAAGAGCGAACGAAGTCGCATAATCATGAGAGCATTCAAATGCTTTTGCACACTTGTTGCAAAGAACTATAAAATAATTTTAAAAAGTTAGTCTCATAAATTCTCCGATGGCCGGAGGGAAATAGAAACTTGCATCTAATCGTGAAAGTACTCACTATCCGGGAGGTTAGTTAGCCTGGCAAAATCAACAGAGCTCGGACGAGCACCTCTCATTTGTGCTGCGCGGACTGCTGTGTGCATCCGAGACCGGAGTCAGGCAACTCGATCGATCTCATAATCCCAGCCGGGAGGATATCTGAAAACTCCTAGCCATTTGAAGAGTGATTTTGTTTCGCTCCGAGAGAAGTTTGCAATTCAAATTTCGGGCGGTCGTCCGGTTCCGCCGCGGAGCGGGGCTCCCGTGACATGCGACAGAATTCATCCGATTCTAAGTAGACCATACGGAAAGTGTGCTGGAGCTTCTGCATTGCTGTCAAATTTTCAACATCATCCGATGTCACTGAGCGGCACGGATTTATCTTCATTTGAAGTTATGAAAAAAAGATATAAACGTAGTCAGTGTTCGAAACTCACCTTCGAGTTTTGGGAGCCATGTGGCCCATCAAGCCGATTTTTAGCGGTCATTGAAGATTTTCCAGGGGCCCGATTGACTTTTTGCCCATATATCACGGCGCATTTCATGAAAAGTTAGACGCAAGATGTTTTAGTTACAGAACTAGAAGCTGTAACTTGGAGACGAGAAAAGCTCCAAAAATAACTGAACAGAAAAAATTGGGTTTTTTTTTTGTGGGGGAGGCAATTTTTAGGGGTCACATTGGCGCAGAGCCTTCATTTTTTAGGCGCCATGACCTATTTCTTAGGCGCATTTGGCGCGTTGGCGCCTGTGAGTTTCGAACACTGAATGTAGTAGTAGTAGTACCTACATAAAATGTATCCGGCTCCAAAGCAGCTTTTGGCTATAACGCACCTGAAGTGAGGTGGAACATAACTAACTTTAAAAAGTCAGAGAAGGAACAGAGTACATGGATTTTCAGAGCGAAAGGAAACAGAAATAGAAATTATGGGAATAAAGGATTAGAAAAGAAGTATAAACTTTTAACTTTAGAGTATTTAACAATTTAAGGATTTTTGATTGCTAATTAATTTCGGTGGTATAAAGGTCAAAAGGTTAAATTTGAGTGCAAAGTTGGTATCTTTCATTTTTAGCAGCTTCGCATTCTTTTAATACATGTGGGAGTGGGACGTTCAGAAGTGAAATTAACAAGAATGAAAAAATTGGCTATTATGGTTTAGGCCCAGTGACAAATATAGTCAAATCGGGATGTATAAAAAAATGTATAATCACCCAAGACTTCGTAAATTTTACAGCCGCTCAGTTGTTTTTAATCCTTCTGGCGAAATGTCTAGGTCTACACTTGAGAGCGACTCGGCATCGCCGTATCAACGACTACCTTGGAGTTTTCGCTGAAAATGTCACTTCCGCCTGGACTCCGGGCTCCGGGGCGAAAGGAGAAAATTAGATATTGCGAAAGTTGGGTGGTCCGCCGCCGATTCGGGGGGAATATTGCCGGAACTCGGGGCTGGGCGGGGGTTTCGACGCGGACGATGGCAGCGCTGACCGGACGGTCACGACCGGACTCGGGTTCATCGCGTATTGGGGAGCCCCAAAAATGGAGTTTAACGGCCTCAAGTTGTCGCCCATTAGACGAGTCGCGGGGACATTAAAATGTTTCGGCGATTAGGGCCAACTCCCGGTTGAGCCGGACCCCGGACGAGTTAAATGACGGTCCCCGCCAGATGCATAATTTTTTGAACTCTCCCGGCGAACTTTCAGCTAATTGTTTTGGGAACGGGGACCCACGACAATCGTCGGTCGGAACTTTTGGTTTTATGTGTTGCACGCTGCGAGTGGCCCTCTCGTTCCGGTTTTCATGCCGCATTGCCGTCTGACCTCGAGTCCATCGCGGGGTCCGAGGGTGGTAAGTGACAGGGTGGCCGCAGAAATTCAGAATTTATACCGAAAAAAAGGGATGCTGATTTAACATTCTGGATGTAAAAAAGCGTGCAACAACTTACAAAACGGTGAATTAACCGATACAGCAGTTACCTCAGCAATTTCAAGATGTAAAACTAACTGCTGCAGCGGTTAGTTCAGCGTTTTGTGAGTTTTCGTTCAGCGTTTTGCGAGTCAGCGTTTCGGACACACAGCATACACATTTTCAGGTTAAAATTGGCAGAGAAGGATGTACTGGAAAGCACTGTTCTCATTGGCTCTCTGGCGGAATAATGTTCCTTACGGCTGTTTCGCCTAAAACAATGTCGATTTTTGCACACTTACGGCTCTCTCATGTCTCGTTTCCATACAAATAAGACGAAGTGTGCTGTTTGAGATGTTTCAGCGATTTCATCTAAAAGAGATTAGACGAATTCTGAGGGAAACTCGAATGCGAAATTTCGAGAGCTACGACTCTCTTCGCTATCACGGCAGATAACTACTTTTACTAAAAAAAGTTTTGCCATTGGACCACATCATCCTTACTGATGACGCCATTCTTGTAAACTTATAAAATTAAATCCCATCATCGTTGACGGAGTAATTACTTAACCTCATCAACGCTAGCGATGACGTCACCGACTCGACGAGTGATACGGCTTCCAGGGGTGATGATTTCAGTGAACGCTGGCAACTGCCAGACAGGAAGGAGTGAGCAGACGGGGGTGGGTAATGGTGGTGGGGGTGTTGCCGTTTTCTGAGTTAAATTCGACGCGACAATACGACTTTCTCCGAGAAAATAAGTATAATTCTCTGTAAGAACGGCTATGCTACGTTGAGGAAAACAGAATTTTTTCGAAGACGAGGAATTATGCACGCAAAGGGCGTCGACCACGCTATAGAGGTCAATCTGTAGGTCTAATTTAAGACCAAATACAGCGATGCCGATTTTCATTTAATCAAAATGATTTTGATATATTTCAATCCTAAACTCCATTTCATCCTTAGGTGGTTTATGTGGGTTGCAGTGTTTGAATCTCAAAGGCGCCATTCGCCGTATGCTCCTAAATATTCGGTCTTGACGCCTAAATGTTTTAAGCGGCAGCCGAAGTTGGCGCGAAAATTAAATAAACATGCGCGGGTACCAGAAATAATTCTCAATGTGCGATTACGATTGGAAGAAATCTGATTCCGCTGAGTTGCGACAAATGCGATGGAAATGTGAAAAAATGTGAAGTTGGTAAAATATTTAGGTTACAGAAAAGAAGAAGAAAAAAAATCTATTCGGAGCAATACCGGCGCGATACTTAATCTTAAAAAAAGGGAAAAAAAGAAAAAAAAAACATTTCTAACATTCCGAGCGATATACCGTAATAATAATCTTAATTTCTCAGGGAAGAAAGAAAAAACATTTTGGCTTCTAAATAATCCCTGATGGCTCCTAAATTTTCAATGTAATGGTCATAATGGCTCCTAAGATTTTGACGAGATTCAAACACTGGTGAGCTTCCATCAAGGACCAGGGTCGGATTTACCTACTTGCAGCCCATGGGCCGCCTGTATTTTGCCGCCCCCTTCTCATTCGTTTTGAAACATCAATGGAAACCATCAAATGAACGTACCAGCGGGGAGGGGTACATAAGACGCGTTTACTCGTGTTGGACACATTTTTTGCGAAAGCCCTGTCAACACTACTACCAAAAGTCCACGGAACTTTGTGCGAAAGTTAAGTTTCGTAAACATATCTCTGTGTGGACAACGCCTTTCATTCATAAGAAATGAACGAAAAAATTATGAAAGAACAAACATAAATGTGGAGTAATGATTTTAACTTCCGCCGCCGCGCTGACCGCACCGTGTTTGGCGGAATGCGTGAAGTATTCCGACAGTCTTGTAGGCGCTGTGAGTTTCACGCCGACCGCCGCGCCGCTAAAGTGCTGAACGCACTGTATTTTACGCAATGCGTGAAGTATTCGTGCAGTCTTGTAGGCGCTAATATGAGTTACATGCCGATCGCCGCGCCGAGGGCTTCTCCTTTTCATCTCAAGTCCTCGTCATCATTTCTCTCTAAGTCGCGCCGTTGCGGGCCAAATTGCGTGTTTTAACGATTTGGTTGCTCTCTTAACTTGAATAATTAAAGGTGGTGTCTCTTGTATCTCTGAAAGACGACAAAATTAGAAATTATTTTACTCTCAGGAAATGAGAGATTTTGTCGCCCTCTCTCGTTTGTAATTTTTTTTCTAAACCCGATTTTTTTTAATACCTACTTTTAAAAAAATTGCAAAATTTGCCGCCCCTTATAGATTTGCCGCCATGGGCCGCGGCCTATGTGGCCACCCCCTTAATTCCGCCCTGTCAAGGACGCACAACAAACGAAAACTATTCTATTTTCTGTCCGCGGACATCGAAAAGCATGTCCGTGGATGCGTTATAGGTTTTCAAATTTCACCACCAAGTACCCTCTTTCTTCTCAGAAGAGTACACGTCAGTGATGCTAGTACTATCGACTGGGTCTATGGGCCTAAAACTCCTATATCCAGCCTTGGAAAGGGAAATATGGTAGCAAAGCAATTTCCTCTAAGAATGGGTATTTTGATTGGGCTAGGAAACCTCTATGAGACCATAATGTGTATATTCTTAACGATAAAGAAACCATTTCCTTTATCGACGCATGATATGAGTCAACACTTAAAAAAGTGGCTTTGCCAAAAACCATCGAGAAAGCTTTTAAGAGAAAGAAAAACGATAAATATGGACGGTGAAATTACCAGGCCAAGTATCTCGGTTTCGAACGTTGCAGACTTCCTGGCATACTTCTTTTTTTAGATAGGAAACCACTTAACGTCAATTCTTGAAAATGTCCATGATTTTCCTCTTCTGTGCAAAGAAAATTCTGAGAAAACATCAAGAAATGATGCTGATTTGTTTTCCTTTAAAAAAAAATTAATCAGGAGCGAAGATTTTCAAACGCCGTGAACGAGATACGTGGTTTAGTAGTTTCACCCTTCTATACGTTATTGAAAAATTAATATTAGAAGGTACCTACTTCGTACGCGTATTTTAGTGAGCGGTCCAAACTTCAGCTGTTTCACGACTAAATATCCGCCACGTCAAAAAAATTGAGCGAAGCCTGAAAACAAAGAGGAGAAAAAATAAGCGATAGTTGGAGACAAAAACGATTTCCGTGTTCTTCTAAAAAGACAAGGGCTAAAACCATGGCAAACATCCATTGATTTAAGCGCCTTTGACTTGCCGTAGTGGGGATTTGCTTAAAACTGTGTGCTGCGGAAAGCTTGCGGGGCGCATGATATTTTGTTGTCTCTCGGAAAACATTGAAAACGCTACTCGGCGCTCGCCCGACGAAATTGGGTTATTCCTGTTAGTTGAGGCTTTTGCCTCACTTCCGCGAGTCATCTCCTGCTCTTGCGCTAACCGCTTTTCATGGGCTCTCGGCTTTGCAGGTTTCGTATTCATGCCGTGTGAAAGCACGTTTCGGCTCCTCACTCATGAAACATGCAGTCTTCGGCAAAACTCTCTGTTTCAAGGCAAAAAGTGGAATCTCTCAATGAGCCAGTAGCCCAGGTGTAAACTGACGCTTTTGGCTTTGTGCTTACTCGTCGCACATTTAAAAACCAACGCACGGGATAATTTTGGATGTTTAAAAAAATATATAACATAATTAAACTACACACTGAAAAAAAAAGTTACAGGCTATATGGACATACCGTCCGTTTTGGGCTCGCTCAGGGACCGAAAGGCCTGGGTGCTGGATCTGTAGCTTCGATTGCTCCGGGTGCCACGCCTGCGCAGTGGCGTGGCGTGAATAATCGATTATCGATATCTCACCATTTGAAGCTATGGTAAAGAATCGAATATTAAGGTGTTCGCTGCAAACGCCCTGATAATCGATCTTTTTTCATAGGTTTGAATGACGGATCAATCGATATATCGCAAGGCACGCCACGCCACTGCGCCTGCGGTACTTTCGGCCTCTGAGCCCGGAACGAGGACGGTATGTCTACGTCGCAGGCAAATAGTAAAATCAGGCATTTTGTTAAATTCCAAGGCAAATAGTCAAATATTCTAGCTAAGATTGAAATTCTGATTCATTTCCTAATTTTAAACAAAATAATCATTTGACCCCGTAAGAAAAAATTCTCAGTAAAAATTTTCATCACAAAATAGTATTTTGAACGATTAGCTCCTGAGTAGAAACTCATCTTTAAATTTTCAGCATTTTTAGAATTTCAACATTTAAAAATAGAAGAAGTAATTTAAGAGGAAGAGACAAAAAGAGTTTATATTTCTGATGAGATATTTTTCCACAAATACTGAAAACTCGTGAGCTCTACGTCATAAATTCACAAAATTTACTATATGCCTAGGCATTTGACAAAATTCCTGATTTCACTATTTGCCTGCGACATCTACATAGCCCGTAAGTACGACCTCCAGGGCCGGAGTTTTCTTTTCAATGGAGTGAGACCTGCTCATAACGGAACCTGAGGGGATCGAGAAATTTTTCCGTTAACATCAGGTTTCCACTATGAGCAGATTTAGTTACATACATTTATGTACCACAGGATCGGAAAAAAATCCTTTGAGATAGGTTTTCCGCTTTAAGTGGGGTCCGATAAGAACATGTTTCACCGTACAACATCAAACATATTACGAGAAAGAGCTATAAACACCCCCTTTATAAAAATTCGATTTCTCTTGCAAATTTGGATTGAAAATTTACGAGGAATTTATATCATATCACCATGACCTAATTTCGCCTTTAAAAAAATTAAAATTCGTAAAGCAGAATTTTTTAAATTGTACGTTACGCCTAATAGTTTCACGAATGTTTATTTTATTGCTGGAAAAACTATGTAATTATTGAATTGTAAAATGTGTTGCACGTGAAAGTCAACTTATTTTCTTACGTTGTCATTATGTATTTATAAAAACTGTAATGGAACTGCGTTTTGGAACTAGAAATACGTATAGCATTCCGATATTGCTGAGATCGTATGACTTTAATTCTATGAAAATTTCTGTGGTACACTGGAAAAAAACACATTGGATCTAGAGTCCAGACTCTTGAAAACATTGACAAGAAAAAATACTCTTGATTCAATCAGATTTTTGCTTGAATCAAAACGAAATCCGCTTAAATTAAGAGGCTTGGTTCTTGATTTAAGCTAGATTCTGATTGAAACAAGAGTACTTTTTCTTGTCGGTGTTTATAAGAGTCTGGACTCTAGATCCAATGTTTTTTTTCCAGTGTATGCAAATCAAAAATATTCAATTTTTTAGGGTTTTCTTAAAAAATGAAAAAAAAAATGCATATAATCTGAGCAGTCTTAAAATTTGAGCCGTTTTTTGCAAAAAAATGAAGTCCAATCCCTCTCCTGAGCCTTATTCCAAGTCCATTCAAACGCAAAAGTTGACGAAAGTTGGTCAAATCTGCGAACGCTGCCACGAAGGTGTTCAGAGATTCACGTGCTTTCGATCTCAACTTCGGGTGGCCCTCACATTGATGGCTCAGTCCTGTTACCATAAGTGCTTTTTAGTGTCTCGCGAGCCATTAAATCTTCTCAATATTTCAGCCGTCGCTTTGGAAAGTCCTGCAAGTGCCTCATACTTAAAAGTTTTCACCTGCTCTGGAGCATGTAGGAAACTGTAGCGCGAAAACGGGAGGGGAATCGACGGTCGAGCCGAGTAATCCGGGTCCAACTTTAAAGTCGGATGTCGATCACCAGTGATGTCCGCCGCTCCATGCGACAGCGATATTCCCACTTGGCAACCATATCGGCGTTGCGCCATTTCTGAATAAACTGATTTACAGTGGACTCTCGATAATTCGAAAACCTCGTTAATTCGAAGGAAAGTCTGTTTCCCTTGAAAATCGTTCGATAATTCGAAGAAAATCAATGTATTTTTCTCCCCTCATTAATTCGAAATTTTTAAGCTGGCGCGACCCTCTATAATTCGAAATTGCGACGAAAATTATCTCTGTAATTTGAAGTGTGGGAAGTAAATACGGCCCTCCCTCTATAATTCGAAATAAGACGGTACAATCCCTCTACAATTCGAAGTCAACTGTTTATGTATCTGGGTGTCTGAAAGAGCTTGACCTTTGACCTAAAGACCTTTTGGCGTAAATCCGTCCATTTGCCCCTCTATAATTCGAATTCAGACGACGCCGTATTAGTGACGACGTCATTTGATCACGTTTCAAACTCGTTGGTTCAAACCAAAACAAATAATATAACCTAACATAACGTATTTTTCGTGAGTTGACTGTGTTAATTCATTACAATTAGGCATTGACAGGTCATAAATCTATTAAGGATTCATTAAACACGAGAAATTTCGATTGTACGAAACACTTGGGCACATTTTACCACCATGAAGCGAAGAATGCGAATCAAAGACGAGGTTTTGTGTTTGTTTCCAATTGAGCCATGACGTTACCAAAGAAATACATAAGGAATATTAACAAACAAATGATAAAAATATGAAATATTTTCCCGCAGCAAAAAATTGTGGAAATCCCATGAAGCAAAGCAGGAATGCGCTCATTATAGTATGTTACAGTGGCACCGTACGGCTTCGACAAAATCGCCGGAAAAAGCGTCTACTATGCATGGCGAGGTGAACGCTCACTTCGTCCTGTTCGCAAGAAATGAATTTTCTGACAGAGCAGTTAGTGTGGGACCCACATTCTCAACGAAACAAGGGGTTGTAGTACTTATCCTATCGGCTCACATCAAGTGTCTATTTTCTCTACGAGCTTGTAACTTCAAAATACGTTTGTTATCCGTACAAAACGTAAGCACGCAAGTTGTGCAAAAATAATAATCGAAGTATCAACTTGCGAAAAACAAGGAAAACCGGTCCTCACAATCGAGCCAGCCTCAAAATTGATTTTCTCAGGAAGCCTCTCCTTCATTAGTGCAGCGCTATTCCTTCGCAGCGGAGGAATCGGTTCATTCGAATTAGATTAATAGAATTTTGAGGGAAACTCGTCTTGGGAAATTCGGCGGTTACCGCTCTCCCGAGTAACACAGGAGTGTTAGTATATCACTAATTGAGTCTCTTTCGGCCGCGAGTGAAACGGCAACCCCGACGGGGCGACTTACTTTGCGGCTCCTATACTTAATGCGTTTCACTAATTCTATTCGCGTCCTGTTGCGTCTCGGCGTCGAGCGGGCCCCTGACGCCTACCCTCCCTCGAGCCACCCCCAACGCCCTCACCCCCGCCCCCCTTCCCGCCGCGGCGCTCCAGACGGCTCCCCGGTCCCCCGCCCTCCATTTTTCATCATCTCTTTAAATACATGTAGTATTTCTGAGTGGTTCGACCTCAGTTTCTGGCCCTCTGCGGCGCAGCAACTTTCCGACCGTGCGGGCCCCGCGTCGCAGGGCGCCAATTACCCCGGCGATTTCTTAAAGTGCATATCCCAGCGCCGTGCCCCGCTGCCTTCGCACCTAGCCCTATCGTGTGTCGATTTCCGAGCGGAATATGAGAGAGAGGCACTGTGACATGCGACTAGAGTACCTGTATAGCGAGAGTATGCACAGATCGCTTCATGGAGGTCTTAGGGCCCAAAAGTGCAGCTATCCTTCTAACCAACTTCTAACACACAAAATTTCACTGCCAGTCTGCGGAGTCTGCAAATTCCAATTCTAACCAAGATGGCTAAGAATGTACAGAAATGAGCATTCTTCCGCAAAAATGAGTAAATTTATGCAAGAACTTAGTCAAATACGTGCTTTATAAACTACGAATCGTAACAATGGTGTTAGTAAATTGTTCTGGATGATTGAAATTCATAGGTTTGCTGCATTTCTGAGCCCTTACTGTACACTGGAAAAAACACATTGGATCTAGAGTCCAGACTCTTAAAAACATCGACAAGAAAAAGTACTCTTGATTCAATCAGAATCTAGCTTAAATCAAGAACCAAGCCTCTCAATTTAAGGGGATTTCGTTTTGCTTCAAGCAAAACTCCGATTGAATCAAGAGTATGTTTTCTTGTCAATGTTTTCAAGAGTCTGGACTCTAGATCCAATGTTTTTTTTCCAGTGTATTCGTAGAAGCATCGGCGGAGGCCTGATGGGTTTTCGGAGTTTCACATCTGTCCGTACTCTCGCTAAACAGGTACTCTACGTGCGACGAGGTAGAGGAAACAACACATACGTCCCTCCTCGAGGGACCTCACTGCAGTGCCACACAATGGATCAAGTAAATAGGAGAGGTCGAACGACATTTGGAAACTTTAAACGCTTATGAATCCGTTTCTACAAACCTTTGAGGTGCTATAAGTTACTCCATTGGTTAGTAAAAAATTTCATGTCCGACTTCTCTACTTGACTGGATCCACTGTGTGCCATGGCGTGCTTTGCGATATATCGATCGATATATCCGCCATTTAAACCTATGGAAAAGGATCGATGAACAGGATGTTTGCAACGAACGCCTTAATACTCGATTCTTTACCAGAGCTTCAAATGGAAAAATATCGATCCTCCACTGCCTCACCGCCATAATACCAGTGGCGATTCTTGAAAGTTGACAACGCTGTTTTTCCTCCATTTAAATGTATATGTAAATCGATGCCTTGTAAGGCTGCTTGCCTCGCCTGAAATCGATATTTTTAATTGATTAGAATGGAGGAAAACCGGGTTGCCAGCTTGCAGGGCCGGATTTGCCTTCTTGCCGCCCATGAGCCGCCTGTATTTGGCCGCCCCGTTCTCATTCGATTTAAAACATCAATAAAAACCATCAAGTAAACGTGCCGGAGGGGGAGGGGTGCATAAGACGCGTACACGCGTGTTGGACACATTTTTTGCGAAAGCCCTGTCAACACTAGTAGCAAATGTTAAGTTCCGTAAACCTATTTCTGTGTGGACGAAGCCTTCTATTTATAAGAAATGAACGAAAAAATTAAGAAAGAACCAACATGAATGTGCTTCAATAATTTTAACTTCCACCACCGCACTGTGTTTGGCGCAATGCGTGAAGTATTCCTACAGCCTTGTAGGCGCTATGCGTTTCACGCTGACCACACTGTGCTTGATGCAATGCGTGAAGTATTCATGCAGTCTTGTAGGCGCTAATATGTGTTACATGCTGACCGCCGCGTCAAGGGCTCCTCCTTTTTATCTCAAGTCCTCGTCATCATTGCTCTTTGCGCCGCGCCGTTCCAAGCCGAATGGCTTGTTTAGTTTATTCTCTCTTAGCTCGACTGATTAAAGGTGCTGCCTCTTGTATCATTGAACGACGACATAATTAGAAATTACTACACTCTCAGGAAATAAGAGATTTTGTCGCCTTTTCTCCTTTTAATTATTTTTCTGAATCCGATTTTTTTATACCTATATTTAAAAAAACAAAAAAAAAAAAAAAAAAAAAAAAACTGCAAAATTTTTCGCCATGGGCCGCGGCCTATGTGGCCACCCCCTAAATCCGGCCCAGCTTGCAAAATCGCCACTGCGTGTTATCAAAGAGAAAAGTGCGTGGGAAAATGAAATTTTGGAAGAATGGGCCCAGCAGCAACCGAGCAGAAAATTTTATGAAAAGAATCCTCCGTTTCGTGAAATTGGCAAAAAGACTCACAAAAATCGTTCGGGTGTTTAAAAATACTTGCGCGAATTTCATCCTCGACTACACCAGAAAGGCATATTTTACATTATGTTTAGTCAAACAACGGTACGTGATATACCTTCTTTATTTAGACAGCGTTTGGAGAAGTGTCTGAAAGATCCAAAATTCTTCCACAAACTTTGTAATTACTCTTCATATACGTACTCAAAATTTGAAAATGCACTTAAACCTGAGCAAAACGTAAACTTTTACGACTGTAAATAATAGACGCGTAATAAAAGGAAAGACATCATCATCCATTTTGTACCGCTCAATATTGAACGCATCGGTCTCATGCTTTGGAATGAAGGTTCAAGTGCTTCAACGTATAGTAACCGGCAGATACCCTCCGGTGTAACCTATGTGAAATTTTGATGACGTAACCGATAAATTAATGCCTTGAGTGCCGCGTCTAGACCTTTTCTACGTGCCTATCCGCCCATCAATAGTTTAAAACTTTAGTTCGTCCGATTTCAGTGGGTGGGTGGATAACTTACGGCTACTTTGTTACCGACCAAATCCCTCTCCTCGCACGGAGTTTCGCACAGACTCAACCGATGTTAAAACCCATTATGTCAATTTCCCGATGACCCTTGAAGCTCATAAGAAAGCTTGCACGTCAGAGCTCATCGGGAAATGAAGATGTGCTATTTTAACATCAATCGAGTGATGTTATAAAACGCTGGAAGCTGTAATCGAGGCCGACACCGTTTAACTAACACGCGTCCCGTATCGGAGCGGGCTGTCAGAGTGAGAAGAGCCGCGCAGCTCCAGAAGTCCAGACGCGATTACTAGGGAGACATTCACCACACGCGCTTTCGGTGACAGTCTAGCGCGTAATATGGGTCCCCGACACCATAAATTTTAATCGCAGCACCGTCCGTCTAGATGGAAATGAGGGTCTCGCCGCCGTGCCGTGCAGACTCGAGGCTTGACGTCTTGCAGGTCGATTGTTGAATCCTTGTCGGACGACCTTGATCGATAAAACCCTATCTCCGCAATGCTGTTTATCGATTGAATGCGTTCGATAGCGAGTCAATAATCAAGGCGCTGGCTCCTCGAGACGACTAGGAACTTCGAGGAAATGAGGAGCCTATGTGATACTGCCATATCGGAGAAGGATTCCGGTCTTTGAAATATTTGGCAGTAAAACTTGGTAAATTCACTTCCACGTTTTCCTTTTTTTCTCTTTTTTTAGGGTGAGTTACATTTCCTGCTTGAGCCGTATGTTTACTTCTTCTCACAATTTTGAAGGACAATAAATGCACCCTTTGACAAGGTAAGGTGAAAGTATCGCAAGACATAGATCCACATCAAACGTTCGTTTCAAATACAACGGACATATTGGACATTTCAAAAACAACTCTGAAGAAAGATATGGGGACTTATTGTTGCAATCGAATTTAGACAATTCGAACGTCTCCTTACCTAGAAAACCAGAGTCAATTTGGACCAGGGCGACCATGAAAAAAACATCCTTGTTGAGCTCATGATGAGAGTTAGGTCACAATAACAAATCCTTCTCTTCTGCTTTGATTTTCGTAAAATTTTCAAGACGAATGCGGTACATTAAAGTAAATAGAATATACAGAAAGCATCCTATTATTAGTTCACTGGGCGGTATGACTTGAATATATTTTG
This sequence comes from Bemisia tabaci, assembly GCF_918797505.1. Taxonomy (NCBI): domain Eukaryota; kingdom Metazoa; phylum Arthropoda; class Insecta; order Hemiptera; family Aleyrodidae; genus Bemisia; species Bemisia tabaci. The sequence goes on from NC_092796.1 coordinate 16,965,970, forward strand.
GTTTCTTGACTACTGAGAACTTTAAAATCATAGCAAAAGATCCTAATTTCTTACGGAAATCGACACTTTTCACATTTTTCTTGTTTCACATTTTCCTTGTTTCCTTGTTTGTGGACTTTTGATGGGAATATTGATGCGAAATTAGACGGTATGTAAACATGCATACATGTAATAAGACGATATAATGTACGATTTTCCCCAAAATTCTTTAGAGGAGCGAAGCATTCCCAGCGCACGTGCAGGAAACGCCACTGCCCGGGACGGCGAAAAAAGAGATCCTCGGGTCATCGCGCCAGCGGCACGAGCTGGAAGCGAGCCGTAAGCCGGGACCGGGAGCCAAATTAATAAGATCTGTTGGCGAGTGTGACGTTTCCGCGAAAGGGGTGCGACCCGGGGGCGAAAGAGGGCGCGCGCCCCTCCGCCACGCCCGGGCCCGGGAGGTGAGACAAAGCGTGAGAGAAGCTGTTTGTCTTGGAAATAAACACACGTGTTCCGAATCAGAGTTAGTATTCAACAGGCGCTTTTTGCCATTTGTCAGCCGGGCCGGGCGCCCCCCCCTCGCCCCCCGCCCCTGCCGGCGCCCCTCGCCGCATCTCCGAGTCTGTCTCTTGGATGCTGGAGATTCACCGCTTTGATGATTCCATTATTTCCTTCGCCATTGTCGGATCGCGCCGCGCCGCCGAGCCCGAGCCGCATCGACGGCTTTGACGCCGGACCCCGCGCCGACGAGGACGTCACAAACACGATCTTGGCGCCCCACCCCCCCCCCCCCCCTCTCACACCCACCCCAAACGGCCCCGGGGGAGGGATTGATTTTGCGGTTCCATGCGACCCGGAACCGGGTGAGTCCCGCGTTATTGGTCAGTTCCATATGGAACCGCGCGGGAATGTGTGCAGAGATCAGCCGCAGAGATGATCCAGAGTGGCAGGGTCAGTGAGGCTGTTGCAAGATCCCTGAATTTTCTTGAAAATAGGTCTTCTCCGAGGGTAAATTTGGGCGAGACACGCGTTTCCTTGCTGAAAGGAGTTTAAAATAGATTTTTTCACTCATAGGCGGTCTCAGACACTTCGAACGCGGGGGTGAAGAGAGGGTCCGGGGGCTTCCTCAAGAAAATTCCCAAAATTTTAAAGTAATCTCATGGGTAGTTTGGGTCAATTTCGGTATGTGTCCTTTCTTCTTCTTTCCTCCCTCTCTTCCTTATTTTATCGGAGCATGAAAGAAATCTTGGCTCCCATAGAGAATATAAAATAAATCTGCACTAGGAACACGCAGGGGTTTTGATAATTTGCGCCGGATAAATATTTAGCTCTGAGTTTGGAAAAGACCTTAGTTTCTTCACTATGCCGATCAATGGGTCAGTTGCGCTGGTCACAGGATCGTGTTTTGTCGCTTGACTTTTGTAGATTAGCCAAAGATAATAGGATCTGTCCAAACCGCAACTTTCTACGCTCAATATTAACCGAGATGTCGCCCTTTGAAAAGTCGGGTTTTTGACGTCATCCACCGCGGTAGTGCGACGCCCTTGGTTTCTTCCACCTTGCTTTTATCAGTCGGTGTGACGCACATCTGCACTGGTTGTTTAAAGTTAAACTCGGATGGAAGCAAGGTGAAAGAAACCAAGGGTGTCACTATCGCGGTGGATGACGTCAAAAACGCGACTTTTCAAATGGCGATATCTCGGTTAATATTGAACGTAGAAAGTTGCAGTTTGGACAGATCTTATTATCTTTGGCTAACCTACAAGAATTGAGCATCAAAACAAGATCCTGTGACCAGTGCAACTGACCCAATTCCCGAAAATTTGGATTCCTCTAAAAAAAACTAGGCTTTTCTAGGAACATTCAATTTTCCTGAAAATTGGGGCTAAATATAGCAGAATAACAAATGTTATTTTCGGATCCAATAGCTAACAAAACACAGAAAACCATGTAACGCGTACCTTAAAAATTGTCCCCTCTGTGTGTGATAGTGGCATACGGAAAAAAATGTGCCAGGGGTTATCCTCCAATTGCTCTACTACCCTTTGTTGTATGATATGGACATTTCCAATTAATTCCGCGACTCAAGTTGGGGTAGTACCGCAATATTTGGGTTATAGTAACCTAATTTATCGGGATACTACCACAATTAATCGGGGTATTACCACAATTCATTGGGAATGTCCATATCATCCAACAGTTGGGACTGAACCGTGAACCCCTCTTTTTAACCCCTCTTTTTTTCCGTGGGGATTTTCCGGTCAAACGGCATCATCCTCCCGTATATCCCCATGTATAACTGCTTCATTTCGTTTGCGTCTTTGGAAAAGTCGATATACCATAAAAATAATGGGGGGAAGCAGAAACTGAGGTCATAATGCCCCTCGTTCACATACATGTTTGCTTACTGTTTCGGATTATTCCTGAAAATAGACCAAAATGATATAAAATAGTCTATAATTTGAAACACTTCAACCCTAAAACGCATCAGTTTTGCTGATCACGGTACATTGTCTCGACTGAATATCATTGGTTTTTCGGTTAGTGAGAAGTTTCAATGGAAAATTATGGGAAACGCCTATCTCTCTCTTACGAATTAAATTTGCAAATTGTTGATGCGCCCCTCGTATTCTGCTTGAAAGTTAGATGAGAGACATGTACTGTAGTGCTTCACTTCTAATTCTCTCTACTAGTGGTCTATTCATCTGCTTTCCCTGAATGGACGTAATGTTTCTCCAAAAGAAATTAAGTGGCATCAAATGTTGCCAAATTTCTTTGAACTGTTTATTCATTACAAGAGAATGGTTGAGGTGATTCTCTTAAAAATTCTGGGAAATTTCCTCTTTGTTATTCAGTAAACTCCAAAAAATTTCCAAGAATCAGTGCGATTGTCCACGTGTAAAACAAATAAATTGTCGGTGAGATTTGGCAACAGTTGACGTCATCTGGTCCCTATTCGAGAAACACCTGAGCAACCACCGATGAATATTTCTAAAAAATAATTTGTTTCTTAAAGCCCAGAATAAAACGTTTCTTAAACGAACTTGTTTTCCGGTGTACTACTAGGGGCAGGGTTGCGATTTTCCACGAAAAATACCATCCTGAAATTACCACTGAAAAAAAAACTGCTAAAGTCAACACATGAAATAGTGAAAAAAGGTGGCAACTCATCAAAATAGATTAAGAACACCGGGTTGATTTAACTAATTTGGTGATTTGTCACTGTATTTTAGCAATTTTTTATTTTCAGTGCATGTAAAATATTTCATGAAATCTCAGAAAAATATTAAAAATATCGAAAAATATTAAGAAATATATTTCGAAATTAAAAGCAAAATTAAACGAAAGGCGACTGGTTTTTTTAATTTTTGTGTTTTTTAGTGCGTATTGAATACCTAGCCCCTGAAAGTATGTTTCATATTTTCATATTATTACAACTTTGTGAAATTTTATGAAATATTTCTTGGAAATTTTCAATATTTCATATTTTTCAATTCACCCGTGCAACCCTGACTAGGGGCGGGTAGCTCCTGCCAGGTAATAAGATATCGGAGCATTTCGCGCGAAACCCGACAACTCGCGCTGTTTCGTCTGCTCGAATGCGATGTGAAGCTGGCACTTTGAAAATTTAATGCATCTGTGATGGTTAACCGGGCCCGGGTCCCTCCTGCCCCCCCCCCCCCCCCCCGCCAGCCTCATGCCCCGCGAGGACGATACACGCATGCATCAGCGATGATTTATTCCCGCGAGTATTATTCAAAAGCGCAAATAACCGTGGCTCCACGTTCAGTCGCCCCCATTACCGGCTTATTGCATTGTTTCCACGCGCCCGGCGCCCGAGACTCCCATCGCCGGATCGGGTCCCGGATCCTCGACGCCCGGAACGAGGACTCGAAGATTTCGCCGGAAGTTTGGTCAAAGGTGAACAAGACCAGGAAAGATCCGGAGTTCATCCGGGAATGAAACATATCAGGAAGAATCTGGAATGTGTCAGGAAATCTATGTGAAAACTGAGGGGCTCCTCTCCTCGGTAAAATCAAATACACTGAAAAAAATTCTCTTGGATCCAAATGTGAACGGGGCCAGGAAAGATCCGGAGTTTGCACGGTGTTCATCCGGGAACGAAAAATATCCGGAAGAATTTGGGATGTGTCAGGAAATCTATGTAATGACCGAGTTTTTCCTCTCCTCGATTAAATTCTATCCCACTGAAAAAATTCTTTTGGATCCAAAGGTGGAAGGGACTAGGAAAGATCCGGAGTCAGCACGGTGTCCATCCGGGAACGAAAAATATAAGGAAGAATCTAGGATGTATCGGGAAATCTATGTGAGAACCGAGTGTTTCCTCTCCTCTGTAAAATTCTATCACACTGAAAAAAAAAGGTCTCTTGAATTCAAAGGTGAACGGAACCAGGAAAGATCCAAAGTCTGTACGGCGTTCATTCGGGAGCGAAAAATATCCGAAAGAATCTGGGACGTGTCAGGAAATCCATGTGCTAACCGAGTGTTTCCTCTCCTCGGTTAAATCCGACTACACTGGAAAAAGTATCTTGGATCCAAAGATCAGACTCATAAAAAATTTGACAAGAGATAATACTATTGATTCAATTGGATGTTTGATTGGATCGAGAGCTAAGTCTCTTAGTTTCAGCGGGTTTTCTTATGATTCAAGGAAAATTCTGATTGAGTCAAGAGTATTTTTTCTTGTTAAATGTTTTAAGGGTCTGGACTTTGAATGCATGACACTTTTTCTCTCGGTAAAGCACAAATGATCATGGCACAAATTGAATGGGCGCTAATGAGGACATGCGCTTTCTTACGCAGATTGAGAAATTAGGAGTGTATTTTAGACTTTTCCTCGTCTCGCATCGTGATTTTTGAACCATTTTAATCCGTACGAAATAACTCTTCTTTCTAGTCTAGCTGAAGTTTACAACAAGTCCATTGAAAACGCTCCGACTTTCTGGACCCTCACAGCAGTCCCTACCGTCGCGCCGGGACACGGGTGAAGCGGTACGTGCCTGGCGCTTCAAAACGCCTTCAAGTCCGTGCGTATGCAACACGGACATTCGTGGAGCCCGAATAGTTGCATTTAGGCGTTAAAATGAATTCCGTTCAGTGTCCATAGCATGCGATAAAAACTCGAGCGCACATTGCTTGTTTCAATTCCAGCATTGCCTATGTGAGGTAAATTATAACTAACTTTAATCGCAACATTGTTAATTTTCCGAAAAATGCATTGATTGTTTAAATGTATTACAACGCGCTATTGGTCCTAGTAATTGCAAAATATTTAGGTATCTGAACATGATTTTTGGAGCTCTCTTTAACCTCCTCAACAAGCGGTCGTCCTTAATTTGTGATTTGTTCATTTTTTTGGAACACTTGTTTTGAGGTTTAAGTGCGTTTAAAAAATTCACCCTTATATATAAATCCAACTGAATTTCAGCGAATACGATGATTCATTGTCTTTCGAAAAAATGTGCCACAGGAAATCTGTAACTTATCGGGCAGAAATACACGTTCATGATTTTCAAGTCTTCCAATGCACAGTAAGGAAAGTAAGTATCTTCGTATTTATGGATTCATGAAAAGACTTGGTCGATTATGACCATAAATCGAGAACATAAAATCGATTGAGAATCGTTAATCTCCCCGATTTACGGAAATGATCAATGTTCAACACCTGTTTTTGACTCGAAATAAGTTAACGCTGGAAAAAAATAGAGCCTGAGACATGAATAGAATGGCTGGCGCGGACATTCCGCTTTGATCAAGAGCACGGCCTTCGTGAGCGAGATTCCATTAAGGTCAAAAATTCAACCATCACAACATTGTTGAATGTTTTAGTTGACAAGTTTTAATTAAAAATACAAAGAACTAACTAGAACTCGGAGAGCTGAGGTGCAAACCAATTTCAAAGAGAGGAAAATAAGGGAAAATAACTGACAACATGTTTGAAAACCCTTTGATTCCCTCGGAGTCTTTCCCTCTCTTTTTCTTTCGGTGTAACAATAAAAATTAGATCACATTGAATCTAGTGACACTCGATAGCAAGAGCTCCTGCTGTAATTCTTTTTAATCGAGCTGTGCTGTTTTAAATAATGCAGTATTGCTTTTCCACGATGTTTAAAAAATGCACGGGTCATAAGATTCTTATTTTGCGCACGCTAGTCTCTCCTTTTAAATTATCCTGATTGGAACTCTATGTGGAGATAATGAGTGCAAAAAGAATAACTTGCAGCCCAAAATCCTGGCGAAGCTACGTGAGTGCTTACTGTAAAAGCCTTTCTCAACGTGAGGAATATGAGAATGAATTCTCGTATTATACTCATTGAAACACCACTCACGGAAAAAAAAAAGTGTTGTAGCTATCCCCTTAAATTTGGGCACTACCCCAATCTTATTCTGCCGGATTATTCTGGCATTTCCGATTTATTAAGGTAGTGGCGCAACTCAAGTGGGATAGTACCGCAACATTTGGTTTAGTAACCCAATTCAATTGAGTATACTACCACCATTAATTTGAAAAGCCCATATCATTCAACAACTCCTACCTCTTTTTTCCGTGCCATCGTAACCTTCAAGCTTCAACGCATTTTTGAAAAAGGAACGCTTTTTTGAAAAAGGAAAGGTTTCACTGGAATTCTGTAGGCAGGACGAAATCAAAAAGCGCTCTCTATCGGTTGAGCGCTTAAAAATTGTACAACTCGCTTCTCTTTCTATCGCCGCACATTTGACCGAATCAAGAGGAGAGGTCGGACAAAATCTGGTAACTTTGAAAGTTGACAAGAAAATATTAAACAAAGAAGTTTCAGAGTAGTTCCATTGGTTTTTATGTGAAATTTTCTTTTAGAAACACCCCTTGAAATTGAATTTATAACGAAATAAACATCAAAATTTGAAATTTTTGGCTAAAATTTCGTGCCTGACCTCTCCTATCAATAGAAAATTTGCAGGTGTCTGAAATTTGATGAATTTCGTGGTTAAGTGCAAACTGCTGAATGAACTGAACACGAGGATACCCTTGGCTCATGAATTGAACAAGTATTGGAGAAGATGACAAAATGATCTAATCTGCTAAAATACGTGTGTTTGAATGGGAAATGTCGCCAAACGACATCACTAGACGGTGCACTTTTAAATCTATTTTTATAGTACTTCCCATATCAGCAAAAAATTATAAAAAATACCGTGAAATTAGCTCTTCATGCACTTTCAGATAAAGCAATAAAAAATTTCCATGCAAATCTCCATTCGTCCCACTGTGCGCCGAGGCTTTGCTAACCGGTAAAGAACTTTGGAGTCGGTCCATTGATACCGCAAAGTGGACCGAAAAGAGGAGGAGGCGCTGCGGGAGGTGGAATTTAAAACCGCATTGCTTTTGCACTCCTGTCAACGGCGACGTTCAGCTTTTAAACGAGGCGAAACGCCGAGTTTTCGGTTTCGGCTCTGCTTGTTTGAAGGTATTCAAAAGGACGCGACGCGGAGAGCACGTTTTCGACGTGGAATTGAAAGCCTTAGACAATATGGTTTCGCAAACGAGTGGTGAACTTCGAGCTTTTATCCAGGGCCTTGGTTACATATGTTTCTGTGGCACGGATCTACTCATGCCATGGAGAAAACAACTCAAACTCTATGATATATTATTATACATTATTACACTGGGGAAAAACACATTGGATCGTCCAGACTTTTAAAAACATCGACAAGAAAAAATACTCTTGATTCAATCAGATTTAAGCTTAAATCAAGAACCAACCGGATTTCCTTTTGATTTAAGCTTAAATCTGATTGAATCAAGAGTCCTTTTTCTTGTCATTGTTTTCAAGAGTCTGGACTCTAGATCCAATGTGTCTTCTTTCTTTTTTTTTTTTTTTTTTTTTTTTTTTTTTTTTTTTTCCAGTGAAGTGGCGACGTCATCATAGGAATTCTGCGTTTTATCATATTGGATCCAAACAATAACATTAGCATAACCTCTTTTAGTGCTAATAATGCTATAAAATCGATATATATCGCTTCTCTGTGACGTGGCACAAATAGCGTTTATAATCGCATAAGAGTTTGGCATAACGCTAACGGCACCTAACCTAACGTTAACGTAACGATAGACGTGTCCGCTACCCCTTCCACTGCATAACCCCTCACTTCCCACTCTGCACTTACTCAATCGATCGCGCAATACAGGGTGTTTCAGACCACCCGTACCAGGCCTTTTTCTCGGTTGGTATAGGTCGCACGAAGTCGGAGACCGCGGGGTTGAATAGGGAATTGACCCCAAGGAATCCGAATTTCGTGGTCCCGAAACCCTCCCATCCCCCCTTGGGGGGTAAAGGGGGGGTCACGATGCTAAAAGTCACGGTTCCCGACCAAATTGCGGATAGATCGCATCAGAATTGAAAAGCACGGAAAATTTCACGTGGAATTGACCCCTAAAAATCCAAAATCGGACCATCCAAGGCCCAAAAATGACCCTTTAAAGAGGGGGACAGTACCCCCTCCATACTTTCTCTTTGGTCTCAAAATTGACGTAAATTCTCCAGAAAAAGACAGTTTCCGAGGTAATCGACCTTGAGAAATCCAAATTTCATGGTCCCGAAGCTCCTCCAGCTCCCCTTGGGAGGTAAACGGGGGGGCCCAATTTTGAAAATCGGGACTCCTTTCCGAATCGCAAATTGATTGCATCCAAATTGAGGAGCAGAACACATTTACATCTTAAGTGACTCCTAAGAGTTCTAATTGACCCCCCTGAACGGCAGAAAGTAACCCCCTGAGGAGGGGGGCCTCGCCCCCGCCAAAAATTTCTCAGGATTCCTCTTTGGTCGCAAAATTGACGTCGATTCTCCAGAAAAAGATGGTTTCTCATGTAATCGACCCCGAGGACTCTAAATTTCATGTTCCCTGAGCTCCTCGGGGTCGATTACATGGGAGACCGTCTTTTTCTGCAGAATCGACGTCAATTTTGCGACCACAGAGGAGTCTTGTGAAATTTTTGGCGGGGGCGAAGCCCCCCTCCTCAGGGAGTTACTTTCTGCCATACAGGGGGTCTATTAGAACTCTTAGGAGTCACTTAAGATGTAAATGTGTTCTGCTCCTCAATTTGGATGCAATCAATTTGCGATTCGGAAAGGAGCCCCGATTTTCAAAATTGGGCCCCCCGTTTACTCCCCAAGGGGGGCTAAAGGAGCTTCGGGACCATGAAATTTGGATTTCTCAAGGTCGATTACCTCGGAAACTGTCTTTTTCTGGAGAATTTATGTCAATTTTGAGACCAAAGAGAAAGTATGGAGGAGGGTACTGTCCCCCTCTTTAAAGGGTCATTTTTGGGCCTTGGATGGTCCGATTTTGGATTTTTAGGGGTCAATTCCACGTGAAATTTTCCGTGCTTTTCAATTCTGATGCGATCTATCCGCAATTTGGTCGGGAACCGTGCCTTTTAGCATCGTGACCCCCCCTTTACCCCCCAAGGGGGGTGGGAGGGTTTCGGGACCACGAAATTCGGATTCCTTGGGGTCAATTCCCTATTCAACCCCGCGGTCTCCGACTTCGTGCGGCCTAAACCAACCGAGAAAAAGGCCTGGTACGGGTGGTCTGAAACACCCTGTACAACGAATATGGTTTTTCAACCAAACATCGGGATGATTGTTGAAATTGATCGACGAAGCAATAGACAAAGATGATATAAGGAGCGTGGACCGATCCAATCTGTTGAAATGGGTAGTTGTTGTAGAAAAGTATGGGAAGTAAATGATGGACTATCCGTAGGGTTTCTCGTAGAATGCCGTTAGTTGGTGTATTACCTTCCTATTTTGTCAATTACAACTACCCGCTTCTACCAATAGGATCCCTGCATATCCTTTTTGCCTTCTTTGTCTATCGCTTTGTTTACCAGAGTCAACAATCACCCCGAAGTGCAGACACGTATGCCTATGTAACTACAGATAAGTTGAGTTCACTATGCTACAAGCAAATAGAACCTGTTGTTCCATCATTATTGTCATTTTCTGTAAATAGGCGCCATTTTCCAGATTATGTTCAGCCCCAAAAAGCCTATGGTGGTGTAATCAAACAGGCATGCATCTTTTCATGTCAATAATCTCCCTGTAAAGGTATCCTGGTAATCTTACTTAAATTTTTCAGATACAATTGATAAAGCTGGGGTCAAGTCAGAGAATTTTGGCGATGTAGAGAGGAAGTTTTAGGAAAATTCATGGAATTTTTAGGCACAAGCTGCGATAAACTTGCAACCCTGTTGCAGAAACTAGTCGTTCCCGGCTAAATCTGACAACGTCCCAGCCGGGCTAGGAGCGAGACTCATTTCGATTTTTTATTTTATGTAACTTTTAATTAGATCAAGGAGGCCGATTATATTCGGATTTATTAAGCTTTTAACTGTTTTCGGAAAAGAGTCTTTTTATTATCGGGCGAAATATCGCTTCCCTTCGGGAGACGCCATGCTTTTCCGGCAGCGCTCCGGCGTTCCGGTCTCACCTGCCTAAATTCTTTTATGCGCGCTTTTAATGCCCGAGTTTTACTCCGAGCCCGGTTTCAGGGTTTTTTATTGGATAGTTAATTTGGGTTTATGCCGATCATTTTAAGAGCTCGCCTATCATCTCCATCGAGCGTGAGTCGGGTGGTTGACTCGCTCCTAGAGACGTTAGTGTTCGCCGGCGGATCGGATCATGTCACTGTTATCATGCTCAGACAAAATTTTCATTCTTCTTCCCCTTAAATACTGGAAGAAAAAACACATTGGATCTGGAGTCCAGACTCTTAAAAACGTCAACAAGAAAAAGTACTCTTCATTCAATCAGAATCTAGTTTAAATCAAGAACCAGGACTCTTAATTTAAGCGGATTTCGTAATGATTCAAGCAAAAATCCGATTGAATCAAGAGTATTTTTCTCGTCAATGTTTTCAATAGTCTGGATTCTAGATCCAATGTGTTTTTTTCTCCAGCGAAGCCTCGGATATAGATTAACAGATACAAAGTCAAGACACTGTTCGGCCGGGAGGTTAAAATTAAAATTAAATTCGGCCCCTTAAAATTACGCCTCAAATACTGTAAATTAAAGCATGGTGGAATAGTGCTGCTAGTTTACATTGTTCTAAGGAAACTACGAAGCCGAAATGAACCAACGCCGACAAAAAAGTGAAGTTGATTTAACCTTCTGGGTGTAAAAAACGTGTGCGGGAACTTATAAACTCTGAATTACCCGCTACAGTTACTTTGGCAATGCCAAGATGTGAAACTAACTGCTGTGGCGGGTAATTCAGCATTTCTTAAGTTCTCGCACACTTTTTTTACATCAAGAAAGATAAATCAACCAGGGTCGGATTAAGGGGGTGGTCACATGGGCCGCGGCCCATGGCGGAAAATCTAGGGGGCGGCAAATTTTGCAATGTTTTTAAATGTAGGTATAAAACAAATTTGGATTTAGAAAAGAAAAATTAAAAACGAGAAAAGGCGACAAAATCTCTAAGTTTCTGAGAGTATAGTAATTTCTACTTTTGTCGTCTTTCAATGATACAAGAGGCAGCACCTATAATTAGTCGAGTTAAGAGAGAAACCAAACACGCAATTTGGCCTGGAACTTGGCCTGGAATTACCTAGAGAGACATGATGACGAGGACTTGAGATGAAAAGGAGAAGCCCTCGGCGCGGCGTTCGGCATGTAACACATATTAGCGCCTACAAGACTGCACGAATACTTCACGCATTGCATCAAACACAGTGCGGTCATTGCGGAAAGCGTGACACGGATAGCGCCTACAAGAGTGCATGAATACCTCACGCGTTGCGACAAACACAGTTGCGATCAGCGTGAGACGCATAGCGCCTACAAGACTGCGTGAATACTTCACGCATTGCGTCAAACACCGTGCGGTCTGCGAGGCGCGGCGGCGGAATTTAAAATCATTAATCCACATTTATGTTTGTTCTTTCATAATTTTTTTGTTCATTTCTTATGAATGGAAGGCCTTGTCCACCCAGAGATATGTTTACGAAACTTAACTTTCGCGCAAAGTTCCGTGAACTTTTGCTAGTAGTGTTGATAGGGCTTTCCCAAAAAATGTGTTCAACACCAGTAAACGCGTCTTATGCACCCCTTTCCCGCTGGCACGTTCATATGATGGTTTTCATTGATGTTTCAAAACGAATGAGAAGGAGGCGGCAAAATACTAGCGGCCTATGGGCGGCAAGTAGGTAAATCCGGCCCTGAAATCAACTTCAATTTTTTTTCGTTGTAAGAATTGGCGATTCGATAAAGAGTTCTAATACGTTTCGGTGAAATTTTCGAACAGTGCTGCGGGCGCATTATAAAAAAAATAATAAACAAAAATATCTTGTTCCCTTTTCTTTCAGTGGATATATTTTCTAAAAATGACGCATAAGAGTATTTGAATGAAGAAAAGAGTGAGAGAGGAAAAATGAAGTCTCATTTCTTCTGAAAACAGTTAACCGTGACACTCACAACATAGCTTCGTAGCAACTATTCGTGCTTAGCGGATGTCCGTGTTGCATATGCGATCATTTGAAGGCGCTTTAGTTTTCTTTCGCGACGACACGCACCAGCGCCGTGCTGAGACAAATCGATCGAAACCGATTTCATGGTCGATTACATGGTCGATACAGATTTTTTTGTTTCCATGTAATCGACCATGATTACATGGAAACAAAAAATCTCAAAGTGGACTACAGAAACCTAATAAAATTGTCTCCCCTTAATTCCTTCACTTACATGGGTACAATGGCTTTCGATAGACCTTGCAATTGCTGGCAGACTAGATACAGATAAAAAATCTGCTGTCTTTATTGTTCCCTTAAATACTGATGATAAAAGTCAGTGATACTGGATTGCAACCATTTAATAGCATATAAAACAATCGAGATGGGCTACTTCACCTGATCGATAGTATAGGGGGCTTGGAGGACATGCCGCGTAAGTGCAGTTCTTGCTATTTCGAGAATTCGTGCTAAAAATTTCGAAATGATATAGATCCTCAAGATGGGAAAAAAGTTTAAACTGACTTTTTGATGCTTAAAAATTGAATTTTGGGAGCGAATTTTTCGCAGACAATGCATTAGGACTAACTATACTTGAATACATTAATATCTCAATTTTTTCAAAAACTGCCCTTAAGCGCCTTGTTCTCCAAGCTCCTCATATATAATCATTATGGTTGTGACGCTATTATCGACTGGAGACAATCGCACCGACGTTTTTACAAATCTGGAACTTTGACAAGAGGATAAAAAAACTGAATCGGTAGATGTTAAAACTGACAAAGTTTATTTTTTTTTGCCTTCCGAGTTCATAGGAGTCAGTGGTCGTGAAGGATCGATTATCGATATTTCTCCATTTGAAGCTGTAGCAAAGAATCGATTATTAAGATGTTCGTTGCGAACACCTTGATAATCGATCATTTTCCATTGATTTAAATGGCAGGTTAATCGATATATCGCAAAGCACGCCACGCCACTGATAAGAATGCTCACGTTTTAGAGCTCGGAAAACTGGAGTTTTTACGTTCTAAAATCGCCCGATTCAACTGTCAAATTCTTCGACACGAGCGAGCACATTGTCCGCCGCGATGAGTTCTCCAGGAACGGCGTCTTTAGCTCCGCCGTAAATATTTGAAAGAAAGGAAGGAAAAATGTGAATAGGAGCACGGGTATCACTGCAGGTGTCTTAAATTGTGCAGGGATTTCTCTCGTTGGCAATTGTTTAGAACGTTAGAATAATAGGCTTCAAACTGGGGCAAGCTGCAGAGGCTCGCTACGAAAGATAAGGATTTTAATTTTAGTGTTGCCGTCGCCAACATTCGCAGAACGTTTCCTTTCATTAGATGGGCTTGAGAAGAACGACGTGTTAACATCCGAAACTTTACTTAATTCCTCTATTAAACTTCAGATTTTTTCCCCTTAAAATTTTAATTACAATTTTACATTTAATATTATCAAGATAAGATATTCATAGCCTTTCTTAAAAATACATCATTTGATGTAGTTTTTTGGTAACATTTAAATGCTTATACAGTCCGCTTCCCCCAAATGTAGCAAAGGTTGGTCCCTCTAATTTTTTACGAATAACTTTTTTTTTCAAATCTTTTTTTTGCACGATGGGTCGATGGGTGCGGGGAAGAACGACTCCGACGTTTCGAATTTAAATAAAGCATGATAATGAATTTATAGATACGGAATATGACATGGGTGGCATGAAAATTAAGAGAGAAACGAAAGATTGGAAATTTCAGTGAAATATTTTATGAAATCATGAGGCAGTGAAATATTTCATATTTTTCAGGAGCTAGAGTATGCAACCCGCACTCAAACACACAAAAATAGAAGAAAGTCAAAATTTTTACGTTTTGCGAAACATGAAAAGGAGTCAGTGAGTACTTTTCAATATCTTCCATAAACTTCATGACATATTTCACGTGAAATTTCAAGATTTCATTTTTCATGGAATTTTGCCACCCTGAGTATGGCGCTAACATCAAGACGAATTTAATATTCTGACGGCACTTTCCACGGACGGAATTTTATTTTGTCATGATACACCGAAAAAAAAGTGAAGTTAATTTAACATTCCGGATGTAAAAACAGTGTGCGAGAACTCACAAAATGCTGAATTACCCACCATAGCAGTTACTTTTACATCTTAACATTGCTAAAGTAACGGCTGTAGCGGTTGGTTCAGCATTTTGTGAGTTCTCGTACTCTTTTTATACATCCGGAATGTAAAATCAACTTCACTGACTTTTCGGTGTTCAGTTTGAATGTCACCAAGCAAATTGAACCGTGCTCCAGTTTTGGCCGGGTTCGGGGGTCAAATAATACCACAGTGTGGAGGACTCGTAACTGAATAACTGTTCCACTGATTTATCAGGGCGGAAATATGTTTCTGGAGGATAAGATCTCCATCCGCGTGGGCATGCAAAACGGATAAGTTTCGATTGCCTCGGAGGGCTTTGCGCTTGGATTTATTTCGTAATTGGGCGCATGACCTCTGACCTCGCCCAACGGGAGTCGAGGAAGGTCAAAATCATGCCGTTGGGCGTCTACCGAGCCTTCCGATGCCGCGACCGTAAACGTGTCCGCCGGAAGTAAAACATTGACTCCAATTATTCAAATCGCCCCATAAATGAATTCTATTGTTTTTCCTCAAAAGTAAAGAGGCGACAAAAAAAGAGATCTAATAAATCGGGCTGCTTTGTTTTTTTAAATGCCTCGCCGCTTGATGTTGTCAGATTCATGAAAAGAGTGATTTTTCGATTACTAGGTATGTTATGTATGATCGCGGTCGATATCTTTTACGAGTCAGCCCGAGACAATGGCAACAGGAGAAAAACAAGGGGAAGACGGGAAAGAAGGCTAAAATACAACACTAAAAAAAAACCCGAGACGTTTCGAGCCAAACTGAGTCTTATTCGGTTGGAAAAAAAAATTAAAAATTAAAAAAAGTCGAAAGAAACGCAAGACCTCGGCTACCAGCATGTATGGTCTCTCATTTACAGAAAACACTTTTTCCTTACAACACTTAGATTTCCTTTAAATAGTTTGCTCTAATTTCTCCTGCGCTTTCCACCTACAAGTTCGGGAGTTCGGTGTAAACCTTAAAGCAAGACATGTTTCATTGCCATTCAAATTTTTCATTGGAGGGAAGCAAACAAATTTATTCTTTTTAAATTCTTAAAATTTTCTAATGCTAGTTATTCCAAAGAACGAATTTCTACTCACGCGAGAGTTTAATATTGAAACGTGTATCATAAAGAGGAAGTTTTATGAATTGAAATTTGGAGGAAAACTCATTTATATGAACAAGTTTTATTTCGATTTGTTTTAATTATTCACGATCCATATCTATATATCGAGAGCATATTTTTTTCCCTGGGTAGAAATAATGATAATGATTTTTACGTGAAATCTGTGAAAACTGACACTCTCTTTTACAAGTGCTCCTGCGTGATAGCCCGGGAAAATATCTCTAGGCGCGAATGCGAATCTCGTTGTTTCATTTGGCAACGGACTGTAAATTAAGTTTGTATCGCGTTGCATCACTGTTGCCAGACTTTGGAAGATAGTTCGTGCACAGAAACGTTAAAAAAATAGTGCATTTTATCGACTCATTTCGGCAGCATTTCATGACATGCTTCATGTCACCACTGCCAATAATTGGAATAAATGAGGCATTGTTTGTTGTGAATTAAATTGACTTGTTCACCGAATCGTTGTTCCGCGGAGTGGAGGGAGGGAGGAATTAGTTGAAATCACAGCGGTGGTCATTCTTTGGAATCCAATGGTGGATAAAACAATATGTTTCGGAGGCATTTTTGGACGCGGAAAAACTATTGTATGCATCCCGTCTCAAATCGAGCATTTCGTTAAATGCCAGCGCAAACAGTTAATTCATCGCTTCGCTGAAATGAGGCCGTAATTTCATTTTCACATGAGCCTCAGGAGGCGTTAGGTTATATGGACATGGGGTTCCATCTGAAGAAGCAATAGGAGCAACGAATTATCTTCTCTTTGATTGAAATTGTTAACTTTGGTTGAAACTTTGGCTGAGTTCTGGCAAGAAAATCCGATGTATGACATGTAAGAATAATTGGTAACATATTTTTGTTACTTGCTGGCCGAAGTCAAACATATTGGCCATTCCAGCCAATCAGCGTTGAGGATTTTTTTGCTTTCCTGACGTCTACCATCCACCTGACCGCCACTCAATTCGGTGAATTTTATTAATAGATTCAACCGACAATTTCCCTGTAAAAAAATAAAATGGCGGCGGAAATTTGAAACGTTGCATGGCGCTTGTGATACTTTGGCCGGAAGGTGACGAGGCACTCTAATGGAGATGTTGCGTGTGTCAGGGATTTGCGATTTGATACAATTGATTCTTATGTAAAAGTTCGCGAGAAACACGATGGTGCCACTGGTTTCCTCTGAAATCAACTCCCAAGCTCAAAAAAAGCTCTCAGGTTGAGGCCAAAATGGAGGGTATATCCCACGCTATCCTGAGAGTCCACCTCTACATCAAGACAAACTCTCCATGCGAAAATCGGTAGCAAGTACATTGACAGGGTTGCCGTGATTTCAGTTTGGGACTCCACCTGAAATCACGGTGAAGCCCTGGCAATGTACTTTGCTACCGATCTTCGCATGGAGAGTTTGTCTTGATGTAGAGGTGGACTCTCAGGATAGCGTGGGATATCCCCTCCATTTTGGCCTCAACTTGAGAGCTTTTTTTGAGCTTGGGAGTTGATTTCAGAGAAAACCAGTGGCACCATCGTGTTTCTCGCGAACTTTTACATGAGAATCAACGGTCAAACTGCAAATTCCTCACACATGCAACATCTCCATTTCTCTGTAAAAAAGTAAAATGGCGGCGGAAATTTTGAAACGTTGCATGGCGCTTGTGATACTTCGGCCGGAAGGTGACGAGGCACTCTAATTCGGACACGACGTACACGTCAGAAATGCGCGGCAACCATGGACAGAGACACGTCGCGACGCGACGCAGGGGGACGTGGAGTTTAAAATCGAACTGCCAGACGGTTTGCACACTAAGCGCTGGTGCAATGCAATTACTAAACAGCGCCCGGATGGGACTGCGTACCGACGGAAGGAGGGGGGCAGGGGGGGGGGGGGACTCAGAAATGACGTACTCCAACAAGTCGCGAGGTTGGGATCGTATCGCTAATGCTCGTGTGAAATATGAGGCACAGACATCAACCCACACTGAGGAATACAATAAATGTGTACAAAAGGCAACTTTTTTCCCCGACTTGAAGCCATGCACGCTCAGTCACAAACATCTTTCCTACGTTCCTGCGGTGGCACTTGAGTTTGAGATCCCTTGTAATGTCTTACTTCAGTTTCAGCTTCAGCGCCCACGTTACCGGAAGCCTTGGAGTTAATTTTAAAATCTATTCAATTTCGCCTTCAATTTCCTCGCATAGGCAACTAACGTACACAAGAGCATGACCAGTTATCTATACTTATGATAACTTCGCATGCATGCTTTGATTGAGTCATTAAAAGATATGTGTGTCGCAGGCAAATAGTGAAATCAGGCATTTTGTCAAATGCCTAGGCTGATAGTCAAATTTTGACGGCCTACAAAATTTTGTGAATTTATGGCGAAGAGCTCACGATTTTTCTCTATTTTTGGAAAAATAACCCATCAAACCTACGAACTCTTTCTGTCGCTTCCTCTCCAATTGCTTTTCATATTTTTAAATGTTGAAATTGCAAAAATTCTGTATTTTACGACATGCTGAAAATTTCAAGATAAGTGTCTCTTCAGGAGCTAAAAATTGTTTAAAATACTATTGTGTGTGCAAATTTTTACTGAGAATTTTGTTTTGCAGAAGCAATGAATTATTTTGTCTGAAATTAGGAAAAGAATCAGAATTTCAATCTAAGTTAGAATATTTGACTATTTGCCTAGGCATTTGACAGAATGCCTGATTTTACTTTTTGCATGTAACATATGCACTCACCGAAAAAAAAGTGAGGTTGATTTAACATCCTAGATGTAAAAAAAAGTGTGCGAGAACTTATAGAAATTACCCAACGCAGCAGTTATTTTAACATCTTGGCATTGCTGCATTGCTTTGGCAAGTAACTGCTGTAGTGGGTAATTCAGAATTTTATAAGTTCTCGCACTTTTTTCACATACAGAATGTTGATCAACTTCATTTTTTTTTCGGTGCTCGTTCGATGCTTGAAGTTTGAGTTTCCTGCATACGCAAAACACTTATTAAACCATAAGGACGTATTTATGCTGAAAGAAACTAGGTACATAGGACTTGCACGCAACACAGTTCCTTTTAGCATGAATACGTCCAAAAAAGTTATAAAACCAGTGGCGATTATCGAAAGTTCGCGGCAGTGTTTTTTTTTTCTTTTTAAACTCATCATAGATGATACACTCTAGACAGCTTGTCTATATAACCATTGATTGGTTGTTTTAGATGCACTAAGATTGGCAAAATCTAGTGCTGAGAGGCAGTTAACGTCCCGGGGCGTGGTAAATTCAAAACAAAAAGCAATCTTTCTATCACATTCAATTTTCTTGATAACAAATAAACAGAGCAAAATTTTACGGTCTCTCACTGTAACGAAGATTTTGCAAATTGACTTCCATGCTTTTCGAACGAAAATTTGATCATGCAGGGAGTATAAAATTTCAAATATTACGGCGGACAAAGCAATTTCCGAGCGAGTAATTTGCACTCAAGTCCCGAGCAAATGACCCGACGAACAGTACACAAACCCGAGCGGGGCGAAGATCCGTAACCGTGTCTGGATATTTTATTAACGCGACTTTAACGCAAATCATGTTTAAATAAATCGAAGACGTCTATTCTCCCCCACCCCGGCGATCGCAGAAACTGCGAGGGAATACGCAGAAAAGTGGAACAATAAAAGTTGAACTTTTATTCGAAAAGTTGAGCGCGGTGATAATAAAGAATACGCATTATACTTACATAAATTACTCCTCCATGCATCGGGCGAGACTGCGCGCACATACCAATACGAGGAAATAATAAAATAAATTAATACCCACACTTAATAACGAATAAGACAAAGGCGAGGGAGCGAAAAATTGTCATAAATTCCTTCGCACTCGACGAAGGAGTCCCCGCGAACCGCGAGCGGTTTCATGAACTTTCGGAGCAATTTTTTAAATTACCGCATCGAATCTCGAAATTATGGCTTTATTGCTCTGAAAAATTAGTTTTGGCGACTTAATAAATTGGCGCGCTGGCCGCGCGGTGGATCCCTCAGATTTATAGGTGTAATAAGTACAGTTAAACCAATCTTGCACACGAGGCTGGGGTATTAGTCCGGGCCAGTGGTTCATATAACAGTATCTCAAACTTGTTTTCATTATTTTCTCCATTACATAACTATGACCTCAGATTTATTCGTCTGAGTGTAACTAATGGATATTGGGCGGGGTCCTTCGGGGCCACGGCGCGTCTCGAGTCGCATCGCGGCTCCGCTCGAAAATTGAAACGCCTCATGCAAAAACCTCGTATCTCCTCGGAGTTTCCACCCCGAGTTAATCGGTTTTTATTCAGGGCGGTTTGTAGCGCGAGTACCTTCGTGCTCAGACCAGCGTTTAATGTAACCCACAAGTGCTTATCCACTCGCCCGGGCCCTCCGATCCTCAAACTATGAGCTGCTTCTTCCAGTGGCGTGGCGTGAATTGCGATATATCGATTGTTATGCCACTTAAACCTATGGTAAAGAATCGATTATTAAAGTGTTCGCTGCGAACGCCCTGATAATCGATCTTTTTTCATAGGTTTGAATGGCGAATCAATCGATATATCGCAAAGCACGCCACGCCACTGTATGAGCTGCTTCTTCCTCACACGACTCCTCTATGGAGCACCCATGCTAAGTAAAAATACCGTATGAGTCTTCAGGCGTTGTCATATCTCCTTTAATATAAAACAAATTTACGGTGAAAATTGTGTAAATTTTTCTTCAAATTTTCCAGGAATATTCTTCGCAATTTGGTTTAAAATATCTGAAAATTTTATAGAAAAATATGCATAACTTTCCTCAAAAATACATGTATTATTCGAGGAAATTTGGCAACTCTCGAATGTTCATATGGCGTTTTTCCTTAGCACACCAGTGTACTACTCACACACTCACACAGTCGCGTAAAAAGACATCGCAGGTTACTCTTCCCGAAAATCCGAGCGAGGAGGGACTACGAGACGCTTCATGGTTTCAGGTAGTTGTATTCTCTCATTTTCCAACTGTCCTTATGACTGAACACAATTTTCAAGTCACTTTCCGATTGAGAGATCTTCAACCGTGATTTCGGACGCGAGCCTCACCTTAAGTCGCTCTGGCGTGCCTCGTTTTCAGACTCCGAGTCGGAGATCTCCCGAATTCTATGTCTGAAGGGCAGTCACCTGAAGACACGTCCAATTTCCTATCTCGTGACACTAAAGTTGGCCGGAGCGTGTGGCTGGACACTAAACTTTTAGCTTGAAGATGCGAGTTCGATACTTCCTTTAGGCTAATCCGGGGAGGGGGGGGGGGCGTAGGGGATGTACACCCCTCCCGTTTGACCAAAAAAAGGAGGAAAAAAAGTGGAAAAAAGAAAGAAGGAAGGACCGGAGAAAATAAGAAGGAAGGACGCCTAGACTCGGTAATTATTCATGACGAAATTGATTCAAACTGCGTATTAGATATTTAAAATTTCGCAAATTTTCTAGGGGGAGCCCCCCCCCCCAGACCTTCCTTTCGCTCTTTCCTTTCGTGGCGTCTGGATCCGCCTAAGATGCTGAGTCTTAGTGCTTAACTCAGATCAGACGCTGATTTCTACTAATAAGACTCTGGACAAGGTATGAATTAAAGCATTAAAATACAAGTTTTCGCTTCAGGATCTTACGAAAGAAACGAATTACACGGCTGGAATTCTGGAAATTAACTTCAAACCAATATGGTCATACATATCTTACCCGCGTTACATTGTTATTGTAATAAGGGCGTGACGTAAAATGATGGAATAAACTGTCAACACGTTAGCTTCGGATCATGAAAATTCGTTATTTTTCTTTCATTTTTTTTCATATTCACCACGATTAGGCAATAGTGATGTGACCTTTAAAAGGAAGTTGCTGATAAAATTTAAGGCTAAAATTCCCTTGCGATTTAACGCTCTACTCGGAAGTTACCGGGTTTGTTGTTTCAGAGATTGTTTTGGCGGAGCTTTCGACGGTGGGCGTCTTTGAAAGTCAACTCATGAACTTTGAGAGCTTTGAGGCGAGTTCTAGACGCTCGTAGATTTTGTGCTTTTTTAGGTAAATTAAGTCATTAATAATTATGAGTAAGCCGAGACGGGAAAACAATAAAAATTTGCTCACCCAAAGAGATGAAAATCTTGAGTGCGAATGTTACTAGTCTTTTCCCTATGTTAACTTCATTCCCGTTGATCGTGGAGTGTCTCTCATTTCTGTAAAACTTTAATTGGGGGAATGAATCAGTTTTGCTGATCACAAAACCGTGTTTTGATGTTTGATTCCTGTGGATAAGCTAAAAATATTAAGATCTGTCCAAACAGCAACTCTCTACGTTCAATATTAACCGAAATATCGCGCTTTGAAAAACTCGTTTAATGACATCATCCACCGCGGTAGTTACACCCCTGGTTTCTTCCACCTCACTTTTATTTTTCGGGGAGACACACTTTTTCACTGGTTACTCAACGCATTGTTCTACCGTACCACCTTCGTCCATTATTATTTTGATATCCAACCCAAAAAGAGGTGCTACATACTGCCGTGTGAGGGAAAAACGCCATATGAAGATTCAAAAGTTGCTAAATATCCTCCGATAGAATGTTCATTTTTGAGAAAAATTATGAACATTTTTCATTGACATTTTCAGACACTTAAGATCAAATTACGAACAAAATTCTCTGAAAAAATGGAGGAAAAATATTCAAAAATTTTCCTGGATATTCATGATTTGTTAGAGGACATTTGGCAACGCCTGAAGGCTCATACGTCGTTTTTACTCAGCACGGCAGCATAATACTGCCAGAGTTAAAGATAAAATTCGTTAATTATGAATCACCCAAACGTCTCATAGATAATCATTGCGAAACAAAGTTGATTGGTCGATTAACATTTTCTACCCGAACACTCAGACGCCCATTTTCTCTAAATTCCATGCTCGTACTCATTGCTCTCCTGAGTGACATGACAGATATCTGCGCACCGCGCAAACGATGAAAAATCGCGACCCTTGGAAAAATTCACACGTCAGATCACCCGAAAGCGCCCCCTAATGAATAAACTTTTCAGCTCCCGTTTTTTTCCGGGACCAAGAGTGTTTTCTTTGGCAGTGGGAAGTGTAAGATATTGCGATGCGTAAACTGGCTGCGAACACGGCTCGAACTTGTAACACCGAACTTCTCGGCAATTGAGGGGCGGGATAGTTGGAAATTTATGAGCCAGATTTACCAGTCAAGTTTAATCAAATTAAAGGTCTCAAGTCAAACATAAACTACTCCATAACGAAAAAGCTGTACGTTCACTCGCCATCCCCTGAGCCCAGACACCGTGTTTATACTTCGCACCTTCCGCAGAGGAGGAGCCGCCCGCTTTTATTTCGTGAGAGACTAGTTTCCCTCCCGCTTCCACCCTTACATCAACTTTTTTAGGTCGAAGAATTCTGCCGTGCTACGTAAGAACGCCGTATAAGCCATCAGGCGTTGCCAAATTTCCTCCGACACACTGAAAAAAATTTCTCGGCGTATTTACCAAGGTCCGTTGGTACCTTTACCATCTCACTTTTTTTACCAATTATTGGTAATTTTACTAAGACAGACTGGTAAGCGTACCTAAAAACCGGTATTTTTACTGTTTTTTCAGGTAAGAATACCACTTTTATTGGTAATCAATTCCCGGTAACTTTGCCATTTTATCCCGGTAATTCTTCCACAGTCGATAAAAAATATTGGGGTTTTTACCAAGGTCCAGTAAAATTACCGAGAAAGTTCAATAATTTTACCGTGATATTTCGGTAAAATTACCAATTCCATAAATGGTAATTTTACCAAGAAAAAACTGGGATCAAATAGAACCCTGAATTCTTGGTAATTTTGCCCTTTTCTTAGTAAATATACCGAGATTTTTTTTCAGTGCAGATCATGAATTTTCGGGAAAATTTGGTTTCTTTCATTTCCAATTTTTTCAGAGGATTTTGTCCTCAATTCGGTCTAACAATTCTGCAGCTATTTAGCTTCGTCATTGAGCAGAATTTATCTAAAAAAACATTTTCTTTAAACTATGTTTTTGATAAATAGTTGGAAACTGATTAATTGCCTAGTTATTATTAGGTTAACTGAGAATTTTTTTAAAAAAAGTATTCATAACACTCTTCACAAATGAATATTTTCAGAGAGGGAATTTGGAAACATTCAAATGCTTTAACGGCCTTTTCACTTAGCATGGCATAATTTTCTTGCATGCGATCGCCAATGGTTGAAAAAAAATGATTTTTGATTTTTCTTTTAAATTCCGAGTGGTTATTCATTGATGGATGGATCACCCTCTTTTCTTAGAAATTAGAGTTTGTATCAATTCTAGTTTCCTGTCCCCCCACCCTCAAAAAAAGAAAAGAGAATTCACAGAAGGTCTATTGTAGTTAAATCGTTCATTGAATTGATTTTTCATAAAATAATCGGACTCGAACATGTCGTCGCTCCTTCCGCTTCCTTCAAAGAGAGAACGCGCGTTGATGACGGGGCAGAGATACAACTTTTCGTGCTTGACGGATGTCCGTATTGCATCTATAAAATTGAAGGCGCTAGGCGTGAAGGACTCGCAATGATCCGCTTTATACTGCCAAAGAGGTATTATTTAGACTCGGGAGGAGAGTTAAATAACGGGGCCACATTACGACTCTCCTATCTACGGTTGTGTTGACACTCGATTTATTTATTTTTTTAAAATTCATGTCTGATTATTTTTTTAAGATGTATGTGCAGACTCGTATCTGAAGCTCCCATGCAACCCACGGACCACTTGTTTTTAGAAAACCTTGGGTCAATCTGAACCGGCTTGGGCATCTAAGGGTTAATCTAATGCGTTATTCTGCTGTTTTGACACTTCTGTT
Source organism: Bemisia tabaci (assembly GCF_918797505.1). Lineage (NCBI taxonomy): Eukaryota > Metazoa > Arthropoda > Insecta > Hemiptera > Aleyrodidae > Bemisia > Bemisia tabaci. Next base: position 16,990,613 of record NC_092796.1, read on the forward strand.
GCATGAGATAAATAGGAGATATGATCTTAAATTGACGCGCGAAATACAGTTCTTAATGAATACTGTGCAATTATTCTTCTTGAAACGTGGATTTTCCATTTAACTAAGCATCAACGCGTTTTTAGCAGAATAACACGGAGTATTCATTGAATCTTCGTTGCATTTCATATTCAAATAAGAATTCCTATCTAATCCTAATCCCACTAACATTCATAGGGACCCTTCCCTAGGAATTTCAGCACAATTGCCTGCATGGAGAAAGACAGCTACCAGCGGGCTGCTTGTTGAAATTGATAGACAAGGCTATAGACAAAGAAGACTTAGGGTGTATGGAGCGATCCTATTGATTGGAATGGGTGGTTCTCATAGACTGAGGGGTAAATTATGGAATAACAATAGGGTCTCTCGTGAGTTGTCGTTAGTTATAGTAGCTATTACATACCTCCTTTGTCCATCGTAACTACCCGCTTTCACCGAAAGATTCCTCCATATCTCTTTTGTCTTCTTTGTCTAAAGCTTTGTCGATCACTTTCAACAATCAACCCGCAGGAGGGCAGGAGGGTCATTCCGAGCAAGCAGTGTATTGAGTCGTCCTAAGGCTCCGAGACAATGTGCAATTAGACTTATTTACAGAGCTAATTGTACACAAGGCAGGAACTCCTATCAGCGTAACCGCGGCGCCTACTGATGAAGCGGTGCCTTGAAATTAGGCAGCACGCAGCGCAATGGAACCGAATCAGCCGTAACGAAAAACTAGGGAAACGAGGCGCGAGGGAACGAAACACTGTCCTGCAGGCGAGGCGCTTCACAAACCTTCCATTGTTGCCAAATTTTTCGTAGGTAACGATTTTGTTTCGGGGTTCAGGGCTCTTTAAAAAGTTTCTGAGTTTACTGGAGTCCTAAACGAAACAAAAAACTAATCTTTGCACATTCATGCATTCAAGAAAAACGTACGTACGTATTTCAGAGTTTGTTATGTTCATATTACTTGGTGTTCTCATCTCAGGTACAAAGGTTCGGGATGATCAATTTTTAGATCATTTCATATAATGTGATTAGATCAGTGATGAAAACTTTGAACGGCCTCGCCTAGAGGCCGTTCTGGATTAGGACTTCATTTTCCATAGAGCACCTTTTTTTCTGATTCACCCTCAGAAAGAATTAACCTATCAGCTTCGGGGAATTATGACGTAAATATTTTCCTTCCTCTAAAGGTATAACCAAAAACGGTGGATTCTTGTTGCAAAAATTCTATTGCGTTTGGACTGTGTTTTGGAGTAATGAACTAAACGCATTGCGATGCTGCTATGAGTGTGCAACTTGTCTTATCTTATCGCAACACACAACTAAAAGTTTGAACAATTTCTATTGGCGCACCGGAAAAATGTTCTAAAATTAGAGGAATACACCATGGATTCCATTTAGTGATCCGCTCTCAGTTTATTTATATCGTAAACGGAAAATTGCACGATCTTAAAAACATTGCAATGTGGTTTCCAGTGGTGAAATGGAATCCATTTGTCTCTGTATGTATAGACACAAAAATATAAGGAAACAGAAGGAGGAAATTTCTATTTTTAAGAAATTTTTCAAGTCCTCAATTTTTTCTTTAACCCTCACTAGCCCCACGGCAGAATCCTTGATTTTATCCACTACAACACCATGACGCTAAAAACCTTCATAACGCCTCGAATTTTAGGTTTGAGGAACTATCGTAAACATTGATTTACTTGAAATATATTTTGAACTCATTTTTGGGAGAATTCGATTAGATTCAATTACGAATAAATGTATAAGAATGAAAAAACCTCCTAACTTTCCCAAGAAATTCGCACGAAGAAATCGGAAGAAATTTGGCACCGTGCGGTTGTTCATACGCCGTTCTTCCGCGGCGGCGGCGGAGAATAGCGCAATCACGGGCGCGCGAGATAAAACTGCACGGTTTAATTTCATCTTAATTTGTAAATTCTGCGCATTAAAATTGCCGCCCGACGCGAGGACCGGAATTAAGCGAAGTGCACTTTCGAAACTGCGCGCTCTCGAACAAATGTTTGAAATCCGAGTCCGTGATGGCCGTTTTAACGCCCTTAAAGGCCCTTCGCACCTAATTACTCCGTGTCGGGCCTATCCCACCACGCAGTGGCGCGGCGTGAATTGCGATGTATCGATTGTTATGCCATTTAAACCTATGGTAAAGAATCGATTATTAAGGTGTTCGCTGTGAACACCCTGTTTATCGATCCTTTTCCATAGGTTTAAATGGCATGACAATCGATATATCGCAAAGCACGCCACGCCACTGATCCCACCACGCGTTCCTGAGGTGAATCTATTTCATTTCACCTTTTTATGACATGCTCCCACCCCCTCCCCTCCGTCCGTCTCACTTTTCTCGCTGCGCCCATTGTTAGAGAAAGAGGAGGATTGTTGGAGAAAGGGGAGGGGGTGGGGGTTGATTACGCTCGTTCGTTTAATGGCGCATCCTGCGATCTGCTCGAACTTTCTCTGCCTTTATGTTCTTTAACCTGACCTGGAATCGCTGAACTTCTGATTCGAGGGGGAAATGTGCACGGCTCATGAGTTCGTTTCGTTCATTGTATGAATGCAATTCTTAGAATGAATCCTCCAAACTGTGAATTTACTAATCAGCCAGCTAGTCCCCCACTGAAAAAAAAATCTCGGTGTATTTACTAAGGAAAGCGTAAAATTACCCAGAATGCAGGGTTCTATTTGATCCCAGTTATTTCTTGGTAAAATTACCATTTATGGAATTGGTAATTTTACCAAGAATCTCGGTAAAATTATTGAACTTTCTCGGTAATTTTACTGGACCTTGGTAAAAACACCAATATTTTTTATCGACTGTGGTAGAATTACAGAGATAAAATGGCAAAGTTACCGGGAATTGATTGCCAATAATCTTACCTGAAAAAAAACAGTAAAAATACCGGTTTTTAGGTAAGCTTACCAGTCTGTCTTGGTAAAATTACCGATAATTGGTAAAAAAAAGTGAGATGGTAAAGGTGCCAACGGACCTTGGTAAAAACGCCGAGAATTTTTTTTCAGTGCCCGATCCGCTCACTGGCTGCCACGCGGCCCAGCTCCTGACGAGTGCTTCGCGCCCTCTGAGAGCTATTTTCGAAAAACTTTACATCGATAATAATTCGAAACTTTGGAGTTATCAGGCTCATTCATAGCGATTATCATTCAATGATGGTTAAATTATTATAAAATTTGACCCGGGGTTGGACTCTGAAAATAATTTGGAGAAAATTTTGAAATTGGAGGCTCTATCAAGCTTTTCAGTCGTTCATGGTTTGTGGCACATATTAAGCCATTTCAATTATAATTAAGCCATCAAGCCAAATAACGCATAAATAACGCAGTCTGTTCATTGGTATTATTTCAAAGCAAAAACTATAATGATTTGCAAAAATGTATCAGCCTAAACGATAGAAACATTAGGAACTTTTTGACAAGCTCAACAAAATTCGTAGCAACCCCGCGCTATGGCGGTTATACCTTAAATCGCTTTACGGACTTCATACACGAATCAGTTGTTTTCAAAAGAGAACAGGTCCTTTCCTTGATGAGTCTTAGTTGCATGTCTTTTTATACAAACCAAGGCTCGTGCAAAAACCGACTTGTTCCCTTTTGAAAACAACTGATTTACATGTATCAGTGGAGGATCGAGACTCCGCCTAATAGGCGGCGTGCTGTCAATACACGCCTAATAAGGTTATTCATTGTCATTCTTGGTGTATATACGAACACGAAATATTAAATATTGGCATGCAAATGCGTCTACCTACCGACAGAAATCGAATCAGTGAGAACGAAAGCACACCAACACGGAAAAATGAAAATAATCAAGACACACATAAAACTGCACAGTAGGTGAAAAGGTACTTTAAGATAAGATTTTTGCTGCCGAAAGACAAGTACTTATGGACACTTTAAAGGTCCAAGTTGGAACAGTTGCGCTAACTTCAACGACCTATGTAAATTAACTGTCTTTAATGGAAGTTGAGCATTTTCGAGTTACCGAGTTGGTGTGTTTTCGTTCTCACTGATTCAATTCCTGTTAAGGTTCGGATACATATTGCATGAAATACTCTCGCCCAAAATTTTTGGATTTTTAGATTGTTGCCTTTCGTGTTGAGATCTGACAACACGAGGCTCCTCCAAAGGCTTCGTTCGAGATTTATGGCTGCATAATTTATTCATATCATCACTCTTTCCCATCCATGCTTCGCTTCACACCTCTCTTTTGGCTCCTTTATGCACTTTTCCTCTCACTTTGGCGAGACTCTTAAGTGGTTCCTTTCAATTTTTCCTCCCGCCCGAGATTTTTTCCACCCCCGATTTAAGATGGGCGGTAATTTTCTTGCTCCTCTTTGTCAACTGGTTTCCATGCGCCCACCCCCCTCCCCCCACACTGGGCCGAATAAAACACTTCAATGCCTCTTCTTAGACAAAAGCGGGTCTAGCGATATTTTTTCACGTACCACGAGATTAACTGCCTCTTTACAGGCTTAAAGTTCCATGTTCGAGTCACTGAGCTCACTCTCCGTTTTCCACGCGGATATATTGAGTAGGTGATAGGGGTAGTTACTGGTCCCTGGCCACATTTAAATCCCTATTATAGGAGATATATTGTCCATTACGAGATGTCTAGTATAGTCTCGTGAGAGAGCAGTGGAAGATTTTTACGAAAAAAAGAACAACCTCGGCTAAAGTGCCCAAAATAAAATTGTTCAAAATATCTTACGGTCGTCGCGCAGTGGCGTGGCGTGAATGATCGATTAACGATATCTCCCCATTTGAAGCTATGGTAAAGAATCGATTATTAGGTGTTCGTTGCGAACACCCTGTTTAATCGATCCATCCTTTTCCATATGTTTAAATGGTAGATCAATCGATATATCGCAAAGCACGCCACGCCACTGACGTCGCGTGTCGTGCCGTGCAGTAAAAACCCCTGTTTTAGTCAGAGAATGCCAACCTAATGAATTTACCGAAATGATCTGAAATAAAAGTATTGAAATTTCGACGCGATATTTTCGTTCGTCTATTTTCTTTTAATGTAACCAAAAAAAAAATTAAATATCATCCGAGTTTCTGAATCGTTACAATGAGGATACATATTTTCCCTTTAATTATGGTAAAAACTGGAGCAGAAAGTCAAGAATGATGACAGGCAGTCCTACAGCATTCCTACAGTCTTGTAGGCGGTAATATGCGTTTCACGCCAACTGACCGACTGCACTGCGTTTGGCGCAATGCGAGAAGTATTCATGCAGTCTTGTAGGCGCTAATATGGGCTCGACGCCGGCCGCACCGTTTGGCGCAATGCGTGAAGTATTCCTCAAGTCTTGCAGGCGCTAGTATACGCTCAACGCCGCCGCACGTTGGAGCGTTTCGAATCGAAATCAATCGCGGCATCGAATATTAGAGCTTAAAGGGCCTATGTTGTGTTTCGACGCCGTATGATCATTCCAACGTTGCCTCGTTTCTCCCGATTAAATATTTTTTCCGAGAAAAGTTAGGAAAGTTCTTTATACCCACGACCATTATTAATCTTTTCACTTCATTTATCATCAGAAGGTAAGGAATCGATGACTTGTCAAAAAACTAAGCTAAACTAGCATTAACATAAAAATGCGTTTATTTTCCAACTGTTTGTTGTTTTGCCAAACTTCTACCTTAAATTAACTTTATTTTAAATTCGCGCATTCTTGTAGCAGATGTAAGGTTCTGTTCGCATTCCTCATATATTTTCTCAGATTAGACCTTTCGCGCAATCCTGGATTACCGCCCTGGTTACAACCGTTATTCCGGTTACATTAAAAGGAAAACAAGTAAAAATAGTCCCTGTGAGGAAATAATTAAAAGATACAGCATGTTCCTCTGACCGGAATTGAGCTGGGCAGTCTGGGAATATTTTATTAGCGCTTTCAGCATAAACGCCTACAGCTGAACTTGACCCGATTTTGAACGAAGAGAAGCTCGAGAGTGACACGCGGGTGAAGGAACCCAAAGCCGAGGCGGCGAGTAATAAATTGACCGTATTTCTGCCAAACGGAACTATGTGCATTACGACGTGAGCCCTGTTATGCGTATATTCTTATGGGTCTCAGGGCTCATGTCTTGATGCACATAGTTCCGTTGGGCAGAAATACGTTCAATTGGCGGACTAAGAGAGTAGCCACTCGCCGGCCGGTAATGGCATTAGAGCGATTTGACTACTGTCGATTAAACCATTAATCGAGTTAGGCGATTGTCTTGATTGGCCGAGAGTTGGTCGCGCTCAAGTTGGAAAATCATAATTCAGTTAGCTGACGGAGGCGGCACTCTGTGGCCCCGAACTTGCGTCGCGGCTCCGGCCCTCCCCCGCCTCCCTTAACCCCCCCCCCCCGGCCGTCGTAAAAACACCGGGCTAATCGAATCACGCACCCGTAAAGTCGGCCCAACTTCGTCCGCGGAAAGTGATCTATACCGCGGTCCCTGCTTTTGATCGCGGGACGCCGAAGGCAAATCCCATAGAATACATTCTGCCGTGCTAAGGAAAAACGCCGTACAAGCCTTTAGGCGTTGCCAAATTTCCTTTGATAAATCACAAATTTGCGGGAATATTTTTAAAAAAAAATGTATTCCGATGTTCCAGAGAATTTCGTCCGTAATTTGATCCAAATATTGTGAAAATTTCAAGGAAAAATATTGATAACATTCTCAAAAATAAACACTTAATTGCAGAAAATTCGGCAACTCTCGAATGTTCATACGGCGTTTTTCCTTAGCACGGTAGCCATGGAGTCGCAATACGTAAGAATGGAGGAGCTGGCGCCACTTTTAAGCATTTTCCAGTCACCAAATCTCATACGTAACTACTGAGCGGTGCCGTGTCACCATTTCGATAGATAAATCGATTGTTTCCGATACACGGGTGCTCGGCTGGCGATAGGTCGCCGATGTAAACAAGGAGGTCTTAACTTATTACGTGTTATACATCGCCATTTTGGATGGAAAAATGTATCGAAATGGTGATCAAATCCCGGCGCACACCGGGCTCGAAACTCGTCGACCAGACCATGACCCAAGCTCACTTCATTATGTTACGACTCTATATACTCTGTGGCAGATTCCGCGTCGCGTCCTTTTTTTCTCTGAGACACTAGAGTACCTCAGATTCGAGATATTAAAACTATATCGGGATGTGAAGTCACGCTAAATGCGTCCATATGGAGCTCTCATCGACTGCGTTACCATCTGGAGTGTCCCCAGAGCATGACACACTTGATCGCCCGTTGCGGTCCTGACCGACAACGCAGCCGAGCGTAGCGCCAAGTTCACCGGAGGCAAAGGACATCAACACGGCCGACCCTCGGCCCCGTCGCGTCGCGAAAACAAAAGAACCAAGAGGCGGTTTTGAAAAAAACGCCCTCCGTTTAAGCGGGCTCCGGATGTTCATAAGACGACGGGATAAATCGTCGGCGGGATCGCGGCTGAGCTTGATTGACGGGTAATGTTGGCCTGGTGTCGGCGCTTGGCGGTGGTGGGTCCTCCGGGCCAGTGGTCGGCCGAGTCAGTCATCAAGTTTAATGTCAACGGAAAAGAGTGATAGTGACGGTGCCGCCAACCAGGATCCCGAGTCGTCCGACAGTGCGAGTGCGCTCCAAGTCCCTCAGCCGAGAGAGAGTCCCAGTCGCAGTTCCTCCATGTCTAGGTTAAGTCAGCCCGACGCGGGACAGTGGGCCGATCAGGTACGCAATATCCATCCTCCCCTCCTCTTTTCTACCACAAATAATAAGTCGCTCCAATAGCGCTTCTGTGCGCTCTGCGACACCCAACCGCCACTGAGAGCGATCTCTTCTTTTCCGTAACAAAATAAGGCAGATTCTCGCGAGTGCTTTTGTTCGACTTTTCCGACCAAAACCTAATGAAGAATTTTTTTTTTTTTTCATCCCAATCCACTAGTCTGTTGAGCTCATCAGCAACCTAAGTCTGTGCCAAATCCAAAATTTCTTATTGCACCTTCAAAGGTAGGTCGAAAAGTAGGATAGAGGTGAACGGTTTCACCAGAAACCGCGAAAAGCAATCAATTTTTCCAAAATGGCGGTGTTCTGTGCGACAAAAACAACATCTGAGCGACAAAAACCGCGGTAAGGTGGCGGTAATAAAGTAACATGTAAAAAGTGCATTTTGTATATCTATACAACAATATTTGTATGATATTTTATATCGTAGATTAAGTCGTGTTGCATTGACCAATTGGCGCGCTTTTTTCAATCTAATCTGGGATTTGGTTCGTTTTCTTCAGGGTTTGATTGAAAATTAGATGCTCGATTCTGATCTGTCCAAATTCAAACGGTGGTGCAACAGTCGCGAAAATTCGCCTAAAATCACATTGAACACCCAAGTTCTTCCATGCTCTGTGAAAGGAAAACAGCTTCGGAGTTCGGCGAAATTGGGAAATAGAACAAAAAGTAATCCAGGCCCTCGGTTAATTCTGGAGTTTCTCGGTTTTCTCATTTTTCCCTGTACTAGAATTGGAAAGAAAAAAGTTTGGAGAGAAATGTAACAAGAAACTAGCGCCATTCAACAGACATTTTAAGCCTTCGATAGACGATTAAATTCCGATCAAAACCTGGTCATCAAATGGTCTTATATTTGTTCATTTTTTATTTTATACTGACGTAATATTTTGTGAATTTGAGGTCTTCAATTTTTCGAGCTGTGGCGTGGCGACTGACTTTTTGATGCTTAAAATTTAAAATTTTTGAGTAACTTTTTCACAGAATATGCATTAAGACTAGTTTCACTTGAAATAGTTAATATCTTAATTTTTTCAAAAATTGCACTTATACGCCCAAGCCCCAAAGCCCCTTTCCAAGCCCCTCAATTTATACTTCATGTTTAGTAGACTTCATGTTGAATATGAAGATTTTTATTGCGCCTTTTATTGGGTGCGTATATAGGGTTTTTCAAGTATTCTAAGCAACTGAAGGTATGACATTTATTTCGGCAGAAAAGCGGATCAACAGAATTGCGGGGGACCTCGGCCCGGAGCGAGAACGAAAATGACGACTCGGACTCGGAGCTGTCGGACTCGGAGAATTTTTTGGCCAAAGGCGCCTTCCTCCTGACGCCGAGCAACGACCTGACCATGGAGAAGGCCAGCTCCATCTGCGAAAAAATGAACTTCAAAGGCCCCTACTCCCTAACCAAAACAGCTACAGGTATTTTATTCAAATTCGCCGAACCAGAAGACTACCAAGTTACCTTCAAAAAAGGCTTCCACAAAGTCACCGGAGCCCGATTCTACAAAAAGGTGAGTTCGTTGCATGAGCGAGTGTCAATAACGCCTTTGTCACATCCTCGTCGCCCACTACCCTCCCCCCTTCCCCCCTCCCCACCCTCGCCCCACACGGCGCCCTCTTACACCCCACAAACCGCGGCGCCTCTCTTTCATTTTTTCCGCCATCGTTCCCATTGTTTGCCTCTGTTTGCACTGGTGAACATTCGCGTCACCACTTTTATAAAAACTCGGGGAAAAATGAGAGGAAGGAATTATGATTTTGAAACATTCACGAAGGTTGCAGTTCATGAAAACGTTTGCCGCGGACCGTCGGGAGAAAACGTTTATAGACCTTTAAAAATGTCTCTGTATTGAGGGCGCGGGAGAGGGGGAGGGGCGTGAGACCGCACTCGACCCCCTCCTTGTTTACTTTTCCGAGGCTTTGAATATGAATAAAATTCACTGCAGATTATACGAAATAAATCACATGGACTCAAATGCAGTATTTCAACTTGATAAATTTAAATGTTCACCATCAGGTTCGTGTCTTCCTTGCCGATCTCGTTAGTTGTTGATGTAAGTTGATATCTGAGGTTAAACAACGTTCGCGGGGAAGGGATCTGTCAACGTAACGATACATTTTCATAGATATCTGTCTTACAAAGAAATTGGAGGCATAGAAACTTTTATAGGGTACAGCCACGCGACAATATAGTAAAAAAAAAAAAAAATAAAAAAATATAAAAAAAAAAAATTCGCGTACTCACTTGCACTATTTAACAATTAGTTTGTTTGTTACAAACAATATATTCTTAAAACAACAATTAATTGTTTGGTGGCGCAAGTGAGTACGCGAAATTTTATCTCTTTTTTACAAATCTGAGGCAACAATGTATATTGAAATTCAACCTTTGGCCACAATTTTTACTGGTTACGATCTTAGTTCGTTATACATATATGACTTACATTTTGAAACAAGGAACCACTATCTCTGGCTCTTCTATTAAAGCGCCTTTCTGCATAGGGAAACCAATGGCATATGTGTTGTTCCTAAAATGAGCCATAAATTGTGGTTCCTTATTGCAAAATGTGGTCCATACGATAGAAAAATATAGTGACTATTACAAGAGCTTTGTCGGTGTAACTCTTGCGTAAAATTCAGTTTTGCTGCTTTGTCTGGGAAACGCCGAATTATGCATCGAGGAGTGAAGTTCAGACCTTTCTCAGTGTGCTTAGTTTGGACCGCGTCAAGCAGAAAGGAACCAAGCCACATCAGGTATACCCAAATTTAATCGCGCAGTTAATTTTTTACATGAAAACGGTTGTGCGGATTTTCGTGCAAATTTCAGGAAATTTTCTGCACAGTACGAAGCAAATTCTCCGAAACTTTCAAAGGAATCCGCGCAAACGTTCTCTAGCAAAAAATTTAAATGCCCAGTTAAATTTGGCAACAGCTAATGTGGCTCGGTTCCTTTCTGCTAAAATTTCGGTACATTTGAATGTTGAAAAAATGGGAAGTGGATGATCAGCATGGAAAAAGCATGGGTTTAGATTATTTTTAAGCGCATTTGGCACACGGCGCCGGGTGAGGTAAGAGCACGGTGGACGGGGGGGGGGGGGGGCTGAGGGATTGGTGGGGGGGGGGGGGGGGTTGAGCTGTCGAGAGCTCAAGGGACTCGGGTAGCGTTGACTCCGTCTCGAGCGCGGAGGGATTAATAAATGGAACTGCTCATTTCAGATACCGATACCGTGCCGACCTCAGAAAACATTCGTGGTATTCGTGTTGGAGGTACCGGAGGAAATTCCCGAGGAAGATATCCGCCATTCCTTGTACAAGTTCCACAGCGTTGTCGAAGTCAGCCGTCTCTCGCCGACCCAGGGCGGCTCCTCCGCTTCCACCTCCAATATTCCCGCTCCAGGTACGCTCCGCCATACGTTTTCCAGCTTAAGCGCACCACTCAGAAACGTTCGCATAGTGCTCCCATTTCCCGGAACTAGAACCAAATTATGGAACTTTCGAGTTTTCCGGAATTTTCCCCGGAAATTTTCAAATTTCATAAATGTTCCGGATCTTTTGCATTTTCCGGAACTTTCGAAAAAAATCTCCGAAATCCAATATTCCCGCTCCAGGTACGCTCCTCCATATCGACGGAGAAACTACCAAACCACGTATCTCGTTTGCGGTGTTTAAAAATCTACGCTCGCATTTTATTTTTTTGAAGTAGACCAAATCAATATCATTCCTTGAAATTTTCACAGAATTTTTTCCGCACGAAGAGGAAAAATCACAGAAATTTTCAAGACTGGACGTTAAGTACTTTTTCATTTAAAAAATAAAGTATGACAGGAAGTCTGCGACGTCGCAAACCGAGATACGTGGTTTGGTAGTTTCACCGTCGATATGTTTTTCAGCTTAAGCGCACCACTCACAAATCCTCGCATAGTGCTCCCATTTCCCGGAACTAGAACCGAATTTTGGAACTTTCGAGATTTTCCGGAATTTTTACCGGTACTTTTGAAATTCCATAAATGTTCCGAATCTTTTGCATTTTTCGGAACTTTCGAAAAAATCTAAAAAGAATTCCGGAACTTTCGACGGTCATGGAGTGGGAGAAATTGGAACAAGAAAGTTCCGAATCAGGAACTTTTGACGGACATGGGATGAGAGCCCTGAAGGAACTCTCGTTGCACTATCAGTATTCGTGTCAATTTATTAAGGTCCCGCACTTTGTCGTCTCCTAGACGATGGAACGTGAGTAGATTCCAAGGTTGTGGAATGGGCCACTAAACCATTGACGGATTTAGACTTGCAAATATATTTTTCTGAAGTTAATTGAGGCGTAAAACACGATGCCTACATTAGAAACGCGGAAAAGTAAGTTAGAAACTGAGAAATATGCCGTTCAAAAAGCGCAACTTTTCCGCAAAGAAAGTTTTGCAGCATTGAAATGTAGTCACGTTCTTGCGTTAGGGAGACGACATGATACAAAAAATGGAAATGACGTCATATTAGTCCGCTTCCGCCAATATTTAGCGACCTGCTAAATGTTAATAGACGGGCTGTTACGTCATTTCTGGTTTATAATAACTGCGTGATCCTAAGATATTGACGAAAATACTGATAGTGTGAACAGGCCGTACTCAGCCAGTTCAATCTGGCCTCATGTTGGCATTACGTGAGGCCCTCCTCACAAAAAAACTTTAGACATTCAATATCTTGAGAATAATTTTAGGAAGAAACAATCGGTAAAAAACGTTGTTTTGTCAACAGCAACAACGCTTAACGCCGCATAGAGAGCTCATTCGACCTATCACTCATAAATCATCATTAAGGAGTAGAAGCGAATGAAATTTCTGCATCATCAGAAACCTTGGAGTCGAGTCTCGAAACATTGCTTCGTTTTGTAATATAGAACTAGTGTTTCTGGTTCAATTTACAAGAAAAAGTATGTGTCATTATTTTATTATTGTTAGTTACGTGACAGGATGCGTTAAAAATAGTAGCATTTAGATTTGATCTATAGTCGAAATAGTCCCAGGATTCCCGTCCTTCATCAAGGGACGAAACACCCCGGAAACCGAGCAGGAACGATTTCATTCCGTGTAAGAATTTCTTTTTTCGATAAACAACTATATTTGCCCAACTTATGATTGGCATGTTGAGCGATTACCTAGTTTGAAAAAACTTTCACGATTATGTAGATCCCTAGTCTCATCGATCATTTTTCGGCAAAAATGAAAGTTTATGCTGTTTAGAAAATGTTGAAATCATGACGATAACTCGCCTTTCGTTCGGTTTTGTACAAACTGTCATGCGCATTTGCAATTTCTGCAAAGAACAGTTTTATATTTACAAGCCGAATAATTTTAACTAACATTTCGAGACAAATCAAGATATTCGCATTTAACATATGCTTGTATAAAAAAATGTAATTGTAAATATATGCATTTAATATCGCATTTAATATATGCTCTTTAGCTTTAAGCATGAGACGCTTGACTTCAAAAATTGTGAAATATCCGTGAAATAAGTTGAGCGATAAGGCTACACACTGGGGAAAAATACACATTGGATCTAGAGTCCAGACTCTTAAAAACATCGACAAGAATAAATAATCTTGATTCAATCAGATTTAATAAATCAAAAAACAAGCCTCTTAATTTGAGCGGATTTCCTTTTGAGTAAAGCTTAAATCTGATTGAATCAAGAGTCCTTTTTCTTGTCAATATTTTTAAGAGTCTGGACTCTAGATCCAATGTGGTTTTTTTCCAGTGCAGGACAGTTTTCTCGTAGACAGTTTTTCTACGGAAACTCGCAAGTCTTCTCATTCCTGGTAACAGGTCAAAACGATGGAAAAATCAAATTCCCTGATAGGAAACACGAACTAAGTAAAATCCATTACGTACCTAGTTCGCAGGGATTCGTTACTAATTATTCCACGTGAATGTTTGTAATCCCAATCTGAATTTTGATTCAACGCAATTAACGGTTTACTTATAAATTGTACATTCTTAGTACACAATTTCTTTTCACCGACCCTTACACAATAAATACGAACTATTCAAGACAAGAGTTCTGCCGTGCCAAGGAAAAACGCCGTATGAACATTCGAATTTCCTCCAATGAAATGTTTATTTTTGAGGAGAGTTGTGAATATTTTCTTTTGAAATGTTCAGATGATTAAGATTTGTTCGCGAATAAAATTCTCTCAAAATTACAAATAAGAATGTCCACAGAATTTCCTGACAATTCATGTTTTATGACAGGAAATGTGGCAACGTCTGAAGGCTCATGCGCTCATGCGACGTTCTTCCTTAGCACGGCAGAGTTACGCATCTGATACATTACTTTGTGGATTAGTTGTATCGTGCGTTTATAACAAGCTCCAGCATGCAACTATTCGCGCGTGACTGTAGTCACGGGAAGTATCATTCCATTTGAAGGCGTTTCGAGAATCCTTATTTGTAGGAGTATCAGAGTACACGGAAAGTTTACCAGTCTGTTGGTTTTTGAGGTATGTGTGCGCAGACAATGCAGACCTTAATTTCAATGCGACCAGCTCTGTTCATCCTCGTGACCTTGCGATTCTAAAGCTCCTGAAAAAAGCGTGGAATAGCCTCATCTCAATGTTTTTGAGTCTCTCCAAACTTCAGATAAATCCCCGGCGCTCAGAATCGGGAGCAAAACAGAATTTATACCAACAATTGTACTCCAGCGGCCGGCAGTGAATCAAAAACCGTTCAAATTAAATTGTGTTTAAAAACTATAGTGAAAGAGAGGGGAGACGGAATGAGTTATCAGAAGAGACGCAACAGAACTCATCGCTGTCGGAGCGACAGTTATTTCCTGAGACAGAACCCCTGCTCCTTTCCAGAGCTGCCGAGTTGTCGCTCCTATACTCGCTTCGCATAAATCAATTCAAGATTATTTGTCTTGGGGCTCGGTTGTAGTCAAACTAGGGTTCAATGTTGCGCATCGATTCACTTAAAATCTGCGCTATTGTAAAAATATAAAAGGAAGGAAAAAAATAATGATAATACAACATACGATATAGCCCGAGAGAACAGAGAATGATATGAATCTTCTTTCCCTGTTCAAAATGGGCACTCAAATAGGATGGATAAGTATCGATAGAACCGATTACGTTCTGTAGGACTTGAAATAATGTACTGATTCGAATTATGTCAATCCGTTCTTTGTTTCCATTTTGAACGTGGCACTAAGCTTTTGCCCAGAACATTTGAAAAATTAAAAAAAAAGCAATGACTGCCTGCGAAAAAAAAGTACCGAATTGAAGGAAGCTTTTACGCTTTTACGCTTGGTACGCTTTTTAGTATTACATTCCATTCTATTTTTGTAGATACATGAGTGGCATTACACAGTAAAGTAATACTTTTGATAATAATTAGGTTTAAAATTATCTCTCATGATAATCACTATAGTGAGTGTGCTATGTGAAGAAGCAAACATTGGAGCTCCTGGAACATGGTGCGTTTTCAAGTGTTATAATATTATCATAAACTTGCATTTAAATTTTCAACCATGAAAATAGTTCTGTAAAAATTAGAACAACTACACCTGACTCACATTTGTTAGACCCCTCAATTTCTATTTTCATCTCATTGAGCATTGACATTTTACAAATTTTTCATCGCGAATGATTTTGTGGACTCCATTTGCAAGAGCTATTGTTGTTTGAGCTATTGTGAGCTGAGTTGTTGTATCCTCCAAAAATGAGCGTTCTTCCGCAAAAAATAGTAAATTTACAGAGAAATTAAATCAAATACTTGCTTCACAATCAAAATTACATATTTTTGCTGGCTTTTTTGGCCCATAAGAGCCGACCTTACTCTCCCTGTATATGGATACTCTAAAATAGACTACATTTTTCGAAAAGAACTATTATTTCTGGCTCATTTTAGGAACAACATTTGTGACATAGGTTTCCGTAGGTAGACAGGTGCCTCTATGGATGAGACAGAAACTGTAGTTCCTTATTGCAGAATGATGTCCGATTCACCTCGAAATAAAATAATTTAGAGTCAAAATATGACAACCCTGCGCCACCAAACCGCTCATCTGCTCACCACTTCCCCTGCGCATTGCCAGGCCGGACACATCCACCCCTCGACCCCGTGTCGCCCCACCGCAAAAGCATCTATCTCCATTCGCGGACGGACTCCAATCAGCATGAAGTTACATGCGCAACGAAGCTTTTTCCGAGCTTCAATTGCGCGCTTTTTCACGCGCGCGGCGTTCCGCTCTCGACGAAACGTGGCAAGCGGAGGGGACGTTATACGAATCAGCAAATTATCCAGAGTAATTGAATGGCATTCAGCAAACTGGAAATGGATGTGAATAGTTAGGAAATGAATCCATTTCAATATCTCATTCCTTCTCGTTCACTTCCAGTTTTAAATGATTTCCAATCTGGAGCGGGACAGGGAGAAAAAGGTACCGCCGCAGTTCTCAATCTTACTTCGCTGAAAAAGGGATTCCGCCGCTGAGCGCATTGTTTGCCGCGCGGTTTGAGTTTATTATTTTTGAAGACGGGAGGAGAGATTCCTCACCGTCGCGCTGGAACTTCGCCGGCGTGAAACTTTTCGTCGGCTCGCTCGACGAAACAGCGGAACTGCACTCCGAGAAAAGCCATGTCGCTCACGTAATTTTATGCTTTTTATGACCTGTGTGAAAATGGAGTTACGTTTTTGTGTTTTTACCGGGATAGGCATCAGCTCGCTTGGTCGAAGGGAGAAGTTGTTGTGACGACTTCGACTTATACTGCCGTGCTAAGGAAGAACGCCGTATGAGCATTAGAGAGTTGCCAAATTTCCTTCGATAAAACATGTGTTTTTGACGAAATTTATGCACATTTTTCTTTGAAATTTTCAGATATCTTAGAGTAAATTGCGTACAAAATTGTCTGAAAAATTGGAAGAAAAATACTCACAAATTTTCCCGAAAATTCCTGATTTACCAACTGAAATTTGGCAACGCCTGGAGGTTCATACGGCGTTCTTCCTTAGCACGGCAGTATAGTACACAGTCGTGGAGGAGCGGATAGTCCGCAAAAGGTGACGTCATTAATTTTCGACGGGACAGCAGGGTGTCTAAAATGGATCGTGTTCGATAGTGGTTCGGTGTATCGTTTGGTTCAAAACATTAGAACATAGCCTTGAACAAAAATTTCAAGATTTAAGTTAGAAAAGCTTAAGTTAAAAAAGAGGGAATCCTCAACAATTTCTCTTATGTTTGCCATGTGGTGCTCATAAAAATCAAAAATCAATCACAAAAATCCGTTCCCATTCAATGCTCGATTGACTTTTGAGGCTACGTTTACATGTTGAACCAATCGATATCGATACAATTTTAGCGATGGACGCCTGTTGGATGTACCGAATTCGATCCATTATATATCACTTCACGAGAGTGCATTGCATAACTGCAGTTCTTTTAGGAGAGAGGTCGCTTTCTGCCGGCTTCTGCCGTCCAAATTTGTCAGTTGGTATTTTGTAAAATGCGGCTCCTATTTCAGTTCCGAACCAATGATAGCAAAGCTTCAGATTTTGGTAGTGGTTTGTACACAGCATAGATAGGGAGAAGGTGGGTATAGAACCATTCTCTGTCTTACCTTACAAGCCTGAGAATCCTTGAGATAGTTTTTGGAATCAAGGATTTCACTTTGAAATCATCATAGTAAGCTCACTTGAAAGAAACCTCAGTTTTATATATGTGCAAATATTTCTCTCTCGAGCGAGAAATGGGGCTCATAGCCGCAAATCAAAATCAAATTCAATTCAATTCAAATCATAATTCATCAAAGTGGACGTATAACTAGGTATCTCTAAAATGTCAATTTATTTATGGTATCTTTAAAGAAATTGTAACGCCGCACAGTGGATCGAGTCATTTAGAGAGGTCGGACATGAATTTTTTGACTAAAACTGCAAATTTTGATGTTTATTTTGTCACATTTTAAATTTTAAGGGTGCCTGTTGGAGCAAATTTTACGGAAAAACCAATGAGACCACTTTTGAAACCTCAAAATTTGTATGAATGGAGTTATACGCGTTTAGCGTTTCCAAATTTTGTCCGACCTCTCCCATTGACTTATTGATCCACTGTGCGCCGATGATCGAAACAAGGTTCGTTCTGGAGAGCAGCGGGGCTCCGCCAATCAACATCCGACGAAAAACAACGTTGATCCTCAAAGTTCTTAGCCAATAATATTGCATAGACTGTTATCTCTGAAATACATCGTCTCGGATGTAAAGGTGATCGTTGGCCGAGGATGCTAACAGCCACTCTATAATCCTTAAATCGTTGGTCCGAACTCTCGGTGGATCCGCGCAGGCTACGTCCCATTCTTCGCACCTGTGTTTAATTCACATAATTTTTCATTTCAGTTCGGAGCGCGGACAAGGGGTCGGCGGGCGGGGCGATGGGCGCCCCCTCGGGCCCCGACCCTAGCGCGGGATCCTCGGCGCCCCCTCCGATCGTGCGGGTCACGCTTGCCTCCCTGGACGAGTGCAACGTCCTCCTTCAGAACGGCTTCGACTTCTTCGGCGCCACCTTCTTCCCCACCGAACCGGCCATCCCCACAAGTCTCGTCCGCACCGGCGCTAAAAAACTCACCGTCAACAACAGGTTTGTGCTAGAGTCCCTTTACACTGAGAGTCAAGACAATTTGAATCCATTTCTGATTGGTTCCCGTTTTTTAGGCCTTCACAGTGTCACAAACGGGAATAAAGATTACATTTTCACCGACTGCAAAGATAATATTCTGTAGTGGACCAGGGAATTACGGGTTCGGCAAGGAACAAACGGAATGAGAGAAGGAACGGAGAAAGGAATTTGAGAATGGGCCGATCAAAGATTACGAAAAACGTTCAATTTGTGTAATCTTTATTCCCGTTTGTGACTTCATGAGGGGGTGTTGTCTTGACTCTCAGTATAAATGGACTCTAGTTTGTGCAAGTTCTCCCTCACGCACTCAAAACAAAAATGAAAAATAAAGAAAAGTTATCGAAACGTCTCTCTTGACTACCTCATCGCGAGACGTCAATTCGCGCAAATCTCTGGCCCTGAATGAAGAGACCTTCGAACTCGCTTCGACTGCGACCTCAACCCGACACAAATCTGCTTTACACATACATAAAAGTCGCTTTCATAGCGCTCTTTGGCGCTCTGCGACACCCAGCCGCCAAAGTCCCCTATCCTCCTAAAGTCCTTCAAGGAGTTGGCAGTCCTTCAAGGACTTGGTACTCCCTCATTTTCTCTAAAACCCCCTGACGCCACCCTTTCACTGAGCGTCCCCTTCATCTCCTCCCAGGAGGAACCCTATCAAACATCTTCTTCGGTAGCCTTTCTCCCGTCATACGGTTAGCATGACCATACCAGACAAGCTGTCTGGTCAGGACGTCGAATACGATGTCATCTTCGACCCCCGTAATCTGACGCATTCTTTCATCGCAGACCCGATCTCTTCTAGAGATTCCAGTCGACCCTTTCCAGAGAACCATCTCTGTTACTCTTGGCATACCCTGTGTCCGTTTCCCTAGCTGGAAATCTTCACATCCACACGTGAGAATACTTTTGACCACAACGTTGTAAATTCTCCTCTTCTTGTCTTTGCAAAACCGCGCATTCCTAGAGATAGTCTTCCTCCCTATGGTGTCCCTTTCCTTGATAGCTTGATCCGTCTTTCCATCCTGGGTCAACCGCACCCCCAAGTGCTTAAAGTACCCGCAGTCTTTGATCTGCTGCATATTCTGCAACTCAATGCTCAAGATCTGTTTTTAATATCATTAAAACAAAAGAATTGTATCGAGGAAAATTTGGCAGCAGTTAAATTCTCAGTTGTACCGTAGCACGACACGCTGCAATCCGTCGCCTGAGCCGAAACTCACTAAGAGATCCATCAAAGCACCCAGAGAGAGAGAGGGAGGGGGAGAGAGGAAGGGGGAGAGAGGGGAGAGAGGGAGAGAGGGATAGAGAGAGAGAATGAGAGAATGCGACCAACTGGCAACACTAATAAAGTCAGAGGGTGTAATGAGCCAGCTAGTAATGGATGTCTCCGACGAGAGCAGAGGGAAGGGTGAAGGGGAAGCAAGAGTCATTATCGCAAGGAGCTTTATCGAAACAGATGAAAAAATGAATGCGAAGTGCCTTGCGCCGACAATTTGGGGAGATGAGAGTGACAGTTCTCCCCTTTGTCGATAAATAAACCTCTTGACGCCTCCGAATATTCAGATACTCATCGGGTGAACTTTCCCCGAAAATTATAGCTTGCGCAGAAGTGCCTTATCGAGGTGATTGTTCTGCTATGATAAGGTAGCGGTAGCCCCTCTCCACCCTTTGTGCTTGGATTATTCCGTAAGCTCAAGCGGTTGACGGGTTTAAAATTTGAAATGATTATATTTTGAAGGCAACAATACATCATTTGAATTGGGAAGCGACCACACTCTGAACAATTAGAATTTACAAGAAAAGGCAATTAAAATATTGTGACAGCTGAAAGCGTTAAGGTAAGAACAAATCCGTTTGAAGTCGAAAGCACCCATTGCCTATCGTACGATTTACTGATTTACTGTTATTTGAAGTAGGAAACTCACCAAGAAACGAAAAATGAACCGTTTATAGCAGTTGCGGAAGAGGGTCGTTTTCAAAGTCAACGACAATTTCATTGAGTGAATACATAGAATGAAAATTAAAGGAGATTAAATTCTTTTTCATAAAGTTGTCATTTTAATCAAGGCAAAGTGATAAAATAACCACAGAACCAGGTGATTTTGCGCAATTTTTTTAAATTTTCGAGTAGGTTTCAGAAAAAATGAACTCCAGATTTTAGTCTGAGATTTTTAACACTTTTACATTGTTTCATATTCAGCTTTCTAGAGCACATCCCATCTTTCCCACTCGTCTATAGTTCCGTTTGGCACAAATACGTCCAAATAGTTCTATCAGGGTAGGTTCCAGAAAGAAATGAACTTTTGCTAAATAAAAAAAAATGAATTTCACTCTGAGATTTTTAACAGTGCCGAGTTCCCTGACTTATTCTCGATTACAAATATTTGACGCGGATCCCACTCCGAGGCTCTGAAACATCGATGAAAAAGCATGAAACTCTCTCAGCAGAAACATCAAGAAGTTTCATTCCGGATCTTTGATCTGACGTCCGCGAAGACGGCAACGTCCGCTGTCGAAGTTGGTCGACGTCGAAGGAGGAGCGAGGAGGGGTGGAGGGTCTGGAGCGCGGAAAGGAGAACCGAGGCGTAATTAAACGGGGCTCTCGGACGCCCCGTCAGAGATTATTCAACATAAATGGAATAATCTTTGGGATGAAGAGGAGCCGAGTCAATTAAGCGCGACCGAGCCGCGTCGGAGCCGGCGACGTCGACGTCGACGCAACGCCAAGACGTCATAAAACTACTGTTAATCAATCAATAAAGTCTTATTGTCGATGTGATTTTTGAAAAGGGCTCGGGAACCCCGTAATTACTTACAACCGAGAGATGAGAGCGAGCTGCGGCGAGGCGCCCTCCCCCTCCGGGCCCCGCCGAGTATTTTCGCCGCCTTAAGCCTCCTTCCGCCCCTCGACATTGATGCCGAATTGCCTTGCCATTGATGAACTAAAGGTGGAAATTTGACACAGAAAAGAATCTAGATGTGGAATCAACATCCTGATTATGGTCGACATGTATGTAAGATGACCTCAAAAGGTTTGCCTTGCTGCTGAATTTCCTTGCTATTAATGAACTAAGGGTGGAAATTCGACACGGAAAAAATCAGATGTTGAATTAATATCCTGATAATGGCCAAAAATTGTGTGACGACCTCAAAACGTTTGCCTTACTCTCAACTGGACCGCGTTCAGCAGAAAGGAACCAAGCCACATCAGCTATTGTCAAAAACTGAGCAACTTTAATTTTTTAAGAGAACGTTTGTGCGGATTCCTATGAAATTATTAAGGAATTTGCTTCGCACTATGCAGAAAATTTACTGAATTTGCCCAAAAATCCGCACAGCCGTTTTCATGTAAGAAATTAAAGTTCTCATATAAATTTGGCAATAGCTAATGTGGTTTGGTTCCTTTTTGCTTAACACGGTCCAACTGATCCTGCTGTTAATTTCTCGTCCGGAGGATAATGAGTTAACTGCAAGGGGAGTTTTTGCAACAGATTTGAGCGCTCAAGGATGATTTCTTTAGAATTTTTTTTTATTGGAATTTCCATCAGAAACTATGCCAAAATAAACTGGAGAGCTTGGAGAAAATCAGGAACTTTTGTGTTAGATATATCTGAGAAGTCAGGGAATTTTTTAATCAAAGCAAACTTGTCATCCTTCAAACAGAGATGCTTACGATTGTGCATTCCGTGTGTTGTTGCCTATTGCTGTCCCGCTAATTACATTCTTTGCCAACACTGACACATACAAAAGATTAATTTCTATAGAAAATAATTTTTACAAATTTCCAGGTAAATTATTTGAGAGGATTCACAGGAAGTTTAAGTGAGCGATTGCCGATAAAGTTAGGCGGGTAGCCCTGCGTGATTTTTGTTAATATCTTTATCATTAATTTTCTTATTTCTTCTTTTCAATTTTATTAAATCCTCAAACCGCCCTATCTTCGCCCAACGACGACATATCATACGTATGAATGCAATGAGTGACACATTTTGTGACACGAAGCGGAACAAGTTTAAGGCGCATCGGCTTTTTCAACAGCAAGGCGTGGATGCAACTATTCGTGTTCTCCGGATGTTCGGGTTGCATACACACAAAATTGGAGGCGCTTCGGTTTTCTGCGGCACAGCGTATGGCCACGGTCGTTAGTTCTCGAGGGTTTTTCACGTTGCATTTACAATCGTGCTTCCTATAAAATCCTTTATAGTATGAATGAGCCATGTTGCATCACGGCAGCTTTGCCAAATAATGCACATTTTCCACCGAAAACATATTTCCACAAAGGCCTCGTGGATGTCAATCCTAAAGTACATGCGTAGGTGTACAAGAGAGTGTTGCCATCTCAATCCTTTTACTACGGAAAAAATGTGTCGCTTTCTGTTTGATCGGCAGGTTTTAGGCTCTCATTGCAGCCCTTTTGGTATATGTTTGGCCTGGAGTATCTATATAGGGAGAGCACGGGCATTTCGGTAATATTTTAGGTGTTTTCAAATATTGTGAACATAAAAATTCCCACATTAAATCAATAGAAAAGCCTCATTGAAATATTTAACCATCTTGACCAAAATATTAACGTCAAGTAAAACCATCATAATGCCCTTATTTGTGGTATCAAAGTTAAGTGACTCACTAAAGATATCGAGCTTTTCAGCCGAGCTTTTCAGTGTTACTCTCACAAGGTTTTTTGAAAAAATTCTAATCACAAACAGTTCTGGGAGCAAAGTATCTTAAAAATAAAAAGATGCAATGTTTTGGCTGGAGGAAAAAGTTTCCGTTGCAAAATGCCCTTATTTTTTCCGACTTTTTAGCGTTGGGCCAAATCCCCTGAACTCAGTATTGAAACAATCCCTCGTAATGTCTTCAAACATTTCCATCCAACTCTTCCCATCAAGTCAGATGTTACATTTCCTGGACTTTTGAAAGATGAAAATGCGCGGGTCGAGAACTGGGCCGAAGGGAGCGAGAAAAAAACCCAATATTTTATGCCGAGAGAGGAGAGGGCTCATTGGGGTTTCCCTCTATTTTTATTGCGAAGTCATCTTCGGCTAGGTCCCAAATTCATGCGGAAAGCTTCAAACTTCTATTAAGGTCTGCCTGTTGGCTGACAGTTCGATCAGAATGGATACGGGCACACTCACGCACACACCCACACGCGGGAGTCTCCGAAATATATCAAGCCGAATTCAATAAAGAGTGCCAACTTGGAGGCAGGGACGGTCGGGGGGCGACGGAGGGAGGGGAAGATAAGAGGGTTAAGCAAATTGTTGTCAGATTAAATACGTTGAAACAGAAAAAAAGGGAGAAAGGGTCCGCGGAGATTCATGGTGTTAAAACTCCGCCCCGGGGCAAGATTGCGAAGGAGACTCTACCGTACTGCGGAAGAACGCCATACGAGAACGCGGATGTTGCCAAATTTCCGCCGAATAAAATGATTATTTTTGAAGAAATCCACGGCTACTTAGCCGGAAAGATTTTCTGAAATACCGGGGAAAAAAACACATTGGATCTAGAGTCCAGACTCTTAAAAACATCGAAAAGAAAAAGTACTCTTGATTCAATCAGAATCTAGCTTAAATTAAGAACCACGCCTGTTAATTTAAGCGGATTTCGTTTTGATTCAAGCAAAAGTCCGATTGAATCAAGAGTATTTTTTCTTGTCAATGTTTTCAAGAGTCTGGACTCTAGATCCAATGTGGTTTTTTCCAGTGAATAATGTTTCGTTGAGAGTAAAATTTTCTGAAAAATTCACAAAATATTACAAGAAAATCGAGTAAATTCATACTTTATCGAGAGGAATTTGGCAACATCAGAATTACCATAGGACGTTCTTTTCGAGCACGGGAGAATTGATGCCCTCTTCCGGTTGATCATATTCAAGCTGCCCACTACACTAGGAAATAAGACAAAACTATTCGTATCCCGGTTTCCATTAAATTATTCGTATCCCAGGACGCGCGCACCCTTTCTCGCCCCTTCCAAAACGTTTCTGCAACCCGGAAAACTTGGCCGTTGAGTTTTTTTCGTTAGCTCCATGCAACGGCATTACTCCTCCCCTCCCCGCTCCTGCTATTCATTTATAGCGTCAACGCGTTTTCATCATCGCGGTTTCTCCAGTCATTTTTATCATCCCTTCGCCTCCTTCGCCCCTACTTATTATTCAGCGGTTCCTGATTTTATTTTATCTACCCCCGTTTTTAGCCTCGTTCCGTCGCGCGCGCACCAGACCAAGCTGTGAAAATTCAAGATTGAGGGCGGTTCCAAGACTTGCGAGCTGAATACGGCCGCGCTAAGGAAGAACGCCGTATGAACATTCCAGAGTTGCCAAATTTCCTCGAATATGATGTTCATTTGTGAAAAAAGTTATGAAGATTTTTCCTTGAAATTTTCAGGAACTTAAGTTGAAATTGCGAGAAATATTATCTGAGAAATTAGGAGAGATGTACTCATAAGTTTAGCAGGAAATTCGTGCTTCATCGAAAGGAAATTTGGCAACGCATGGAGGTTCATACGCCGTTTTTCCTTCGCACGACCGAATAAAGCTTCCCTCATGATACGTCATGTTCCGAGAAGCTCCGGGATGTGGAAAAATTAATCTCGAAGTGGTTGTGACTCAGCCATCAAACAAAGACCGTAATGCGCCGAGGCAACTTAATTTTCTTCTCGCTTTTTTACGCCGATGGCATAGATGAACTTCACAGCTCGTTAGAGGTCTCGGAAATATTATGTCTCTGTGTGCGTTGAGAGTAAAATCGGATTCATTTCAACCAAGAAATTTCTTGGTGCTTTTTTCTTTGTACTGAGGAAAACAGTTTGTTGTATCGAGAAAACGATGGATCAGGCCAATGGAGATTTTGCAGGGGTCTGAAATTTGATGAATTCCGTGTTTAAGTAAAATCTACTGAGTGAACTGAATACGAAGATAAACTTGATTCATAAATTGAGCAAATCTTGAAGAGATGTACAAAAGAACCGTTTCTCCTGAAATTTCCTGCGTTTTTCAGTACTCCGGGAAATGCCGCTAGAAAACGTCACTAGGCGGTGCATTTTCCGGACTTTTGAAATTTATTTTCAAAGCACTTCCACGTCAGAAAAAAATGTTAAAAAATATTGCAAAATCAACACTTTGGAACGAAAATCAACACAAAATCGGACATTTTGTGCGGGAACGTCAACCTTCCCTTTTTCCGTACTTCCGTACCTACCCTCCGTGCTTTTTCAGTAATCCGTACTTTTTCCGCACAGTAGACACCCCGAAGTCCTCAATTAAAAATCCGAAAACGTAGCCGTGGAGAGCGAGCGCGGCGCGGGCAGGTGGAGACGGAGCGAAGGTGATTAAGCGAATCAAGAACCGAGGGGGAGGAAAAATATTACTTATTACATCGGAGCCGTCGCCGGTGCCGGTGCGAGCGCGATCATGGCGACGGGGACGAGTGCCCGGGACAATGGAGAGATAATTCGTGTAATCAAAAAGGAAAACAGGGTCCAAATCCGCGCCCGGCGAGAATTAGAGACGCAACGCTTTTAAAAAATGACGCTTTTTATCCGTATTAATTTTTAATCAAGCCCGAGCACGGCGCGAAGCGCAGTGGCTCCGCGTCCTTTGCGATATATCGATTGATCTCCCATTTAATCCTATGGAAAAGGATCGATAGACAGGGTGTTCGCGACGAATACCTTGATGTTCGATTCTTTAGCATAGTTTCAAATGAGGAAATATCGAAAATCGATCATTCGACCCGGATCGACGGGGCTGGGGCCGGCGACGAAGATGATTCCGCGTCCCGCTCCTTCGTCACTCATTCAAATCACTCCTCCGCACAGTGGATCGAGTCAATAAGAGAGGGCGGACATGGAATTTTTGACTAAAACTGCAAATTTTGTTGTTTGCTTCGTCGCATTTTAAATTGCAAGGGGTGAAAATGGAAGAAAATTTCACGAGAGAACCAATCAGGGTGTCTATTAAAACAGTTGGGCCAAAAATCAGTGCATTTACAGTATCTTTTTCAGTACATGCCCAAAAAATTCAGTACCTCCTCAATAGTAGAATTCAGTACTTTTTCAGACGGAAATTCGAAAAATTTCAAAAATTTGAATTTCTCTTTCAAATTGAGACAAAAATGACCCAAAAATGAAAACTATATCGGACCTTTTGCGAAATGTCCGCACTTTTTCAGTACTTCCGGATTGCCCTTAAAAAATCAGTACTATTTCCGGACTTGTAGACACCCTGACCAATGGAACCACTTTGAGAACCTCAAAGTTTTGTATAAACGGAGTCATAAGCTCTAAGGTTATTCATTTTTTGTGAAATGGCCTTGGTGTAACAAAACTAAAAAATCACAACCAGGACATCAGGATAAAAAAGGAGTGTTTCCGACCTCTCCTAGATTGACTCGATCCACTGTGCGCCGCCCGCGCTCCTTGCTGCTAGCTCAATCCGGTCTCTTTCAGCCTTTGAGTGCGAATCTCAGGTAGTGTTGGAAATTTATAAAAATCGATTTATTAACCGAAAAAATTGATTAGATGGATCGTGTTTGATAGTGGTTCGATGTATCGTTTGGTTCAAAGCAATAGAACACAACTTCAAACAAAAATTTTGGGATTCAAGTTGGAAAAGCTGAGAACGGGAAAATTCTGACTATTTCACTTTTCATTGACGTTTGGTACACAAAAGAATGAAAAATCTACCACAAAAGACCCGTTTCCTCGGATTTCTAAATTGACTTTTGAGGCTACGCTTACTGTTGAACCAATCTCACGTGTTTAATGTACCGAAGACGATCTATTGGATCAATTTTATTGAGATTGATTAATTGTGTAAATCGATTTTTCTCCTTAACAACAGAAATTCGCACTCGGGCAGGTGCGTAAAAATGTGGGAAGGCCCCCAAAATGTGGAAGGAGGGCAAATTTTTGACTCTAATTATAATTTTTGGAGCTTCTTGGCTTTGTTTTCCCCGCGAAACGGTGTGGACTCAGAACCATTTCTCCACCTTGTTACATACAGTTTGGGCCACTTCTTAGTGTTTTTTCTCTCAAATTTTAAAGGGTCAGTAGTCGAAAATTGACGAAAAACAGAAAAAAGGTAATATTCTCTTAAATTAGTGGGAAATTTTGTGAAAAACCGACGAGAAAAATGTGGTATGCCGGCGGGCGGGCGCGTGAAAATAAGGAAGCTTGGAAGATTCTGCAATCCTGTGCAGTGCTTCGTTTCTTTTTCGGGAAAAATAAGTACGAATGGAGATATTCGATTTCGGATATTCGGAGCGAAAAGCGGCAACGCGCGGAAGGGTGAATTTGATTGTTGACGCCTCGCGTTGTCCATGTCTGTCGCCTTGCCCCCCCCCCCCCCCCCTCAACCCCCTCCAGTTGCCCGGCGCTCTAATGAACAGGACACTGTGCACTTTTATATTTATCGCAATTAAAAATTGAGCCCGGGAATTTCTCCTCCACCACGAGCCCCGGCCCCGGCTCTCCTGGCGGCTCCGACGGGAACACGGCTACGGGGCGAGGTCCTCTTGATTACTCGCAGAGTTTCATTGTATCTTACCCGAGCCACGCACAATAGTCAAAGTCGAGACAAATTTGGAAACTGCAAAGCAGCACTGGTAAAAAAAGTCGCTTGGATCTAAATTCCAAACTCTTGAAAACATTGACAAGAAACAATTCTCTTGATTCAATCGGATTTTTGCTTGAATTTCGGAAATTGAGAGGCTTGGCTCTCGATATAAGCAAAAGTCCGATTGAATCAAGAGTATTTTTTCTTGTCAATGTTTTCAAGAGTCTGAACTCTAGATCCAAGCGAATTAATTGTCCAGTGGGGATGGCAAAATTTCATGAAATAATTGGTGAAATATATGAAAAATATCGATTCCCTTTCTTGTTTCGCAAAATGTAAAAATTGTGACTTTCTTCTATTATGGGTGAGTCTGAGTGCAGACTGCATACTCTAGCCCCCGAAAAATATTAAATATTTCACTGAAATTTCCAATCTTTCATTTCTTCCTTACATTTCATGCCACACGGAGAAAAAAACTTCGTGCGTGGGACCCGAAGTTGAGGTCGTATGGATCTCTGAAGTTGTCGGATCACGTAACTAAAAACTTGAGGTCCAGCTGCCGAAGTTCGGGTCAGACATCTGAAGTACTTCGATATATAACGAAGGGTCCGGGTCACACATCTAAAGTACTCCGGTACATACCGAAGTGCCTCGATGTCTGACCCGAACTTCGGCAGCTCGACCTCGAGTTTTCGGATGCGTAATCAGAAAACTTCAGAGATCCATTTGACCTCAACTTCGGGTCCCACGCATGAAGTTTTTTTCTCCGTGTGAAAGATATTAAAAATATCGGTTCCCTTTCATGTTTCGCAAAATGTAAAAATTGTGACTTTCTTCTATTTTGGGTGTGTCTAACAACTTGCATACTCTAGCTCTGAAAAATATTAAATATTTTACTGAAATTTCCAATCTTTCATTTTTTTTCTCACGTTTCATGCCACCCTGTTTAAAAGCGTAAATATTGTTTAATAGGTACGAACCATAGAAGTTGAAAAATGGATGCTATTGATTGTTTTTTTTATAAGATTTTATACAAGAAGAACCCCTCAGAATTAAACGTAGGTATAACAAAGTAAACGTCAATATATGCAGTTTTGGTTGAGAATTCCAAGTCCAGTTTCTCCTAGTGGATCGTTCCAGTGTGCGCTGCGTCACCTTTCGGATCCCTGGGTTCGATGAAATGAGCTCATTAACACCTCGAGCACCTTTTCCTTGCTCGACCGTAGTAAATGCCTCTCTTCAAATTTTTAACTCATGGTCGTATAAAGGGCTTTTCGGATGAGCCCTGAACAGCACGAGCTTCCTTTAGTTTTGAGGCTTATCTGGAGATAACATTGCGCCTTTTTAAGGACCATGAGTTCCCCCTGAATGGATTATTACCGATTACTCATGGTCCATAGGAGTTGTGAATGTATGAGAGGAGGAATTATTAGTCGAAAGGTTGAGTCAGAGGACGTATTGTGCGACTGAAATTATATTTGATTTTATCTGGAAAAGTCACGGGTCCGGGATATGAGAATGCTCGGTGAAATTTTTGTCATGGGGTTTGAGGATTATGGGTCATATTTTTAGGAAGGAAACATTTTTAAAGTATCCTCTTCTCGAACGGCAAAGTTACTCCTCTATTATTTTGTTCTCTATGAGACTATTTTGCTTACTGAAACACGCAGAAAAAATCTCTCTTTCATAAACGCTTGTTTCTGCACAGATAAGTTGCTAAATTAAAAGTAATTGATAAGGTTATAAAAAGTTTTAAAAAATTTGATTTTTACTTTTCTTGAAACGCCTGATTACTTTAGTTTGTAGAAGAAGAATTTTTCTTCCTTTTTCTCCTCTTCAAAATGTTTGAATGAGAGTTGCTCAAAACTTGACTTGGTGAAAGCATGCTGTGGTGAAAATACAGAGGTAAAACAAGGCTCAACCCCCTCTGAACTTAAAAGCTGAACAGTTGATAATCAAAGTTAGGGATGGTGTTCTGAAGCAGAAGACAGATTATTTTGACTTTGACATTCCACTTGACACATTTTCAACTGGTTGTACTTTGAATAATCAACAGGTATTTCAATATTTCCAAAATTTCTCTTGACAATTCATGCACCGTTTAAATAACACCTCGAAGAACAGTATTTTGCCGAAAACCCGATCTCTGCTTTATTGGCTGAGTCCTTCTTCAAATAACCGTTGGATTCGGAAGCAGCCTTGAGCGGAGCATTGCTCGTTCACACCTCTCACCATCGCGCCTTCAATTTTGCAGATATGCAACACGGACATCCATCAAGCACGAATAGTTGTATCTCTGCGCCTTCGTCAACGTGCGTCCTTTCCCATGCTCTATTTCCATGCTGTGTTGGTTCCGTTTGTCTTATCTTGCATCTAAGGTTTAAATATATATTCCTGAACCAAAACTTGAGCAGTTTGACTGACAAAGCCTATTTCATCAAATTATTGCCCATTTTACGAAAAGCTTGCCATTTATGAAGCATTGCTAGAGATAAGTTTAGAAATCTCGATAACTTTTCTAGATCAATTTTTATGGTGGAGAGGCGAGAACGATCGATAATCGATATTTCCCCATTTGAAGTGGTGGTAAAAAATCGATTGTTAAGGTGTTCGTTGCGAACAACCTGTTTATAGATCCTCTCCCATAAGTATAAATGACAGATCAATCTATACATCGTAAAACACGTCATGCCATTGAACTTTTACGTTCTCCCAATCGGTATTCCCGAATTCGCCCAATTTTGAGCAAAATGGCATTCATAAGAGTATCCATTCGTGACATATTTATCCAAAGTTCTTTTCATTTATAAAAGTCGATTTGTCATTTTCTTAAAGCCAAAGAGATCCTTGAACACGAACCCCGCGTCGCAACTGTCTCACAACTTAGCCAATTCTGGGGAGGTAGGGAAGGGGGGGGGTCCAAGCTCCTCCTGTTCGAGAGCCAGCTCAAGGTACCACGAGGAAGAGTGTTTGAGGCTCAAGCATTTATAGCCTAATAACTCAAAGAACTTTTCACCTCCATTAAATTTTTAGCACAAGGCGCCCAAACTCATAGGGAATGGGGTCATGCTGAAATGAGTGCAATCTCAATCTCTCCGTAGGATGGTCGGCCTTCCGGTCAGGCCGTTGAAATAGAACTGAATTCACCCCATCGAAAACGACCAAAAACGGCTAAAAATCACAACTGAAGTGAAATTTTCAAGGAACATGAGCGTGAAAAACACCCTCCTCCGTCGCCCCCGAAATCAGGCCCAGCAACTTTTCTCTTCAAAAAGTTTTGATTCGCCTGCGTTCTATTACTTTGCAAACGCTTCGTAAACAAAAAATGTCGAAGGTTCTCATTGGATCTCAGTCCCTGTCAACGAAATTAATTATCGCCCAAAGGGATGCGAGACAAGGGCTAGGGGTGGGGAAGTGAAGCCTCGAGGGCTGCTTCTGGGAATGCTCTTTCCGTACCCACATCTGCCTCGGGAAGACATCGCGAGCAGTTTGATCGAAATGAAGCAGGTTACACGCTGTCGTGCTAGGTTGAAACGTCCTACGGAAATGCGAACGTTGCCAGATGTCTTCTGACACGATCATAAATTCAAACGGAAGCTCGGGATATTTTTCCTTGAAATTGTCAAATACACCGGACAGGATTGCCAATAAAATCCCTTGAAGAATTCGAAGAAAAATGTTTACAAAATATTGAGAAAATGCATTTTTTACCGGGGAAAATTTAACAACGTTTGGATGTTCATAGGGGGTTGTTCCTTAGGACGGAAGCAGGGGGGTTGGATGGGGTACGGAGCTGAGGGGTATTTATTTTCAGGGATGAGCGAAGCCGAACAGCGGATTATAATGGCGCCGCTTGAGAGAGCTATCTCGCAATTACCCGAGCTAATTACTTGGCGTCTCACACCGATGTTGCCGCAGACTCGTTCAGTGTGACGTCATCATAGCGCTGAGACTCAGCTTCTCGATGATTCCAATCACGAATAGTTTAAGACTTGCTCTGGCGTATAGAGTCTATGATCGGTGATGGTTAGAGTGAAATTTTGGACTTGGAGATTTTAGATCCGACCGACTAAACCTATGGAGGATTTTACCGTAGAGAAAAAAAGGAGGTGTTTGCATCTTAAGGTTTGTTTACCCTGTGACGTAGGTCGGTACAACCTGGCCAGCGAAATCCGGAATTCGAAGTATGAAAAACGGACCATAATGTCCCATTTTTTTGCTTAAATCAACTCATGATAAATTTCAAGCACTTTTTATGGAATGACTTTTTTCCATAAATTACACCATTCCCAAGAAAATCAATGATAAAAGTCGCTGTACCGACCTACGTCATCAAAAAAATTCCAAGATGCCCAAAATGCAAACACTTCCTTTTTTTTCTCTATGAGGTTTTACAAGGTATGCGTCGGTGCCACTGATTTTGTCTAATACTGACCCTCGACCTTAGAAAAGCTTTTAAAGTTTTGAAATTTTATAAATACACGTAGAATTTTTTTTTATTATTCAGATCAACAACAACTTCCACTGAGTAATGAGTATATTCCGGAATATGAAAATTTACGAATCATTAAGATTTTCCCTCCTCTCCGGTCTTAGTTGGCCCCTATTATCCTCCAAAGTATCCAAAATATCGACGATGAAACCACAAAAAGGTGTATCCCGTTTTTGAAAAATCAAAATATCCAAAATATCGACGATGATACTGCAAAAATGTGTATCCCGGTTTTGAAAAATCAAAATATCCAAAATATCGACGATGATACTACAAAAATGTGTATCCCGTTTTTGAAAATTTGTTTCAAATCTCAGCTCTCGCTTTATTTCATCAAAGGAGAGTTCTCCTTCATTCCTAATTGAGTACTAACTTCATTGCTTGAAGTTTTTGCAGAATTGTCTCTATAGCGAGAGTAAAAATCAGGGAAGTGTTCATGAATGACCTCGAGTTTTTCTCTATTTAGAAGATAAATTGTGACTGGAAGTCTGGAGAGTCGCAAATTGAGTTAAGCATTTTTGCAGTTTTCTCGTAGACAAACCATTCCTAAATATTGAGCAGACGTGACCGTCCATTGGAATGAGGAATATCACACACCACACCACTAATACGCAAAATTGAGTTATTGATACTAAAATGCAAGCAGTATGTTGCAAAAAATACCCCTAAATTTCACATCAGACTGGAGCAATGGTGGTTTAAAGTATAAAATTCCGACAACATAGTACCGAAAAAAAGATATATAGTTAAAATTCTAATTTGTCATTTGCAGAGAATTTGCATACAATTATTGCCGAATTCAAAAGAAAATCTGCGTCTCCTAATGCCATAATAATGCAACAATTGCTGTCAATTTTAATCCTAAGGATAGTGGAAAGAGTTCTTTCCAAATCTCAGCGTCCGATTTCCGATCCATTTCGACAAAAATACTTTTAATGAAGATTGCGGCTTCGTTAATTATGATCTTTTTTCTCTTTTATGATCCTAAATATTTTCTTCTCTAAAATTCCGATGAAAGTAGGCTCCATTTCTCCAAGTTTTCCCATTTCAAATAGATTAAATTTACATGAGAGATCGAAGGGGCTATTATGGGAGCCTAAAACTAGCCGACCAAACAGAGAGCGGCACACAAAAGCAGAAGGATTGAGATGGCAATACTCTCTCGTACATTGGTATTCTAGGATTGACATCCGTGAAGCCTTTCTGGAAATGTTATTAGTGAAAAATTTGCACCATTTGACAACGCTTCTGTGGTGCAACACGGCTCATTTGAACTCCGAGGATTTTATGATAAATACGATTGTAAATGTAACGTAAAAACCCTCGAGAACAACGACCGTGGCCATACACTGTGCCGCAGAAGACCAGAGCGCCTTCAATTTTTGTGTATGCAACCCGGACATCCGGAGAACACGAATAGTTGTATCCACGCCTAACCATTGAAAAAGCCGGCGCGCCTTCAACTTGTTCCGTTTGTTGTCACATAATGTGTCACTCGTTGCATTCATACGTATCATACGTCATCGTTGGACGAGGGCAGGGTGGTTTGAGGATTTAATCAAATTAAAAACAGAAATAAGTGAATTATGATTAATATTTTTGTTTATCTATTCTGTTTTCAGCCGTTTATCGGATCTGGTTGCTTCGAACGGACAAAGAATTCGAGATGCTCTCCCTGTCTTCGACGCAGCTGGCTTTGCCAAGATTCCTCCTCCAGCGACGAAAACAATTGTGCCGCGATTCTAATTCCTACGGATCAAATGCAGAAGATTCAAAGGTTGCCATTTGCACCATAACTTTACTCAGTTTCTATGCGTTTCTTCCAAAATAACACAAAGTTCCTCGTGATAATTCCTAGTTTAACTATAAAATGTTTCTGTTTTGTGAACAAACAAAAATCTATTTGTTCAATAAATAATTCTATAAAAATGATTTTGGTTTTTGGACGGTTACTTTTTCCTTTATACAGGATGATCCAGGGTTAAACGGTCAGACTGAAGGAGCTGAAACACCTCTAAACCCCCTCTTTAAATCGAGATTTTGATTTTTTTTTTTTAGATTATTTGCAAATTCAGGGCATAAAAGTACAGGAGAGTACAAATTTTTATGAGATTTGGTTTACAACCGTTCCCAAAATTCAGGAAAAACGTTTTACTCTCCGAATTTTTTTTTTGGGGGGGGGGGCCGTAGCTCCAACTGGGGGCACTTTTGGGAAAAACTTTATGTGTGAAAAGTTATTCAGCCGCATATTGCATCTATGTATGGTGATAAATGATAAAACAGTGATCCAAAGATGAATATTTTTCAGTTTTATTTTTTAAATAGATGCTAACGCATTTCGGGAGCCTCGTCCCATCTTCAGAGCATTACCTAAGCAGAGATTTTTAAGAGATGAGAGAAATAAAAGTTAGTATGTATAGTTAAAATTATAATTAATATATAATCCGCACACAAAAATTTTAGTGGTAAGAAAACTAAAAATAATAAGTTAACAATCTTTCTTCCCTTTTCGGCTGAAATCAAATTTAACAATTTAACAATTTTTATCAATATTAACATTGGAGGCATTGACGAGGCCATTGATGACGTTAGTAGGAAAAGGAACGTGAGTGAAAATCTCCTAAATTTTTGAACTTTTAGTAACATGTCAAAATAAGGCAGCTGAGTTGCAGTCGAAGCAAAGCCGCTTTTTTTCGCCCTCTTATTTTTTACTTACCCGCTCCCTATGGGTAGCGAAAGTATTGTTTTTCATTAAAGTAAGGCTGAACAAAAGAGGGCGCGGAGTAACGAAGGATAAAGCAGAGCCACAGGACAGGACCTCGCTCCTTTGGCGAATGAACTTAACTCGATGGTCACAAGACCCCTGGAACGCATGAAGCTCTATGGAAAACAGGGTTCATCTCGGAATGAAGTTACACCCTTGGGACGAGGAGGCACGTTGGTAGATCACTTAATCCGGGTAAACAAGACAACAATAAAGGCTGATAAGATGCGAGGAAGGAAAAAAGGACAGCGCGGAGGGGCAAAAAGCATAGCCGCCAACAGCCTTTTGAATGCCGCATGAGGTAATCACACTTCGCTCGAGCTGCCAACTGCAAAAAGGTCACAATCTCCGTTACACCGTCTCATATTTAAATGCTCGAGCGCAGGGTTGCCAATTAGGTTATTAACCTATTATCCCTCCCCCGAGGGTGCAACCTCAGTTCTTGGATTCGCTTGTCACTAGCACCTCGATTTAGTCTGGGACAATGCTTAAGTTCACTTTTTTGTTACAATTTCTCCCCACTCCATGACCGTCAAAAGTTTAGAGATTTTTGTTAGATTTTTTCAAAAGTTCCGAGAAAGTTCCGGAACGTGCAAAAGATCCGGAACATTCCGGGAATTTTAAAAGATCCGGAACATTCCGGGAATTTTGAAATAAAAGATCCGGAACATTCGGGAATTTTAAGAGTTCCGGAACATTTCGAGAATTTTAAAAGTTCCGAACATTCCGGGAATTTTAAAAGTTCCGGAAAAATCCAGGAAAATCTCAAAAGTTCCGAAATTCGGTACAAGTTCCGGGAAATGGGAGCACTGGTCTGGGAACACAACGAACTGAGAAAGAAAGATTGGAAAAAACGATACATAGGAGAAGAGCACGATTCAACAGGAATTCATGTGCGAACCAATGGGCCAACTGTTGATTTGTTGCATGCACTTCAGATTAATGTGACGTTGTTCCAAATGTTTTTTCCCTGTTCTTGTTGCATTCCTGATTCCTAAAATTAAGAAACTACGAGTCTCGATTGCAGTGGCGAAGCGTGAATGATCGATTATCAATACTTCCTGATTAAAGCTATGGTAAAAAATCGATTATTAAGGTGTTCGTCGTGGACACCCTGATGATCGATCCTTTTCCGTAGGTTTAAACGGCAAATCACTCGATACATCGCAAACCACGTCACGCCACTGCTCGATTGGATTGCTTCATAATCTAATTTAATTTTTTTGTAGACAAAATTGGAAAGCGTCTAAAAAGCGAACCAATCACACGTGCGCCGACAGTTTTGAAGGAGGGATACTGGCGTGCGTTTGCGATACATCGATAGTTATGCCATAAAAACCTATGGTAAAGAATCGATTATTAAGGTGTTCGCTGCGAACACCCTGTTTATCGATCCTTTTCCATAGGTTTAAATGATAGATCAATCGATACATCGCAAAGCACGCCACGCCACTGCTGCCGTGATAGCGAAGATAGCAGTAAGTGCATGCTGAGATGAACCTCGAGACATATAAAAGCATGTGCTAATCATGGCTGAAACAGAACTGCACTTACTGCTCTCTTCGCTATCATGGCTGTATGGTGCACAGGGGCGCATACAAAATTAGAATGGAATGGATCCCTGGTGCGCACGTGGAAGCAAAAAGCACGCGCAAAAACCACCCAATACTCCAGGCACCAAAAGTATCATATGTCTGCAGATCTTCCTGTAGATGTGACTCATTTCCAAATGTGATCCCTCTCGAATTCAGTTTTGCAATCTGATCACACCGTCACACTCACAGCTGCAAAACAAAGAAACAGTGCTCTACAATTATCTGTTCAAAACGCTGTTGCATCTTTCAATTTCAATCTTCTATCGGCCATAGATTCTTGGTTAAGATTACCCTAGAGCTAGCCCCTATACGAATTAATTCAACCCATACTCTTCCGCTTAAGGCCTTTTCTCCATGGGTTTTTTCATGGGATTTGTTCGAGGGAAAAATCTCACTTGCAGGTTGGGAAAAATATTGAGTTAGTCAATACCAACCACGTAACCAGGTAGAGCCATTGTAAAATCCTAAAAAAGACTAAAAGATGAAAGAGAAAGAAGAATTTTTGCTGTTTTCTTTAACTGGGAAAGAGCCCAGAAGTTTAATTCCTACAATTCTAACTTGGGACAAATCCTATGAAACGTCCCGTGAAGTTGGCCTAACAGATAGGCTCTTTAAAAAAGCACCAATGTATACACGATCGGTTTCTATAACGCTATTCAATTGGATTCGGTTGGGTTAAGCAATTAAACTAACCTTGCAGTAATGCGTGGAGTATCATGGAGAAGTAAAGGCGCGATAAGTCGTGTCTACGCAGTTAGTACCGCTCTTGCGTGCGTTCCTCAATACCTTATGCAACATTTTTAACTTATCGAAGACCTTCAAGGAAGATGCATGGTTTTGCACTGTACTGTTATGCTAAGGAAGAACGCCGTATAAACCGTCAGGTGTTACCAAATTTCCTTTGATAAAACAGGAATTTTGTGGTTAACTTTTGAATATTTTTCTTCTACTATTTCAGAAAATTTTGTTCGCAATTTCGGCTAAAGTCCCTGAAAATTTCAAGGAAAAATATTCATGACATTCCTTAAAAATAAAAATTTTATCGAGCACTGGAAAAAAAAACACATTTGATCTAGAGTCCAGACTCTTGAAAACATTGACAAGAAAAAGGACTTTTGATTCAATCAGATTTAAGCTTAAATCAAAAGGAAATCCGCTCAAATTAAGAGGCTTGGTTCTTGATTTGAGCTTAAATCTGATTGAATCGAGAGTATTTTTTCTTGTCGATGTTTTCAAGAGTCTGGACTCTAGATCCAATGTGTTTTTTTTTTTCCAGTGAGGGAAATTTGGTAACTCTCGAATGTTCGTGGGGCGTTTTTCCTTAGCATGGCAGTGCAATCGTCGATATACACCGAGGTCAGTGCCAGGATGAAAATCAACAATAAAACATGTTCTCTCTGACAACATGGCGCGGAATTGGGGAAATATAAGGAAAAAGCGAACTCTCTGGGAACAAGTCGCTTTACTTATTCAGGGACTCTCGTGTTTAAGTTGCTCGAGACGGAGCAAAGAGTGACACGAGTAATCGAGACCCGATTACGAGGACCTGAAACCCGGAGAGCGACGGAGCGACGCTTATCAATTTTTGAGTAGGCACGAATCCGATGAGCTAATTAGACTCCGATGTAGGTCACTCACAAAGCAATGTAATCTCGCTCCACACGCCAATCGCTAAGATTCGCACGAGTCTTCCCGTCCAAAAACTCGAATCGAGAGAAGTCAAATAGTAACCATGAAGCGAATTTTATTTAAAGGTTCGGTACTACTTTTGTGCCCGAATCTCCGAGCTGCCACTCTATTTGAGTTCGGAACTTCCGATTCGGTGACTAACGAATCGCAACGTTAGTGAGTGATTTTGGTACCACCTCGCGAGGTGGTTCTAATAAAGGTTCGATCCATCAAAAACCAACTGACCTGATTGGTCGAATCCGATGGCAACGGTGTCCACTATGGTTGGTGATTGATGAGACAAACCGGGACAGAACTTCCCAAAGAGGTTCGGAACTTGAAGTATAATTCGCTTAATGAGCATAATTGAAAACCTCCTTTGATGCTGGTTGTGGGGGAGGGTGGCAGAAGATCGCATAGAAAAGGAAAAGTTTCTGACCTGATCACCTTATCTTGCATTTTGACTCTCCTGTATGACGTCAGATTGATATCATCACGAGGAAGTATGAAATTACGGTATCAATTTTTTTGTTTTGTCTGTTTGGTCCAACGGAGAATAATATATAGTTGAGAGTTTTGGTAAAAATGGGGGGAGCGTCAATTCCATGACTCAATTCACTAAAACTCTCTACACCTCTTTGGTGTAACAGGACTTAATTATCTTTCAAGAGATCCCCACCTTGTTATACTTGAACCGGATAAACCTCTACATTTCCCTCAGCTAACTTAGGCTCTTAGATTTTTCCTGTGTACGATAAGTATCTTGATTTATTTTGCGAGGAAAGATCATTACTTTTAAAGGATGCCTGTCATTCTTCATACGCTCAATTTCGTATAATACTGTGCAACACCTCTGTTGTGAAATTGCTGCTTCAGGCGCCGCCGCACGGCGGAGAGCGGCCAGCGCGTAGCGCGCATTGGCGCCTACAAACCTAAGTGGATACTTCAAGCATTGTGCAATGCGTGAAGTATGCACTTAGGTTTGTAGGCGCCAGTGAGCCTCTCGCGCTGGCAGCACGCCGCTCCGCTCTGTTAGGCTTTAATATTTATACTCGCATAGTCAGCGTTTTTTAACTTATGATTTTGAAATGTTCGCACACTCTGCATTGATTATTCTCATTTAAATTGATGGGAAAAAATATGTACCAATTTATCAAAGGAGAATAATAATATAATGCGTGTTTTTTAAATATTGGTGGTTCCGTGTCAAATTTAATGATTTCCAAAGCACTTTAATTTTTTCTTTTACATTTTGTGCTTTTATTGTGCTACAGAGAGGTGTACGCGCAACCATTTACATTAGTTCTTACCAACCCTTCATATTGATTTTTCGAAGCACGTTTATTAAGAGCTGATCCACTCTTCTTGCTTTTCTGCACTGCTTAGAATACGTGACACATTTTCTTTTGTCGTCAATTCAAAAATGGTAATGTTCTTCGCTAGAATGATCCATTTTTTTTTTTCAAGTAATTTTTGAGAGATGTAAAACTCTTGGTTGCAGCACTCCACCCCTAGACTACCCGACTTACTTAGGGCTTCTAGGCCGAAAACTTGACCCTTTCCACCGGGCCTCCGAGCGGATCAGATTAGGCGCCGAACTTGCTCTGTCAGCACGGAAACCGCAAAGACGACAGTCAATGGAAATAAATAACTGTCTCGAAAGTTACTCGTTACGCGGAGCGATCCGCTCTTTGTCCCCATCTTAAAAATTACTCGACGGGGCTTTATGAACTCGAATTTGTCAACAAATAAAGCACGGAAAAGCTTCGGTTAGTTATGCCGCGCAACTTGACTACGGATGAAGTGGAGGGGAATAAAATATTAGTGAAACCGCAGACAAACCGAGTATCTGCTTGATGAGTCTTCTTCTGCCGCGTTGCCGGATTTGGCAAATTTTCGAAAGTTTTTCTATGCAGGGTGGCGATCCATAGTTGAAATGAGGGGCTTTTAAATTTCCTAAAATTCTACTTGTGGAATTTCCCACGACAGAGACTATTTTTGTTATTTTTACACTATTTATAAGTGTATAGGAACATCTTCTTTTTTTGATAAATGCAATATAAACGAGGATGGATTCGGGAAATCCATTCATTTCGGAGTTCAGAGTTTGTCAAGCGATCGATTGACTGTCAAATTCCTCCAAATTGTTTAAATATTGGTTTTTAAATTTTACTCTTAAGGGAAAAAAAAATACCTGGATCCATTTCGTGCAGACGTACGTCTCGATCACTAAATCTTAAAAAACTCAGTCACGGTTACCTTTAGCTCTAATTCACATTTACATTTTTCCCCCATTTTTAAAAAATAAAGCTGTGAAAAACGTTGCCAGGCGTAACGGATCCGTTTATCGCTAAAAACTTTAAGTGAAACTTTTCGGCAAAATTCGTTCGATATCTCGATGTCCGCCAACTCTTGTCATAAATCCACAAGAAATCTGATGGTTCCACTATCCCGCGATGCCGAGACAGCGGAGAGAATTTTCTCGAAACCACGTCGCGAACGGCAACACCGACTCAGACAGCGAAGGAAACAAAGAGGGAGTGTTCGTGACACTTGCAGACAAGAATAAATGAATCGGCAATTGAAGATAATATCTGTTGCCGAAAACTCCGCTCAAAATTTCCAATTGATGATACTAATACCAGCTCCAACGGGGAATTCTGTCTCGCTCACGCGGGGCAGAGAGACCGCCAATCACTCAATTTCCACCACGTATTATTTTGAATAGGTGCCTGTCCTCGGCGCAAGAGTTCCCTCGCTCGGAATTCCTTTCTTACGACGTCGACTTTCGAGCACAATATCGTCGCTGCGCTGTCGTAACTAAGTAAATTTATTTACACGTGAGCCTTGGAATACATCGAGTCATATGCACGGCAGGTCTCATCTCGAAAAGTACTTACGCCCGTGCTTTAGTGGAGCGACGATATGTGAGTGATGACAAACGCGAGATATTCCACTTAACGTATTCATTTCTGCACGTTCGGAGTTTAGGGAAGATTCCGTCAGGATTCATTTCCTTTTGCTTCATTAGTTTCCACAAACTCCCTTAAAAGCACCCGAGACAGTTGAACATTTCCGGGATGAGTGGGTGGAGATGAGGCAATATGTTGGATCCTAACGCGAGGATCCAACTCTTCGCTCGTGAATGATGGACGCAATATCCTGGTGCGGTGGCAGTCTCCATGGTTCAATGGTCCACTCTGCTTGACGTGCCGCAGAAAAATCGCCTTCATTTCGGCGTATAGGCAAAACCATCTCCGGAGAGTTAAAATAGTTACCGGCTCGGCCGTTTGCCTCAAAATTTTACATCTGCTTGTTGTTCAGTTACTGTTCTCTGTTCAGGGTTTGACGAATGAGCACAATATATCGGAGGCCAACCGCTCCAGAAAAATGGTGCTTTTAAATTTATGTTTCGCCGAATCGAGAGTGAAACTGTAAGACAATGTTGGATAGAATTTGATTTTCAACAATTTTTCTCGTAAAAAAATCTAGATTTACAACATGATTGAACTGACTACAGAACTGTAGAAATAATGTTGGATGAAATTTGATCTAACTTGTTTTTTTTTTTTTTGAAGGAATTTAGATTTTCAGCATTTCTTTCTTTGTGATTATTTAGATATTTCTTCCTCTTTTTCTTCCTCTTCGTCATCCTCTTCCTCCTTTTTCCCTTCTTCTTCCTTTTCTTCTTCTTCTTTTGCTTCTTCTTCTCCTCTTTCAACTTTTTTGCAATAAAATGCCAAGAGAGCTTTGTAGATTATGTTTCCACCCACAGATGTACAACTACACATTATAATGATATCGGTGGAATCCTCTCCTCTCGGCATTGGCCAATTGATATGATAAGGACACCATTAAGCACAAATCCAAAAGATACGAGCAGAGACCTGGTCGAAATCAAGACAAACGTTCAAGTGCAATGTGTGTTCTCTCAGAAACTGATCACCGCATCAAAAACTGTAGGAACGAAAACAATTATTTTAAAAATTGTTCTTTTGCTTTGTGATCTGAAGCAGAGAATAGAGATGCAGCAGAAATTCGAGTTTTCCTTCAAAAAATACCCCCTGATATCGAGTTTAACAAAAATCGATCGAACAGCAGCCGAGATAGTATATCGGCCTACATCCGCCATCTTCGATTTTCACACTTAGAAAATTTGACTGAAAATTAGAGTTTCCTGCTCAAAAATAGCCCCCCTCCCCCGCACCTCAGCACTGTCCCCCCAAAGGCCCGGTGCATGACGGACGCGCTTAAAACCTATGAAAGTTTCAAGATTAGGTGTTTCCTCAGGTTTTCCCTCTTTCGTTGGCCATATTATTGATGATAATCATTTCTTTTTAAATCAAATGAGGTTTAAATTTTTGTCACGGGCAATAATTAGCATAAAATATGCGCGATAACTTGAAATTCGGCAGTTAAATGTTTGATTTGGTAGAGCAATTCACCTGAGTCAGGCTCCAACCTGAGAATACAACTATATCAACTCTGGTGTGTTGCACAGTATCATACGCATTTGAAGGCGTTTTATATTGGTCCGACCGCGACCTACCTACGGGTTAACGAGCGCGCTCAACAAAACATTGCACCCACACGAATACTATTTCTCTAGTAATAAAAGTAGAACACTGTTCATATGTCGTCACCTTCCGGCCAAAGTATCGCAAGCGCCTTGCGACGTTTCAAAATTCCCGCCGCTTCTTTTTTTGGTACAGAGAAATTGCTGGTAGAATCTTTTTAAAAATGTCACTGATTATCGGCAGAACAACGAAAATTCAGTCACATTTTTAGACAGCTTCGTTGAACAATTCCTCTGTACAAAAATAAAATAGCGGCGGAAATTTTGAAACGTCGCATGGCGTTTGTGATACTTTGACCGGAATTTGACGTTGTGTGTAAGATTTCCCTGATAAGCGGTAGCAAAAAAACAAGTAGGTCTCCTCGACATTTTCGCGCGGAGGGAAGGGGCGCATTACTCCCACTCAATATTGGACGTTTTAAGGTGTGGTGTAGAGTTCCCTGTATACTGAGAGTCAAGACAATGTGAATCCATTTCTGATTGGTTCCCGTATTTTAGGCCTTCACAGTGTCACAAACGGGAATAAAGATTACATTTTTGCCGATTGCAAAGATTATAATCTGGAATGGACCAGGGAATTATGGGTTCGGCAAGGAACAAACGGAATGAGAGAAGGAACGGAGAGAGGAATTTGAGAATGGGCCGATCAAAGATGTCGAAAAACGCTCAATTTGTGTAATCTTTATTCCCGTTTGTGACTCCATGAGGGGTGTTGTCTTGACTCTCAGTATAAAGGGACTCTAGAATGGACCAGGGCATTACGGGTTCGGCAAGGAACAAACGGAATGAGAGAAGGAACGGAGAAAGGAATTTGAGAATGGGCCGATCAAAGATTACGAAAAACGCTCAATTTGTGTAATCTTTATTCCCGTTTGTGACTCCATGGGGGGTGTTGTCTTGACTCTCAGTACAAAGGGACTCTAGTGTGGTGTATCGTTGGCACCTGCTCCATTTTTCCCCGGGTGAGAATGGAACGGAAGCGAGGTTTGCGGTTTCTGCGGACCGGGGCGAGTGGCGGCATTGATCCCGAATCGATTCGGCGGTTTGAATACGCTTTGTCGGGGGCGAGGGCGGTGCACGAGCCGGGACGGAGTGGCAGTGCCGCTGCGGCAGCCGGAGTCCTTTGTGGCGGAGTAAGTCGACTCCGCTATTGGACTCCGGTTTCAGCGCATCAGCATTCCTTCCGTTCATTTAGAGAACTCGCGGTTTCGGAACAAAAGCGCCGGGGCCGAGGCGAGACCCGAGGGCGAATTCTGCCGTCCTCAGGAAGAACGCCGTATAAACATTCCAGAGTTGCCAAATCGCCCTTTATAGCACATCTATTTTTGACATCATCCATGATTATTTTTCCTTGAAATTCTCAGATATTTTAGAAGAAATTGCGTACAAAATCGTCTGAAAATTTTGGAAAATAATACTTATAATTTTCCTAGTAAATTCGGTTTTTATCCGAGGAAACTTGGCAACGCCTGAAGGCTCGTACGGCGTTCTTCCTTAGCACGGCTGAATTCCACTCGCCGCTGGAAAAATCGCCGCTCCTCCGACCGAAACCCCGCAACTGCACTTCGAAACGAGTC
The DNA here is from genome assembly GCF_918797505.1 of Bemisia tabaci. Lineage (NCBI taxonomy): Eukaryota > Metazoa > Arthropoda > Insecta > Hemiptera > Aleyrodidae > Bemisia > Bemisia tabaci. The sequence continues at coordinate 17,035,329 of NC_092796.1, forward strand.
CTATCACTCGTATAAACCCATTCTTTTCATGGTCCACTCGGGGATGGAGTTAGGTTTTTACGTTCGAGGAGAAACGTCGCCGGCCCTGATAGAATTTATCTCGATAAATTATTGCCTTACGTGCGGCGCGCTCTTATGGCGCAAAAATTCAGTCGCCCGCGACATTATTTAAATAGCGTGCGAAAATATAGGGGATTTTATTGCCGCGGCGCGGAGGGTCGCGTCGGACGTGACCGAAATGGATAAACCCATCGATTCCCAGTGTTTAACACCGATCGTATCCGTACATTTTAGTTAAATCGTCCTTCGCCCGCTTAATAAAATCTGGCCGATCGTTCGCAGCTCCATCTTAACTTGTTGGAGCTGGCGGCCACTAAAAACCTATAACCCGTCTGTTGAGCACGCTAGCTCCTCGATTGAGTGACAGGTTTCAACTTAATTGAGGATCATTCCTTGAACCTAGTTAAATGGACTGTATTTTGCAATTTGGACCTAGAAATTCTGGCTCATCTGAAAAAAACACTTATGTGCAAAGGGAAATTAATGGCACATACGTTGTTTTTAAACCGGACCGGAATTTATAGTTCCTAATTGCAAAATGTAGTCCACATAGAGTGAAACCTCTTCATATTTTGAAAGACATTGAAGTAGGGATGTGTAGTTTTTTAACTCATTCGGCGAGAAATTTCCTCCTGTCAAAATTCAGAGTTGAAATTCAATGACAGGTTTCAACTTAATTGAAGAATCATTCCTTGAACTGAGTTAAATAGTGTGGAGCCTCGTCATATTTTGAATGACATTGAGGTAGGGGTAGGTTTTTATTTCATTTGGCGACAAATTTTTTCCTATCGAAATTCAGAGTTGAGACTGAGTGTCAGATTTAAACTTGATTGCAGGATCATTCCTTGAACTGAGTTAAATAAAGTGAAACCTCGTCATAGTTTGAAAGACATTTAGTAGGGGTAGTTTTACATTTCATTTCGTCACCTTCCAGCGAAAGTATCACAAGCGCCACGCGACGTTCCGAAATTTCCGCCGCCATTTTATTTTTTTGCAGAGAAATTGTCCGAGGAAGCTGTCCGAAAATTTCATTGAATTTTCTTTGCGCTGTCAATAAAATTCGGTGTTTTCAATCAGATTTAACCAACGATTTCTCTGTAAAAAATGAAATGGCAGAGATTTTGAAACGTTGCATGGCGCTAGTGGTACTTTGGCCGGAAGGTGACGATTTGGCGACCTATTTTCTCCTATGAAAATTCAGAGCTCAGAGAAAATATTTTGATTGTCGAAAAAGGTGTCAGCATGTATCTGTAGAGTTGCGTCTAGAGGATGAAAAACTGCAAATAATCTGCAAACCTTTTTTTTTTTTGGGGGGGGGGGGGGGGCTTGATGTGGATTGGTTCATTTCCATCCAATGTGGTTGTTCTGGCATCCATTTATTTAGGCCACGGCTAGCATCACCACGCAAAGACCTAAAAATGAGTTAAGGTCGGACCTATCCGGTCGCTTTAGGTCAGGTTTAATGACATATCGTAACGCTATATACATGTTAATACTTGTGAAGACCTTCAATAACTGGCCCTTGTTTTAACTCAATGTTGAAACTAATTAGTGACAATTTTTAATTTGTAAGTACCATCGTAGCCTTTGCATTTTTTTCTGGCACGCTCATAAAATATGCAGGCTTACGTAGCGAACGTAGTAGAGCACCACTCCTATTTGGTGCATACATTCATTCAGTTATAATTTAGTGAAATAAGAACTAATAAACGTGGTTCTCTGGTTTGGATGAAGAAAAGCTCGGAAAATCGAAAAAAATCGCTCACAAACTGTCAGCACTGCTCTCGTTTGCCATTTTACACCCTCCGATGGAAATTTAAGTTAAGTGTAATCCAATTCCTTGGACATTCCGATAATGCAGCGAGAGGAGCAACTAGTTCCCACCCACTTCGTAAGAATCTCAAATTATTTATTGACTCACGTTCGGAGCTCTGTCTGCGCGTTATCCCCCGCTTTCTTTCGAGTCCTTTCATCGTAACGAATAAAGAAACCCGCAAGTTTACTCATTTTTTCATTTCGGCGACTGACGAACCAAGGCGGCGACCCGCTCATTTTATGGCGGATCCGCGAAATACTTTACTTCCGTCCCATGAACACCGTCAAGAGGGCGAAATCATAACAATACCATAATCGTAAATAAAAATAATTCAAAGCTTAGAGCGTGGGCGAAATGCAGCGAGCGCCATTAGAAGCTCTCAGATGGTTCGTAATGAACATTCATATCTACGCACTCAGGCAGCCCCCGACGTCACCCTTTTATATATAGTGTTTACGTCGACTTATCGGTACCGCCGGCGGCCCCTCCTTTTTTCCCCCGAAACAATTGGAAGTGGGAATTGTCTGCCGCGCTTGTAAATTATAGGTTCCTTTCAAGTTATATTAAGTCCTTTATTACAGCTCTCGCCCGAGACGGTAGCGTTGAGTTTGCGTTCGTTTATTTGATTCTTTTTGTTGCGCCGTGATTTGCTGCAAAGCGCAATGCAACAATGGCCAGACGACGCGACGTCAATGGAAACGAGCTGTATGCGGAAGGAGCACTCTGCTCTACCTATGACAATGTGCTACTGGAGACAGCAGTAAATACAATACAGCGTTGGCCACGGTTGGCTGATATCTTTATGGATTCGGGGGCTCACGGAGAGATGCACTTACGGTTGTCTTTCGAGGGGTGGCGGAGATGCGGCGCCCAGCTCGTCGCAGGGTTGTTCAACTTTGAAGGGTTGCTCCATCTTGCGCGCGTCATTCGGCACGTCTATTAAGGACGCAGTATTCTCGTGTCATTAAGAAAGAATGATGTTTTTATGCATAAAGAAAACAGTCCTTGCCTCTAATCGCGCCAGAGCTGCCGGAGGTAAACAGAAATCCACGGCTCTTGCTCGCTCAGACGTCGCGTCGGGCGGATAGAGATGGAGATTCATGGAAACATGTGTATCTCGTTTATGTGTTTCTAAATGTCTCCTCGTATTTAATGTCCTCTTTCTCTGCCGGGTAACATCAAGCTTTTCACTTTTGTGTTTAAAATCCTCCATTTTTCCTTACTTGAAAAAAATGTTATCACTTCTGGTAAGAGTGACTTCGAGTTGCTTTTTCTCCCATTTGACATGATTTTCCCCTGAGTTACAACTGCAATGCGAAAAAACTAAAAAGTTTGTCATTTTTAACCCTTAGATGCCCAGGACTTTTTTCATATGCAAAATCTCAAGTCGGGTCCAATTGACCCATATTTAAATGTGTTGATTTTGATAGTTTTTAACAAATGTCTATGTTATTTCTGTGTTTTTTAAACTTTTTTTTGTTGTTGAAATTTTCACCTCATTGGTAACATTTGGCTTTTGTCGTCTCTTCTATCTTCGGCTCTGTTGCGCACGTAGCCCTCGAAGCACCACTGCAAATAAGACAAAACAGTCGAACACAACTTGAATATAGAGGAATAGAAAGGAGGCGCGCTGATGACGGCGCAGAGATACAACTATTCGTGCTTAATGGATGTCCGTGTGGCATCTGCATAATTGAAGGCGCGATAGCGCGAGGCGTGAACATGCAATGTTCCACTGATGCTGCAAATGAGGTGTCGTTTGGATTCGGAGGAAAGTGTTGGTTTATTTTCAAAGTATTATATGGACGCATACACTTTTCCAAAACCCGTTCTTTTTCTCGCATACTATTAGGACTTCACCCCTCTTGGTGCGGTAAATTATAAGAACACGTATACCTCGTTTACGCGCAGTCGAATTTTCCTCTGCACTTAGGACCGTCTACAGAAAAATTGCCCATAGTCGACGAAGAAAACAATTCCAAGAGACAAATTTTGTCGAGTTGAATAAAAAGAACCGGATGCTGAAATTTGACGGAGAATCGTCTCTAAAGAATGCATGTTTAGCGGTCTAGAACATTTTCGTCAATAGGGGGCGGAAAGTTGCTTTATATAATCAGGAGATTTCTTGTTCTAAATATGGCAGATGAGAGTTTTCTATAGCAGTTCATCGAAACTGGCATAACTTCAGAATAAGGAGAATTCGGAGTGAAAGCCACTGGAAAGGAATGATGAAGTAATCTAACTTCACTGTGTTGTCTATGCACTTTGACGTAAGTTCGGACGTCACAAATTGATGCGGATAAGACGTTATAATTTTTTGACGTCATGGCTGTTTTTTCACGAATCAGCTCAAAAACTGACTGTGATTATTTGTGACGCAGCTCCTAACATCACCGATAATTTTCTTTCCTCTTTAGTTTAATTTTAATGCTAATTTTATGAATGAAGTTTCTATGAAAAAAGTTCTAAAAGTAATGTGAACGATTTAATTCAAATAAAACTCATGCACGTATTAATGAATACTTTTCCTGAAGAATTCTAAAAATACTGGATTAAGTTGTGAATAAACCATGAAAAATTGGAAGTAAAATATTCGCAAATTTTCCAATAAATTCATGTCTCAGCCGAAGCACTTTGTAGCCTCGCTTTGAAAAATGAATTTGAGAAACTCTATGATCCTGAGCGGTATAGAAATTAAAAACCCACAAAAACGAGCACCTATTCGTACTCTTTAGACATGCTGGTTGCCTACTCAAACACTTACAGGCGTTGTTTGCAGGATCGTTTTATAAGTATTTGCAAAGGTTGCAAATCATGTTTACAGCTCCCTTACTTCTCTTACGGAAAATATTGGGGTATCGAAATAACCTCATTTATTGCTGAAGGAAAAGGAGAAGGCTACATATTTATCTACTAAATTCCTATCAGAGGATCTCAAAAGTTGAGAATATTCGCGACGTCAGAATCCCGGAGAGCAGCTAGACGTCAAATTTGATTAAAGCTGATGGGGGCCTCTCGACTGGGCGTAACCGTGGTGAGGAAACCAATAACATTTGCCGGCGGAAAAAGGGATGTTATAAATTGCCTGACTCACTTAAGCATTAAAGCTAAGTACATGTTACCATTAGTGTTCGGATTCACCCCCGCCGCCGCTCCGGCCCCCGGCCGGTTCCCCTCCGTCACGCTGTTGAGCGCAAATTATAAAAAGAAAGCATCAAACTCAAAGCCACTTCTTTCCATGAATACAAATCTAATTTCGGGGAATACCTTTGTAAACATAATCATTTTGTGGGTTTATACGGGGACCGTTTAAATATTTCATCCACGCTACACCTTTCCTATTTTCCTCGCTCCCACCCTATTTGAAACACGAGCGGCGCACAGTGTGTCAGGTCGACTCAGGGGGTGAGCCTTATGCTTCTCTCGGTTTTTCTCTCCTCCTCGCCTCTTCCCACACAGAGAAAAAAGTGAAGTCGATTTAACATTCTGGATGTAAAAAAGTGTTCGAGAACTTGTAAAATGCTAAATTATCCGCTGCAGCAGTTAGTTTAGCAATGCCAAGATGTAAAACTAACTGATGTGGCAGGTAATTCGCATTTTACAAGTTCCCGAACACTTATTTTACAACCAGAATGTTGAATCAACTTCCCTTTTTTTCGGTGCAACGATACATAAAAAATCGATATTTCACTTAAAGCCAAACCTAAACTCTTGACAAGATGGACGCCATTTTCTTACCCCTAATTCTTAGTGAATCAAACTACTCTGTTTTTGAAATGTTACACCGAAATTCCTTGATTTTTCCATTTTAGATCCTGGTCAGTCCAAATATCAACCGAACATCAGCATTAATAAATTGACGAGGTGAATCAATCGATGGCAAATCAAGTGTCTCATTATGATCAACCGATGCAAGGAGAGGCACTCGCCTGGAAAAATATCGATTTGTATTAAATTCACATGAAAAAACCCCGCAGGGTTGTCAACTTTGGAGAATTATCATTCATCGCAAATCAAATGTTTCTTTATGATTAATCGATGCAAGGAAACGCACCCGCCTGGATAAATGGATTACATTTTGCAATAGGGAGCCACTATCTCTGGCACTCCCATAAAAGCACATATCTGCGTAGGAAAACCAGTGACACGTATGTTGTTTCTAAAATGGGTCAGAAATAGTGGTTCCGTACACTGAAAAAAAAAAAACACATTGGATCTAGAGTCCAGACTCTTGAAAACATTGACAAGAAAAAGGACTCTTGATTCAATCAGATTTAAGCTTAAATCAAAAGGAAATCCGTTTAAATTAAGAGGCTTGGTTCTTGATTTAAGCTTAAATCTGATTGAATCAAGAGTATTTTTTCTTGTCGATGGTTTTAAGAGTCTGGACTCTAGATCCAATGTGTTTTTTTTCCAGTGTATTGCAAAATGTAATCCAAATATCGATTTGTATTAAGTTCACATGAAAAAAACCCCGCAGTGTTGCCAACTTTAGATAATTGCTAGAGTTACCTGTGTCATTGGCTCGGGAGCTGTAAATTCTAGGCCTACCCGAGTAGCGAGTATTAACGTTAAGCGCACGGAGAGGGGACCAGGGGGCGCCCGCCACGGCCACCGACCCCCGTTTGTCGCAGGCTAGAAAGAGGGGGGGGGGCAGTAATTTCGATTTCCCTCGCAGCAATTTCGTTGCATCGGGGGATAAAAAATGCGTCGGCCGAGATAACAGGGTTATTTTTCACGCGTGAGACACTTTGCACGCCGCAATAAACAACCGCTTTAAAGAGAGATACAATAAAGCAAAAGGTTGCTTTTAACAAGCATTGTTGCCGGTTGACCCGTAGTTTTCCTGATTTTCGCGCATAAATGCCCCCGCGCCGAGGAAAAAAGACCGAAAGAGCTCTCGGACGTTGCCAAATGTATTTTCATAAATCATGAGTTTTGACGTTTTTCCGAAACAATTGATTACAGGAATATTTCAGAAATCGTAAATTATTTTCTTTGAATTATTTAGGTACCTACCTGTGGCCGTCTATGGGAAAAAGAATTCCACCGTAGAGTGGCCTTTTTTTCAGAGGAGAATTTTCTTTAAAAGGTGAGTAAAAAATCAGAGGTTTTACTTTGACATTAAATTTGCTCCAGTATCCCAAAAATAAGTTGGGAATGTTCAATCATTCTTGTGCTAATAGCGGGAGAAATTGGTATTCTCATAATTCCACTATCTTGAACCTAGAAAAATGGTTAAAACTATAAACAGCTTTTTCTAAGAAGTCAGATCTGTGTAATTAGGACTGCAGACTTCAGACCGCTCAACTTCGATTTACTTGAATATTTTTAGGTTTTTTTCGTACCCAAATGTTCTTAAAGCACTTTCCCAACCATAAATATATTATTTCAAGTTTGAATTTTCTCGTAGATGGTCACAACTCAAGCCAGAATTTAACTAGTGCACCAGATAGTTTCAGCATAGGGGTGGTTGGGAAATTTTCTAAGGGTGGTCTGACTCCTGCTTTTCCATCGCGTAAATTTTCTAGGACGAGTAGGCAGATAATACTACTACTAAGTCACTCTTATAGAGCTTTTCTGCGCTCTATGACACCCAACCACCACTGATAGCGATCTTGCCAGAGATAATACTTTTCCAAATTCTAGGGAGGGCCAGGCCCACCTTAACCCTTCAAAAGCTGCGCCCATGAGCATGAGCTTCAAGGAAAAATATTCATACATTTTCTAAAAATAAACATGTACTAAGAAATTCAGTTCTTGGCCCAAACTTTATGGTAACATACAATTCTGAAGTATTTTACGAGAAATCCGAAAATAGTCCAACTCTGAGTTTGATCACACTCTGAAACTATTTTACGACTGAATTACAGTACTCGTTTTTCAATCCGAGAACTTCGGTTCCACATAGAAGTACTCTTAATTGAAGAACTGAAGTTTAAATGTTTCTGAACTGAACAGCTGTCCTTAATTTCAATGTCAATGATATTCAGAGTCCATGGACCTAAACTTCGGTTCCAAGAGTTTTCTTTTCTCATTGATATCAATGGAAATATGGCAACTTTCGATTGTTTTCGCCCATGCAAAGTTCTTCCTCAGCGAAGTAGAGAATGCGTGCATTATGGCAACGCTGTTGGCGAGTAACACAAGGCTCAGTGGCTCCGGTCGCGGTCGCTCTTCCTCGTTAAAAAGATGCCCGATAAAGACACTCGTGCGAGGCTATGTCGTGCTCCGAATATGACGTCACCCTGGCACCGCGCTTTGAAGAGCCGACGCGCTGCGGCAACGCTGCTCCGCGTGTGTGCGTCGTGACGCATCCCAGGGGCAAAATGTGTTATGCCGCGACGCGCCGCTTCTGTCACCGTCTGGGTCGCTTTAATAGTGCCCGTCCTCCTCCGACTCGGATATTTATCTTCGGATGCATAATTTATCGGCCAGTTTACATTTTTGGATCCAAGATGGATGACAAGTAAAGTTCTGCCGTACTAAGGAAAAACGCCTTATGAACCTTTAGGCGTTGCCAAATTCCCTTCGATTAAATGCGCAATCATCCGGAAAGTTGTCATTATTATTCTTCCAATTTTTCAGACAATTTTATTCGCCGTTTAATCTAAAATGTCTGAACATTTCAAAGGCAAATACTCGTAACTTTCTTTAAAAATACATGTAGTATCTAGAGAAATTTGGCAACTCTCGAATGTTGCACGGCGTTCTTGTTTAGCACGGCTGAATTGTCCGCGGGTTGCGTGGGTTGGTGGAGTTAGCAAAAAGTCACATATCGTTGTCTCCGAGACGAAGAAACGCAAAATTGACATAAAAAATTCATTTTTTCCAAAGGTCATGGCTCTGCAATTTTCGTCCGTATTTTTTTTTTTTTATTTTCGTGCGGAATTAGCATCTCTAAGTATAAGGAAGTTTTAAGAACTTTCTGGTACAGAAAACACTCGATGACGCCGTAGTTAAACGACTTGATGCTTGCAGTTCCAATATCGTAGTTCGAAGAAAAAGGCATTGCCGGATTCACCTACTTGCCGCCCATGGGCCGCCTGTATTTTGTCACCCCCTTCTGATTCGTTTTGAAACTCGATGAAAACCATCAAATGAACGTGTCAGCGGAGGAGGGGTGCATAAGACGCATTTACTCGTGTTGAACACATTTTTTGGGAAAGCCCTGTCAACACTACTAGCAAAAGTTCACGGAACATTCCGCGAAAGTTAAGTTCCGTAAACCTATCTCTGTGTGGACAAGGCCTTCCATTCATAAGAAATGAACGAAAAAATTATGACAGAACAAACATAAATGTGGTTCAATGATTTTGACTTCCGCCGCCGCGCCGCGCAGACCGCTCCGTGTATGGCGCAATACGTGAAGTATTCCGACAGTCTTGTAGGCGCCATGCGTTTCACGCCGACCGCTGCTTTACGCACTGTGTTGGATGCAATGCGTGAAGTATTCACGAAGTCTTGTAGGCGCTATGCGTTTCACGCTGACCGCCCTATGTTTGGCGCAATGCGTGAAGTATTCATGCATTCTTGTAGGCGCTATCCGTTTCACGCTGATCGCAATGACCGCATTGTGGTTGATGCAATGCGTGAAGTATTCGTGCAGTCTTGTAGGCGCTAATATGTGTTACATGCCTATCGCCGCGCCGAGGGCCTCTCCTTTCCATCTCAAGTCCTCGTTATAATTTCTCTCTAAGTCGTGGCGTTCCAGGCCAAATTGCGTGTTTGGTCTCTCTCTTAACTCGACTAATTGAAGGTGCTGTCTCTTGTATCATTAAGAGACGACAAAATTAGAAATCACTATATTCTCAGGAAATGAGAGATTTTGTCGCCTTTCCTCGTTTGTAGTTTTGTTTTTATAAATCCGATTTTTTTTATACCTACACTTTAAAAAATTGCAAATTTTTGCCGCCTCTTAGATTTGCCGTCATAGGCCGCGGCCCATGTGGCCACCCCCTTAATCCAGCCCTGGAAAGAGGCACTGGAAGTTTTGATTCGTCGTGATCAGACCTTCAAATATCGAATCATCATTAATATTAATTTGGATGGATTCCCTTTTTCCATTCCACCCTCATAAAGAAAGTGTACTTCTTTCATTATTTGGACGAAATGAAGCTGAAACTATTACTGAACCGTTTATGACAGTAACAGTCAGTCAATCACTGTTCATTAGTCTCATTAAAAAATGTTGAACTAAGTTGATTGCTTATGATTTACTCTTCGAGATACCAGAGACGTAATTTCCGTTGAAAGTTCAAAAACCGTTTTTTCGACCCGGCTCAGTGACAATCACTCTCTTAAAAAATTTGCTTTCGTGCAGTCAGATCTCTTATCCCGTGGCCGATCCCGAAATGTTGCCACTAAAACTCCTTCCGTGTTAGAATGTGATAATAAATATGGGATCCTCCTCTCGAACCATAACGAGCGCATCTCTTTAAGATTAGTAATAAACATCCGAGAAACGCTGTTCCATGTTCCTATCCTGCTGGCTGTGTGTGAAGATAAAGTATTTAAAAGGATCCAAGCTAAAACGGCCTATACCTGCACTGCAATGTTAACCGTTGCTGTTAAGTATTCAGGGATCCCTTGCTAATTTCCTTTTGAAATGTGTAAATTTTCCTCGTGATTTGCTGAAACTTCCTGATTTCAGTGATAAACATACACTTGTTAATTAATTAATAAACACGTTCTAAAATAAACTTTGCAACGTCACAATGTAATTAAACCCCCTTGGTTTTGATTCCTTCATTGGAGGGACCCCACGCTACTTATCCGAGTAATTAAACGGGTCAAGCAAAATATATTTTCAGAGATTGCCTCTTTATAAGGTATCAAGGAATCAAGGTGATAAAAATGTTATACGACATTAAGAAGGGGAGGATGAACAATACTCTTCACGATGATATAATCTACGAGTTAATCATAAAACGTGGGGAAGCCACCGCGGCCAGTCAAGTCACTGGCTTATTCTCCGTCCACGTCTTGCTCTTAAAGCGAGTGATACAACTCTCACGGCTCCCGAGAACTCGCTTTTGCCTACCTTCTCAATAGAAGGCAGTTGGTATTGGGTAGCGCCCAGAGACACCATGCTTGGCAAATACGTTCAGGTGCTCCGATGTTTGAACTCCAAAACGACGTATCTCAATTACTAATTTTTATAATGTGTGTGTCTCATGCTGCTCAAAAAATCTTCGTCTTCCACCTTTAAAGATTCCGAGTCATTATGTTGATTTTTTTTTCAGTTTACATAATGAAAAATGTGTAAAACCTCTAAGACTGAAAATGACTAAATCATGATGAATTCCGCAAGAATAGACTTTCAATGAGCAAAATATCGTAGAGTTGGTGAACAAAAATGGTCCTTATCGCTATACCCCTCCTCTGCAGAGGAACGTATTCGAAATTTCTTAGGAAGTCTGATAATTTAAAAGAAACATTTTCACAATTTTCCTCAACGATTTTCCTCAAATTCGGTTTATCATGAGAGTATACTGTCTTCTCATTATTGATTTCTTATTTTGGTAAAATATAATAAGATTAATAGATGATTAAAGAGATTATACTTTATGGGGGGAGGGGGTCTCTTAAAATTTGAATGGTTTTCAGGGGTTTCCCTGATGAAGCCGGAATACGAGTGTTTTCTTATGGTTAAGGGATTATTTTTTGTTTCTTTTTTTTAAACCATATAGAGTAGGACCCTGAGAATTTAAGAGAGGTTTTTGCCTATCTCATAGTTACTTAGTGTTATCAACCTTCTTGGAGGGGTGAAAGGGAATGTTTTTGGTTAATAAGATGTAACACGTCAATTTCCTCGACCGGATTTTTTGCCCGAAAATGTTTTTGAGGGTTTTTGGTATTTCACGAGTATATCTGACAGACAGCATGGCAGCAGAGCACCAGACAATTCCCGGACGCGGAGGCCCGGAAAGAAAGGCAGGAGGGAACGTCACGGGATCACACACTGGTCGGCGGGGAGCGGGAAATCTCGAGCGATATGGCACGTGCTCTTCAAATTCGTCACCGCTATCCGTGAAAGCCTTTTTAAGAATTCCATTAGGGGTTTCATTTACTGGAATAATAATGAATATGCATTTAATTCACCGCGCGATACTGGGCACCGCGCACCGCGCCTCCGCGTGAGGATACCAAGGGGCAACCCGAAAAACGTGTTTTGATTTTCTAAATACTCCCCCCCCCCCGCCCGCGCCCTGCTCCCCGCTTTTCCCGCCCCTCCCCCCTTCCCCTCTCGATCGCGCTCTCCCCTTAAGATGCCCGTTCGCCCTGAAGCGTTGCTAGATTTATCGTCCAACAGTGTTCGAAACTCACCTTTGAGTTTTAGGGGCCATGTGGCGCATCAAGCCCGGTTTTTAGGCGCCATTGAAGATTTTTTAGGGGCCAAATTAACTTTTTGCCTAAATATTACGGCGCATTTAGTGAAAAGTTAGACGCAAGATGTTTTCGTCACAGAACTTTTAAGTATAGCTGCAACTTGGGGAAGACAAAAACACAAATGATGAGATTGTGAAGCATAGAAAAAGCTTTCACTTGTGATGCTGAACATTTCGAATAATCACCTAATATGAAAATTCAGATTTCCAGGGGGCAATTTTTAGGGGCCACGTTGACGCAGAGCCTTCATTTTTTAGGCGCCATGGCCGATTTTTTAAGCGCGTTGTGAGTTTCGAACACTGTCGTCCCATCCATCCAGTGTTCGCAAATCTTCCTCAAAGGAAATTCTGCCCATTGCATTTTTCAATATGGATCGTATTCGATGATGGTTAGATATATCGTTTGGTCCAAAACAATAAAAATAACCTCAAACAAAAATTTTATAATTTAAGTTGAAAAAGCTGAAAATGAGAAAATTCCTAACGATTTCACTTTTCATCGCCATTTTGTACTCATATAAATAAAAAATCTATCACAAAAAAACCCGTTTCTCCAGATTTCTGTATTGACTTTTGAGGCTATATTTACATGTTGAACCAATATCGATATCGATGTAATCTTACCAGTTTGGTGTATCGAATACGATCTATTAGTCCGAGAGCCAGGCGACATTTTAGTGACAAACTCCTGACTTAAGTTTTCACCACTTACAACGGTAGCCTTACATGCACTTACACCGACAATTGTCGTCTTGTAGCGTGTGCCAATTGTGCCATTACGTGGCAGACAACCATTTTCCGTGTCAGTGCAAATTTAAGTAGTCAAAACTCGGGTAATGCTTTTTGTCACTGAATATTGTCTGGATCTCGGACTATATGAGCGATTGTGCATTCCTCTTGCAATTGAATGGCTTGCTTTGAAAACCGCTCAATTCCATTACAAGGTTTTAGGGAGAAAAGATAAATCGATGCTCTGAAAAGGCTCATAGTGGATTACAGGTCCTACCCACTTTTCCAGTCGTAATTATTATGTTACTTTTTGATGTTGATTTGTTCTCCTTTAAAAAAATAAAATCGGAGCGGAGATTTTAAAACACCGCGGCGCAAATGAGATTTGAGGGGCTTGGAGGACAAGGTGCATATAGTGCAGTTTTTGCTATTCCGAAAAATGCGTGTTAGAATTTTCGAAATTACATGGACCCGTATGCCAGAGAGGGAAGTTCAAACTGACTTTTGATGCTCAAAAATTGGTATTTGGGTGCACATTTTCTTCAGAGTAAAGGGACGGCGGCAGGGCATTGACGAAGAAATGTTGCATTGTAAGCTGCCCGATAACCTTTGGGAAGATGGGCACATGTGGCGTTCGGGTGTCGCAGGACGCCCGAGTGCCTCGTATAGGAACGAATTTTGTGTGTGTAATGTGCTTTAATTCAGTTTTGCTTCAAATTGGACACACATTTTGATTCAAACCTCGATAATCTCATTATTAAATAAAGACTAATAAAAGGAAAATCACGTCGAGGTGACTCCGTTTCGTCAAATACCATGAATTAAGAATCAACAAACGGAACAGACGATTGTAAGCTCTGTAATTATTGTGAAGGAACTTGAACTTTGGCAACAGAGTCACCTTTACTGCTCCAGTTACCTACGAGGGCAAGCTTGTCCTGCGTTCAAAATACCAAAGTTGCCGAAACGGACAAATTACCCGTAAATAAACGGGCATTCCGCTTGAAAATGGCGTTTGTTTCGCTGGAATATGGCAGGGTGCGGTGTGCAGTTCTCATGCCTTCTGTGACAATTCTCCTGGAGCCGCCGCATACCCTGCGTCCTCCTTCCTTGCCTCTGAGGAGCGCATAAATGCTTTTGAATAAACTTAATTGAGTTATTATTCTCATCAGTCGAGCTTCGAGCTTGAACCCCGCCGGTACGCCGCGCTTTCCACCGACGAAGCCTTCGGCGCCGTAAAATCGAACGTTTTTGATCTGGATTCATCTGGAACGATTGATTGGATCGATTTTGGTACGGATTGATGCACTGAAAAAAAATTCTCGGCGTTTTTACCAAGGTCCGTTGGTACCTTTACCATCTCACTTTTTTTTTTACCAATTATTGGTAATTTACAAGACAGGCTGGTAAGCTTACCTAAAAAACGGTATTTTACTGTTGTTTCAGGTAAGAATACACTGTTATTGGTAATCAATTCCCGTAACTTTGCCAGTTTATCTCGGTAATTCTACCACAGTCGATAAAAAATATTGGCGTTTTTACCAAGGTCAAGTAAAATTACCGAGAAAGTTCAATAATTTTACCGAGAAATTACCGATTTCATGAATGGTAATTTTTCCAAGAAATAACTGGGATCAAATAGAACCCTGAATTCTTGGTAATTTTACTCTTTTTTTAGTAAATACACCGAGATTTTTTTTTCAGTGTGGAATGGTTGCATCATTCGAACTGAATTTAATAAAAAGGACTCAAGTTACGTTTTGGAGGGGAAAAATAAAAAAAATTAGGAGTAGTTATTTGCTTACCTTATCGCACATTTTCTCTTGACCAAAATTTTAAGTCAAGAAAAAATGTTTTGAATGTTAGAAGAGGCGTTGAATCCTGTCTCTGACATCACGGAAAAAAAGAGGTTGAGGTTGTTTTCTGATATGGGCATTTCCAATTAATTGTGGTGGCACTGCAACTCAAGTTGAGGTAATACCACAACATTTGGATGAGTAACGACAAGGAGTGGTGCCACAATTTTAGGCTATAATTCCTAACACTTTTTTTTCCGTGAACGTGTGTCATAGGGAAATACATATACGATTTGATTCATTAGGTAAAACTTGGTCCACTTAGTGAATATTGTTCTTAGCGTTTTGAGAGTTCCAATCTGAACAGATGTATACTCTCGCCCTATTAACGCCTAGCTGAATGCTTAAATGCGCCTAAGTACAGTAAAAGCTCGCTAAGGTTTTCTAGGGTTAAGATGAAATGCCGCTTAAGTCGAATTTTTTTCGGTCCCTACCCTAGTAACAATTGGCGATAGGAGCTGCGTTTCAAAATACCATAGGAGTTCTTATAGCCGACTAAAGAAGGCTATAGAAAATCATATAGCTGGCTGTAGAAAGCGGAGCAAATCATACAGCCGGGCTATGCGAAGCTATAAAAAAGTATACAGTCGGGCTATAGTTTCTATCGCCGGGCTTTACACTTTATCGCCATTGGCTATAAAAGGCTATAAGAAATTGTGTAGAAATTCGTCTGCTTTGGAAATCATTAAGTTTTTTGCGGAACTACCTTAATGTTTACAAAACACACATTATATTTTCCTGTAAAACACATTTTTTTTTCATCAATTAAAATGAGAATAATCCATACAGAGTGTGCAAACGTTTCAGAATCATGAGTTGAAAAACGCTGACTCCACGAGATTAAATATTAGAGCCTAACACAAAGCGGAGCGGCGACGCACTGGCGCCTACAAACCTAACAGGGATACTTCACGCATTGCGCAATGCGTGAAGTATCACTGTTAGGTTTGAAGGTGCCAATCCGCGCGCGTTTCGCGCTCTCTGCCCGCCCGGCCCGCCGCGCCGCAGCGTGCCACGGCGTATGAAGCAACTATTTCACACCAGAGGTATTGCACAGTATCATAAGAAATTGAAGGCGCTCCAACATATTAAGAATGACTGGCATCCTTCAAAAGTACGGAGCTTTCCTCGCAAAATATATCAAGATACCATAGCACAAAAAGATAGCGGTGGTCCAAAAACTCACTAAGTCCTAGTATCCGTATTTAGTAACGTTTAGCATAAACTTTATCGTCTGGCTAATGCTTAATCGCCATTAGCTATAGAAGGCAATAAGAAATTGTACAGCCGGCTACAGAAGCTATTGGAAATCTTACAGCCGGCTTTAAGTCTATGGTATTTTGGAACACAGATTCTACTGCCAATTTTTACCAGGGTAGACACATCCATAAGTAGAGTGAAAAATCGGTTAAAACGAATTGCCGCTTAAGTCGAATTATTTTTCGGTCCACACGATGTGTGACACACTGTGTGATTCGTGTCACACTATTTGAATCACTGAGCTTTTACTGTATTTTTCTTCTCCTACAGACCTTTTCATGCTGCTCAAGTCGATTCTAAAGGAAGTCATTTATTAGTGGTAAATAATCGGTGGTTCTTATAGACTAAGGGAAGAAAATGATGGACTGTAACTAAAAAGTCTCTCTTGGGTTGCCGTTGGTAAGTCTTTTGCCTACCTCCATTGCAACCACCTGCTTTCACCAATAGGATCCCCCTATATCCTTTTTGTCATCTTTGCCTATTGTTTTGTCTACCAATTTCAACGATCAACCCGCTGATCATTTACATTATTTTGTTCTAGCCCTTTATTCGACTCCTAAGTTTCTGTAAGCACATGCAGAAACCCTTGCAAGACCGCCCATGCTCTCGCAGCAGGCCGATCATTGAAATTGATATACAACGCTATTGACAAAGAAGACAAAAGAGATATGGAGGGTTCCTATTGGTGGAAGCGGATGGTTGCAGTGGACAAAGAAGTTAGGTAATAGACTGACTAACGGCAATCCACGAGAGACACGATAGTTACTCCATCATTTTCTCTTTTACTCTATGGAAACCACCCATTTCAACCGATAGGATCGGTCCATACTCCCTATGTCTTATTTGTCTACCGCTTTGTCTATCAATTTAAATAATCAACTCGCAGGGACTTCACTGATCTCCTCATAGTTTATCAAGAGAGTTGCTCCTAACGATAACGATGGGCCGCAGTTTCAGAGTATTCCTCGTCCGACCTTCGGTCCGACGTTTGGAAACTCGGGAAGAAGACGAAATATATACGGAGGGATCCTATTGGTGGAAATGGTTGGTTGGAATAGACAAAGGAGTTAGGGAATAGACTAACTAACAGTAACCCACGAGAGACACGATAGTTACTCCATCATTTTCTCTTTTACTCTATGGAAACCACCCATTTCAACCGATAGGATCGGTCCATACTCCCTGTGTCTTCTTTATCCATCGCTTTGTCTATCAATTTAAATAATCAGCTCACAGGGACTTCACTGATCTCATAGTTTATCAAAAGAGGTGCTCCTAACGATCACGCGTTATGGGACGTGGTTTCAGAGTCCGCCGTTCGGTCCGAGGTTTGGAAACTCGGGAATTTCGAGCTCATAAAATTCTAATCCCGGCGACCGCACGTCATTAAAAGAGGACCGCCATTAAACCATTAAACTTTTGTGAGGAAAGTGCATCCGCAAGTTATTATGGCACTGCACCGACTTTAGGGCCGGGTCCGGGGGTCCGGCCCACCGTCGCCGCCACCGCATCCGCCACCTTCTCGAGGGCGAGCTCATAAACCTCGGGCACGCATAACGGGTTTAAACGCCATTACTTATTCTTTGCCCGAGTATTAGTATGTGAGATCGGGCCATGAAATATTACGCCCGCCTTTGTGCCCGCGACTCCCCGGGACACCCGAGTGTTTTAACCCCGCTGTGAAGTCGTTTTTAGTGAGTCGACCTGACTTACTCCGAACAACGGGCGACCAACTACGGGGCATGTCGATTAAAGAGGGATGAAGATCATTTTGCCCGACTGATTCGAGCGCAGCTAAAGTTACCGCCCGAGAACTTGAGGAAGTTTTTCCTTTTTTTCATCTACTGTTTTTCTTATTTTCTTCTACTCTTCTTATCCTCCTCCTCTTCTCCTCTTTAATTCTTCTTTCTTCCTCCCATCCTCTTGCCCCTTCTCTAAAATCTGTTTTTCATTCTTTTTTTAGTATTCTTTTTATATTCCTCCTCTGTCCCTCTTTAATTCTTTTTTCTCTCTACCATCCTCTTGCCCCTTCTCTAAAATCCTTTCTTCATTCTTTTTTTATTATTTTTTCCTTTTTTCTTCTTTTTTATTCCTTTCATTCTTCTTCGTCAATGTCCTTATTTTCCTAATTATTCTTTCTTATTCCTCGTTTCCAATTTTTCTCTCGTTTTTATTCCTTTTGTATGTGTAACCCGATACAGAATGGCGAGTCTCAAAGATATTTCTAGGAAGTTCAAAAATTATCAATGGGTCGATCCAAGATAAAATCAATCCTTTCAATAGCTCGATTAAGTAGTGGACCAGTAAAAAGATTAATGTTCCTGGGGGGAAAAGTCTTTTAATCTGCCGTGCCTGGTGAAATCTATATACTTTTTTTTTGTAAACAACCCTAGTACATTAAAAGTTCAGATTGGAACATAAAAACTTTACCATAAACTATGGCATGGATGTTTATCGAACAAAAGGCCAACTAGTTCTTCAGGCAATTTCGAAACTATGTGGAAAAGTTTTCCTCCCGAGTCTCTGTAAAATGGAAAAAATCCCTTAATTATTTTATTTCGCATAAATTTATCAGAGTAAAAAAGTTGAGCTAAAAGTTACAGATGATTGAATGCTACTGCGAGCTGATATGCAGGATTAACGTTGTCGGATTGGAGGTTAAAGTTGACTTGTTCTTCCAGACTTAAACTAAGAGATATTTTAGGTATTCATTGCAACGAAGTCTGCAAGGTTTTCCCGATGAACAGAAACCAGGACTTACTTTAAGTTGAGAGCTCAGTTCATTATTCATAAAGATGATCCCGTATCAAATCTTGATTTTTCCTTTCCTCCCATCCGCCAGACTTAATTAGTTTTGGCCACATCCTCAAGCGAGTTGCATAATCTAAACAAGACTAACTCTAACTTTGTGGAGCTTTCTTTTTTCTTTCCATTTCAATTATTATAATTCTGTGGATGTCAGTTATTTTCTTAGAGAACGCCGAAGGTCTCGTTTTTTTTCTCTTCCTCTCTCCCTTCCCTTGAAAATTGGTGAGATAGGAGGAAAATTAGTTTGAATTTTACAGGAAAGGATACGCTAATTCTGCTACGAATCTGCATTTAACTATTTCTTCCTCTCATTAACGGAAGACTTCTCCCTTGCCCCTCTCCGTCCAAGAGAAATAAGAAACAAGAAACAAGGACAGGAAAAAAACAACAAACCAGTGAAGCCAAAACTTTGAGTGTGGCATGCGAGGATCCAAAACATCGATATTAACCAAATCAAAAGGAGTACCGGTGATTTGCTAAGCGTATATTCGCTAAGCAAAAATTTACTTTTGTGGAGTTAGCAGAAGTTCTTTTAACTACACTAGAATTACTATTCTTTACCAAAGGCCTCGGATATCTGGTCCGCAGTTCGGACCTTTATACTTGGTGTTCCATATGAAATGAAGTCCAGTCCATGTAACTGAAGTCTTTTTTTCTTCGTGATAAAATCGATCAAAATTGACGGAAACAGCCCTAAAAAGGTAATATAAAGCAGAGGGGTCGGGTGAGCAATATCTCTTCCCGTTTGCCTCCGCAAACGCCGCCCCTGACTAACTGCAGCAATGCAGCATTTTCAAAAACGGAGAAAAGTCCCGCATAATTGATTGAACACGAACGAATCCCATAAACTTCAGCGCACATAAACAATGTTCATTGTACACAGGAGCCCCGGAACATAAGCGTGTACATCGTTCGTTTAAATTGCCCCCAGCTATCAATATAATTTCGTCCGTTTCGAAGAGATTCACTAAAATAACGAGAATGATCGAGGCACGGACTCTCACATCGCGGTATCTTGTCGCGCTAGTTATGATTTATATATCATGTGCTGTCTCTACCTGCCAAATTGCTAGCGCTAAGTTTTATCTTAATTGGTAAAGTTCGACTGGAATCCTTAGCATCAACTACCCTCAGCCCTGGCGGTTCGCTCCCAGATTTTAAACTTTGATTTATAAGCCATGACAAACATGATTATAACCGATCGTGCCGTTCCGTTCGAGATCTCTGCGCTGAGTTTTGTCTACCTCTCACGGCGCGAAGCATCGGGTTGCAATTAAGTCGATGCCATTGGTGCCAAGTTTCCGACATTAAAAATAATTGAATTTTAAGGGTCGATAATCCATCGTCTCCTAAATGAAAGGACGTAACACCATCCCAATGTCGCAAAATTGACTCAAACAATAAATTATTCACAAGAATATGACGGGCAATCCCAGTCCAAAACCTTGCTGATTTTTGCTTATAATCGAAGGAGAAATCAGCGCAATTTTTATTTAGAAATGTTCAACACTTTCATGGTAGAAGTAAAATTTGTGGGCTTACGTTTTCTAACGTTTAAATGTAGTTACATCTTCTTACCTGTGATTCGACTAGTGATAACTACTGTTCTTTGGGAGTAGAAAATTTTAGACTATGAATAAACAACCCATAAAATTATATACGACTACACTGATCGCTATCTGTATACAAAGGGATTTTCGAGATAAACACGCAACAAAATCCAAAAACTTTGCAGTTTACCTCCAGTTGAACCATGAAATTTCGGTTTTAGAGGTTTATTTACATTCAAATTTACCCCTAAAAGTCGTTCCTTACGTCATTAAATTTTAAGTAACAGTTAATGAGCTTCAGCAAGCTCAAAAAATGAAATCCATCGCTATTTAGTGACTTCTGTCATCAAAGCTTTTTTCGACGCTTTTGCAGTATCAAGGTCCCACGAAAAACGATTTTCGGAACACAATTAGGTGTCGATTATAGTTATTTTACTTCTTAAAAAAATAAATCCCTTCCGCTCGAAATATGCGAATACGCCGAAATCTTGACATTAAATTTTAACATGAAAGACCGCAACCGTAATTTACATACAGCACTTATTACAATATCAGACCCCCTCTGCCGTCTATCTCCGTTCTAACTATTGGTTTATCCTCCATCCTAAGATATTACGGACGGCTAAACCGACTCCATCACGAGGGAAAAAATGGTGACGAAACTTAATGGATTTGAATTTTTTTCTTTTCGACTTCAGTAAAATGGATTACTTTTGAATGAAAAGTGATCGGAACTTTCACTTGACTTTTTCTTCCCAAATACTTTATGTAACCCTAACCCCTGTCGGGTTTTCTCGATTTTTGGTGGGAAAAAATGTTTGAAAAAATCGCCTTGCTAACATGAGGTTCGGTTCTGCTCTCTTTCGTCGTTAAGGCACCTAAAAGACAGCTGGAGGTCTCCTTTTTCTGAGTGCCTTATGTTCTTCATGAGAGCATGGGCGGTTTCAGGGAGAGGGTTTAAGAGGCGTGCGCCCCCACCTTGTTTCGCTCGAAAAAGCGGAACTAAAGGAAAGATAAGAAGAAGACAGAGAGAAGAAGAAAGGATGAGAAGAGAATGAAACACTAATAATTGGTAATTATTCATGACGAAATTGACTCAAACCGCTTATTCGATACTTTAAAATGTCGAAAATTTCCCGAGGGGAGCCCCTCGAACCTCCTTACAACCCCCCCCTCCTGCCGTTTCAAGTGTCTGGATCCGCCTACGCACAAAATACCCCTCACATCTCCGTATCCGGGTCACACACGGGAATCGCGTTGAATCTGACAACGCGCGTTTCGATTGTCGCTAATCGAATGAGCAGTTCATGAATCCAGCTGTATGCGACGTTGCCAAAATTCTCCAAATCTCACATGTATTCCATCGGGGGAGCGCCGAGAGTACCGGAAACGCGGCCTCAGCGCGGAGCCAACCAGAGCCAAGCCACGAAACCCGGCAGTGAGTCACGTCGCGCCCTCGCGTTGTCGACGTAGAAAGTTCAACAAGTTAATTAAATGTTCCAATTTTTCTTTTCTCTTTCCCCCGCCCGGCCCCGCCCCGCGGCGGGCGACCGCCGCCTCGCCCACAAGTTATGAAATAAAATCAGTGAATTATATCCGAAGCTCTCGGGCTCTGAGCCTCTCTTCGCTGCCAATGCCACCCCCCCCCCCTCCTCCTGGCCCGCACTCATCCCTGTGTTCGTGTCGTCCTCGCCTAGTATCTGTCGCTGTCGCTCGTTGTCGTCCAGGGATGAGGCCTGAACGAATGGATGGGGGGGGGGGGGGGGTTTGCTCCCCCCTGAGAAGATGTTGCGTTCTCCTCGCTCTGAGAGCAGTAAAGGACCACTCTGCTCGAAATAATCAAATTTCGCTCCCGCGTACCTCAAAATGATGGGATACCGTCGACACTGATTCTTCTTTTAACTCGAATTTGACCCCTTCCGCCGAAACGCATAAACTTAAACAACACACATGATTATACATAATGGAGAAACCGACTCATAGCCTGAGTTGAAGTATGATAGTGCTAAAAATTGGCGAGAAAGATTCTTCAATTACATTTAACCATCAGGAGGATAATACAACTCAAGTCCTTTCATTCTCCTGTGTTCTTACTCCTTACCTTTCGCATTCCGCTTACATCGGTGGTTTCACGATAACTGGAATAGTTTTGTCGCCGTAACGACAACAGTATGTATCGTAGTTAGGAGTTGATTTCAGTGATTTTCGATGCAATACTCGTGTTTGCGTGAAATTCTGGTTAAGAAACATGTATCAGAATTCTTAAATTCTTATTTTGTCCAGTGGTTATTGTGGTGAGTATTTCTCCATTTATAAAATAAATTATTGCGGGATGTCCACAACGTCACGAACCGAGTCACGATCTTGCAGTTCGACCGTCAACACTCCTATTGAGATCATGCAGATCAGGATTTTTAACGATCACTCAGCTGAAGGCGCTTAGATGCAACTATTCGTGCTCGATGGATACGCTGGTTGCATACGCAAAAATTGAAGGCGTTTCACTGTTCTCGCGCTCACGATAACGCCCAGTGTGGATAGTCCGCCTCGGGTCTTACGTCTTCGGAGTGTCATCGGGTGTCTCCGGTACACTGTGAAAGAATTTATTTTCTCTTTATTAGTGGTTGATACAAATACTTCTTTTTTTCCAAAACCCCATGTAAATAAGTTCCTGCTTCTTAGCTGAGCTGAAAGTAAATCACGTGCTAAAATCTCATTTGAATTTACCTGCGAGTCGATGAACTCGACTTATCTTACCCTCTTAGCCATACATTTCGTAAAAGACAATCAAAAGAACAATTCAAACACCTTTACTCTTAGTAGTATAAGCATATAAATGGAACTTGAGACATCCTTAGTTTTAAATCAGAAGAGTTTGGAAACTGCGGAAAGATTTGGTTTTTTTCGAAGATTAACAATTTAATATAAACAGAATTTTGATGTCCGATGTAGATTACCCTCCAGTTAAAATTAAAGCCAACTAAATATCTGTCAGTTCTGAACGCATCAAAACGTCTACAAGACTCGTATGACAATAAATTACGCATTTGGCCGTTCAGGAAGTATATCACGCTTGGAGAGAGGAGAGAGGACGGGGTCAGAGTTCATATGCCCGTGCATTACGGAGGAAAGAGATGCTCCAACACTGCGTTACGTAACGCTTGATAAGGTTACATTCCATTTTTTATTTCAACTTAGAAAACTTAATTTAACTTAAATAATCCAGCGTTACTGCTGCACAGTAAAATAGTGGCATAGATTCTTTCTATGCATTTCATTATTTTCACATCAAAGGCAATATAGCATGATCAAGGCACCTAATGTAAATGTTTTCCACTCTTATTTTTGTACCTCTGTTTCCAATATGGACTCCTAGCCTCGGTAACTAATTATTAACAGAGTGAAAATCATGCTCATGATGTAAGATTGTTAAAGAAAAATTGACGTCAGTATTGTTTCCTTTTTTTTGGGGTGGGGGGGGGGGCCTAAAGCCTGATTTCCAACTTGATGTAATTCATGGACGGCTCAAATCTGAATCTTTTCAAAACAATTTAAAAACTCTTCAAAAAAAATTGAATGAGTCAACAACAGAGGTTTAATGTAATATTTTCAAAATACGTCTGAAAGCATAGCATTCAGCGAGCCTGTATGTACTCTGATGATGGTGCTCTCGCGTATCCTAATCTGAGGGCTGAATAATTAATCGATGTACGTAAAGTAGAAATTAGTTGGAGATGGAAACGGCGGTAATAGCAGGAAAAGCAGGAAAAAAGGCCGAGTAAACGGAAAGAAAGTTAGGTAGAGGGAAAAGCCGTAAAGTAGACGACGAGACCTTTTCTAGACGCTTTAAACCGTTCTTGGTCGAAATCCCGAAAAGCGCTGCGCATCTTCGAAAGATTGCTTCGCAGCACGGAGGAACAAAACGCCTTCACTCCCGTGCGTATGCAACACGGACATCCATGGAGGTCGAATAGTTGTATCCAGGCTTCATAATAAATTTCGTTCAGTATTCTGCCTTCCTAAGGAAGAACGCAGTATGAGCCTTCAGAAACTGCCAAGTTTCCTTCGATAAAAACTGAAGTTACTGAAAAAATTGCGAATATTATTTTCCAAAATTTTCATTCAATTTTGTACGCATTTTAATCGAAAATACCTGAAAATTTCAAGGAAAAATATGCATGGATATTGTCAAAAAGACATGTTTTGTTAAAGGCACTTTGGCAACTCTCGAATGTTCATACGGCGTTTTTCCTTAGCACGGCAGTATTCGCATTGCTTAATTCGCTCACTAACTTAAGTCCAGCATTGACTATTGTGCTAATGAAGTAAACTATTGCTTAGGCACTAAAATAGCAACAAACACACGTACAAAATACACTACACGGAGAAGAAAACTTCGTGCATGGGACCCGAAGTTTAGGTCATATGGATCTCTGAAGTTTTCGGATTGAGCATCTGAACACTTTAGGTCTAGCTGTCGAGGTTCGGATCACACATCTGGAACTTCAGTTCTTACATCTGAAGTACTTCAGATGTGAAAACCGAAGTTTTTCGGATGTGAGACCCGAAGTTTTTCGGATGTGAAAACCGAAGTACTTCAGATGTAAGAACTGAAGTTTCAGATGTGTGATTCAAACCTCAGCAGCTGGACTTTAAGTGTTCGGATTCTCAATCTAAAAACTTCAGAGATCCATAAGACCTAAACTTTGGGTCCCACGCACGAAGTTCTTTTCTACGTTTAAAAATCGGCAAGAATAGGAGGGGATCAGAAAATAGAACTTGTGATTTTTAATTAAATCCCGAAACCTGTGAACCGAAGGCTGTCAACGACAGTTTTCTACTGCAAGCAGAAAAAGTCCCTTCTCTAATTCCTTCGTTTTCATTTTCCTCGCCTCTTTGGGATTGGATTGGCAAACCTGCATGGGATAAACCTGCCACGTTGAAAGCCACGCGTTGGAATTTATTCTGCGTGGGAATTCCGGGAAACGGATCCGGAAAATCAATGACGCAAAACATGCAATTACGCCACTAGCTCTTTGCTCCGCTCTCTGCAACACCGCCACCTGTCAGGCTTATAATTACAAAAATTCAGGCGCATCTCGACCCGATTCTTTCCTGATTCGACCCTACTCCGACTCCATTGCCTCTTTTTTTCTATGGAGTCCTCGTTTAGTCAGTTATAGATCTGTGTAAAAAACTCAGCAGATTTCCGATAATGAGCTACTAGAGAAGGTATGAATTATTCGCAACGCAATTTTTTTTTCAAAAACTCCACTCATACTCCTCCTGCACTTGTCCTCCATATTTCTCGTGTAATTTAACGTCATTTTTCAATTGAATCTGTTAGAATGAAAACACACCAACTCGGTTACTCGAAAATACATCACTTTTCACTATGGACTGACAATTTTCATAAGGTCATTGAAGTTACCGTATCTGTGCCAACTTGGACACTTAAAGTGTCCTTAAGTACTTGCTTTTAGGCACTAAAAATCTTTTTCTTAGACTAACTTCTTCGCCTAATATGCAGTTTTGTATGTGTCTTGATTATTTTCATTTTTCTCGAGTTGGTGTGTTTTCGTTCTCACTGATTCCATTAAAAACGACTATTTTTTATTATTTCTATTTATTTATCTATGGTTAGGCTCATCCATGAAAGCGCTTATCTACAAAGAAAAACCGACGGCACAAATGTTGTTTCTAATCATGAAATGAACCAGAGATAGTGGTTCCTCATTGTGGTTGGTAGTACATTTGGACCGCGTTTAGCAGAAAGGAACCAAGCTACATCAGCTATCGTCCATTTAACTGCGGGCAATTTAGTTCTTTACAAGAGAATGTTGGTGGGGATTTTTTTTAAAAATTTTAATGAATTTGCTTCGTCCTATGCAGAAAATTCACTGAAATTTACATAAAAATTTGTAGGAACTTTTTCATGTAAAAAATTATATAGTCAAATTAAATTTGACAATAGCTAATGTGGCTTGGTTCCTTTCTGCTTAACTGCGGTCCATTTGCGGTGGGGCACAGAAAAACGTCACCCAGTGGGGTGAAAAGTGTACAGAGAACGGACAACTTAACCGAAAAATATCCGCTGAATGTGCTGTGCTGTAGCACCGAAGCCACGGTTCACCACACTCTTTTTTTCGTCGATCACGCCCGGCTTGGAAGCGCTGCGGGTGAAGCCGGTTAACCCTCTCTCGCTCCCGTCTCAATTTTTAAGTTCGTCAAAGCGGTGCGCATCCCTGTTTATCAGTCGTAAACAAGTGCAAATAAGTACGTAGGTATGCACATGCTGTGTCGCACATGGCTTTACGACGGCAGTATCATATTTTTCAGCCTGCTTGAGTGAGCGCGCCGAGAAAATTGCCGGGAAGAAAAGAAGGCGCTCCGTTCCGCGCGACGCACAGTGGAGTCAAGTCAATCAGAGAGGTCGGACATAAATTTGTCTACTAAAACTCCGAATTTTGATGTTTAATTCGTCACATTTTAAATTGTGGAAAAACACAAGGAGGAAAAACGGGAAACAAGGCTGAAAATACACAATTAATGAAATCCGAGCTCAAATCCCGGCCACCACCAGTAGGCTCAGGTTTTTCACTTTTTTTTTTAATTCTTATGGTTTCCGACTGAGAAATGATCAGTTTTGAGTCGAAAACGTCTGGTTTTATTAATTGTGTATTTTTAGCTGCTTCCCGTTGTTCCTCTTGTTTGTTTCCACTGTTAATCATTGTCTCGGGTTGCTCTTAAAATTGTATGCTATTTTAATTGTAAGGTGTGTTTTAGATGGAATTCACGCACTGGAATAAATAACACATTGGATCTGAGTCCGACTCTTGAAAACATCGTCAGAAAATGACTCTTGAATCAATCCAGATTTGAGCTTAACTCAAAAGGAAATCCGCTCAAATTATGAGGCTTGCGTTCTTGAATTAAGCTTAAATCTCATTGAATCAAGAGTCCTTTTTCTGGAGCAATGTTTCAAGAGTCTGCGGATCTAATCCAATGGTTTATTTGTTCCATGATTTTAAATTGTAAGGGGTGTTCTTAAAGTAAAATTTCACGAGAAAACCAAAGGAGCCACTTTTAGAACCTCAAAATTGTGTATAAACGGAGTTATAAGCTCTTAAAGTTTCCGAATTTTGTCCGACTTCTCTTTATTGACTCGATCCACCGTGCGACGTGCAAATTCTGCGGCTTCAACGGTTCTGACGAGGGCGGCTCACATCCTGTTAGTTTTGTTTCGCAACTTGGCGAGCGTTTCGTCGGGATGAGAGGGATCCGAGATTTTTCCGCGAATTTCCGCCCTCCGCGCTCGGAGCTTTTCTTGATCACTGCGTTTCCTCAGCGCTCGGCTCCCCATACCAATGCCGAAACCAGAGAACACGTGTCTCGATTACTTACTTCGTGAATTTCCTCTTTAAATTTTTCCGTGAGGAAAACTAGCCATTATTATTCCCCGCGGATTGACGTGATTTTTCATTCTACAATCGAGAGCATTCGCTAAAAGTCTCCTGGATAATGTTGTTCGGTGGTTTTCTCCGGAAAAAGTCAAATAATTGGGTACACTCAAAAAAAGGTATGACTCTGAGACCCATAAAAATGGCTCAGAGATCCATAATTTTCTATACAACAAATTGACTTAACCGTCTACAGTATCGCTTTCTGAGCCATACTTTATTGATCGTGATTCTTTAACATGGATAACTGACTCACGAGCTATTTTTATGGCTCCATGATTCCATAACTCGGCCGGCAAGTCACTCTCTCCCATACTTGGTTTTTTGAGTGTACTTTGATTTTTTACTTAAAAACGGCTGTAGGCGGATTTTTGTGCGAATTTCAGCGAATTTTTGCATGTACGAAGGAAATTCCTCAAGATTTTCAAAGGAATCCGCACAAACCTTCTCTTGTAAAACATTTAATTGCCCGTAAACATTTGTGTAAACATTTAAAGCGAAGGTCTTGAAGGAGGCGAAATTGGACCGCGTTAAGCAGAAAGGAACCAAGCCACATCAACTATTGCCAAATTTAATTGGGCAGTTTAATGTTTTACAAGAGATAGTTTGTGCGGATTCCTTTGAAAATTTTGAGGAATTTGCTTCGTACATGCAGAAAATTCGTTGAAATTTGCACAAACGTCCTCCCAACCGTTTTCATGTAAAATATTTTAGTGCCCAATGAAATTTGGCAATAGCTGATGTGGCTTGGTTCCTTTCTGCTTAACGCGGCCCAATCGATATCGTATTTTTCTAGATTCTTGAAAATCTAACCAAAATTAAATTTACATTACAATTTACGGAACCAGGCCGGAAAGACATGTGTGAAAGAACGCACAGGAATTTAAGGAAAATGACACTTAATAAGATCATTGTGGTGTTTAATTAAAAGTAACCAAGCGTGATCCAATATATGTTGTGAAAGAATCGATCAAGTAAAATTTGAGACGAAATAGTAGAAATTGAAGTAGTTTTAAAAAGTTTGTCAACTTCCGCAATGGCTGCTTATCGGAAGGAACACGAGGAAAAGAAGACATTGAAACAAT
This sequence comes from Bemisia tabaci, assembly GCF_918797505.1. Lineage (NCBI taxonomy): Eukaryota > Metazoa > Arthropoda > Insecta > Hemiptera > Aleyrodidae > Bemisia > Bemisia tabaci. Next base: position 17,064,344 of record NC_092796.1, read on the forward strand.
TAAAAAGCTGTAGAGCATCGTGATTTTAGTTGTTCCGTCTCTCCGTTTGATTCAACCCTCCCATCTTCCCATCCCCTCTTACTTACAATTAAATAATTACAGCAATTTTGCGCGCGATGAAGATCACATTGAGGGTTAACTCTTACAAACTCCAACATGCTGAGTTAAAGTGTGATTTAAGTGGAAACACAGCACTAGAGGGAGAAAAAGTGCTTCGGGACTGAAAAATTATAGTTTAAGTTATTTCTTTCCGACCGAGAAACTTTGGCTCCGCAAAGAAGTCATGATCTCTGTTCAACTTTGTTAAAATTTTGCTGCGGAAACTTTTTTGCACGAAACATTTACGGGTATTCTCATTTAAATCGAGTATAACTTTTAATCAAATATAAGGGGAGAAAATCTGGGAGAGAGTAGAAAAGGGCAACCGAAAAGAGCAATACTGAGAAGGAAATTATTCGGAAAGAGACGAAAAGATGGATCCGGAGGAACGAAGAAAAATAAAAGAGAGAGAGTGGAGGGTTGAAGTTCTCGTTCATTTTTCAGGTATTAAAGAACTATTCACCATTATTTTGAAATTGAAAAATAATTACACCGCTCTTAAATTATTTTACAGTAATCGAAACAATTTCAAGACGATGGCTCTTGTTTCAAGAACGAACATTCGTATCGACATTGAAGCCAGAAAAAAAACTTATTTTGATTGTGACGTGCTAGACAGAATGGCCGGTCATTTTTTATTATTTGCGAAGAAATCCTTAAATAACATGCGTTTGCATCTAATTTTTAGGGAATATTCTCGAGGAGGTGAAGAGAGGTCACAGTAAAGTTCAGGTAAAAACGATGAACGGTTGCTCTTCAAAGAAGTGAATAGCAGGATATCTACCCACTTGGTAAGCGCTCAGCCGATAGGCAGCGCTTTTTGATTTCGACTTGCCTCTGAGTACTAGTATACTAGTGCTAAAGCGTTTAAATGGCGCACCAGCTCATCGATGTGTATAGGCTTTTTGGGGGGGTCCAGTTTTAAAATAAAAAAAGCTGTGAAAACCGTATTTTACGCTTTTAACGTAATGCGCAGGTAGTTTCGATCGTTTGTCTATAAGAAAATTTCTTAGCGGTAGAGTAATTCTTATCGAAATTGATCGTTGAACTCAAATGAAGCCTAAAAAAAACGCGCCTGATGAGCTCAACGGTGACTATCATTTTCGGGAAACGAAAAAAACGCGGTTTACGGTTTCCTTGGTAACCTTTGTTTGCTATCAGCTGACGTTTTATTTCCATTACCCAGCCAAGTCGACGGAGTTTATACTTCCTTTCTTCACTAAATACATTGACTAACACCTGAGCGCTTTTCTAATACGACAGTATTAGAACTTTCCCGCTTGTTTTTCTACTTTCATCAGCAGCATACGGGAAGGTTTAAAATACTTGTCCTCTTTTCCTAGTCTTTTGAGGTACTCCAAGGCCCTGAGCACCAAGTTTCGGTAGATCTCCTTCTAAACTGTGGGTAGGCAAGAGGCACTGTTCTGCTGCTCAAATAGTTGTTTGCTCAGTAAGAATACTTTCACACAAATGAAAATCACAGGTAAAGGGTCTTATTACAAGTGGTTTATCCCACTTTTGAAAGGTTGGTTTTTAACCAAATCGTAGGGTGTGATGTAAAATCATTCGAATTTCACTCGTCGAAAGAGAAATCGATTCTATTGTTAGACCTAAGTTGACCATGTTCAAATCAAAACGCCATCGCCATTTTCCTCCAGTTTCATTACCAAGCTTTCACTCGTAACCCTGCGCGCAGAGGAAAGCCCGTTTCCATTCTCGAAAATAAATCAAGCACTAACTGAGACGAACACCTCCAAGGCTCAATTTCACGTTCATAATTTATTCCGTCCGTAATTTTTCTATCTCATCGGAGACTCCTCAAGATCAAACGCTTTAAAAATCCATTAAATTGGCAACGGTTATCGGGGAAGTGGTGGGGGGGGGGGGGGGCGTGTGGCTAGGCCGGGGCATTCATAAATCCCTCTGACAGCTAATATCATGGGACATATTTATTTCAGATAGGCGGAGCCCCCACGCGTGAAACATAAAACCTGACAAGATAATAAATTATTCAAGTGACTTTCAATGTTCCATAATCGTAATTAATATGATCAGATGAGAATTTGTAGCAATCAACACGGATCGATTCCGGCTCCACCCCCTCGACTTTCCGGGTCCGACGCCGCGCCGCGCCGGCCGCAACCCGCAACTCAGTGGAGCTTATCGGGCCTGTAAAAAGTGATTGTAACTCGTTCGAGGACCTCGTCAACCCCCGCTTTTGGTTTTCCGCTAAAACCGCACTACAATAGCCGCCGGATAATGCGAAATGGGCGAGACTAGAGTCCTTTTATACTGAGAGTTAAGACCATGTGAATCAATTTCTGATTGGTTCGGGTATTTTAGGCCTTCACAGTGTCACAAACGGAAATAAAGATTACATTTCCACCAATTGCAAAGATTATAATCTGGAATGGACCGGGGAATTACGAGTTCGGCAAGGAACGAACCGAATGAGAGAAGGAACGGAGAAAGGAATTTGAGGATGAGCCGATCAAAGATTACGAAAAACTATCAATTTGTGTAATCTTTATTCCCGTTTGTAACTCCATGAGCAGGGGTTGTCTTAACTTCAAGTATAAAGGGACTCTAGGCGAGACAAAAGGTTTTCTCTAAATTAAGGTGGATCTTTATTCCGCGTATCCATATATGTAACAGGTAACACTCTACGAGAAAGGAAACTCTCGTAAGGCAAAATTTTCAGTGCATCTTTTTTTGTCAAGTTGGATGAAAAATCAGATTTTTAGACTTGAACTGGAAACTCCCTCTGAATTCCTGAGGCCTAAATTACGAGCGGTTTATTTCATTTTTATGCCGATTGAAAGAACAAAGCTGCATAGTAGTCCGATAATTCTGTACCCTGAACATGTCGGAGTGAAAGTTGAAGCAGATTTTTCTCGAAAATATGTTTTCTAGACTGCAAACTTCAAATCGCCTTGGTTTAGGTTTACACTTGAGGATTTTTTCCTCCAAAACATCCGCAGAAAATTTTTCTTAAGTCTAAAGTCTGTAGTAAAATTTTGATTTTTTTGTGGACTGGGGCGCTTTTCCCCGTTGATGCTTCCATATTTTTGGATTTCGGCCATTGCAAGTTTTTCTTCAACCAATCTAAAATTTCAGTTTTTAGATCAATCATCGAGGGCGATTATATTACAAATCAACCTTTGAGGCTTTAAGCTCATGAATTTGTGTTTCCAATGTTCATCTGAGTTTCGTGTAATAATATCCATGTATTGTACGAATCACCACTTTTTAATTCATTATAAAATATTGAGAGATACTTTTTGGTGCAAACATTCCGCACCCGTGATCAAACCAGGGCTAAATTTTTACTTTCTCAGGAATAACCCATCTAATTAACAATAGAGACGGATTGATCATACGTAAAATGCAAATTTACGACGCTGAAGACACATCCCATTGTACTCGTAGTTTAGGACCTCGGTTTCAATCATATACCGGTTGACATCTCTGCGAATATAATTCCAAGATTCGTTAATGCACTAATTCTATCAAAAATGACGCAAAGGTAAAAGGTCGAACACAAGAACTTCAAGTAAAGTAGGAAATTTTGAGATTTGGCAACGCCCTAATAAAAGGCACCGTAATTCATTCACAAAAGTTACTTCAGTAAATGACACTTTAGAGAATTCCTCCCTTGACTGAAGTGCAAAACACAAAACCTAAAGAACTTGAGACACACTTCTATGTAGTTGGTCAATTCAATTACTCCAGGTTGCTTTATCAAATCTTGGCTCCTTCCTCTACCTATCACAAAGTCAAAGAGCAGTTTGTATTAGAGTATTTCCCTAAGGGAATTGTACAAAAAATGAGGAGAGAAAGACACTCTCTTGACTGTTGGACCTTTACAAGATTTTTCTTAATCAAAGTACGGGGATAGCTCAATCCGAGAGCTGGTGGGCTGGTGAGCAAGAGAGGGATTTCAAGCATGGAATATTAGGACCCCCAAATTGAAGTTCCTTTTTTGGAAAAAATTCTCGGTATGGATACATCTGTTCTGAGCGATGACGTCCAATTGGCATCACTTGATTTTAAGTCCATTGCATCCTGTATTTTAACATTTAAATCAATTTTGATGATTTTTCCGGAAGGAAGCACTGGTTTGACGAATTTTTTTTTAATCCATCCGGCGAGAGAAGAAAAATCACGGAATTCCTCAAAAATTGACGTTGAATAGTTTTCCATTCAAAAAATATGTCGTCACCCTCCGGTCAAAGTATCACAAGTGCCATGCGACATTTCAAAATTTCCGCCGCCATCTTATTTTTTCACAGAGAAGTTGTTCAACGAAGCTGTCCGAAAATTTCACTGAATTCTTCTTGTGCTGCCGGTAAAATTCAGTAAACTTTTCAAACAGATTCAACCAAGAATTTCTCTGTAAAAAAAATATAATGGCGGTAGAAAATTTTGAAACGTCGCATGGCGCTTGTGATACTTTGGCCGGAAGGTGGCGGGTTTTCCATTAAAAAAAATATGTTATAACGGAAGTCTGCGACGTCGGAAACCGAGATACGTGGTCTGGTAGTTTCAGCGCCGATATGTGAGATTCCTGCGGGGTAGGTATGCGGGGAGCTTTCAATATAAGCTTAACACGCGCCTGGCGTTCGGGAGTTGATCCGACACGGAAACAAGGCTTCGTTAGGGTTTAATTGTCGGCATCGCTAATTGTTGACTTGATGCGGAAGTAAGCAGAGCTGAGACAAAATATCGAAGCTCGCCGACGACCGACGCCCGACGCGCGCTTCCGCTTAATTACAGCGCAAAGTCAACGGCGACTTTGAAAGCGACTCCACGACCGCTGGCGATGACCAATCAAACGCTCAGCTCGACTAATATTTGCGCTTTTTATCGGCTCTCGTTTTGTTTTCCGCTCCTGTTTGAATGGAGCCGCAGTTCGGAATCCGATTCCTCGCCCTGGCCTCTGCCCCCCCCCCCCCCCCCCCTGCCACAACGGGCAATTTGCTTTATAAAATATTCACTGGGTCAACGTAGGCTCCTCTGTTGCCGCCCTCCAATGGTACAAACTTGTTTTTTAATTATTGTTTAGATACAAAGGTTCAGTTTAAATTATCAGGGTACAGAACTACAGACGCTATTGTTAGTGACGTCATCACAGGGATTCTCCATTACAGCTAAAGACATGAAGACTTTTTTTTTTAATTTTTTTTTTTAATTTTCGGTTAGCTTGAATATTTGTTTCTGATATTTTCAAACGATTTACCTTGCAGTTCATTTTATCGTTTTCAGAACGTTGGCATATAGCTTTTCATCGAGGATTACTTAAATTCTATCAGAAATCTACATTTTATCGGGAAAATTCGACAACATTCGAATGCTTATCCAGCGTTTTTCCTGAGAACGGGAGTGCGCCAGTACTGCCGTGCTGGAAGAACGCCGTATGAACATTCGAGAGTTGCCAAATTGCCCTTGATAAAACATGTATTTTTGACGACATTCCATACATACTTTTTCTTTAAATTTTCAGATATTTTAGATTAAATTGCGTACAAAATTATCTGAAAATTTTGGAAAATAATTTTCGCAATTTTCCCGTAAATTCGGTTTTTATTGGAGGAAACTTGGCAACGCCTGAGGGCTCATACGGCGTTCTTCTTTAGCACGGGAGGGTAGGTGACATCCCATCTCGGAGGCGAATTGAACGGCTCCGATGCCGAAACGAGTCTCCTTTTTCGCTCGCATTAATGAGCGTCAGCGCGGCCAACGTGAAAATGACAGTCCCAACGAGCCCTTCAATAATGACCGCACCCGAGTGGACCCATGAATAGGCCCGGATCGAGTGGGTCCCGGCCCGGAAGTCAAAACCGCGCATGTGCGGATTCTCATGAGCCCTAACGGTGAGCTCTCTCGAGGACTCCAGGGACCATCGAAAAGCGGTTTGGTTGGGGTGAGATTTGGATGCGCTTGCATTGAAATTTATTTGACTGGAAAAGAGAGGAGAGCACCGGGAGGAGAGGGGCTGGCGAGGGGGGCGTGGAAATAATCTTACGCAACGTCCGGCTGGGTGTAGTGCGGTTGGCAGCCGGGGTAGTTGAGACATAAGCTTTTTCGGCCGGAGTCGGTGGCTCGTTGGAAATTTGGCGCGTTCTCGGCCAGTACTCCTATTTCCCGGAACTAGTTCCGAATTTCGGGCTTTTGAGATTTTCCTGGATTTTGCCCGGAACTTGCGAAATTCCCGGAATGGTCCGGATCTTTTGCATTTTCCGGAACTTTCGTGGAACTTATTTTGGAAAGCCCAGAAAGAATCCCGGAACTTTTGACGATCATGGATGGGAGAAATTGGAACAAAGAAGTTCCGGATAACCGAACTTTTGACGATTATGGAATGGGAGAAATTGGCGGGAAAAAGTTCTGAGTCCCGGAACTCCGAATTCTGGAACTTTTAACGATCATGGATGGGAGAAATTTGAACAAATAAGTTCCGAATCCCGGAACTTTTGACGATCATGGAATGGGAAAAATCGAATAAAAAATTTCCGAATCTCGGAACTTTTGACGAACATGGAATGGTAGCACACTGGGTCTCGCCGAATCCTCACCTTAATGAAGAGCAGCGTCCGGAGCGTTTGATTCTTACGTAGATCCTTGGTCATCGATTTTCCAAATCTTGATGGTCATAACTTTTTTAAGACTACTCTGAATCATTCATGTCTTTCTGAAGTGGAGCAAACATTCGTCTGAGAATGTCCTTTTAAACTGTCGCAACGATGCTGAGAGAAATGTCTTGATGCAACTATTCGTGCTTTACGGATGCCCGTGTTGCATACACGAAGAAATGCAGGCGTTTTTGTTTTCGAGTACTTTGTAATGAGGACGTTATGGGAATGCTCAGAAAATTGTAACTCGGACACTATACAGTATCAAAAGCTCTTATTTATTACCAACTTGACGGTTTGGAGCACTCTAAAGAAAATGACCAATAGCCTATTACAAATCAGAGAACATTCTTGGAAGAGCAATAAACAGCGCTCGATGTCTTGTGCAATTACAGTCATGTTCATCTTACAAAAAATTATAAAAGAACAGTAAATTTGTAACGACGCAAACCGACAAACCGCGTTTTCCAGTTCTAGCATCGATTTGTGACCCTCTATTTTAACTTAACCGGATAACTCTCGTCATTTAACCTGCAAGCAGAACACGGTTAGGTAAAAACTTTTTGGGGGTCCTATAATCCTATAAAATATTTAATAATCGAGAGTTACCGAACATTCCTCACCAGTATCGTCGGAAAAAACTAAATTTTTTGATTTCCCTCCAACTTATTGAGAAAATTAACTCGAGGTCACCCATTGAATGAAGGAAAATGGCAATTTATGAATCATACGAAATAGCGTGCATATATTTTGCAATAACATGTTTATGATCTTTGATATCGAAATTTCGCTTATTGCTGTCAACGATTCATGAACATAAATTTAATTCCCCCAAGGAGTATCAGGAACTGGAGAGATTGTTGCTGTACTCTGTAGCGCTGGGTCTGGCGGATGTGTAATAAAAGCATCATACGGCACTTGGCGATAAGTCTAGCGATCCTAGCGCGGGAACAATGTGACAAAATTTTGATATCGTTATCAGTAAAGAGGGAAATGTTCTTAAGGCGATAAAGTTTAAGCTGTAATAAAAGAAACGATAAGAATGGTATGGGGAAACTATTCCTAGGAAAACGATTATGAGAAGCGGTCCATGGAGAGAAGCTAAGAGCCCGCAGTCACTAACGATGCACTTAAGACTCCAACGCTCTGGTCCTGACTCTCAGCCTCAAATCTTCTCCACCGTGCTCTTGCCTGCCCTCTCTGCCGTTTCCTGCTCCGCAATCAATAAAATGAAATTACTTTGATTTTCTACTTTCGAATGTAAAATCATTGCTCGGGTCGACTCCTCTCCTTGTCTCAACCCTTTCCTTCCATTCCACTTACCGAGAATATTACAATCCGTTCCAAGTCTTGTCCATATGAAAAGTACCTTGGATATCCATGGATTTTCGTACACAAATTCCACGTGGCGCACTGTGGAGTACGTCAAACGGAGAAGTCAGGCAAGATGTGGAGTATCATCGTTTGAATTATTAACGAATATCATCGTTATAACCCCGTGAATACGAAACATAGAGGATTAAAAATGGGTTCATTGGTTTTCTCGTAAAATTTTCTTCAAGAAGCATCCTTCCTCATTTGAATACTAGTAGATGAGGAAGGATGCTTCTTGAAGAAAATTTAGTGAAATTTTAGTTACTTAATGGAGATGTTGCATGTGTGAAGAATTTGCGATTTGACTATGGATTCTTATGTAAAAGTTCGCGAGAAACACGATGGTGCCACTGGTTTTCTCTGAAATCAACTCCCAAGCTCAAAAAAAACTCTCAAGTTGAGGCCATACAGACGCTCTCGTGGAATTTGTTTCCGCAAACTGGATTGCATTTTGCAAAAAGGAACCAGGAGCATTGCAATGTTGCTAAAATTGTGCAACTTCTTTTGTCTTAGAAGAAAAACCTGATTATCTTCTAACAGTTTCTATTTTACTACCTAAAAACTGTAAATTTAAGACAAAATTACAATGTGAATTTCATATATATTGTCATGGTTTCAGTAATTTTATTGCAAAGGATGATAATTCACAATCTTAGCATCATTGTAATTCTTCTGGTTCCTTCTTGCAAAATGCAATCCAACTGAGGTTCCCTTACCTGCATCCTGTCACCACCATTAACATAATACGATTCCTCTCAGAGCAGCGGTTCGGACGAAATGACAAAGCTGTTTCAGACTTGTTTTCCCTAAGTTTCAAATAATATTAGCTGAACCACGCGGCCGTTCCCACTGTGTCGACGGAGCGCTACGTGCATTTAAGCTAACATTTCGCGAATAAATCAGGGCGCGAAACATATGTTCCACGAAACAAGCTGCATGGCGACAGCGCTGCGACTTTCAATGAGATATTCTTGATTCCTCTCGGAAATGCAAATGAAATGAATGATTTGTCACCATAGACGGCAACAGTGGTCTAGGGCGATACGTCTCACAAACACACAAACAGTAGCAGAACATCCATTGGTTGTTTCACTGACACTGATACATCCCTTCTACCACTGCTATCCACTACACATAATATTTAGTGCGCAAAAAAAAATGTATGTTTCAAACAGCAAATCGTTAACAATGGATCAAAACATGTATTAATTGTGCGGAATATTAATTCTTTTTTAAAGGATATAGTTACTTCAACCATACATTTCAAAAATCTATATGTACAAGAAAGTTGCTGAAGAACCCAGAGAAGAGTAATAACAGTAGAGATTTGGTCAGTTTTGGCCACTTGAGGGGAGAATAATCTACAAGGAAGCTCATATACCGTATGAATTTGGTTAATGCGCACAGCGGGTCAAGAATAAGTGCCCTTAAGAAAGAATATGCCTCAGAATCAGAAACAACTAAACGTTACATGGAGAAGGGCGTAAGTAATTAATCCCTAGAAGTCTAAACATAATTTGTTACTTTTTGACCTCTTTGAGAAATACTGTATCGTGAACCTTCTTTAAAAATGCCGAGATACATTTCTTTCCACAAATTGTATATACGATTTACGTCGCAGATTGAGAATCGACTCGCTGTATCGCATCGAGTGTTTAAAAATTTATATGTAAAAAGATTGACGAATTAAACAGTTAAATAAGGTCAAATTCTAGCCTTCTTTTCGGTCTTGTGATTTTTATTTTATTTATTTATTTATTTTTTTTGTACCATGAATTCTCGTCTAACTTGAAATTTCATTATTCTGAATGTGTAAATTTTTTCGTTCGCTTTTTCAAGATGGCTTTTAATGTATAAATGTCCATAATGTATAAGAACGGCTTGTTGTGATCGTGATTTAGCTCCACTTTTTTTTTTTTTTTTTTTTTTTTTTTTTTTTTTTTTTTTTTTTTTTAAGTTACATTGTGCCGAATTAGGCTTTCAGTCAGAAATGTGCATCCGCAATTACTGGATAATCACATGAAACATAATGCGAAGGCTAACCTTTTGATTTTATAACTTTTTTCACAACCAATAGTGTCGCTTACAAGGACCGTTCCGTAATTCTACAAGCTGTTAAATCTGCAGAAAACGTCGTTAAAAGACGTCCTCTTTGTCGCGTGGATCCTCTTAAAATGAAGACTTGTGTTTTCACGATAGCAGACAAGGAGACTTTCCTTAAGTTGCATACTTGAAGAACGGCCCACGATAGCTTTTGATCCGGCTGAGGCCGCGCTGAAGGGCGCTGTTGTAGTCTCGTGAAAATATCAGGCTTAATCTAATGAGGGAAGAGTGCCGGGAAAAAACTTTCCGACTATAAATGGTGCCACGGCGGTCAGAACTTTGCCTCAAGATTCTTCAAAGAACTCCTCTGGGTTAAAAACATTGTTGTCAACTTGCTAGGATTTTGTAAGAGAGTGTATAAGAAGAATAAGATAAGAATTTATATAACCATAGCTAATAAAGGGCTAGCAGTTGCGGTTAAACTTTAGGTTGCTTCATTTTATTTGAATAAATCAGATTTATTCGACGTATTTCTGTTCAACGGAGCTAAGCGCCGAATTGAGTTCCATTTGAGAATTTTATAGAATCCCGGATAGCACGTTCTGTCAAACGGAACTAAGCGCCATGGAAAAGCATTGCGAGTATAGGACGGAACGAGCATCGAGCTCCACAACATCCACCAATCCAAGCCCCGAGCCCTTCCTCCCGCCATGGCGCTTAGTTCCGTTTGATAGAAATACGTCCATTTATACAAGCGAAGAAAATAATTAAAATAAGACGTAAATAATTAAAATTGTAATTTTTCACACATCTTGATGATAAAAATCAGAGCACTCTTTAAAAACTAGGATTAGATACCCTACTATTAGAATACTTTTCATTAAAGTAGTAAAAGAAAAATCTTCCAACTTAAAAAATGTGGCAGTAGTTTAACCTTACTAGTAGAATTTGCTAAGAGAATATCTATTTAAAACCGGAGTCTTACCGCACGTGCCGACAACGTAGCACTAGAACATTGACCCAGCCTAGAGAGTAAAACTCAAGTTCTCGGAAATTCAAGAACGTAACTTGTAAGCGCGTATTTAGTTTCACAGCGTGGTTGTTGGACTATCTAACTCCATTTTAGATTATTATTCAGGGGCGGATTGGCAGGCGGGAATACCGGGAAAAATCCCGGTGGGCCGGTTGGTATTTTGGGCCGCTTTAAAATAAACTTATATTACTACTCCTTTCTTTCTTTCTTTCTTTCTTAAAACTTAACCTTCCCCCTCAACCCTTTTGTATTTTCACTGACGTAACCTTGATTTCCATGTGAACACACAGAGGTGTAAATGGCCGTAGATGCTAAAGCACCGCTTTAAAATAAACTTATCTTACTACTACTACTACTACTACTACTACTACTACTACTACTACTACTACTACTACTACTACTACTACTACTACTACTACTACTACTACTACTACTACTACTACTACTACTACTACTACTACTACTACTACTACTACTACTACTAATTTCTTTCATTTTTTCTTTTTTTATCTCCATAGTCTAAAAGTATGTGGAGAAATGGGATAAAATCTTAGTGAACTGTCACTTTCTCATAAAATAGGGTGAGGCTCCACGGGCCTCCGTTGTTCCACGGGGCTGCTTTATGCTCCACGGTCGCAGCCAACTTTGCAAATATTTTGTGACTCTAATTGCGTATGTTCGCGCTTAAAAATGGCTTCTTGAGGTGCTAATTTTTCAAAATTTTCCGGGGGAGGGCCTTCGCACCCCCCTTTCACTGTGGAGTGTCCCCCCGACCCCCATTTGGTTTGTGGGCCGGTTTGGCTGTACATTTCCCGGTGACTTTTTTCGTCCCAGTCCGCCCCTGTTATTATTATTGTAGTGCGCTCGAGAAAATCTGATTGTCTCCGCAGTTTATTTCACAATGACCCTTTAAAATAACATGGAAAATTCATTCGGAGGATAAAGATACAAATCTTTCTGGTTTTCTGCCTCCCCGAGAATTGAATGATTGATGACGGAGGGAAAAACTTATCACGCGTAAAATGATTAACAATTAGCAACCAAATTCTGCCGTGCTAGGGAAAAACGCCGTATGAATCTTCAAGCGTTGCAAAATTATCTTTGATAAAACACAAATTCCCTGGTAAACTTATGAATATTTTTCTTCCCATTTTTCAGAGAATTTTTTTAGTATTTTGATCTAAAGTTCCTGAAAATTTCAAGGAAAAATATTCATTACCTCCCTCAATAATGAACATTTTATTGAAAGAAATTTGGCAACTCTCGTATGCTCATACGGCGTTCTTCTTTAGCACGGTAGAATTGGCGATTCATTCACTTTAAAGTGGCTAATAAATACAAGGTTGAGCAGTAAGTGAAGCAGATTTATCAAATTGGGTCTTGCTTGTTAAATTATAGAATAGTTCTAAAAAGGTCAACGTAATCAGAGATTTTTACACGTTGCAATGGGGATTGGAATCGATCAAAACTATTTTTGCTTGATGGATGTTCGTGTTGCATCTGTAAAATTGATGGCGCTACGGCCGAGACGTGAACTGGCAATGGTCCGCTCTATGCTGCGAATGAAATGTCGCTCAGATTCGGCAGAAAAGTTGATTACAAGGCCCGTTCAAGTTCAAATCCTCCTTTCTTGCGGCTGTGTTGCTCACGTAGCCCTTGAAGCACCCCTGCAAAAAAAATAAACGGAAACAAACACAGTATGGATTCAGAGCGAGGAAAAAGATATGCGTTGACGACGGCGCAGAGATACAACTATTCGTGCTTGATGGATGCCCGAGTTGCGTCCGCAAAATTGAAGGCGCGATGGCCGAGGCGTGAACTCGCAGTAGTGGTCCGCTCTATGCTGCGAATGAAAGGTAGCTCGACTTCGGCAGAAAAGGTAACAAAGCAAGGTCCGAATACGTCTCTATGAGCTTCGAATGAGTTGAAACTCGATTTTCCCCCTTTTTTTCAATTTAATGTGTGATTTTAATCCTTTTTTTTCAATTTGATGCGTGATTCTTTTTTTCAATTTGATGCGTGATTCTTATTTTCAATTTGATGTGTGATTCTTTTTTTAGGATGTATTTGTAGACGTATCTAAAGCTCGCATTGAGGCCTCAAATGATTCCCGGGCCACGTGTTTTTGGCAAGTCTCGAGTCAATTGACCCGGCTTGGGTATCTAGGGGTTAACGCTTCTCTACAGAGATGTGCAGTCTATCCCAAATTGAGGGGAGGTGATCTTCGGATGAAAGAGGCGCATTGTTCGTGATCTCCGGTTGTTTTGTTGCCTATCCTAAACCAAAGCACTAAAACAAACTAAAGGCCTAAACTGAATGTGACCTTTAAGTAGATGATGCAAATAGACTTGCCTAGTCTAAGATAAACAAAAGAACGATTCCGCAACATTTAGACACCCTTTTTTGCGGTTTTTGTATTAGCTGAAAGTTCCCCAATTTCGAGGACTCTCTAGTTTTGTACATAGTTTCCCCTTCCTTATCTGAAATTCCTAGGCTAACGAAGACGCAATCTTGACGTATTTTCATACGTCTACACAATTTTGCTCCATATCTCTTCCCGTGTATTTTTTTTGTTCCGACTTTCCTCTTCTCTTCTTAATATTTCAATACCCTCATCTCATTTTTGCAACCCGTCACGGTTCATTGAGTTGATACAAAAATAAGAAGTGTAAAAACATCGTTTCAAAAATGATGTAAGACAGAAGAAAAGGAAAAAACATAAAGTAACAATTTAAAAACCGTAATTATAAGAAGTTCGCAATTTTCATATGGCGTGCGTGAGGATTGACAGTGTCTAATTAACGCCTGACTACCGTTCACTTCTACTCTGTCAAAAACTAATTGAACTATTTCCACTAAACCCATGAGCATTCCCAGAGGCGGATCCAGCAATTTGGCTACACCGGATTCCCCCCCCCCCCATTTGAACCTATGTTAAATAATCGATTCTTGTCGGAGCACCTGGCCCCTCCAAGAATCGATACATTTCTTAGGGTTTAAATGGAGAAAAACAATGTTGCCAAATTGCTGGATCAGCCAATGAGCGTTCCTCAAAAACTCAAAACTCGAGTTCACGCCGGAGCTCGACTAAAAGCACTCTCCTGAATGAAGGAAGCAATTCCCATGCACATTCATAAATCTGGACGAACATCTCAGGACTTGTTTACCAAAACGTCTGTTCCAAGTAAAGAAGCACGACGGTAACTTATGAATTACTATTGAGTATTTGCCTAAAATATTACCAGTTTATCAACAATGATGTTAGGAGACATAATCACTAGAATTTATTGCATCCTATGCAGCTTCATTTGCGGCTCATTCCCATAAAAGTATGAAATTTATCGGCATAAAAATTCACAAAGCGCGCGGTGTTACTCATAATCCGGGCTTGTCGATCCATCTATGTAAAATAAAGAGAGAATGTTTACTTTTATGGTTATATATAACTATAATAATTCATTCGGAGAGCTCATTATGCAGTCTGCTCCGAGTCGAAACGAGAAGCTTCACCAGCAAGACCTGGCATTGTGATGCAAAATAGTTGTAAGCCTCTATTGAATAATTGATTGCAGACACTGCTAAAAGCTCCTCGCTGCTCCAGCAACTCCTCGTGAACTCCTTCCTTTTTTTGATTTTTTGAAAGGAAAATATTAAGAGTCAAAAGTACCAGCTCCTCTCTCCTCAAGTTATTCGTGATAATGGGATGAATGACACTCTAACTTACTCCGCTAATAAAATCCCTAAGACTTCTCATCAGCTTCCCAGGCACTATATTATCATGTGGAGGAGAATTGAGGGGCTTGGAGCACAAGGTGCATAAGCGCAGTTTCTAGAAAAACTGAAATACTAATCATTTCAAGTAAAACTGGTCTAAGTGCATCTTTTGTGAAAAAATTCTCCCGAATGGAGATGTTGCATGTGTGAGGAATTTGCGATTTGACTGTTGATTCTTATGTAAAAGTTCGTGAGAAACACGATGGTGCCACTGGTTTTCTCTGAAATCAACTCCCAAGCTCAAAAAAAGCTCTCAAGTTGAGGCCAAAATGGAAGGGATATCCCACCCTACCCTGAGAGTCCACGTCTACATCAAGACAAACTCTCCATGCAAAGATAGGGAGCAAATACATTGACAGGGCTGCCACTTTATTTGGGGACTCCAAAACTGAAAACACGGCAACCCTGCTAATGTATTTGCTCCCTATCTTTGCATGGAGAGTTTGTCTTGATGTAGAGTGGACTCTCAGGAGTAGGGTGGGATATCCCCTCCATTTTGGCCTCAACTTGAGCGCTTTTTTTGAGCTTGGGAGTTGATTTCAGAGAAAACCAGTGGCACCATCGTGTTTCTCGCGAACTTTTACATAAGAATCAACAGTCAAATCCACTTTTAGGACCTCAAATTGTTATATAATCGGAATTATCAGCGTTTAAAGTTTCCAAATTTTGTCCGACCTCTCCTATTGACTCGATCCACATCCACGTGCGCCGTACTGAAATGTAGAGATAAATTTTTCCTTCCTTTTTTCCTACAACGCACTTTAGAGGGAAAAATGTATGGACGTCATCATTGATGTTCACCCGTCTCTTATTACACCATCCAACCGAGGGGTGTTAAAAATATTGTACCTTTGTCATGTCATTAAGTGCCCGGTGGTAACGAACAGCTCAGCATTTTACGAATTTAATAGCTCAATCGTAATAACTAAGCACTGACGTGAGCCTCCTCCCCGCATGGTGTCATTGCATGTGTATCATTTTTTTCTTCTCAAGAAAGGGGGAGGGGAATTCGAAATTCATTCAGCGCTTGCTGCCAACCTAGAAAAATCGTGAAATCCTGTCACGATGCGTCTGGCACAACGATATCAATGATAAAAATATCACTAAAAATCGAAATCAATATCACTGAAGTACATCGAGAAATGTACAGTCTGATTTATTGATTTTAGTAGACTGTCTGTTTTCAATGACGTAGACTTTAAAATTAATCCCAAAATCAGAAACTCAGTATATACTGTGCTCCTTCTTAGCACAGCATTGCCGTACTAAGGAAAAACGCCGTATAATGCGCCGTGTAACGCCGCTTCATGCGTTGCCAAAAATCCTTTCATAAAACGCGAATTTCCTGAGAAATTGAGACATTTTCTTCGAATTTTTAAGACGATTTGTTCGCAATTTCACCTAAAGATCTGAAAATTTCAAGTAACAAATATGCATACCTTTCCTCAAAACTAAACAGTTTTATCAAGGAAATTTGGCAACTCTCAAATATTCCTACGGCGTTTTTCCTTAGCACGGCAGAGCAGTGCACCTATCTACTAACTACGACTTTCAATCTTTATTAATTTATTCCAATTATTGCAGGAAAAAATTATACAACCAACCTAATTACAGATGTATCATTTTTTTTTACATATGTCCTAGATTGTCCCGAAGAGGCCTTCTACGTCCGCGAAGCGCTTATTGGGAAGTTCAACCGCGTAGCAACCAGGAGGGGATCCGCCCCAAGTCCATGAAAAAATTGAGCTGCGTCGGAAGGAAGTGAAGGAACTGTGTTTGAAGGGGCGCGGGCGTTAAGATGAGAACTGATTCGATAATGATCCGGCGTAAATTGCGAGGAGCGTAAAGAAGAAAACTCGTGTAGTTGATGGCGAGAGGGAAAAAGGAGGAATTTAAGACACACCCAGGTCGCCAGTAAGTCCGTCTTAGTATCTCATTTCGCGCTGGCTCGTAAAAATAAGCGTCCCCGCGCAATAATACGATTTAGAGCCGCACACCGCGCCTTTGCCAAACCACACCGAGACTTGGAGAGTGTCCTAACACCAGCCTCACATCTTGAAACTATGTGCTTGTATGGATCTTACTGAAAAATAAAATAAGTGTTTCACCCCAATCTATCCTCTGTATTGCA
Source organism: Bemisia tabaci (assembly GCF_918797505.1). NCBI lineage: Eukaryota > Metazoa > Arthropoda > Insecta > Hemiptera > Aleyrodidae > Bemisia > Bemisia tabaci. Next base: position 17,081,430 of record NC_092796.1, read on the forward strand.
CCGTTTTGCTGTGTGATATTATGCTCGCAAAATTTTACTCAAAAATTTAAAATCATAATTGTAAGAGGCTAGATCCTAACGCGTAACGCCTAAGCTGCCGTGCTAAGGAAAAAACGCCGTATGAACCTTCAGGCGTTGCCAAATTCCCTTTGATAAAACAAGAATCCCCTGGTAAACTTATACATATTTTTCTTTCAATATTTTCAGATAATTTTGTACGCAATTTCACCTCAAGTTCTTGAAAATTTCAAGGGAAAATATTAATAAGTTTCCTCGAAAATAAACATTTTCTCGGAGGAAATTTAGCAACTCTCGAATGTTCATACGGCGGTTTTCCTTAGTACGGCAGACTAGATAATACTCTGGGGGTCAGAGTGTGGTCTGATTTTGCGTTACGGTTGCCCTTGAGGGGGGCAGTACACATCGGTACATTTCGGAGACTCCAAATTCCTGAAAATTTCAAGGGAAAATATTCATAACGTTCCTCAAAAATAAACATTTTATCGAAGGATTTGGTAACTCTCGAATGTTCATACGGCGTTCTTCCTTAGCACGGCAGTAAGGAGCTAAGAGCTTCGGGGGATTGGATTGCGAAGGGGTTAGGGGGGCGCAGTCCCCTAGTCTAAGAAAATAACGCGAAATTACTGTATTATTTGTAAAAATGAGAGGTATCTGTAAAGTGAATGACTGTGAGCCGTTTTGATGAGGGAGCATACATTGCAGTGCATTAATTTTTACCATTTCGACTGGTTCGGGAAAATTTACACTTTTCAAGAGACAATTTTAATAAATCTCTTTTTCGGTTGGATCTTGTCACAGATAAACAATGAAGAATTTTGACAACCTCGGAGCATTGTCTGCTGACAGGAGCCGCGCACTGCGTTCGAGACGAAAGTTTAATAGCTTTAAGATTCGAGCTTAGCAAAAATGAGCCTTTGACTGAGCCATTGACGTCAAATGTCCCACTCGGCTGAGATTCTCCTCTATCAGATATCGTCATTATTACCGCCAACTCTAATCGCGGTTTGTAACCTAATATATTTCATATCTCGCTCCTAAGCTTGCGCAGAAATCATATTGCGAAAGTGGGATACGGGCCCCAAATCTCACCGTATCATCCTCGAAACTAATCTATTTTTATCCTTTTAATGAATCTGACCCGAGGGATCATACATTTTTAGCGAGGTTTTTCAGATTTTAAGATTGTATCACCATTGATGACCAACCACCTTCCAGTGTCAAAAAATTCAAAATTGTATACAATCTTAGCCTTGACGGGTGTTTTACGCAGATTAAAAGTAACATAGCTCCGCAATGGACCACTAGACAAGGTCCGAATTTCAGCATTCTGTTACATGTTTCTTAACTAAAATTTTACGTAAAATACGACGCGCACAACGAAAATTACCGAAATCACTCCTTCCAAAGATATTTAATGATTTTTGAAGCGTGAATTCAAACCACTTGAAAATGCGTACAGAAAAATCTCATCCTCAGCGCTACCGTGTTTAGGAAAAACGGCACACGAACCTTTGTCAGTTGCCAGCTTTCCTTTGAATACGAGTAAATAACAATTTTTCAGGAAAGCTCGTCAATATTTTCGATTCAACTTTTCAGAGAATTTTCCTCGTAATTAGGACTAAAGTATCTGAATATTTCAAGAGAAAACGTTCATAACTCTCCTCAGAAATAACATTTCATTGGAGGACATTTGACAACTCTCGAATGAATGTTCATGCGACGTTTTTCCGTAGCACGGCAGAGTGAGGTATGAGACATAATCATTTTGGTCGTCAACCCCTCGGTTTCCCGAATAAGCACCTCAAGTGTTACATCGTAGGGGATGAAACGTCAAGAAACCAATCCGCGAGAAACTTGGACACCAATTTTCACTCCCTTCAATCATAGTCAAATTTCGAGAGCACCGGTGAAGGTGCGGGGGCACAACCGCAACGAATTGACTCGCTTGATCATCGGGAAAAACTTCGAAATGAACGGATAATCGCGCCATAAACTGCATTTATTACCTGAATCAATCATCCTGTACTCCAGCAACTCGCCATGTTCTTCAGAAGATTTTCAACCAAGACAGTGTCGCCTCCCCCTTCCGCTCTCTCCATCATTCCTCAACCCCCCTCACCCCCCCTCCTTTCTCCGCGACCCACCGTCATCAGTCGTGTGGTCGCATCGAGTCGAAAAATATCCGAAGACATCGTTACAGGATGATTGATGAGACGTATGGATGGATCTCCCCGCACGGATCAAAAACGTCTGTTAAAATCTGAGGAACTTATTTCCTCCCGCAAATGTTTCCCCGTTAGTATTTCACCGGGTATTTCACTGGAGTTTAACTCAAACCAATGTTTTATTCGCGCCTGCATATTGTGATATTAAAGAGATAAGAGTCACACAATTCCAATCACTTATTCGCTTGACACAAAATTCAAAAATATTGCAAAATGCGCCGTTAAAATATGCTGTTTGAACTGGTCAATGCGCCAGTTGCGCTGGTAACAAAATCGTGTTTTGATGTTAGATTAGCTAATAATAAGAAGATTTGCCTAAACAGCAACATTCTACGTTGAATATTAACCGAGATATTGTCCATTGAAAAGTCGGGTTTTTGACGTCATCCACCACGGTAGTGCATAACATGGAATATGCCACCGCGGTGGATGACACCATAAATCGACTTTTTCCAAGGCGTGATATCTCGGTAAATATTCAACATAGAAAATTGCTGTTTGGACAGGTCTTATTATTTTTAGTTGATGGCAAGAATAAAGCTTCAAAACGTTATTCTATGACCAGCGCAACTGGCCCATTTTCCCCCTCAAAAATGTTGCGTATTTTACTATAGAAGTAAAAGCAACTTAAAATGTAATTCCTGCTAAGTGCTTGATACACAACTTGTGAACACCCTTGATTCCTAAAGTTGCATTTGGAAAGACCAGTACACGGTGGTCTATATTTACCTTTGGCTGAGGAGATTAGACATAGAGGGAGTAGAGCATAAATCCCCATAGGTTAAGCGCACGTGTTTGATGTCGGATTCTGAAGTAATTGCGCGGGAAGTAGGTTGAATAGAGATTAAATCGGTGCAGATACTTGCAACATTCAACTGTCAGCGGCAGACGGTTTCTTTGAAGGGTGGAAAGCGCATGAAATACGGTCACGGGCTAAGTATGGCAATGATGAAAAATGATCCTTGTGCTTTTCTCGGTTTGTTTACTTTCCCCTATCTTCACGTGGCTCTTGCATTATTCTCTTCACCGCTCTCCTTCCCCCATAGGCGGTTTTAGACATTCATGCTTGGGGGTGCCCAGAGGTGGAAAATGTCGGAGACCGGCCCCCTCGGGGCCGGTTGCTCAGGGGAGGCCTAAGTTTCAGCCCTCAAGTTTTATCCCTCTCCTACCCTCCTTTCTCTTTTTCTCTCCTTCCTTTCTACTTAAATACCTATGAATTCAGTGTAGAAAATTTTTAGCAAAACTTTCCATCAAAACTACAATCTTACAATAAAAAAATAGTAGAATCTTTGTAAAACACGGCTGTCAATATTAATCCTGTTACAACATTTTCATTTAATTGCTGGGATTTTTTCTCTGTGTGAGCGAATACAGAATCTAAAAAGCAGTAATTTTACGGTTCCGATAACCGTGCTTAATATTTGCTTGGGGGGGGGGGGGGGGGGGGGGGTGCCCGGCACCCACTGGCACCCCCGTAAAACCGCCTATGCCTTCCCCCCCCTTCACCCTGACTCTTCCCTGCCCCAGGTATTTAAAGCTACTTATACTTATCAGACTTAAAACCCTGAGCACCTCCTTTACTAAAACATATTTTTGCCGTGTTTTCCGGGTTTTTACATTATTTTATTTTTATCGCATATCCTCACTTTTAATTTTTATTTATAAAGTGAAGTATATCCGTTCATTTTTTCCTCTGACTCGCTGTATTACACAGCCAAAGCCATCAGCGCCATGTCTGTCGTCCATTTTATAGCTTAGATGTGATATCCTTAATTTTAGAGATACAATCGGTTATTCTTAAATATATATGCTTTCTCAATAATTTTCGAAGAAATATTAAGACACCTACTGTTTCAATACGTATGAAAAGTTTAAACGTTCCTTGCCTAAATTATGTACTTGAATATGGAAAATAGTCACCACCGTAGACGTTAAAATATACGTTTTCACAACAAATTATTTTAAGTCATTTTTACAATATCATTTCAGAGCATTCATATGACATGCGAAAGAACTAAATAGTTTTTGTAGGAATCTAGGGATATTTAACGACCATATGAATGGTTAGAAAAGTTCTGAGGACCAAGCTCTCCGAAACCATACCTTGTTGATTCTAATGTTTTTAGTGGAAAATATGTGAAATATTGTAACTGTTTGAATCATATGTTTTGCATTTAGAAATGTCTGTGATTTATTTATCACTGCAACATATGAAAAATCGCAAGATTTCATCATCCAAGCACCGTAGAGTGGTTTCATCACCAAATAAAAAACAGGAATTTATGCACGGGCAGAAGATGGCATAAAAAATTCTTAATAAGGGATAGTGCGTGTTCTTGCCGGTTGAGAAACCTCACCAGACACTCTATACAGAATCTTGCCGCTGTCTTGCCACCTTGTTTTAATTTGATACTCCGCATCTGAGTTTTCTCCGACGGTGCCAAATCGTCCTCAAATTTGCTCATTTCTCCTATGGTTGAGCCATAAATCCTTTGTGTCAACTCGCAACACCGGCTCGCATGGAGTTTCCCAAGACGCCCATTCCAAAACTCCATTTTATCTAATGATTAATGATGACTTCTCGTCTCCCTCTGTTCCACTATCTCCGCGCTCTCTACCTCTTTTTCCATTTTTACTCTTGCATAATAAAATAACTTTTATTACGTTTCACTTGGTAAAGTCTCAATGCGCTCGTATAATTTCAGTGACACGACAACTTTCCGCACTTTTCAACGTTTATTTCAATTTTTTTCGCCTTAATCTATGTCCTCCGCCAGAACGAGCCTTTTTGCGAGAGAACTGGGGTATTTGCAAGGTAAGAAATTGCTTTGAGGCATATGCAAGCTTTAAAAATACTGAAGATTTATTATGCGATTTAAATGGATCTTTAATATATGCGATAAAATATAATTCTACTTAGCCGTTCTATTTGATTTTTTGGTCAAGTGCCTGAGCGTGCTTCATGACACTTTTATGATGCAAGAGATAAAATTGCCGAACTAAAAGTTTGGTTCCAGCATTCCATTCTATATATTTCCCACTTTTAGACTATAGTTCCTTTTAAAACAATGAATATGGAAATTCTTCAGTAGTGTCAAGCAAGGTGTCGTTCGTATTATGAAAGCGTATTTTTCGAGAGCTTAATTTTTGGAGAATACTTAACGGAAATATATATATTTTTTTTAATATCAAAATTTTTTTCTCCATTCACTAATCTTAATGTGTATTTTTTAGTATACTTGGTTTTTGTATCTATTTAAAAAAAAATAAGAGGTAGAGCAGTTATAAATTGCCGAGACATACACAGTCCAGGATTAAGTTCGATAAAATATTCAAGCGCAACTCATTTGCAGCTTTACGAAGATTGTGGCTTAAAAATTTCATCTCAGCGGAATTTTTAAAAGAATATTTAAGTGAGCAAGCACACTGCGGGTTTAAAAAGTTTCCAGACTGCGACGAGGACTTCCGTGTTTTTCCGCCAATTTAATTGCTATAGTCTCAAAATATTAACGGAGTCTGTAATTACTGCGAAATTTATTCAGATTTAACGGATTCAATTACTGCACGTAAAGTTATAATGCATTCTTTATAGCTCAAATTAATTTCGAATTAATTTCCGCAACAAAGCGCACCCAGCATCTTCCGTTTTTTCCTCCACCTGAAAATGAAACTATCATTTTCCCATCCACGTCGAAGGGAGAGAAGAAAATATTCATGCCGTTTTGTTGAGAGAAATAGTGTACCAAAATGCTCGATCTCTTTTTTTATGTGCGCCTGTAGATGAAATCCTCATTTTTCTGTTCACGCAAAAATAATAAGAAATGAGATAAAAATTAAACATGATTTCTTTACGAAATCGTTCGATCAAAATTCGCACGATATTCATCAGTAAAATTAATCCGCAATACAGGGTACATCAAAACATAAAGTAGATGGACATGATCTACTAAATGTTTTGTGCCGACAATTTCACATTAATGCGGTTTTTATTCAGAATGAACTATCCGAATCATTATGTTTCACTGCGCTTATTTTCTAAATTTCTAACCAAACAACCAATGCTCTAAGAAGAATTTGTCGTTCCTCTTATATCCTCCCTTCGACTCGTCTACATAACTTTTCTTTTTTCTTTCTATCTCTCCTTCGGCTCTTAGTTTTGTTTCTCTCTCTGTTTCTTCTTTCACAGTAATCTCTCTCTATTTGCAGCGACATATTAAGGGACCGGCTGACATCCTTGTTTTAAAGAGGTTCTCGTCATAACGATAGTCGATCGAAAAAAGACGGACGAACTCCGAAATCAATGACACAATGGACCAAGGTTCCAAAATCTCTACAATCCCTCGATCCTACGATTTCAGACTGATGGGAGATGGTGTGCACCTATTTGTAACGAATTTGTAACGATTAAAGCGCACACAGTAGAGAAAAGCGCAATGCGTGAGGTATTCATGTAGTCTTGTAGGCGCTAGTATGCGTGACGCTGACCGCACTGCGTTCGGCGCAATGCGTGAAGTATCCCTACAGTCTTGTAGGCGCTAATATGCTCTCCACGCCGACAGTGCTGTGTTCGGCGCGATTAGTCAAACTCGTGGAGTCAGCGTTTTTCAACTTGTTAGTACCGTTAAGTTTTCGTAAACTGTATGGATTACAGTCATTTAAAATAATAAAGAATTATTACATAAAATCTAAGTAATTTTTTTCTAACACCATTGCCTACTGTTTGTGCACGGAGAGAAAATCTTTAATCACAAAAACTGCACTTTAGTTCATACGGAACACAATCATTTTCAGTCCAGGTAACCGAAGTTTTCGGTCGTAGTAATCGAACTTTGGAGCAGATAACTGAAGTTTTCAGTAAAATATACAAGCCTTAATATGCCTGACAAAACTTAGTCATCTGAACTGAAATCTGGTTCTAATGACCGAGCATTTCGATGCCTTGGACGGAAAACTTTGGTGTGCCATACGGATCAAACTTCCTCTCAATGTGCAGAGTCTCTAAAATAGATTGTCTCTGCTCAAACCTAAAAAGCAGACTTGAAATAGCAGCGAAAACCAGTGGCGAGGCATGATAATCGACTATCGTTATTTTCCCTTTTGAGGCCATCGCAAAAAATCGATCACTATGACGTTCGTCGGGAACGCCCCAATAATCGATCTTCTTCCGTAGATTCGAATGGCGCATTAATCGATACATCGCAAATCACGCCACGCCACTGGCGAAGACCCGCCACTGGCGAAGACCCGCGTCATCCTCATTCAAAAACCGAACTTACCGCAACACTCCTCTCAACTGCCTCCTCTTCGATTCCCTATCGCAACCCTTAACACTCACATCAGTCGTTTATCGACCCTCGTTTTTACACTCGTCCTGCTCTCTCTCGTCACCCGACCCGACGGCCGCCGACGTCAACTCAATTTTTTCAACGCGGTCGAGCACTTCCTACTCTGCCGGGAGCGGGTAAAAATAACTCCGCTATCGACTTGACCTCTAAAATGACCGCTGGCGACGGGAGGAATACTGCCGTCTTATGGAGAAAAGGCGTATAGACATTGAAATGTTGCCATATTTCCCCCGATAAAATTTTTGTTTTTGACGGAATGATGCATTTGTTTATTCCTTGAAATTTCGGCTATTGAATGGGTTAAACTGGTCAGGTTAGCTGGTCACAGAATCGTATTTGAAGGTTTAAGCTTCGATAACAAGAAATTATAAGATCCGTGCAAACGCCTTAAGGCATATCTAATTTTAATGGGTGATATTTCCCTTGAAAAACACAGTGTATGACTTCATCCATCGCGATGGCGCAAATCGTCACCTCCCGACTGAAGTATCACAAGCGCCATGTGACGTTTAAAAATTCCCGCCACCATTTTATTTTTTTACAGTGAAATTGTTCAACGAAGCTGTCCGCAAATTTCACCGGATTTTTTTTTCTTCTTTTTTTTCTGGTGCTGCCGATAAAATTATGAAATTTTAATATGAATTAGCAATAGATTGCATAATTTATAGACAGGGCAATGGAGATTACCGGTTCTAGAAGCCTCACAAAAGTATGATCTGAAATAATTAAAATACGAATTTTTAAACAGCACAACTGATCCATTGCGTGTCAAACTCTCCGAAGAATTCCAGGAAAAAAATTCGCAAGTCTTAGCGACGTCTAGCAACGTCCGAAATTCATACGGCGTTATCCCCCAAGAATATCGACGATAGTGCGGCTTGGCCGTCACGTCCCGCGTTCGCCGCCGCCGCCGCCGGTGTGAAAACGCCGGTGAATTCGCGCCGTGCAGTTTTATAAGATGAAGTGCTAAGCGGTCCCGCTCGACAATAACAAGCATATTCCATTTGTGGCGGGGCACTACCTGCGGAGGGCGAGGGTCGGGGCCGCTTTATCACTCGGACACGCGGACACGCGGACACAGGGCGCAACCACTTCGCAACGGTGTTCCTGCAGCTTTTCCTAAAGCCACAGGCTGCCCCCTTATCGAAAACATATCGCCCCCTCCCCCCGGCGCCCCTTTCAGCGCGAACTCCGACCCACCCTGTAAGTGACCCCCCTCGGCTCGGTCCGTTGTACCCCTGATGGGTCACCCGACGAACGCCGGATCCTTTTCGGGGGCAATTTATTTACTTGTTATTTCTTCCAAGTCTGATCGTGATTCCTTTTTCTGCTCCTGTATGGGATGCTGTGCTTTGTCATGGAATAGAGAACTTACACGGGAAAATTTTATTGCTCCGAATGAGGGCTCAGCAGGCTGATTGTTGAAATTGATAGACAAAGCCATAGACAAAGAAGACATAAGGAGTATGGAATAATCCTATCGGTTGACATGAGTGGTCCTTATAGACCAAGGGAAAAAGTTATGGAGTAACTATAGAGTTTCCCGTGGTTTGCCGTTAGTTAGTCTATTACCTAACTTATTTGTCCATTGCAACCGCCCGCTTCCACCAATAGGATCCCTCCATATCATTTTTGTCTTTTTCGTTTATAGCTTTGTCTGCCAATTTCAACAATCAGCCCGCAGTTCACAGTGCTTTCTTCTGACGTAGAAAATCGGAGTAAAACAATAGTCTCAGTGAGAAAATTTACTCCTCTGTAATGTCATGGATTGCGTCAATTTTCATTTTAAAACTTGCGTCGTGCTCAAGTTACTTTGTTCGTAGTTTCAAGGAACGTAACTCTATTCCATGGTTGCTAAATTGACTGAAAGAATCAATCTATTTTGCAGAAACGTACCCAAGTAGTTTTTATCGAAAATGTGTCTAATTATTGCATGATATCTGGGGGAAAAAAGCTTCTCCTGGTTAATATGTAATTTATGAGGAGAAATTTGGCAACATTGAAATAGAATTACGTTCTTTCTTGGAGGCAACGACCCGGAAATGTTCCTCTTTGTTCACCCTAGTCTGATCGACGGGTCTTTTAGATCAGCAGCTTGCACTGGTTGGACTATATTTTTCCTTGAGGACCTCAATGATCATCATTCTTTTTTCTTTTTTTCCTGAGAGTGAGATATAGCAACAGTAGAGGCTTTTGAAACGTAGCATAGATGTTCGCGCATTTCGACTTGACTATACTGCCGTGCTGAGGAAAAACGAAGTATGGACATTCGAAAGTTGTAAAATTTCTCCCCTGGTAAAAATTGGCAGTAGAATCTGTGTTCCAAAATACCATAGATTTAAAGCCGGCTGTAAGATTTCCAATAGCTTCTGTAGCCGGCTGTACAATTTCTTATGGCCTTTTATAGCCGATGGCGATTAAGCATTAGCCAGACGATAAAGTTTATGCTAAACGTTACTAAATACGGATACTAGGACTTAGTGAGTTTTTGGACTACCGCTCTCTTTTTGTGCCATAGTATCTTGATATATATTTTGCGAGGAAAGCTCCGTACTTTTGAAGGATGCCTGTCATTCTTAATATGTTGGAGCGCCTTCAATTTCTTATGATACTGTGCAATACCTCTGGTGTGAAATAGTTGCTTCAGACGCCGTGGCACGCTGCGGCGCGGCGGGCGGGCAGAGAGTGCGAAACGCGCATTGGCGCCTACAAACCTAACAGGGATACTTCACGCATTGCGCAATGCGTGAAGTATCCCTGTTAGGTTTGTAGGCGCCAGTGCGTCGCCGCTCCGCTTTGTGTTAGGCTCTAATATTTAATCTCGCGGAGTCAGCGTTTTTCAACTCATGATTCTGAAATGTTTGCACACTCTGTATGGATTATTCTCATTTTAATTGATGAAAAAAAAATGTGTTTTAAAGGAAAATATAATGTGTGTTTTGTAAACATTAAGGTAGTTCCGTAAAAAACTTAATGATTTCCAAAGCACACGAATTTCTACACAATTTCTTATAGCCTTTTATAGCCAATGGCGAAGAAGTGTAAAGCCCGGCGATAGAAACTATAGCCCGACTGTATACTTTTTTATAGCTTCGCATAGCCCGGCTGTATGATTTGCTCCGCTTTCTACGGCCAGCTATATGATTTTCTATAGCCCTCTTTAGTCGGCTATAAGAACTCCTATGGTATTTTGAAACGCAGCTCCTATCGCCAATTTTTCCTAATTAAATAATATGTGTTTTTCAAAAAAGTTATTCATATTTTCCCTTGAAATTTTCAGATATTTTAGATTAAATTCAGATCAAAATTGTCTGCAAATTGGGGGGAAAATATTCATAATTTTCCCAGAAAATTCGTTCGTCATTCAAGGAAATACGACAACGTCTAAAGGCTCATACGGTGTTTTTCCTCGGCACGGCAGTATAGACAAGCACCACGAGAGCGGAGACTACAAGAGAGCCGATCATCGACGGAACCTCCCGGCAAATCTCTCCCGGCGAGGAAGTACCAGGCGTTGAGCAAATTACCCGAGACAGTAACTGGGAAGAGGGGCGTGGGAAAGACTACCTCACCCAGTTTTGAAGCGATGCATTATGTACTGTTTCGCGGGCGTCCCGGGGTGGGAACGCGGAAACTAAGCCCCAGTTTTTGCCGAGCTGAAATAAAAGATCCGCCGTGTAGCCGGGCGTATAAATCTTTAATTCGCCCATTTTTCCGCGGCGAGAATGGCTCGAAAATCTGTGATAAGCAGCAGGTGCAACAAGCAACGACAGGCCCAGGGCCCGCGCCACGTTGCCGAATATAACGTAAAATCCACCCTATTTTGAAGGGGGATGCGCGTCATCTCGCACCGGATGGCAGCGACGGCCCAGAATGAGAATCGGAATGGGAAGGAGCCAGTGGTGAGAAACGTATAAATAAATAAGCGCCAAAACCTTTCCCTCGCCCCCCCCCTCCCCCCTCCCCCCATCCCCGCCCGAACCAGCGGAGACGTGACAAGGAAACTGTGAGCTTGTAAAATAGCGAAATAAGATTTCAATTAAAAGCTATGCGGCAAGGAACGGAAGTTTTAAGCATGCTCTTCTTTTAATTCTCTCTTACGCTCGCTCCGTAGCCGCATTGCGATGAAAGGCTTCCTTTAAACGCCCCGCGCTCTGAGAGATATTGGAGTCGTTATGACAAAGAAAATCGTTTTCGAGATGGTTTTTGGGCATGCTGATGAAAAACGTTGTTGCATAAATGGAATGACTCGTTGCGTTGCGTAAAATTTTAGTCATGACATCTTCAGTTTCTTTGTGACAACTATTTTATCTACCGGTCAAAGCAAAAAAAAAAAAAAAAATCGTTTCGACAAAAAAAATTTCGTTATCGCATTTAAAATTTCAGTATGAGTAATAAAAAGTTTCCTCGGCGCAATGAGTTCATCAGCATGAAATTACCTATTGCGAAAACTTTTTCCTTTGACGTATAGAATCACTATTTTCCAGTGTATCGACGGTGAAACTACCAAACCACGTATCTCGGTTTGCGACGTCGCAGACTTCCTGTCATACTTTATTTTTTAAATGAAAAACTACTCAACGTCCAGTCTTGAAAATTCCTGTGATTTTTCCTCTTCGTGCGGAGAAAATTCTGTGAAAATTTCAAGGAATAATATTGGTTTGGTCTACTTCAAAAAAATAAAATGCGAGCGTAGATTTTTAAACACCGCAAACGAGATACGTGGTTTGGTAGTTTCACCGTCGGTATGCAAATTGCGTCTGTTGCGTCTAGGAGTATGCTGTAAAAAGAGTGTCAATATTGTCATATTTTTTCTTTCGCATTTTATTGGCGTCTTCCTTGGAGAGGGGACTTCAGTTTACGGAGGCATACCTTTCAGTACCTACCCACAACGATTTTTGTCGAGTTTAATCTATTGATCAGATTTAAGGATGAAATTGGAGAACTATCTCTGCTGTCTTAAAGATTAACTTGCGAGTGATTTACTCAGCTTTCGAACTACTAAAGGTTGCAAAGTTGCAAAATGATCTGGGAATTTCGTGCAATGGACGTTAGATAAGAATTTCAAATAACTTTTTAAGTAACGTTAAGTAAGTTTTTGAACCGAGAACTTCGAACAGCCATGAATCAAATTCGGTTCTGACATTTTTAATTGTTTTTCTTCGTAAGATATTAGTATAATACTTCTCCATGCTACATTATCGATACTATAGTAGAATAAGTTCTTGTGGATTAAGGTTTCTTCTGACGTGGACAATTCACCAACTCAAAAATTACTTTAACTGGAATTCCTCCCCTGAACATGGTCACAATAAAAAACCAAAGGAAAAAACATGTATATATAGGCCATTCGATATTCATTTCGCAAGATATCCTAATATGGGTAAAATGGACCTCCAAACGACCTTGTTTGTTGATCATTGGATTCAAGACATGGTTAGTTTGACTTGGAGACCGACCCGTTATACTACTGTCGTAAGGAAAAACGCCGTATGAACCTTCAGACGTTGCCAAATTTCCTTTGATAAAATACGAATTTCCTGATGAACTTATGAGTATTTTCCATCCAATTTTTCACATAATTTTGTTCGCAATTTCACCTCAAGTTCCTGAAAATTTCAAGGATAAATCTTCAAAACTTTCCTAAAAAATAAACATTTATGGAAGGAATTTTGGCAACTCTCGAATGTTTATACGGCGTTTTACCTTGGGTTAAGGCAGAGGAAGTCTCATGGCTCTGTTGGAGGGCACAAAAAGCGAAAAAAAGACGTTCTTCAATACTTGAACGGCCGTTAAGCGCCCCGAATATGGTCTCCAGCCATTTGACCGAGCGGGTCTTTAACCGCGATTCCAGCCGCAACATTTCCCCCGCGAGCCCGCCCCCCACCCCCGCCGGGGACTTTCAATGATTGATAGCGACGCGACAAGTTCGAAAGAAGCACGGTCGTCGCGGCGGCGGCGTCGGCGTCGACTGCGGAACTGAAACTGTTGACGTTTCATTAAAGCCGATTCTGAGAAGATTGGATGGTTCGATCGACTTAATCTTTCTCCCCCCGCCCCCGCCCCACCTCGGACGGCGCGCCGCCGAGGGGGGCGGGAGGTGGGATCCCCGACCCGGTTAACTCTTCCGACTTGCATTATTAACTCGTTGTTTAAACTGTGCCATCGGGAGAATCAATGAGCGCCGTGCGCCGCTAAATTGGCTTCATGGCTCACGGCTCCCTGTAAACATTTAAGAGCGTTTGCTTAACCCTCCTCCGCTGCTCATGGTCTTCCTTTCGCAGTCTCCGCTCGCGCCAAAAGGCGTGCGAAAAAATTAAAGGAGGGGTGTCACAGATGTCACCGGTGTTCGAAACTCACAGGCGCCAACGCGCCAAATCGTCGTTTCCCGTACGAAGGAACGTAACTCCATTCCAAGGTTGCCAGATTGACTCAAACAATTCAATTTTTTAACACGAAAATACAGGCGCAATTTTCGACCAAAATTTTCCCGAGTTTCACATGAGATCAGAGGAAAAATCGGTGAACTTTTCAACTTAAAGTGCCTATAAGATCCTCCTCGTAACAATACAATTGGCGAGGGGAAATTTGGCAACCTAGAAATGTAGTTACGTTTTTTCGTGAGGGGAACGTCGAAATGCGCCTAAGAAATCGGTCATGGCGCCTAAAAAATGAGGCTCTGCGCCAGTGTTCGAAACTCGCCTTTGAGTTTTAGGAGCCATGTGGCGCATCAAGCCCGACTTTTAGGCGCCATTGGAGATTTTTTAGGGGCCAAATTGACTCTTTACCTATTTATTACGGCGCATTTAGTGAAAAGTTAAATGTTGTAAGATGTTTTCATAACAGAACTAGTAAGTAGCTGTAACTTGGGGAAGACAAAAGCACGAATGATGAAATGGTGAAGATACCCTGGTAAAAATTGGCAGTAGAATCTGTGTTCCAAAATACCATAGACCCACAGCCGGCTGTAAGATTTCCAATAGCTCTTATAGCCGGCAACGCAATTTCTTATAGCCTTTTATAGCCGATGGCGATTAAGCAACAGCCTGGCGATAAAGTGTATGCTAAACGTTACTAATTACGGATGCTAGGACTTAGTGAGTTTTTGGACTACCGCTCTCTTTTTGGGCCGCAGTATCTTGATTTAATTTGCGAGGAAAGCTCCGTACGTTTGAAGGATGCGTGCCATTCCTAATATGTTGAGCGCCTTCAATTTCGTATGATACTGTGCAATACTTCTGGTGTGAAATGGTTGCTTTAAGCGCCGCGGTACGCTGTGGCGCGGCGCAGCGGGCGGGCAGCCAGCGCTGAACGCGAATTGGCGCCTACAAACCTAACTGGGATACTTCACGCATTGCGCAATGCGTGAAGTATCCCTGTTGGGTTTGTAGGCGCCAGTGCGCCGCCGCTCCGCTTTGTGTTAGGTTCTAATATTGAATCTCGCGGAGTCAGCGTCTTTCAACTCATGACTTTGAAATGTTTGCACACTCTGTATGGATTATTCACATTTTAATTGGTGAAAAAAAATTTGTAGCAAAGGAAAATATAATGTGCATTTTGTAAATATTAAAGTGATTCCGTACAAACTTAAGGATTTACAAAGCACAAGAATTTCTACACAATTTCTTATAGCCTTTTATAGCCGATGGCGGAAAAGCAACAGCCAGGCGATAAAGTGTAAAGCCCGGCGATAGGAACTATAGCCCGGCCGTATGATTTTTTCCACTTTCTACAGACAGCTATATGATTTTCTATCGCCCTCTTCAGTCAGCTATAAGAATTCCTATGGTATTTTGAAACGCAGCTCCTATCGCCAATTTTTACCAGGGTAGAAAAAGCTTTCACTTGTGGTGCTGAAAATTTCGAATTATCACCTAATGTAAAAATTCAGATTTTTAGGGGGCAATTTTTAGGGGCCACGTTGGCGCAGAGCCTTCATGTGTTAGGCGCCATGGCCGATTTTTTAAGCGCATTTAGCGCGTTGGCTCCTGTGAGTTTCGAACACTGCTCTGCGCCAACGTGGCCCCTAGAAAAAAGCCTAATTTTTCTGTATGGTGATTTTTCGAAATTTCCCCCGAGTTCAGCTATACTAGTACTGTGACTTAAAACATCTTGCGTCTAACTCTTCACTGAATGCGCCGTGATATATAGGCAAAAAAGTGACTTTGGTCCCTAAAAAATCTTCAATGGCCCCTAAAAATCGAGCTTGCTGCGCCGCATGGCTCCTGAAACTCAAAGGTGCGTTTCGAGCACTGAATGTCACTTTCGCGATTTCGAGGCGATCGCGTTGGAAGTTGAAATATTAAGTATACCGAAAGGAAAGGATGCTCACTATTAACATTCTGGATGCAAAAAATTGAGTGACAGCTCACAAAACGCTGAATTAACCAGTACAGCTTGGACTTTAACAATATGTCGAGGTGTAAAACTACTGCTGTGGCGGTTAACTCAGCGTCATGCGAGTGGTCGCACACTTTTTTACACTCAGGATGTTGGATCATCATCCTTCTTTTTCGGTGTAAAGTGTGATATTAAAATGAACCAAAACGATTTTGTTGAAAAAGACCGTTCTTAACTTCAACTAAGGCAAGGAGAACAGTTGAAGAGATATATCTTACAGAATATGGCTCAGAAATCACGATGGTCGCATCGGAAAAGTCTGAGATGCACTCCTTATTTCACAATCTGCCTAAGAAATATTTGTCTTTTTATTTTTCCCGCTTCAAAAACGACACTATACGGCACGGGTGAACATTTCGTTAGAGGAGTCGTTCCATCCAAATCTTGCGTCTACTTTCACTAAAACTCTTCTGAACAACAAATTTGAACACTCACAATCGCGGTTAAAGTTGATCTTTTTTTTGCGCTTGTTTACATTGGACCCTAAGAACTCTGATCAGAAGGCTGCGCATATACGCACCAATAATTTCCCAATACGAGCGCTCTGGTACACAAGAAAAAAAAAAAAAAACTTTTAATGCAAGGACTCAGCTTCGCTTCATGTTATATGTCGCACGTGAGGGGTCTTGGAACTAAGTTTCCGTTGTAGATAACCGAGCATCGAAACGAATTATTGAGTTAAATTTTGGTTATCATAACTTCAGTCCGATTTCTATGTCTGAAAATTGTGGTTACCTACACCAAAAACTTTTGTGTTCTGTATGAACCAATTTTTCTTTCCCTCGGCGTATGTGTACAATTGAGGAGCTTTCCGGAAAAAGGGCACATAACAAAAAATAGCGTTTTAGAAAAATGCATTTTAAGTTTCCAGCATTAATTTCTGGCCACTGATGGTACCCCTCATCGCAGCTTGGACTCCCGATTTCGAACGAAAGTCACTGTCAGTGACCATAGAGTAATGAACAAAATTTCAAATGCATTTCTCTCAAACGCAATTTTTTGCTATGTGCTCTTTTTCCGGAAAGCACCTCAATTGTATCCGCTAACCTATTAGCAAATCACACAACTGCAATACATCTTCCCAGTCAATGCAGAATGGATAACTCGAATTTTCTAGGCAATTACCGCGACGACTTGAGCCCCCGTAACTAGGAAAGTTTCAAGCACCTCGGCTAACTCGGCAGCCCGGAGGATCTCGAAACCTCGCTTAGCTCGAACAGCTTAACGCTTCCTTTGAGCGGCGGAGGTCCAAGCCTCCGTCAGCGGTCGTTTCATAAAAAGTAAAGAGGGTATTACAGTTTGACTCGGGCTAAAAAAATCCGAGAGACCTGCATGATTCAATGACCTGGGCCCGGTGCTCCTCTCTCTCGACGCGAGAAAATAACCAAGACCACTCGAATAAAAAGGGAGCCCGAAGAAAAATAGCTTAAATCTCAAGTTCGCAGCGTATTGTTCAAACCGCTCCGAGAGGGCAAGGTTTCTCGCAGATAAGTCGAGGTTGACATGAGCTAAAAATATTTATACGGATTAGTTTTGTTTGCTCTTTTGATTTGGTCCTGAGCGCGGCGCGGCTATTGTGACCGCTGGCCAGGGCAGAGTTATGCCGGGCAATTGAACCCTTAGATGTGCCCTCATCGCCCCCCCCCCCCCCCCAAAAGACGGATGCAGTCCGGCTCTGCGCTCCCACTTTTCTTCCGAGATCGTTTCTTACGAGATTCGTATGCGGACCGCTCTCATACAGGGTGGTCCGAGGTTAAACCGCCCAGAATACGGGAAAGTGTCCTGTAGGGGAAATAAGAGGACTATTTTCATTTATGAAATTTTTCCCAATAGTGGTTTTTAAGGGGAATATAGTCCCCCAAAGTTCTGGGAAACACCTGAATCATTTTTCCTGCACTTCGGCAACGGAAAAGCATCGAACCTAATGGAAATTGGTATGCAACTTTAACTTTAAGCAATGAATTCATTGGTGACATTAAAAAATAAATAAAAATCTCCGTCCGGGGGGGGGGGGGAGTTTTCTATACGTAAATAGGCTGATAACTTGGTTTTTTGGCATATGAATGCTGAAATTAGTATTTAGCGGATCCCCGGAAACCCCACTTTTAGGTGATATTTCAATTGTTCTAATGTCACTAACGAATTCAGCACATCAAATTATATGAGTGCGTTCTAATTTTCGTGAGATTCGGTGCATTATCGTTGCCAAGATGCAGGAAATGGGATTTATTTCCCAAAAAATTTCGAAGTGATAGCCCCATTAAAAATCACCTTTGGGAAAATCTCATAGGTAATTTTCATACAGCAGTCGTGGTAGCGCAGCTCATATATTTAATCTTGTCTCAACTAGAATAGGGACGCTTCTCGCAAGGTAGTAGCTCTGTTTTTCCCCATTTAAACTAATAATTATAATTCTAGGGTTAGCGGCCTATCTAGATAGCTATTGATTGTTCAACTGTCCACAGCGTCATCAACTTAGAGAATATAATAAAGATATTTTAGAAATCATTGAATGAAAGCGTCGACAATTTTCCGAGATGATATGCCCAAAGGTGGTGCATTCTGAATTTGCCGTCATTAATGGACCACTAGACAAGGTACGAATTTAAGCAATCTGATACATGTTTCTTAACCAGAATTTCACGTAGAGCACGATTCGCACAACGAAACTTACTTAAACCAACTCCTAACAAAGATATTAACGTTTTCATTTCACATTGGTTATGAGGAATTTGAACTGCCCGCTCACAAGAAACTCAAGGCTCTACGTGAGTCAAATCGCGCACTACAACGGTTTCTGCAAGCCTCTCAATCGAGCAATGTTCATTTCCCACCATGAGTTGTTCAAACTATTAGCAATTTGCTACAGCTGAGCCAAAGCGTCAAGATTGAGGTTGCCAGATTTTTATATCGCAGAGACTGTCATGATAACGTTTAGCGCGCGATGTGAATCACGTTGAGCATTGAGTTTTCATGAGCGGATGGTTTGAATTTACGCATCAAGAATCATAAAATATCTTCGTAAGGAGTTAATTTCGGTAATTTTCGTTGTGCGTATCGTGTTTTACGTGAAATTTTGGTTAAGAAACATGTATTAGAATGCTGAAATTCGTACCTTGTCTAGTGGTCCATTATAATCCCTTTCCCTGCGGACAATCATAAAGCATTTACATTTTAGCATCTCATCGAGTGGAGCAGTTTTGGCTATTGAGGTATTGAATAGTATTTGCCAGGTTTTGAGATCTAATACCGCAATATGCTTACGACTTCGAACACAACACCTGGATGCAACTAAACCTACTCAAAGACTGTCCTGGTTGCATATGCTAAATGATGAAGGCGTTTTCGTTTCCTGTGGGCTCGCAAGACGTTGCCTTGCCTCGATGTCGACAGGACGTTACAAGAGAGATATGAGAGCAACTCAATTCACTTTTTCAATTGGAAAGCACGTGTAAAGTCATGATTAATCATCTCAATGAACATTACGTGATAATTGTCGGACAAAAGAGGAATTTTTAAGGTCGAACATGATTCATTTTTGTATCGTATTCGAGAAATTTTTTTTTGTCATTCGAAGATTTAAAAGAAAATAAATCTGTTGAGTTATCAAATTAACAAGTTAAATCCAAATCTATATCAATCTTGAAAATCGAAAGAATATAGAAATCTAGATCGTCAATTCTTCGTCAAATTCTTCGTCAATTCTTATCATATTGATTATCGAACCTCAAAAATAAATAGCCCCAACCAAAATTGATCATACTCAGAAAATACTCTCAATTTTTTTTATTTTATTAGGACGAAAGCATACGCTTCCCTGAAAAAAAAAGTGAAGTTGGTTTAGCATTCTGGGTGTAAAAAAGTGTACGAGAACTTACAAAATGCTGAATTAACTGCTAGAGCAGTTACTTTAGCAATGTCAAGATGTAAAACTAACTGCCGTAGCGGGTAATTTAGCATTTTGTGAGTTCTCGCACACTTTTTATACATCCAGAATGTAAAATCAACTTCACTTTTTTCGGTGTTGCTCAACAATAAATTTGCGAAATTTTTTTCTTTCCAACTCTGCCTCAAGAAAAATTTGTATAATCTTATCTTCCCCAAAAAAACACGGAGGGTAGGACCCTCTCATGAAAGAATAAACGTCGGCGGAAATGCTGAAACGCGGCAATGGAGTTAAATCTCGACTGCCTCCAGTGGCTCAGTTAATCTTTCTCAGCATGGTTGAAGAAATTGCTATAACCCGCTCCGCACACCTATCCCTCGAGATGCGTGCGCAGGATGTCTGTATAATGGAATGAGAAATGACAACGTATAAACATGGATAATGGAGTATGAGTAGAATTTTCCTTCCTCAAAGGCTCGATAGACTCGAATATCGCTACGGCAAAGCAAAGGCGTCCCGAGCAGAAATATTCCTTTTTAGACAGCTCCTTCGGGCGGGCTCTTGTTACATCACATATCCATGTTTTTTCCTAGAAAGCTGTTCACAAGACGATCAACTTGCTTCTCGTCTCCCTTTTTTTTAGTATAGATAGCGCCGTCAGATTATCAGAGTCGACACGGATTTTTGCGATTGGAAACCGTTTTCGCGGAAACGGACGATCATTCTTGGAATATGAGGGGTTATTTTGATTGATTCCACACAATTTATGTAAAAACATGGATAAATAAATAAATAAAACAGGAGGCAATCAAAACGCTGAATATCTCAAGCCAGCGTAAGACCCTGCAAATCCACGCAATCGACTAAAAAACACATACCTAATTTGTCGTGTTTCAAAACTGTCTCTTATTTTTCTATCTTATTTTTTAGGAGAGTTAAGTATCATACATGTTGCTTAATACCTTCAGAGAATTCTTTTGAAATGGAGAAAACAGAACAAGGAGCTCTGTTTGATACTGATGACATGTCTGTGATGATCAAACCAGTATACAAAACAGTAGAAAGTGACAGAAAATTCGAGGACGATGTTTTCTCTAATTCTGTCATCTACACCGTAAGAAAAAGTAACCAAAATCCCGTGTTAAAATAGGAAGTAAAACACGAAGTGATAGTTTGGTTGATTTTTTGTGCGTTAGATTTCCCTGTGTCAAAGCGACCAAATATTTGGGTTGAAGGGATCAAATCTGTGTGTTGAAAATCTGCGACCTCGTGAAAAATTAGTTGCCAGTCTCCAGGATCAAACGTGGGTCACATTAGTGATAGTAGGGCCGGATTTACCTACATGCCGCCCATGAGCCGCCTGTATTTTGCCGCCCCCTTCTCATTCGTTTTGAAACATCAATAAAAACCATCAAGTGAACGTGCCGGAGGGGGAGGGGTGCATAAGACGCGTTTATCTACTCGTGTTGGATACATTTTTTGCGAAAGCCCTGTCAACACTACTAGCCAAATTTCACGGAACTTTGAGCGTAAGTTAAGTTCTGTAAACATATCTCTGTGTGGACAAAGTCCTCTATTTATAAGAAATGAACAAAAAAATTGAAAGAACAAACATAAATGTGGTTTAATTATTTTAACTTCTGCCGCTGCGCCGCACCGGGCTGATCGCACTGTGTTTGGCGCAATGCGTGAAGTATTCATGCAGTCTTGTAGGCGCTAATATGTGTTACATGTCGACCGCCGTGCTGAGGACTCGTCCTTTTCATCTCAAGTCTTCGTCATCATTCCTCTCTGCGCTGAGCTCCAGGCCAAATTGCGTGTTTAGTTCCTCTCTTAAATCGACTAATTAAAGATGCTGTCTATTTTATCACCGAAAAACGATAAAATTAGAAATTACTATACTCTCAGGAAAGAGACGTTTTGTCCCTCTTTCCCATTGATAATTTTTTTTCTGAATCCGATTTTTTTTTTATACCTACTTTTAAAAAAATTTCAAAATTTGCCGCTCCCTAAATTTGCCGCCATGGGCCGCGGCCCATGTGGCCACCCCCTTAATCCGACCCTGAGTGATAGTCCAATGCGCTAGCCACTTGCAAGACGAGACGTCTGATCGCGGGGAGGAAAACAACAGTACACAACAAGTTTGGAAGGACACTTTTCATGATCCGGTGTCACTGAGTATAGCCTGCGGTTTGGGTCGATTTGACACAAAATTATTTTGAGCAACCAAGTTGTTTAGGTTGATTTAACACGAAAAAAGTAACACAAAGGAACACAGAATGACATCAAACACGGAAATTTTTAACTGTGTATATGTGCTGGGTACGCTCTAGGAAGGTCTTTTTTCAAACGTAGAATCTCTACTGGTGTTACACTGAAAAAAAGTCCTTGGCTCAAGCATGATGATTCATGAATTTGCCGCCAAGAATTTTTTTCCATCTTGAATTAAGCTGAATTTTTCTTGATACAAGAAAAAACAAGATCGAGTTAAGCAAAAATGTAGTTTATAGTAAGCAGCAAATTCTTCATAAAAAATACTTTTACAAAATACTTCTTGGCTGCAAATAAGATTTTTTTTTTTTCAGTGTATGTCGCGAGGTTAGTAATGGGGTCCATAACTTCTCCTTAATTTGTCCAATTTTAAATGATCACAGTCGTTAAAATTAGAAGGAAACAATCCAACTGACATTTAAACTCAATTTTTATTGCATTAGGTAATCAACTTGTACTGCTCAAAAAAATTCTTCCATTGTAAAAGAAAAAGGAGGAAAGAAAGTGTACAGTGGATAAAAAGAGTTATGTCAAGTTGAATGGCTGTGAACGCGGGGTTCACGCTGTTCATTGGTGCGAACAATATCCTGACCAATTATACGAAGTTGAGGGATTTGTCATTCATGACATACATCTGCAAGTTGCGCCGCGTTGGTCGGGCAATACGCAGCGCAGCAGTACGAAACATTCATTTATTTTATTAATGCGCTAGACCATTTGAATGATGGCGGAGTTTACTCCGGCAAATAGAAATTCAGCTCTGCAGTCACTTTTCCGGTCAGAATTTTATTTAATATGTTTCGCAGCAAATGGCCTCGCCGTCAAAATCCCCCTCTACAGAGAAAAAATAATTTGGCTGTTTGCACTGAATTTATGTTTGGCCCATGATAGCAGTTTCCGGTTTAGGTAAGTGATATTTTTGGAGGGGGAAAAAGGATGATAGAAGACAAGTATCAAATTAAGTCGAGGATAGAAAAATTGTAACATTATTAAAGAAAAGGATTTACATTTTTGCATGTAGGAGATGTGTATCTCATTTTCTTTGTTTCTAAAGTATCTTCCGTGTAGTTTTTACTTTTTAAACTTTACTTACTTTATAAACTTGAGTGAAATTTGTAGATAGTATGTTTGAAATTTGCAGAACCACACACAATGAGCAATGATGATACTTGCTCGTCCTTTTAAAAAACGGTAAAATCATGACAGGAAATCTGCGACTTCGTGGCTACCGTATTCCTTTGGTTTCATCCTAACAACCAGGTTATCATTTGAATTTTGGCATCCCGAATGTAAAAGCTTCCACCATTGCCAAGATAGGAATAGATGGTATCTTGTTTCTGGTTATATGTACTTACAACACAATTATGCAATTAATCAAATGGAGATAAAAAGAAGTTTAAAAAAATTAATTTTTTTTTTCAGTTTCTAAAGCTTTTAAGAACTTTATTTTTAAAAATGTTGCCACCCAAAGGTAATTGGTGCGCAGACATAAGATTGGTCAATGAACCACCTTAGTATTCTTGGGAGCAAAAAAGCCACGAATACGTCGGACAGTCGGCAACAGCGCATTCTGTCTTTTTCTACTTTCATTATGGATTATATCTATGGATCGTATTCGATAGTCGATAGTGGTTCGGTGTATCGTTTGGTTCAAACCAACAGAACATAAACTCAAAAAAAAAAAAAAAAAAAAAAAAAAATTACGATTTAAGTTGTAAAAGCTGAACGGAGAAAATTCCTAACATTTTTACTCTTCATTGCTATCTTATACTCATGAGAATCAAAAATCTATCACAAAAATCCCATTCCAGGGCCGGATTTTCGTACTCGCCGCCCATGGGCCGCCTGTATTTTGCCGCCCCCTTCTCATTCGTTTTGAAATATCAATAAAAACCATCAAAAGAACGTGCCAGCGGAGGAGGGGTGCATAAGACGCGTTTACTCGTGTTGAACACATTTTTTGGGAAAGCCCTGTCAACACTACTAGCAAAAGGTCACGGAACTTTGCGCGAAAGTCAAGTTTCGTAAACCTATCTCTAATGGACAAAGCCTTCCATTCATAAGAAATGAACGAAAAAATTATGAAAGAACAGACACAAAATTTGGTTTAATGATTTTAACTTCCGCCGCCGCGCCGCGCCGACCGCACCGTGTTTGGCGCAATGCGTGAAGTATTCGCGCAGTCTTGTAGGCGCTGTGCGTTTCACGCTGACCGCACTGTGTTTGGCGCAATGCGTGAAGTATTCATACATTCTTGTAGGCGCTATCCGTTTCACGCTGACCACAATAACCGCACTACGTTTGATGCAATGCGTGAAGTATTCGTGCAGTCTTGTAGGCGCTAATACGTGTTACATGCCGATTGCCGCGCCGAGGGCTTCTCCTTTTCATCTCAAGTCCTCGTCATCATTTCTCTCCAAGTCGCGCCGTTCCAGGCCAAATTGCGTGTTTGGTTTCTCTCTTAACTCGACTAGTGAAAGGTGCTGTCTCTTGTATCACTGAAAGACGACGAAATCAGAAATTACCATACGCTCAGGAAATGAGATATTTTGTAGCCTTTTCTGGTTCGTAATTTTTTTTCTAAATCCGATTTTTTTTATACCTACATTTAAAAAAATTGCAAAATATGCCGCCCCCTGGATTTGCCGCCATGGGCCGCGGCCCATGTGGCCACCCCCTTAATCCGGCCCTGGTTCCCTCAAATTTCTAAATTGACTTTTGAGACTACGTTTACATGTTGAACCGATCGATATCGATACAATCTCACCTGCTCGATGCATCGAATACGATCTGTCCATGACTTGAGGGAATTTCCAGGCCGACTTGGCAACGGAGCGCGGGCGCGGCAACGGTACTTGAGTCTCGGCTTGCGGCTCCCGAACGGAAGAAAATGAAACAGGTGTGAACACAGCAAAGACATATCACGAAAAACAATTTGAAGTGCTTCTTTCTTTCAGCGGCACCTCTTTTTCAAACGAACGCAACCTCAAAATCAAATTATTTTCTCTCGTTTAACAAGTGCTCCGTCTGGGAGCCGCGCACGGCATCCCTTTTATTTTTATCGGAAATTCCTCGTCTCCTCCCGCTCGTCGTCCCCGCCGTCCCTGCCGACCCGCCACCGAGTCCCTGAGGACCCACGACTCCGCGACACCCTTGCCACGTTTCGCGCCGCCCTCCGCCTGTCGTCGTCCCTAATGAAGACAGCAGTGGCGTGGCGTGCTTTGCGATACATCGATTGATCTGTCATGTAAACCTATTATATGGTAAATAATCGATCAACAAGGTGTTCGCAACGGACACCGTATTAATCGATTCTTTACTATAGCTTTCAATGGGGGAATATCGACAATCGACCATTCACGCTTCGCCACTGGGAGACAGTAGTATCACCAATATGACCGCAAATGCTGCTAATTTTGGCTCTCGAAGTTTCAAAGAGCAAAATCAGTGCTCCCATTTTCTGACACTAGCTTCGAATTTCGGAAATTTCGACATTTTCCTTAATTTTCCCCGGAACTTTTGGAATTCCCGGAATATCCAGCAATTTTCGGAATTTTTCGGAATTTCCAGTTATCTTCTGAATTTTTCCGAAATTTTCAGCTATTTTCGGAATTTTTCCGGAATTTCCGGGTTTTCCGCCAGTTTGACTGTTCCGGAACTTTTGAAAAATTCGCAATTTTTCTCGCAACTTTACGCAATCAGAATTGATTCTGAGAACCGCGGAATCCTTGGTAAAATAAAATGGGAGTACTGAGCAAAATTTCATAGTCAAAGAGCTGAATTTTTCATTTGTGCGCCTCCGCGCCAGGGTGGGAAACAGTATATCGTCGAAGAAACTACAAAAACGCGTAGCTAGGTCTGTGACGCTGCGGACATTCTGTTATTAAATGACTTGTATGTGCTGAATTCAAAGCTGCTGGGTCAAAGGGGCGCTTAA
The DNA here is from genome assembly GCF_918797505.1 of Bemisia tabaci. Taxonomy (NCBI): domain Eukaryota; kingdom Metazoa; phylum Arthropoda; class Insecta; order Hemiptera; family Aleyrodidae; genus Bemisia; species Bemisia tabaci. Next base: position 17,107,515 of record NC_092796.1, read on the forward strand.
AGATGCGTCACAAAACGATAAAATGGGCGCGTAGCGCGTCGAAATCTCGAAAATCTAAGCTAAGAAATAAGCGTGAGGCGATGTGATCTTCAAACCCGCGCATGAATTGGCTGCGAAGGCGAATTTTTGGGTGATGACGACCGGTGTTACGGGTGTATTACAAAGGGACGGAGTGGTACAAAATATGGTTTCTAGGTAAAATTGTAAAATGAAACTTATCAGGGCACATGATGATAGTGTTACCTTATTGGTATCCTCCCGATCACTTCTAATAGATTTCAATCAGACGATGGTTGTTTAGAAATGACCATAGACTGATTCAAATCTACTGAAAGTGATCGAAAGAATGCCAAGGTAACACTATTATTTTTAGCGTTACCTATTTAATGTTTTTTTTTTTTTTTTTTTTTGCTCTACGAATTATACTTTTTTCAAAAACCGGTTATACTTAAAAAACGCAAAAGTTTTAGAAAAATTGTGCAGTGTGCTACAACATAGTGACCTATTTTAGGATCTGAAATGTTTTAAAGATGGTGACACAAAGTTAAGTGACTGCTTGTTGAATACTTTCGAGGGTAGAAGAGGATTAAATCGCGACCCACCATTATAAAAAATCATGCAACGCATAAACGGCTTCCTCGTTTTTCGGAAAAAGTTAAACTACTTTTTCTTCGGCGCTTACTGTTCTCCTTAGAACGACAGCACTCTACTCTCTCGAGTCTCCTGTAGCGCGGGAGACTTACGGGGGACAACCCGGCGACCGCGCGGGGGGGGCAATCCATTTCCCGTGTCCATCCGAGTGACACCGCATTGGTTTTTCACCTCAATTAAGTTTCCGGTTAATTTTCGTCGGGACGAAAAAACGATCGCATCGCCGTCGGGAAAACCTGTAATCGAACCGTGGTCGACTGTTAAGACAGCTGAGAAATTGATTAGCCGGGAATTTTAAATTACGGCTCGAGCCCGCCTTTTGTTTCTGCGTTTCCCCGCGCCCATCAATCAACCCCCTTCCCCGCCCCCGACTCCTCCCCCCGGGGGCCCCGGCTGCAAGTCGGAACGCAAAAATGGCACAAGATCATGATGTGTTTAATGACCGTGACGAGATTAACGGAAGCCCGTCACGAATCGGGTTGATACCTGGAGTGCAGTATCAATCAAGGGTACCTGCGCCAAAATAACCGTTATCCGTTCGATTCCTTCGTCGCAGGTGAAGCTTCGGGGTTTTTGAGCCAACGCCCACTCTTTAAATCGGGGACACCCACCCTCCGGATTTAAATTTAAAGGGTTGGATCGTCATAAATTTTAACCAATTTTAAGTAAAATGAGTAAACTATATTGTTCTCGTCTATGAAATTAAATAAAGAACACTGGAAAAAAACACATTGGATCTAGAGTCCAGACTCTTGAAAACATTGACAAGAAAAAATACTCTTGATTCAATCGGATTTTCGCTTGAATCAAAACGAAATCCGCTTAAATTAAGAGGCTTGGTTCTTGATTTAGGCTAGATTCTAATTGAATCAAAAGTACTTTTTCTTGTCGATGTTTTTAAGCGTCTGGACTCTAGATCCAATGTGTTTTTTTTTTGCCAGTGAAGGGGACAGTGGAAAGCATATGAATTATCTTGATCCTACAGTTCGTTCCTCAGGAGTATCCGGGTTTTATTAACCCAACGTTGAGAGGAATTGTAACTAGTAAAGACATTATTTTAATAACACCTTTAGGTTCAATAAATTGGTTAATTTTTTGTGTGGGGAAACTTATGGGGGATTGGACTTGTGGAATACACAGAGCGGCAGTCGAATTGTTGAAAATTTGTGTTTGTCGGGTAAACATACATGACATAGGTTGAACGGCGGAGCGTGATTGGTCGGCTGTCTCATCGCTGCTTTGTTGTGCCTATGTCGGGTGGAACTCACGACAAGCTAACGGCACCTCTCAGGTTTACGACAGTATGTCGTCCATTCTACCTGACAAAGACACGCTAAAGCAGCGATAAGACATGGCCGACCAATCACCTCTCGCCTTTTAACCTATGTAATCTATGTCCACCCGACAAACACAAAATTTCAACAATCGGGCTGCTGAAGTCTTTTTTTTACTACATTGTCTTGGGAAAGCGCAGTCGCTCGCCCACTTAACCCCTGCCAGAGATAGTGCGCGTGTTGATAAAGCCATAAGGTTCTGTGGTATTCGTTTCAGTGTTTGATGTTTCATCTAAGATTAAAGCTAAAACTATAGGCGGATAAGAACTCTTTGTGGTAAAATTCACGAACCCAATATTGCCACACCACTTGTCTCGTTTCAAGTTCTACGATTACAGCCCCTTGAAAATGTGTTTTTATACGTGACCAAGGGATTTGATCTTAGTACAAATTGGCAAAGTTTTGTCAAACACCAGTTTTTCAAGCTGAATGAAAAAGTCGAAATTTAAACATTCGATTGCGAACTTTTTTTCGTATCTAAAAGAGTAAGTTACGGATTGATTAAGTCATTCTGTGCCAACGGTGGGCATCACACGGTTACAGTTGCATTTGATTTTAAAATTCTACCCTCCAAAAATCCCATATTCAAAATGGGTTTTCCTGAAAAATACACTATTTCTGCAAACTTCAAACCATCGTAAACTCCGGTCTCGTTGGTCAGTAAAGGTCAATTGACTGGCAAATTACCGACAAGGGCCCCCATGCAACGTAATTTTGAGTTGTTTTACAAAGCTCAATAGAGACTCTTAAACATAGTCATATCCTCAATTAAAGAAATTTAAAACTCGGCAATTCGGTATTTTTATGATTAGGATAGACATAGCAGCAGTCACACCTCACCCTCTTCCTGAATGTTGAACGTTTTGCTGGAAATGCAGCTGAGTATCTGCACGGACTCAACTCATCGCGCCTTCAATTTCGAATGAGACTCCACGCATTACCACAAAGTTTGTTTAGTTGCTTAACCAAGCCGAACCTAACTTCGATCTCCTTGATCTTTCCGTGTTCCTTTCAACAAGACAAGTTGGACGGTGAGCCATGGGGTTTACCAATTAACTGCTTTATCTCCAATGAATTTTCTCCAAATGAAGGGCGTCAAGGTAGGTCTCATTGATTTTTCGTTCGATAGCTCATGTTTTCCCGGTTGTAAGGGAATGTGTTTAGGTTAGATGTATTTTTAGAAACCACCCCGAAGCATTAAGTTAGGAATCAACTTCTAACATCCTATTTTGATGTCGTTGAAGTATTCCTGTGCATTTTACCGCGGATCCCTAAAAACTCTTACTCTGAATAGCATTTAATTGAGATAAATTAGAAGAAGCACATTTGCTTGATTTTTTTACGATTTTGAAGTGCCCAAGAAGATTTCATGAAAATTTTTAGGAGCCCAAAATGCAATCTATATTCAAAATTTATCGGCAGTAAGATATTTTAACAATGCGAATCATAATTTTTTTTTTATTCTTATTATATTTTTAACTTTCATTTCGGAGCAAAATGATCGAAAAGGACTTTAGGAAGATTTACAGACAAGGATTTAGCTCCGGTCCTTTGACAATTTAAAATATTCCAAGTTTATTTGGACCGCGTTAAACAGAACGGAACTAAGCCACATCAGCTATTGACAAATTTAACAGGGAAATAACATTTTTTACTAGAGAACGTATATGCAGATTCCTTTGAAAATTTTAAGGAATTTGCTTTGTATTATGGAGAAAATTCGCTGAAATTTGCACACAAATCCGCACAACCGTTTTCATGTAAAAAATTAAATTGCCCGATTAAAGGCGATAGCTGATGTGGCCTGGTTCTTTTCTGTTTAACGCGGTCCATTTTACAAGTATCAGATTTTGCAAATGAATATTGTTTCATTGAACAATCGTGTCTGCGGGCAGCGGTAGTTCCCATTTGGCAACATTTAAACACCCTCCAAAGTCTACAAACAGACTGAAATGACTTCTTTCAGGCGACAGACGGAAAGCATCGACTCCGTCAAAATAAAGCTCGATGGTGAAACTGCAAAACCGCTTAACTTGGTTTGCGACACTGCAAACTTCTGGACATAGTTTCTCTTTTGAACAGGAAAATACTCGACATCATTCCTCGAAAACTTCCCCAATTTTTCCTCTTTGTGCGAGGAATATCGTTTAAAAATTTCAAGCAATAGTGTTGGTTCGTTCTACTTTCATGAAATAAAATATGTTCGGAGATTCTGAAACATCAGAAACAAGATAGGTGTTTTTGCAGCGTCGGCTCCATCAAATCGTAGCGGGCAAGAACGACATGGTGGCGGATCTCGCGGTGGCAACTATGTGATAGCCTCGGTCAAGAGGTTTGTTTTATCACTGAAGCGCGGCGCAGACGTTTTGATTGATTACTTTCGACCCGAAGGGTTTAGCGCCCCCTCCCCCTGGCCCGCGCCCCACTGCCCCTCGGTGGAAACCCCCACTCCATAACTCATCTTGGAGTGTGACGGGCGCCGTAATCATTCTGTCATGATTATTTTCGGCGAATATGTAAAAAAGTCCGAGGGAAGCTCCGCCAACTTGCCGGCTGGAGTTTGCCGTTTCTCTGTCCGGCGAATTTCTATCCCGGCCCGTGGACGAAAAAACGAATTTTATTCAGAGGTTCGGCACTACTCTTGTGCCCGAACCCTCGACCTGCCATTCTATTCGAGTTCGGAACTTCCGATTCGGTGACTGACGAATCGAAACGTTGGTGCGTGATTTTGGTACTACCTCGCGAGGTGGTTCCGAAAAAGGTTCGACTGATCGAAAACCAACGGATCTGATTGGCCGAATCGCAACGTTGGTGCGTGATTTTGGTACTACATCGCGAGGCGGTTCCAAAAAACAAACGCTTTCCAGCCACAGTGGAAACGAGAGGTAGATTTCGACTAATCGTTTCTATGAAAACAGTTGCGCCTAATGAGCCTGACAGGTCGGAAAATCGTCCCCCTTGAACTTGAGATTTTCTGGATAATGGGTGGTTTTATAAGTGCATATAGGTTGTTTTGAAGGCCGCGACGAGACGAGTTTTTGGAGGTTTCGCCGACTGAGATCGGACGAGTTTGAAAAATCATCCCCCGGACGGTTGTGTTCTATTGTTTTGAACCAAACGATACATCGAACCATTATCAAATACGATCTATTGCTTTGCACAAACGCATCTGCATGAAACCGGTGGGAAAACTCCTCTATTTGCCTCAGATCGAATGATAAAATTATTTTTTCCCCGAGGTCATTTGACGGTTCGCTTTCCGTCATCATCAATTTCCTCCGAATGAATTTAAAGAGGCGAGGGAAATCTTTATTGTGGTCGGGCGGAACTGAATGAATGCATTTACAAGTCTCTCTTTGCAAATCAAGGAGTCATCCATCCCCCGGCAAGCGCGAGAGGCAAGACGCTCCACTGGTAAATGAATTTCATTAGTGCACCCTGAGACGTGCGTCAAACTGTAAGATTAATCGCATCTAAGCGCATAAATTCATATCAACCGTCAAGTTCGCGAGCTTCAATTATGATAAGCGGGAATGGAGACGCAATTTAAAGTTCATGTCAAGTTTCAAATTAACTATATACAAATTCTCTCCAGTACAGTAATTTCATTTTTTTCCGCATAATAAGTGCACATCTATGCAGCATTTTTCGCGCCGCAATCTCTCTCCACCGTTGCCAGCTGTCTATCGTTTCCGTGTGGTAAATAACGAAATAGAGAGAGAGAGAAAAAAAGAAAACTTTCTGCAACTGTACTAAGATTCGAATCAATTCAATTCTGCTTTCTAGAAGCCTTTCCGATTTTTATTTATAGATATTTATCAGATTTAGGTTTTGGATTTGTTTTTAATCTAATTTTCGGCTCCTGTGCCCCCGCCTCACCACCAGAGTACGTGTAAAGCGAGAGTATTGACAGCTCGCTTCATGGAGGGCCCAAAAAGGCAGCCAACCTTCTAACACGCACATGAGGAGTATGGAGAGATCTTATTGGTTGAAATGGGTCGTTCCTGTAGACAAAAGCGCTGGGGAAAAAACACATTGGATCTAAATCCAGACTCTTGAAAACATTGACAAAAAAAAAATACTCTTGATTCGATCAGATTTAAGCTTAAATCAAAAGGAAATCCGCTCAAATTAAGAGGCTTGGTTCTTGATTTAAGCTTAAATCTGATAGAATCAAGAGTATTTTTTCTTGTCGATGTTTTTAAGAGTCTGGACTCTAGATCCAATGTGTTTTTTTTTCCAGCGAGGAGAAAAAATGCACTAACTATAGGATCTGTTGGGGTTGCCGTTAGTTCATCTATTGCCTTCCTCCTTTGTCTATTGCAACCACCCGCTTCCACCAATAGGATCCCTTATATCTTCTTCGTCTCTAGCTTTGTCTACAAATTTCAACAAACATAGCCCGCTAAGCAAATTTTTGAATTTGACCGTTGAATCCAGAGACAATATATTTTATTGACTCCACACTGCTATCCTCTCTAAGAATTAAAAGTTACTATCGAAAGTCGACCCTCAAATTGGACTTATGATGACCGATGACCCAAGGATCAAAACATGTGTTCAGCAACAAACCCAATTTGAAAAAACTTGCGCAGCAAAGTACTCACCCTGGCATCATTCATGATCTTTAGGCGAAATTTATTCGACTTTATCCGCAGTAAGTTGCTCATCCCCCATTGTTCGGCGCAATATGGACTCACTGGAAAAAAACCACATTGGATCTAGAGTCCAGACTCTTGAAAACATTGACAAGAAAAAGGACTCTTGATTTAATCAGATTTAAGCTTAAATCAAAAGGAAGTCCGCTCAAATTAAGAGGCTTGGTTCTTGATTTAAGCTTAAATCTGATTGAATCAAGAGTTTTTTTTCTTGTCGATGTTTTTTTGAGTCTGGACTCTAGATCCAATGTGTTTTGGCGCGTATACGTAGTATACCGCCTTTGCGATCGTTTCGAACCCTGCTCGATACAATAACCGAGTCCCTTAGTTCCTTACCGAAAAGTGACTACCGCGAACTTCTCAGATTTTCCAAAGCGTGTAAAAAGTTTATTTATCCGTCAATAATTATGATTTAAAGTTGTTTCTCATTCTGGGGGTCTCTAGTTTATGTGCAGTGAATACCAAGAGTCTACGTTACTTGGTTTTTTTAAAAAAAGCCTAAGAATGCGACGCGCTGATTTGAAATATGCATATATAAGCAGAATCAAGCGAACTGATTCGAGGATGGTTGAGCAGGTCGGCACTCTCGGAATGAGAATTTAACTCCTCCGTTTTGTTCAAAACGTTGCTTTGACAGATCTGTAACCTCGATTATACTTTTCAAAAGTTGGTACCCGTGCTCTGATAGTGCTGTTCATCTGACAACATTGTCAGTGTCAGCTGATAAAATGTATATTTTCACATAAGAGGTTAATAAAAGTTTTCAGTCAGTCTTTGACATCTATTGATAATTGTTTTGGTATTTATTTATAATTACTACGTAATTATATATTTTTCTTCGTTTTTAATAAGAAAAATATATAAATAAATACCAAAACAATTATCAATAGATGTCAAAGACTGACTGAAAACTTTTATTAACCTCTTATGTGAAAATATACAGTGCAATCTGTGTAAGTGCAATCTGTGATGAGCCTCGAGACTCATTAGACCATTAGTTAAACGTGGCTCATACAGGAATCCACTTACCCCTCTCTTCCCCACGCTCCTGATCACTGCGTCGGCGTCTCGACGAACAATAGCTAATGACGGTCGCCAAGCGAGGCCGGGATCCTCAGCCCCTCGCCCAATTACTTACGCTTCATTAACCATTTCACCGTCACGCTAGGATTCGTCCAATTTTCAAAAAAAAATTGTTTCGCGAGTTTTTAGCAATTTTTTCCTTACTCTCCGTTAAAACACGAATTAAAAGAGGTCTCATTCATAAAAATCGGCAAAATAGAAGAGAAGTTACAGTATTCGAAATCCGAAGAAATCAACAAAACTTCTCCAAACAAAAAATAAAATGAAGGGGGAAAAGAAGAAATGTATAAATTACAATTTAATATGATTGACCTCAGAATGTGACAAGCAATTCAATTATAAAAAGGAGAAAAAATTGAGTGAAATTACAAAAAATTAGCCTCTTGCAAGGGGCTTCCTTGTATGAATTTTGACCTGAAGCCAAGTAAATCCCGTTATATTATTAAAACGAAATTGACTCCATAGTTTAATGCCTTAGTTTCTTGAATACGATTATTTTAAGCACTCGAAAATTTATACCAGCAATTTTACCCATGGGGTGATTTCCTGAGAGCTGATAATATCACGAATTTCTCATAGAGCCCTTCAAAAATGGCTTGCTTTTTGGGCAGCCGATTCGGCCATCAAACCGGGGTTTAAATGGAAGCTGATAATAACACAAAGCTCTGAGAAAAATTTTGAGATGAGTATAGGAACGGTTTGTAAATTACGAGGAGAGGCGGGCATTCTGTTCAGCATATCGATACATAAGTATTTTCACACGTAGAATTTAATTTTCACGTCAGGGAGTCGACATATTTTGATTTTTTCGATTTTATACGGAAAATTTATGGTTTTTCGGGATTGAAATTACTTACAATTGTTTCATGAAAAATGAATGCACCCAAAATGACTATAGCATTTTGACTTTCACATACGTGCACTCACTAAATTGATTGGTAAATTCAAAGAGTGGGTACATCGACCTGGTATATCAAGTTTCTGCGATTTTTTACGGCAAATCGGTAGATTTTCGGGATGTGGATTGCTTACTTTCAATTCATGAATGAATAAAGCATGGACATGGTTGAGCTTCTTTGCATGAAAAGACGTTAAAATAACAAAATCAAGACATATTTAATACAATTGCATTTATATCGAGTCAATTTCTTTTCAATAATATAACGGGATTTATAATACCGGTGATTTGGGTATTTTAGCCCCAAAATACCTTTAAATCGACTTTATTTTCTAGGAGTTTGACAGAATTTTTCCTTTCTTCGCTTAAATTTTTCCGTAGCACTTTTCTTCAAGAATCTGATAAGATTTTGCTTGAGGCAGATCAAAAAACTTAAATTTGTTCGAATAGCTTTCTAGATTCACAATACACGGTCTCGTCAAGGTGCGTCGTTGACCTTGCAGTGTTGGATCGTGAATTCTCTTGTTGTGCTGCTTGCCTTTTTTGAAATCTCTGTAAATGAAACCTAAAGGGGTTGATATGTGCGAGTTAATGACGCGCCTTATCAACACATTGTGTTGGAGCTCACTGCTTGTTTTTTCCAGTGACTGCGTTTAGCAGAAAGGAACCAAGCCTCATCAGCGATTACCAAGTTAAATTAGCAATTTAATTTTTTACGCGAGAACGTTTGTCCGACAATTCCTCTGAAAATTTTAAGGAATTTGCTTCGCACCACGTAGAAAATTCACTGAAATTTGCTCAAAAACCCGCACAACCCTTTTTATGGACAAAATAAATTGTTCTATTGAATTTGGCGATAGCTAATGTGGCTTCGTTTTTTTCTACTTAGCGTAGTCCTTATAGCGTTAAACTCCGAATTTAATATTTTCCTCATTCAATTTCACAGCTCAGATTGTCAGCGCAGCGTCTCTGAAATACATCGTCTCCGGTTAGATCGGCAACGCGCCCTCATCTCCCATTTCTGGAGGGGAGTCATATATTTTCATCTTATTTAATGTAAGCGCACACTTTTTCATCGTTTCATATGCTTCTTGCCACTACGCACTACGTGCAACAGTTCACCACCACTCGTTTCGCTCATGCCACTTAACTCCCCAATTCGTCCGCACCCACAACCACTCTACCATGCCGAGGAAAAACGCCGTATGAACATTCGATAGTTGCCAAATTTCTCCAGATTAATCACGCATTTTTTAGGGAAATTACTCAAGTTTTTTCTTGAAATTTTCAGGTATTTTATATAAAATTGCGAGCAAAATCGTCTGAAAATTTGAAGCAAAACATTATAAAAATGTCCAGTAAATTCGGTATTTATTGAGGCGAATCTGGCAACGCCTGAAGGCTCATACGGCGTGACCCCGTAGCACGCAGCACTCTCCGGTTTATTTGAAGCCCTGGCATCTCACATCAACCTTCCGCTTGGCTCCTTGCAGCCTCTTGGATCTTCCAAATTAATTCACCGACGCATTAGATATTCCGCTCCACAGGGTTCCAAGTCGTGGAGTTCTTGACCTGCGCCATTGTGAAGACTATACAAGAAAAAAAGGTCTTAACGTCTCGTGCATGCGTGTGAATTAGAGAAATTTTGTCTACGTCGTCGTTTCTCTGCCGTAAGGGCGTAACTCAATTTCCGTATGAGCCGCGGAAAGCGTGGAGATATACGGACCATAGAGCCCACTTAGAAATTGAGATAAGCCCTTACGTCAGTGAAGTAGTATCTCAGACTAGCGCCAAGGAGTCACAAGTAGGTAACACAGAGCTATAATTCAGCGCAAATGTGACCATCAGCTGAAAAAGGGACTTCAATCCACGAAAAATAAAAATTAACTTGATAGCTCAAGAGCGAGGAGTAGTAGTAGTAGTAAAATAATTTTATTTTAAAGCGGTGCTTTAGCATCTAAGGCCATTTACACCTGTCTTGCAAAGAAAGAAAAACAAGCGGGAAAGTTCTAATACTGTCGTATTAGAAAAGCGCTCAGGTGTTAGTAAATGTATTTGGTGAAGAAAGGACGTATAAACTCCGTCGACTTGGCTGGGAAATGGAAATAAAACATCAGCTGATAGCAAACAAAGGTTACCAAGGAAACCGTAAACGCGTTTTTTCGTTTCCCGAAAATGATAGCCACCGTTGAGCTCATCAGGCGCGTTTTTTTTAAGGCTTCATTTAAGTTCAACGATCAATTTCGATAAGAATTACTCTACCGCTAAGAAATTTTCTTATAGACAAACGATCGAAACTACCTGCGCATTACGTTAAAAGCATAAAATACAGTTTTCACAGCTTTATTTATTTTAAAAATGGACCCCCCCCCCCCAAAAAAGCCTACACGTCGATGAGCTGGTGCGCCATTTAAACGAATTAGCACTAGTATACTAGTACTCTAGAGGCAAGTCGAAATCAAAAGCGCTGCCTATCGGCTGAGCGCTTAAAAGTTATTTGCAATAGTAGTTGCAATGTTGCTATATACTTAGACAAAGAAGACAAAAGGGATAAGGAGGAATAAGTGGATGCCCGTTGCTGCAATGGACAAAGAAGGTAGATAATAGACTGACTACCAACAACCCACGAGAGATCCTACGATTAATATATCATTTTCTCCCTTCGTCCAAAGGAACCAACCATTTTAACCAATAGGATCGCTCCGTATCCTTTTCGTCGTCTTTGTCTACCGCTTTGTCTATTCATTTCAACAATCAGCCCGCAGAGCTCCCAATTTAAAAGAGCCTCATTTGGCAGTATTCTTTGCAACATGGCGGATCTAAGTACACGCTTCCTCTCGTTGCATCGTCTTTGATTGGCGTAGGGGCAAATAAATCGAGCTGCCCGTCACCGTCACCGCTGGAATCCGACTCCGAGTGGAGATAGCGCGAGTCTAGTCGGCGGTGTCGGTGTCGACTCCGAAAGAAGCGTATTCCGCTCGGGGGGCTCTCATGTCAGAAGTGAAATTTAAATTAATTCCATTTAAATATGAATCGGGGAGCGAGGACGGGTGAAGTATCACAAAAGAAGCACTTAGCACGTAATCACATCATGCCATCATGCGTTGTAGCGAAACTAAAAGAAGTCGGTCGCGGTGGCGGTGTGCGTCTCTGATTTAATTTAATCATAGGCGGCATCCGCATTCGGCAATGACGAGCGTGACGACCTGCCCCCTCCCCTGCCGTGCCGAGGAAGAACGCCGTATGAGCCTTCAGACGTTGCCAAGTTTCACTGAAAAAAAAAACACATTGGATCTAGAGTCCAGACTCTTGAAAACACTGACAAGAAAAATACTCTTGATGCAATCAGATTTAAGCTTAAATCAAGAACCAAGCCTCTTAATGTGAGCGGATTTCCTTTTGATTTAAGCTTAAATCTGATTGAATCAAGAGTCATTTTTCTCGTCAATGTTTTCAAGAGTCTGGACTCTAGATCCAATGTGTGTTTTTTTTTTTACCAGTGTTCCTTCGATAAAAACCGAATTTACTGGGAAAATTGCGAATATTATTTTCCAAAATTTTCAGAGAATTTTGCAAGCAGTCTAATCTAAAATATCTGGAAATTTCAAGGAAAAATATGCATAAAAGTTGTCAGAAATACATGTTTTTTTAGGGAAATTTGGCAACTCTCGAATGTTCATACGGCGTTCTTCCATAGCACGGCAGTGCTCTGCCCTGGCCCGGCCCCGGCCACGTTTGAAATCCCGTCAAAGCAGACGTCTCTCCCTTCGAGAACACCCCGTCTCCACACTGTTGCCGATATATACAAAGCAAATCTACTCTGAAAAAAAAGTTTCGGGCTGTACAGATATACCGTCCGTTCCGGGCTCAGAGGCCGAAAGTTCCGGTTGCTGGAGTCGTAGCTTCGACTGCTCGGGTTCACGGTTGTGTTTGACGCAATGCGTGAAGTATTCATGGAGTCTTGTAGGCGCTATGCATTTTACGGCGACCGCTGCTGACCGCACTGTTTGACGCAATGCGTGAAGTATTCATGGAGTCTTGTAGGCGCTATGCGTTTCATGCCAACCACCGAGCCGCTCCGTTCCAGGTCAAATTGCGAGTTGGGTTTCTCTCTTAATTCGACTAATTAAAGGTGTTGTCTCTTGTATCACCGAAAGACGACAAAATTAGAAATTACTTTACTTTTACTCTCAGGAAATGAGAGATTTTGTCGCTTTTTCTCATTTGTAATTTATTTTCTGAATCCAATTTTTTTCTCTCTTTGTTTGATACCTACATTTAAAAAATTGCAAAAGTTGCCGCCCCCTACATTTGCCGCCATGGGCCGCGACCCATGTGGCCATCCCCTAAATCCGGCCCTGAAGCGATAGACCAAGACGACCAAAGGGACATGGAGGGATCCTATTGGTGGAAGCAGAGGCCAAAAGTTCCGGGTGCTGGAGTTGTAGCTTCGACTGCTCAGGTGCTACGCCCAGAAGTTTCGGCCCCTGAGCCCGGAACGGACGGTACATCAATAAAGCCCGTAACTGTTTTTCAGTGTATATTTACTTTGTGGATGTAGGCAACAGTGTGCAGATGGGGTGTTCTCCGAAGAGGCCAAAATTTCCGGTTGCTAGAACCGTACTTTTGACCACTCCGGGTGCTACGCCGGAAGTTTCGGCCCCTCAGCCCGGAATGCGGACGGTATGTCTATATAGCCCGTATGCACGGCTTTCAAGGCCGGAATATTTTTTTCAGAGTACGCTAAAACTTCGGGACGCATAAGTGGATCTAAGGGAGGGGGGACTACGGACGTCCGTTCGCCCGAAAAGAAGGAGGGACGTAAAAAGGGATGAAATGAAGAAAGAAGGAACGGAGGAAAAAAGGAGGAAAGATGCTCAGATTTGGTACTTCTTCATGACGAAATTGACCTGAACTGCAAGTTAGATGTTTTAAAATTTCGTTTGGATTGTTTCTCATGGTGGAGATGAATTAGGAACGAAAATTTTGATACACCGCAATGGAGATACGTCGTTTCGCACTTCAGTCGGACCGATACGGACATCCAACAAGCTTAAATAGTTGCATCAAGTCCCCGTCACCGCCGACCAGCGCGTTTGTCGATCGAATCAACTACAGGTATTAAGCGTAGGAAGTAAAAACGCCTTCAATTTTTTGAACGCAATACGGACATCCGTCGAGGTTGTATAGTTGTATCAAGGCGCCGTAGCAATCGCGTCCCATTCTTTATCGTTTCAGACAAATATAAGATGAAAGAGGCCAGTCATTATGCCTTCAACTTATTACATACATTTTTTTGGGCAAAAATAGGGACGACGTTTCTCCATTTGCGACGTTGCAGACTTCCTTAGAAATTGTATTTTTCTTTCGAGGAACTGGTCAACATATAACTCAAATTCCCCATGATTTTTCGTATTCGATGGCAGAAGATTTGGTTAAAAAAATAAAGTCGTTTTTCAGGGGAAAGCGCCCAGAACCTTCCTTCCTCCCCCCCCCCCCTTCGTTCGTAGTGTCTGGATCTCCCAATGTCGGAACGAAATCAATCAAGCAAACATGACATAATTATCTTGTGTTTAAAAAAAGGAGAAAACCATCTAATACATTTTAAGGATGAACTTACCTTTAGGTGGTTTTGCAGCACTTGATCGATAAATTTATGATTGCTGTATTTTAGGGTATCTTTTCAAATTATCTGAGCATCGTATCACAACATGGATCGCCAGGCACCATTTAGGTTTTTGTACACCAAAGACCCAAAATACCTTGAAATAACTCCGAAAGTACGCTCCGAGTAAATATCGTAAATCGTCACTTCGTTTTGGGATATTCATTTGGGACGTACTTTCAAAGCTAAATCCAAATGTTACTTGATCAAATTTTGTGCACAAATACAGTCGCAGAAATCTTCACAAAATTTCCTAAAATCCAGAAATATCAATCAATCTATAGATTAACGATCATATCGTTCTCCAAAGTGCTGAAGAGCCCCCTCAAGTGAGATCTTAGTCAAACATGAAGTGTCAAACATCGTAAAGGTCGTGAGGCGAACGAAGTTTGTCAAACAATGTCCTATTTGTCAGATACAATGTAAAAAATTCTCGGCGTTTTTACCAAGGTCCGTTGATACCTTTACCATCTCACTTTTTTACCAATTATTGGTAATTTTACCAAGACAGACTGGTAAGCTTACCTAAAAACCGGTATTTTTACTGTTTTTTTCAGGTAAGAATACCACTTTTATTGGTAATCAATTCCCGGTAACTTTGCCATTTCATCTCGGTAATTCTATCACAGTCGATAAAAAATATTGGTCTTTTTACCAAGATCCAGTAAAATTACCGAGAAAGTTCAATAATTTTACCGAGATTTCTCGGTAAAATTACCAATTCCATAAATGGTAATTTTACCAAGAAAAAAGTGGGATCAAATAGAACCCTGAATTCTTGGTCATGTTACCCTTTTCTTAATAAATACACCGAGATTTTTTTTTCAGTGTACACTGCTTAAGATGTCGCTCATCAGCCATCGAGACTGCATTCAATCACCACGATAAGACATTAATGTGGGCACTATGAAATATTTCATGTCTGAGCGCGATCTCTTTCTCGCTTACCGATAGATTCCATCATTAGAGGAGGAGACGGTGGTTTTGGAACATTCTTCCCTTACCCCGACTTTGACTATTCCCACCGCCACTAAACAGGGCGTACGGATGCAACTACTACGAGCGAGATTTGTGTGCAGACAACGTTTAAGCATTATTCGCGCCATCTGTTGGCGGCCCGAAATGAAAAATTCAATATTCACCATTCATATCGTCGGGAGAAATTGCCTCGGATCCGAGTGTGAAAGCTATTGATGTGACTCGCAGGAAATACTAAGATCCCTCCCGACAAGAACTGCTCCGACACGATAGTTTGAAGCAGCGATCAGTTCGTGCTTGAAATTCGAGTAGATTTTCCAGCATGTGTGCCGACGAGTAATAGTGAATACGGGCAGACGGGCTGCCTTCGGTCAAATTTACATTTCTCGCAGTCGCGAAGCGTGGATGATCGCTCATCGATTATCGATGTTTCCCCATGTTAAACTGTGCTGAGGAATCGATTATTAAGGTGTTCATTGCGAACACTTTGTCTATCGATCCTTCTCTGTGGGTTAAAATGGCAGCGATCAATCGATACATCGCAAAGCACGTCACCCCACTGATTTATCTCCCTAAACACTAAGCTCGAGAGTTACACTCTGCCTTACTGAGTGAGATCGAAGAAATATTTAAAGGTTCCAACATTCTCTCTGATTTACGTTTGAGAGAACTTTTGCATTTATGTTACTAAAATTTCTCATATACCCCCCCCCCCCCCCCCAAAAAAAAAAAAAATAAACATTTTTTTTACAATGCGTTTAATAGATTTTAGGTCCCTTATTCTACTTTTCCAGTCTTATTTACAATGCTAGTTTTGTAGTAAGGAATAGTTTTATCCCGGTTTCGATGCCATTGTTATCGAGACCAAAATAATTCTTCCTACGACACTGGGGGAAAAACACATTGGATCTAGAGTCCAGACTCTTGAAAACATTGACAAGAAAAAGTACTCTTGATTCAATCAGAATCTAGCTTAAATCAAGAACCAAGCCTCTTAATTTGAGCGGATTTCGTTTTGATTCAAGCAAAAATCCGATTGAATCAAGAGTATTTTTTCTTGTCAATGTTTTCAAGGGTCTGGACTCTAGATCCAATGTGTTTTTTTTTCCAGTGAAAGTAACTTCCTAGTCGCGACTAGGAAAGTAGGTTAATCCAGTGTCAGTGTCGGCCTCGCTCGAAAATTTGTGAGGTGCTGATGCGTTTTCGGGGCTCTTTCCTCTAGGGTTAGGCCCCCTCTAACTAACCTAAAGTGCGGTTTACACCGTTGTGGAGTATTCGAGTTTTAGGTGCCCCTAAAAGAAACCTGCCGGGGCCGAAAATAGTTTTTTTTTCATCTGAACTTGGTCGAAAATCTGTGCCGTGGAGTTTAATGAACGCTTCGCCCCTTTCCCCGTCCGCGCACGTCAAGTGAAGAGGTCACCGACCTTCAACTGGTCAATTAATTCACCCATAAATGGCTTCCAAATAGCCGAGAGAGTCATAATTAATTGCAATTTTATTGGGTGTCCCGCTGTCGAAGGAGGAAGATCAGCCAATGAGGGCAGAGCGTTTTAATGTTCCCGATGTTTCCGTGTTGCCGATTGTTTTGCTTGCACGGATTTCATTAATGCGTCATGGCTGAGTTCATAAACCACGTATCTTAATTGTAAAATTGTTATGTGTGAAAATGTGTGACAAATAGAGCGACAAATATTCATAACAAAGCAGAGTTAATGTCAAGCTGTGATGTTAAATTGTTTTCCATCGAAAAAAAGGGAGAGAAAATAGTGAGTTTTCGGTTATTTTAAAATTTTACATAATACGTTGTCTCAGAGTGCAGCTAACAACGTGTTGTTTAGTATGCAGTAATCGATGACTCTATTGTGAAATAGTGAAGCGCCGTGAGTGGTACGCTGCGGCTGCGGCGCGGCGGGCGGCCGGCCAGCACGCAACGCGCATTGGCGCCTACAAACCTAAGGGGATACTCAACGCATTGCGCAATACGTGAAGTATCCCCTTAGGTTTGTAGGCGCCAGGGCGCGTTTAGTGCTGGCTGCACGTCGCGTCACTCCGCTTTATGTAGGTCCTATTACTTAAACTTGCGGGGTTATGGTTTTTCAACTCGTGATTTTCGCATGGATTACTCTCATTTAAATGTTAAAAAAAAAATATATGCATGAAAGGAAAATTTAATGTATGTTTTGTAAATATTAAGTAGTTCCTTGCAAAATTTAATGATGTCCAGAGCTCATGAATTATTTCTTTCATATTTTGTGCTTTTACTGTGCTACATCATTGTGGTGCACGCCCAACCAAACGCTTAAAATAGGATGTATTTGACTCTAAAAGATCGATGTACAAATGGGCTAAAACCAAAAATTGTGTGCTTCTTGGTTTATTTCCCCTGATATTCATTTTTTATAGTTTCTTTCAACACAACTACTGCTCATTGACTTTAATATCGATACCATCGCTCGGAAGAGGTTTTATAAATATTTGCCACGTTTTAAAAATGTAAATGTTTTTAAAATATAGTAATATTTTCATTAAAAAAAGTAAACGATTAAAAATAAACGATTACAATCGGTCGATGGTGTCAGTCATAGAATTGCGTTTTCATGATAAAAAACAGACGGATTGGCTAAAAGTTATAAAAGTGTTCCAGCACTAAGTTTCTGCGTCCGACATTCACATAGAGGTCGTCCCTCTAAAAACATTGCAATTACCCTTATATACTCCCAGTATAGTGCACCAGATGATTTTTTCATCGTAGATTATAGATTGTATGATCTCTCACTGGCTGAGTGCCACGAAACAGATGACACTGATCAAAAAAAAAGCGGAGGAAACCATGGTTTAACTACTGCGTTAATGAAGTCGTCTCGTCAAAAAGACGACGTACAAAATTACACGTTATATTGAGCAATGGGCGTACCAGCTTGACATTTCCAAAGTAAATCCAGTAAGATTAACTCAGTGCTCCCTAGAGGTCACAAGCGATGTGGTCCTTAAAAGTCTGCGATCGAAGTGAGCAACAAATTCGCGTCCTTCTTTGATTTCATCGTTTTATGCTTGAAAAGGAGAATCCTGTCTTTGGATATACCAGCACTCCTTCTTGCAGCAACTACAAGCATCTGCACTGCTACCTTGCAGCCTTTGCGCTCCTGCAGGGAGCCGTATGAAAGTTCAAGATGGCTGAACCAATCAGAGAGCTGTGGTTAAAAATTGCTGCGTGGAGGAAGGGAAGTAGAGCTTCAAATTCCAAAAATCTCAAAAAGTTTAAGTACCTTCTTTCTAGTCAAAATCTCTGTTTCATTTTTCTGAAGTTCCAGATCTTTACTTCACCCTACAACAGTGATGAACTCCGAATTGTTCAAATTCTATGTATAAAACTACTCGATCGCTTAGGGGGGAAGCAATGGTGTTCCCGGAATAATAGCGGCAACTGTGGAAAGTATGACCTCTTTAATTACTTTGCGAGGCTTGTGAACGTGACTAAATCCACCATTATCACCTATACACGCTGCCGAATTTGGCCGGATGGTTTTGACGCAAAATGCATTTTTGTGAACTCAGCGATTGATTAAAAACACGATCTTTCAACGTTCCTCTATCTAGCTCAGTGTCAAAATCCGGTAATTACTTTTTTAAATAAAAACTGAACTGGTAAAGCCATTGATCGATTTTCCCGGTGTTCGAACGCCTAGTAATAATGGGAGCCTAAATGAGATCCCAAAAGCTCTGATGAAAACTTTTTCATCGAGTCCAGCATCGGTCTTCTTTTAACCTTTAGATGCCAAGGCTGGGGTCAAATTGACCAGAAGCTCGCGAAAAACACGTGCTTCACGGGTTGTGTGGGGCCGGAAAATACGAGCTTTGGATATATGTCTAAAATACATCGTGAAAAGAATTAGACATCAAATTGAAAAAAAAGAAAAAATCAAGCAATTTCTTTTGACAAGTACTCCTAGAAATCTTCAGCGGGGTCAAATTGACCCCTGACCAGACTATCTCTTTTAAGTGAGTTATAGAGCCAGAGCGCACCAGCTTTCGATACAAGTCTACAAATACATCCTAATAAAAGAATCCGACATCAAATTGAAAAAAAAGAAAACAAATCGAGTGATAACACAGCCGAAGATAGGAGTTTAACTTTTCCCCCGAATTTAATTTGAGCGACACGGCATTGGCAAGAGAGTTCCCGCCTTGCGCCATCGCGCCTTCAATTTTGCAGATGCAGCACGGACATTCATCAAGCACGAATAGTTGTATCTTTGCGCCGCGCCGTAATTAACGCGCGTCCTTGCCAGGGCTGTTTAGAAAACAAGCTGTTCTTTCCAAACTGAACTTGAAATTCCTAGTTGAACATTCGACTAATTTTCCTCCGATCATAAGCAAAAGTTAGCGCAATTTTGGAGAAGAATCCCACAATTACATCTTTATAATACATTGAGATGTTGCTTGATTGAAGAGTAACGCTGCTATAACTTCTTTTGGACAGTTTTAGGATTATAATACACAGTTTGAAATGGGCTTTGACCTCAATTTGTGTCAATATTGCAACTTCAGAAGGGAGTTACGTTTAGACTCAAGTAAAGTATTGCGTTTCTTGTGACTGGACAATTTAAATTTCCCGTAACCAATGTAAAATAAAAACGGAGTTAATTAGAAGTTGATTTCGGTAATTTTTTATGCAAAAACATATTCTCCGTGAAATTTTGATTTAGAGACACCAATCAGAATGCTTAATTTGTGCCGCGTCTAATGGTCCATTGTCCAAAGGACCAGCAGGCTGATTGTTGAAACCGATTGACAAAGCGTTAGAAAAAGAAGACATGAGAAGTATGGAGCGATCCAATTTGTTGAAATGGGTCGTTCTTATAGACTAAGGGAGAAAACGATGGACTAACAAGAGGGTCTCTCGTGGGCTGTCGTTAGTTCGTCCTTACCTTTTTTGTTCATTGGAACCACCCGCTTCCGTCGATAGGATCCCTCCAAATCAGTGTTCGAAATTCACCTTTGAGTTCCAGGAGTTCGGGATCATATGGAGTACATTTTGCAATTTGGAACTAAAAGTTTAGAACAACGTATGTACCATCAGTTTCTCAATGTACATAAATGTTTTTACGGATGAGCCAGAAATTATAGTTTCTGACTGGAAAAATGTAATCCATATATTGAACAACAAAGATTTAAGCTGGTTGACGTTTAGAATGTTGATGGACAAAGCTATAGAAAAAAGAGACTAAGGGAAAATGGAACGATCCTATTGGTTAAGCTCGATTTTTAGGGGCTATTGGAGATTTTTTTAAGGGGACAAATTGACTTTTTGCCCATATAGCACAGCGCATTTAGTGAAAAGTTAGAATCCGGTGCCCTGCGGGTTTCAGGACATTCCGTCAACGATTTTTTGTCCGCACACCTGTTTTGTCCAATAGTTTACGTCCATACGTAAAATAAGGAACAGTGACTCGGTCCAAGTGTTATATTTTAGTCCGTATATAAAATTATATTGACAATATTGAAATGAGAAAATTGAGAGAGAAGGAGGAGTTGTTGCGGTAACTCGCTTTTTAAATGAAATGTTACTCTCTTCTTCTGATTTATCATTTTAAATGGGCATGGGTGAATACCTGGTTTTATTTCTATCCTTAAAATTTCCGATGTAAAATTAACCTTATATAAATTTTTTTAATGAAAATATTACTTTATTTTAAAAACATTTACATTTTTAAAACGTGGCAAATATTTATAAAACCTTTTCCGAGCGATGGTATCGACATTAAAGTCAATGAGCAGTAGTTGTGTTGAAAGAAACTATAAAAAATGAATATCAGGGGAAATAAACCAAGAAGCACACAATTTTTGGTTTTAGCCCATTTGTACATCGATCTTTTAGAGTCAAATACATCCTATTTTAAGCGTTTGGTTGGGCGTGCACCACAATGTAGCACAGTAAAATCACAAAATATAAAAGAAATAATTCATGAGCTCTGGACATCATTAAATTTTGCAAGGAACTACTTAATATTTACAAAACATACATTACATTTTCCTTTCATGCATATATTTTTTTAAACATTTAAATGAGAGTAATTCATGCGAAAATCACGAGTTGAAAAACGCTAACCCCGCAAGTTTAAATAATAGGACCTACATAAAGCGGAGTGACGCGACGTGCAGCCAGCACTAAACGCGCCCTGGCGCCTACAAACCTAAGGGGATACCTCACGTATTGCGCAATGCGTAGAGTATCCCCTTAGGTTTGTAGGCGCCAATGCGCGTTGCGTGCTGGCCGGCCGCCCGCCGCGCCGCAGCGTACCACTTACGGCGCGGCGCTTCATCATTTCACAATAGAGTTGGATTGCATTTTGAAAAAAGGAACCACTAGCATTGCAATGTTGCTAAGATTGTGCAACTTCTTTTGTCTCGGAGGAAAAACCCGATTATCCATGCATAGTTTCTATTTTACTCGCTAAAAATTGTAAATTGAAATTGCACAATCTTAGCATCATTGCAATGCTAGTGGTTCCTTTTTGCAAAATGCAATCCAGTTTTTGTACAGTATCATATGAAATTGAAGAAGCCCCAACATATTAAGAATGACAGGCATCCATTAAGAGTAAGGAACTTACCTTGCGAAATAAATCGAGATAAAAGGGATAAAGAAACATTATTGAGTATGCCGTCAAGAAGATTTTATTTTGAATCAAGAATAAAATAGGTGAACAATAGCGAGTTTTTGCTTCATCAGGGGCCGCGTTGGCGCAGAGCTTTCATTTTTTAGGCGCCATGACAGAGTTCTTAGGCGCATTTTTTGGCGCGTTGGCGCCTGTGAGTTTCAAACACTGCTCCAAATCCTTCTTGTCTTCTTTGTCTATAGCTTTTTCTACCAATTTCAACAATCAGCCCGCAGAACGGGTCATCATTAAAGACAAAAATGTTTAGGGTGGGAGGGCGTGACTCGGGGCGGAGTCTGAGGGGTCGGCGGACGAGTGTCGTGTGAAAGCACAACGCAACGAAACGAAAAGAAACAAGGCGTTCATCAATCCCCGTCGATCGGGGCTGATAAATTAGCCTCGCTCAAATGATGGAGACCCGAAACTGACCGTTAGAACAGGAGTGATATAATAAACTTCTGCTTAAAGCCCCTCGCGGATAAGCGCAAAGCCCACGCCGAGATAACGTCCCTCCGACAATCGGATGTAGCTCTCACTCCCGGCCACGATTTATCCTTTTCGGCAACTTTCAGCGTGAAAATTACGCTCCACCGGCAACCAGATTTCCGGATAGAGTCTCTACGGAAAGTTTCGGAAATCTACGGATTCTCCATTACCCAGCAATGCGGCTGAAATTTTGCTAGGAATATACAACTGTGCCACTTTCCTAACAGCAGATTACAAAAAAATAAAATAAATATATAAATGATACAAGTAGTAGTAGTAGTAAAATAATTTTATTTTCAAGCGGTGCTTTAGCATCTAAGGCCATTTACACCTCTGAAGAGGGCAGTAACAAGTAATAAATTTACATGGAAATATCAGTAAAAATACAAAAGGGTTGAGGAGAAAGGTTAAATTTTGAGATTAGTGGAGCGCATAAATTCAAAAAGTTTCACAGGATGAGTATTCAGAAGTAAATTTTTAAGAGAGGGTAAGGGGTAGGGAAAAAAACGTTTTCGGATATCTTTATAAAGTGGGCAACTTATAAGAACGTGATCTACCGTTAAGGGGGAATTTGGACAAGAAGTGCAAGCAGGACGGTTTGATTGGGTCATCAAATAGCTATGGGAAAAATTTGTGTGACCAATTCTCAGTCTAGTTTGGACTACTTGTTGAAGTCGAGTCAAATGAAAGTTTTCGGATGAAGGTGAAGTAGGCAATGCAGGGGGGCATTTAGCATTGGTGAAATGCTGCCACTCAGTAACCCAATGGTGGAGAATTTTTCCTTTTATATCTAGAAACAGATCTTTAGAGGTAACCGATCCCTTCGAGAAGGGGCCAATTGAAAGGCTAGACTCCCTAGCTGCAGAATCTACTCGAACATTACCCGGAATATTAACGTGTCCTGGGCACCAACAAAACAGGATAGAGAAATTTTTAGATATAAGGGTGAAGACTAGATTCTGGATCTGGGTAAGGATTGGGTGAGGATTATTGGGGTTACCTAAAGCACTTAATACACTATATGAATCTGAACAAATAATTGATTGTTTACAATCTGTACTATGGACATAATTTAAGGCTTTGGAGATAGCTAGAGCCTCAGCTGTAAAAATAGATGTGACTGGTGATAATTTAAAAGAGTATATTTCGTTCAGATCGCAACTGAAAGCACATGCAGTAGAATTAACAGTTTTAGATCCATCTGTATAGAATGGCTTATGCTCAGCATGAGAATCAATGACTGAGAAAAAGTTCTGTCTCATTTCAGCTTGAGATAAATTAGCTTTTGCAATAACCGGAACATTTAAAACATTTTCCGTAGGTAATGTCTGCCAAAAAGGGAAAATAGGTTTTTTAAATTTTAACACATCATTAAAATTAGTAAACCTGAAAACAGAAAGATACAATTGGTTTTTGAATGTAAGTAATTCTTTGAAGGTTTCAGGAAATGTATTAAACGATTTCATCTTAGCGAGGTGTTTTGCGAGCAGTAATTGTCTTCTATAATACAGGGGAGGCTCACGAGCAATGATACAAGTAAATAAAAAGGGAAAGAGAGAAAGAAAGAAGGAAAGAATGAAAGAAAGAAAGTAGTAGTAGTAAGATAAGTTTATTTTAAAGCGGTGCTTTAGCATCTAAGGTCATTTACACCTCTGTGTGTTTACATGGAAATCAAGGGTACATAAAAAAAAGAAAACATGAAAATACAAAAGGGTTGAGGAGGGAGGTTAAATTTTAAGTTTAATGGAGCGCATAAATTCAAAAAGTTTTACAGAAAGAAAGAGAGAACGAAAGAAAGGATGGTAGTAGTAGTAGTAGTAGTAGTAGTAGTAGTAGTAGTAGTAGTAGTAGTAGTAGTAGTAGTAGTAGTAGTAGTAGTAGTAGTAGTAGTAGTAGTAGTAGTAGTAGTAGTAGTAGTAGTAGTAGTAGTAGTAGTAGTAGTAGTAGTAGTAGTAGTAGTAGTGGTATAAGTTTATTTTAAAACGGTGCTTTAGCACCTAAGGCCATTTACACCTAAGGAAGGAAGAAAGAAAGGAGGAGGATATAAGGAAGGGAGGAAGGAATGAAGGAAGGTACGTAAATGTTGCAACATGAAACTTCTGCCCGCGATATTCGTTTCGGTAGAAACGACAACATCGCGAGGAGCTAAGGGGGCACGATAGGGGGACAAGGGAGAGGGATTTGCGGTGGGTGCTGTTTAAAAAATGTCATCAGTTGTTTGCACTTACCTGCTGGATTTCGTCATGGTTCCAACTTCCGCTCAGTCGAGTAAAAAATTGCGCTCACGTCCGAATTAAAGTATTAAAAGTCAACGCGTTCAACGTTTTCCACCAGATTTCTCGTGCTGTGTTGCCAATTTACAAAGAGAATTCTCTCACGATGTGTGAGAAAATCGAATTTCTCTCCAGAGAGGTCAACGTCGCTTCTACGAGCTCTCTCAGGAAATATCGCGGGGAGTCTTTCCCAAAATCGTTTAGAAAGAATACTTAATTAAAGTAGAGCTAGCTAGTATGTCGGTTTTTTCTGATAAATTCAGCCCAATTACAATACCGAATGAAAAACTTGATTAAAGTGTGATTCAAATTTAGCCTCTTCAGAATACGCCCGTCCATTGCCTGTGCGTCAAAGATGACTGAGAATAGCGCTTTGGAGCCTAAATTTTCAAATGTGATTCCACCTCGAGCAAGAAATGTACGAATATATGATAAGCCCCCCCAAAATCTTTTCCTGGAGTTTGTATACGAAGGCAACCTCTCTTTAAAACTGTCAATTCCTAAAGGTATGGTTTGACCCCCGAATCGGATCTTACGGTGGAGAATAAGCATTTTTGTTTCATACAATTTTTTTTCCTTCAGGCCCACAGCGGAAAACTGTGACTCATGCAAACTGACACGGCTGATAAAAATTATCGTAGAGATAAGTGGTTTAGTTTTTCTTACGGAGGCCAAAAACTCAAGGTGCCGATTCGAAGTCGAACTATATAGCTACGGGGTCTTTCAAAAGATCAGAACGGGCAAATCGAAAGGTCAGATGTATTATAGATACCTGCAGAATCGGAAAGATGCCAAAAATTGGTTAAACTTGATAAATGCCTCAAAAAATTAAAATGGGCTCATCTATATCCCACTGAGATTTAAGAAGCCCCTCATGTGTGTTAAAATTTGGGGGTTTCTTTGGGCAAGTTTCGGGGAGCGATCGCCTTCTTGACCTCTGGGCCAGTCCGCCCCTGCACACGGTTTCAAAGCTTTGACTTGAAAATGTTTTGAAGTGATGCACACGATGAATGGGTGGTCTAGAGAACTCAGTATATTTTCTTGCATGAAACTGCTTATATTCTACATCAACCTTTAAATGAATGTAAATTTGTTTCTGAACTTTCAGAATGAGTGAAAGCCAAATTTGCGCACCATCTTCGAATTTTTATGCAGATCATAAAAAACTGAAATCTACCAGCATTTGCAAATTAAACTGGAACTAGGTTCTCTCAAGTGGCAGAAAAAAAGGCGTGTGGTAATGAATTCGCTGACGGAAATAAAACATTTACGAGCTGTATAGACATGCCGTCTGTTCCGGTAAGCTACGGCTCCAGCACCCGGAACTTTCGGCCTCTGTGCCTAGAACACGGACGGTATGTCTATAAAGCCCGTAAGTAGGGCGTTCATGGTCGGAGTTTTTCTTTTCAGTGCTGCTTAGGAGTGTCTCAAATATCGCTCTGAGCAAATAGAGGTATTTTGCTCTAGCATGGAATACTCCAAAATGGTAAAATAATTTGAAAAAAATGCAGATCCAGAGATTAAGAGATATTTCTGCGATTTCCAGAAAAACCATGCTATAGCAGGCTTTCAGACAACGTGTGTCGGTTAGAGGCCGAAAGTTCGGTGCTGGAGCGTGCTCCGGAACGGACGGTTTCTATAGCCGTAACTTTTATCATGACGAATACATACGACGCTTTTTCTGCCACTGAAGATCAGTTCAGATTCAATGAGATATGAACGCCTTTCAAACATGAGAAATCAATGCGGCGTAAGAGGGGTTAAAATAATTACATAAATTCAAGAGTTCGACGATGATAGTTCAAGGCTCGGAGGTAAGTCTAAAGGTTGAGCGGTGTGTGGACGGCAGAACTTGAAGGGATCTTATCCGTCTTTACGACAGGGACCAGAGATGAGCGCAGCTACTGAGTCGACGGAATTGTCCCGAATATGACGACTGACGGCAGCCCCGCAGAGCGCGGAGGCATCAAATTCTCCAGACCGACGAAATTAAGTTGGCGGGGACGCAGTTACGATTGCTGAGAGCCTATTCGTTTACATAAAATAACATAAGTTGTTAATGTAAGCATGTTCGTCTTAGTCCGAAATAACCGGGTCGGTGTAAAGTTTCCGCGATGCGATACTCATTTAACTAAAAGGTCATTAACGTTAATCGCCGAATTAAACTTGCGCAGCTCGACGAAGACAAGTTTTAATGGCGCAAAACTTGAGGACGGAGTTGTCAGATCTTTTTGGTCCTCAATTGTCAAAATTTTGAGATGGAGACAGGTGAAATTCAACTAAATTATTTTATCTAACCTGTGGTCAAAGTGTCTTAAAACTTTAAAATTATCTAAATAAACTTCATTTTTATGATTTTGCAAAATTAAGCTATTAAAACAAATGGTTATAATTATTAAAGTAATTATAATGAGTATCTAATTCTGGTTGATTACCGCATCGGGAGAGTATTGATGTCATCTGTATCCAGTGGCTCCTGATAACACAAGAGATCCGTGCCGCTTTTTTACTGGTCACTCTATTTTACATAACCTTCAAATAGACTTTAACGAAATTATTTCTTTCTTTATTTTGAGCCCTGTGATTGCTAAGGAAGGAAGCCTATAAGCTTGAGAGGCTATTGTACACATCGCAATAGAGGCAGACTGACCCGGCGGACTAGGGGGCTAACGTCTCCAAATAATTGACCAAATTGGCTCATTTTCCCATGAGCCGAGCCGGGCCCCATTTGGCAGTTTTGAAAAGTATTACAGAAGCCTCCTGGGCTTCTTTCGAACCTCTTCCTTACTTACTAGAAGTGCCTTTAACCTTTTTTCGGTGGAGCCCACCTCTCAGAAAATTTCACGTCAACTTTTAAAAATTGACATAAAATCTTCGCCCCCAATTCATTTTTTGGAAGGATAACAAATCAACATCAGAATTTTCCGCACAGAGAGGTCAAAAATCACGGATTGAAGTTGAGGAGTTTGCTTATTGAACAATGAATAAAGTATATGGATGAGAAGAGTCTGCAACATCGCAAACCGAGGTACCTGGTTTGGAAGTTTCACCGTCGACATGTTGTATACATAGAATGTTACACGTTAAAATGATAACTAATAGGTGGTTGGTTCCTAAATACGTTTATTTACGGTATACCATGTGGGGATGAGTACTCGGTCAATAAAATAATGAAATGGAACTCTGGGTGATGGTAGCCACTTAGGCTCAATCCTTAACCCTTTAGTCCCCGAGCTGGGTCAAATTGACCCGAGGCTCGCGAAAAACACGTGCTCCGTAGGTTGTATGGAGCCGGTGCTAGCGATTTTTAGATATACATTCATGAAGGTCAACAAACAAACACATCGTAAAAAGAGAATCGCACATCAGATTGAAAAAAAGATAAAAATAGAGTATACGGGAATTTTTTTTGACAACTGCAAAAACCATGGTCACATTGACCCGACAATCTCTTCGAGGGCGTTATGGTGTCGGAACTCATGACCTTTACATATAGGTCTACAAATACATCTAAAAAAAAGCACACATCAAATTGAAAAAAAAAAATAAAAAAATAAAAAATCTATAGTTTCAACAAAGCCAAACATAGATGAGAAGTATAGTTTTTTAACTTCTCTCCCGAATCTGAGCGACACCTTATAAGCGGCATGAGCGGACCATTGCGAGTTCACTCATCGTGCCATCGCGCCTTCCATTTCGCAGACGCAACACGGACATCCATCAAGTACGAATAGTTGTATCTCTGCGCCGTCATTAAAGCGCGTCCTTTCCAATGCTCTACTTCCATATTGTGTTGGTTCCGTTTGTCTTATTTGTAGTGCTGCTTTAAGATCTACGTGAGCAACACAGCCGACAGGGAAGATGGGACCACGTTTTTTGACATTTCTCCCGAATCTGAGCGACACCGTATAGGAAGCATCGAGCAGAGCATCACCAGATCACGCCTCGCGCCATTGTGTTTACAATTTTGCAGAAGAGCACTTTTTAACACATGCTCAGTAAAGAAACATGGAGCATACATTTTTTACAGAAAATGTGCTCAAGCATTCCCTCTCTCCCCCCCCCCCCAAAAAAAAAAATAAAATAAAAAGAATAACAGGCAGTTGAAGAACGGCGTAACCGCTCAACCAATGGCGATTTTTATGAAAATTTTACGAAACACTGAGAATTTATACAGCAAAATTTTCTGTTCCGACACAACAACGTTTGCCTCTTGTAAACTTATATTTTCATTTTGAATCTACCGAGTTACGTTTCTCGGTTTGCGATGTTGCGAACTTCCTGTAATATTTTATGTTTTAAATGGAAAACTACTTAACTTTTATTCTTTAAAAGTTCCGTGATTTTTCTTCTCTGTGCGAAAGAAACTCTGTAAAAATTTGGAAAAATGATATTGGTTTGTTCTCCTTCAAAAAATTATAGGAAAGCAGATATATTTAAACTTCGCAAACAGATTCGTACATTTCGGCCAAAGTATCACAAGCGCCATGCGACGTTTCAGAATTTCCGCCGCCATTTCATTTTTTTTACAGAGAAATCGTTCAAAGAAGCTGTCCAAAAATTGCACTGAATTTTCTTTGTGCTGCCGATGAAATTCAGTGAAATTTTCAAGCAGATTCAACCAACAATCTCTCTGTAAAAAATAAAATGGCGGAAATTTTGAAAAGTCAAATGGCGCTTGTGATACTTCGACCGGAAGGCGACGATACGTGGTCTGGTAGTTTTACAGTCGATTTACAATCTCTGCTTTGTCTTGAGAGGACTGCTTTTTACGCGCTCATGTTTTTTCAGCGGATCGCGTCGAAATTCAAACGGAAACTCGAGATTTTCCGCTGGCAACTGCGAGAAGAATGCGTGGCGGTGCGGTGCGGTGGTAGCTTTGGCGACGGAACTTACTTGAGTCTTGAGTGGGGCTGGGGCTTCCGACCCTTTGCTCTCTCGCGGGCACGGCCGTTTCCGGTGAATCACTCTCCAATTTGGAACGAATGAACCTTATCCGCTCGACTCGCATAGATATAATGCTGCAGACCTCATTAGGCCTCGCGAATTTGTAGCAACAGCACGCGCCCCGATTTTCGCCGTTTAACCCTCGTCATGTCAGGTTCCCTCTCAAGAAGAAGAGAAGAAGAGCAAGCCCTCCTACCGATCTTGTAAAAAAAAAAGCACCACTACTCTAGTGACGGCCGTGTCTTTGAATATTTTACCTGTTTGATGTTAGTGGATCTTGTGATGCACTGCCGTGCAAAGGAAAAGCGCCGTATGCACCTTCGGGCGTTGCCAAATTTCCTCTGGAAAATCACTCTTTTTCAGGAAAATTTTTAATATTATTCTGCCGATTTCTCAGATAATTTTGTTTGTAATTTGATTTAAAGTGCCTGAAAATTTCAAGGAAAAATACCCACAATTTTCCTCAAAAGTAACAATTTTATCGTAGGAAATTTGGCAACTCTCGAATGTTCATGCGGCGTTCTTCCTTAGCACGGCAGTGTAGGAATGCATGAGCCCGCATTTTCTCAAAATGGAGCATGTCTGTTTCCTCGAGGGGACTTGGAATTTGTAAGGCAACATGAACACCTTTAATTCACCTCCGAAAAATGTGATGTTTGACTGTCAAGATTGCCGGACAGAATCATCATCAACTGGACTACATTTTGCAATTTGAAACTATAAATTCTAGCCCGGTTTAAAAACAAATTATGTGCCATTAGTTCCCCTATGCACATAGGTGTTTTTCCAGGAGAGCCAGCATTTATTGTCCCAAATTGCAAAATGCAGTCCAACTCATCAACCACCTTTGGGCGGAAATAGTGTTGACCTGCGAATTTATTTCCACTCAATTACATTGGAAAGATTGTTAGCGCAGGGTCTCCGCGCGGGATGATCATTGAAATCGATAGACAAAGTGATAGACATAAAAGACATAGGACAAACTAAGCGATCCTATTGGTGGAAGTGGGTGGTTGCAATGGACAAACGAGGTAGGTAACAGACTAACTAACGGCAACCCGCGAGAGACCCTTCAGTTACTCCATCATTTACTCCCTTGGTACGTAGGAACCACCCATTTCAACCAATAGGATCGCTCCATACACGGTGAAAAAAATTTCGTGCATGGGACCCGAAGTTAAGGTCATGTGGATCTTTGATGTTTGCTAATCACGCATCCGAAAACTTGAGGTCAAGCTGCGGAGGTTCGGGTCAGACATCGAGGCACTTCGGTACGTACCGGAGTACTTCAGATGTGTGACTGTGACCCGAACCCTTCAGTTTACATCGAAGTATTTCAGATGTCAGACCCAAACTTCGGCAGCTGGACCTCAAGTTTTTAGATACGTGATCCGAAAACTTCAGAGATTCATATGACCTCAACTTCGGGTCCCACGCACGAAGATTTTTTCTCCGTGTACTCCCTAGGTCTCTTTCACTGGAAAAAAACACGTTGGATCTAGAATCCAGACTCTTAAAAACATCGACAAGAAAAATTACTCTTGATTCAATCATAATCTAGCTTAGATCAAGAACCAAGCCTTTTAATTTGAGCGGATTTCCTTTTGATTTAAGCTTAAATCTGATTGAATCAGGAGTATTTTTTCTTACCAATGTTTTCAGGAGTCTGGACTCTAGATCCAATGTTATTTTTTTTCCAGTGTTGTCTATTGGTTTCAATAATCAGCCCGCTGGTTTCGCTTCCTTTGAACGCGCGAAAATTCCACGTTGATCTATGACGGCTGTGACGTTTATTGAGGCCAAAAATGACACTCTGGCATTGCCGGACTCGGGAATTATAGTCTGAGCGGCGGATAACCTATGGGCAATTACAATTAGACTCCTGTTTCAATTCTTCCCTGATCGAATGGAAATTTCGGGCGAGCGGGCACGGAAATGATATCACAATCGTGCGGTCAAATAATGTCGGGGCGAAACGTTCGTGCCCCGCTGACGAGATAAGACGACCGAGTGTTAGTGACTGCGGTCGGGCGTGTTTGGATTTGGCGGGGCGGCCGCCGCCGCCGTCGCCCGAAATCAATTTTGTTGAGGCTGTTCAAATAAATAGCAACAATGTTTGTTCACGCGCTGCAGTCCATTCACGGGGCAGTGATTTTAAATTAGCTTCGCTCCCACCGGTGGCATGGCGGCTTCGACCGCCCTGGTCGCACAGTCGCCCTGTGGGAGCCTTTAAAAAATCAAATCCCGTCCACCAGTGCTCCAAACTCACCTTTGAGTTTCAAGAGCCATGTGGCGCAGCAAGCTCGATTTTTAGGGGCCATTGAAGATTTTTTAGGGGCCAAAGTCCCTTTTTTGCCTTTATATCACGGCGCATTCAGTGAAAAGTTAGACGCAAGATGTTTTAAGTCACAGAACTAGTATAGCTGAGCTTGGGGGAAATTTCGAAAAATCACCATACAAAAAAATCAGGCTTTTTTCTAGGGGCAACGTTGGCGCAGCGCCTCATTTTCTAGGCGCCATGGCCGATTTCTCAGGCGCATTTGGCGCGTTGGCGCCTATGAGTTTCGAACACTGCCTTCCACCGAAAGGGGCGATACTCGTCATAGGGACCGTTCGCGTTAGTCTGCCATGCCGTGCTAAGGAAAAACGCCGTATGAACCTATAGGCGTTGCCAAATTTCCTTCGATAAAACACGAATTTCCTGGTAAAAGTATGAATATTTTCCTTTCGATTTTTCAGATAATTTTGTGCGCAATTTCACCTTAAGTTCTTGAAAATTTCAAGGGGAAATATCAATAATTTTCCTCGGAAATAAACATTTTCTCGAAGGAAATTTGGCAACTCTCGAATGTTCATACGGCGGTTTCCCCTTTGTACGGCAGACGAGTTAATACTCTGGGGGTCAGAGTGTGTTCTGATTTTGCGTTACGGTTGCCCTTGAGGGGGGCAGTAGTCAGTACACATCAGTACATTTCGTCACGGTACACATTGGTATATGCGGTACATTTGCGTTACGGCAGTGCACATAAATTTTAATCGGCTGCAAATTAAAAACAGTACTTTCGAGTTAACTCTGAGACTTTAGAGGATAATATTCGGCATGAGCATTCCTTGCAGCTTGACGTAGAAACTAAATTGTTCCAAATTAATCCACCTGCATGATTGTTAACATTTGAAAAATATAAATCGTATTGTCTCGAATACATTGCACCCAAGGCTATTTAAAGATCTGCCTTACAATATTCATTAAATAACTGACCTCTGATCGACGATCCGGCATTCTTAAGTCAGACATCCTTATTCTTTCTACTTTTTAAGTTCAGCATGCCAACACTAATTTTTACTTGACTTCATAGGGCGAAACACTTTGGTAATTGAAGTGTATTGAACTCCATAGACCACATTTAGCAAGGCAAAAACTAAAATGAGGAGTATTTTTTCTAAGTTTAGCATGCCAACAATGATTTGGATTGCATTTTGCAAAAAGGAACCACTAGCATTGCAATGTTGCTAAGATTGTGCAACTTCTTTTGTCTTGGAGGAAAAACCCAATTATCCCTTAATAGTTTCTATTTTACTCGCTAAAAACTGTAAATTTAAGACAAAAATTACCATCTAAATTTCATAGTTTTTCACAATTTCCGCAATTTTATTGCAAAGGATGAAGTTGCACAATCTCAGCATCATTGCAATGCTAGTGGTTCCTTTTTGCAAAATGCAATCCATTTTTACTCGACTTCGTAAGGCATAAAAATTTGGTCGTGGAAGTGCATGGAACTGCATAAAGCACATTTATTAAGGCAAAAACTAAAACAGAGAATATTTTTTCTGAATTTGACGCCAAGAACCAGGAGCAACGGCCTGAGCTAGGCTACGAGCACCGTGTTCCTAGTAATCAAAACCTGCATCTGTCTTGGCAGCTTGTGTGCGAGAAGTGGAGAACAAGGATAGTTAATTAAAATCTGGAGTAGAGTCATGCCAGTTATTCCCAGTTCAGGAACTCCGGAAAGAGCAAGCTACAACCTCATTAGCCGCAGGACTCAGCCTCCTGTGGGTTATCCACAGGGGCGTACACTTCGTAGAGCCGCAAACTTATACCTACGCAGAATCAAAATGTATAACTTGCACACCCTTCCAAGGAGGAATCACCTTGACAAGATGCTCACTCTGCCGTGAAAAGATCCTGGCCAAAGAGAAAGCAAGAAACGGAATGTAAATTGGACTGCATTTTGCAATTTGGACCTATAAATTCCGGCCCGGTTTATAAACAACGTATGTGCCATTAGTTTCTCTATGCACATAAGTGTTTTTTCAGATGAGCCAGAATTTATAGGTCCAAATTGCAAAATGCAGTCCAATTGCGGGCCGAGTAGCACCCCTTTACTTTTACGAGTCGCCTCTGATTGGCCGATCCACTTGGTGTCCACTTGTTGGATCCCTTAAGGAAAATAACACGAGGTTTTTCGTCATCGAAAATATCTCGAAAATAAGGACAAATTTACGTGTTGGAGATTTAAAAAAAGCAATCCTCTAGATTTTTCTGCAAAGATCGGGGTAATACACTACACTTTTTTCTCCGGCTCACTGAAAAGTTCGACCTGAAATTCAACATAAAATATGACAATTGATGTCATATTTTAAGTTGAAAAAAATAATCCAAGTCGAGCTGTTCAGTGTGTTTGAGAAAGATGGGTCATATGTTATCCGTCAATCTTTGCAGAAAAACCTAAAGGATTGATTTTTTCAAATCTCCGGCGCGTGAATTTGTCCTAATTTTCGAGATATTTTCGATGACAAAAAAACCTCGTGTTGTTTTCCTTGAGGGATCCAAAAAGTGGGCACCAGGTGACCAATCGGAGACATCGGAAACCAATATACATTTCGGCGCTTGTTTCCTCTTTGATCCTGAGGAACACTCACCGCATTTATAAATAGGTAAACAGTATTAATATAAAGAAACTAACAAACCACGTATAATCCGATTTTTAAGGAGGATGGAAAAATAGTATACGCCCAAGGTAGCAAAAATAAGATGACCAGGTATGGATTCCACACGTCTTAACTCCGAGTATAAATGGACGTATTTCTGTCAAACGGAACTAAGCGCCAATTTGAGTTCCATTTGAGGAATTTAGAATGCCGGATAGCGCGTTCTGTCAAACGGAACTAAGCGCCATGGAAAAGCATTGCGAGTATAGGACGGAACGAGCCCGACGCCTGTTTCCGCCGCCAATCCAAGCCCCCCTCTACCTTCCTCCCCCTATGGCGCTTAGTTCCGTTTGATAGAAATACGTCCAAATAGAGTCCCTTCATACTGAGAGTAAAGACAATACGAATCCATTTCTGATTGGTCTCCTTATTTCAGGCCTTCACAGTGTCACAAACGAGAATAAAGATTGCATTTTCACCAGAAGAGAATTTGGAGGTGTCTGAAATTTGATTAATTTCGTGTTTAAGTGAAAACCACTGAGTGAGCTAAACACGGAGATACCCTTGGTTCATGAATTGAACAATTTATTGGAGAAGATATGACAAAATTATCTAATCTACTAAAATACGTGTGTTTAAATGGGAAATGCCACCAGATGACGTCACTGGGCGGTGCATTTCCTCACTTTTAAGTCTATTTTTATACTATTTCCCACATCAGAAAAAAATTATAAAAAATACTGTGAAATCAGTTCTTTAAGCACTTTTAGATGAAGCAATAAAAAATTTGCATGCAAATTCTCCATTGTATAAAGATTAAAAACTGGAATGGCCCGGGGAATTGGAGGCACGGCAGGGAACAAACGGAATAAGAGAAGGATCGGACGACCGGAGGTAGGAATTTGGGAATGGGTTATTATAAATGATTACGAAAACAGTTCAATTTGTGTAATCTTTGTTCCCGTTTTTGACATCCATGAGCCACGTTGTCTAAACTCACTATATAAAAGGACTCTGAGCGTAAAAGGACTCAAGCACGGCAGCATGGCTTGAGCTCAAGGTTCCTCTGATTGCCATCGTTGGAGCCTCCGTTGAGTTGGACGACGCGCGACCATAAGAAATCCCCAAGTCCTCGACGAGAAAAAAAGTTAAGATGAAAGGTGAGCGGGCGAGGGCGGAGAAATTCGATTTCAGAAACGGGGAATGCGAGCGCGAGATCAACGATGAAGCACTCATAATAAATTCAACTGCAAAAAGGGTGACCGTGTTTTTTTTCTCACGCAAGTCCGGCAAGATTGTCGTCGGGCGCCGGGTCTTTACGCCGCGAAAAATACATAAAATATTCAAATAAATTTGAACTTTGATACGCGGGGAGCGATTGGGAGAAATAGGTGGCTCCCACGTCCTGCCGCGTAGGAGCCGCGCGCCGCATCGCATCGCACGTATAAAAGGATCATTTCTCGAGGAGGTGAATAACTTATAGATGTATACCCTTTTTCTATCGGTGATGAAGGCGAGAAACCGTAAGCTCCTTTAGGAGCAAGATAAAGGTGAGAGTGCATCCTGCCCAGGCCATGATCGCGCCTTTCCACCGCTGCCAAACGCTCACGCGTTTACAACTCGTTCGAAACCCGCTTTTGCTCATAATCGAGTTTGCGGCGAAACGGGACTTGAGAGGTCACTTATAAAATACGTAACGCTTTTGGGAGATCTTTTCACGGTCCTTCGATCCTAGGATTGCAGGCTCGTGCGGTGAAAACTGCAGCCTGATTGTTGAAATTTTTTGTTTGTCGGGACGACATAGATGACATAGGTTAAAAGGCGGAGCGTGATTTGTCGGCTATGTCTTATCGCTGCTTTGTCGTGCCTGTGTCGGGTTGAACTCACGACAAGCTAACGGCACCTCTTAAGTTTCCGACAGTATGTCGTCCAATTCACCTAACAAAGGCAACAGACGAATTGCAGCGATAAGACATAGCCGACTAATCACGCCCCGCCTTTTAACCTATGTCATCTATGTCGGTTCGACAAACAAAAGATGTCAACAATCAAGCTGCAGGTCGAATATCATGTACACAGCAGGCGATACGTTAAACGCCAAGAAATTTCGAATATTCCACGATAGAAGCGAGCGCCGTGGTGTACGCGCAATGCGTGAAGTATTCCTTCAGTCTTGTAGGCGCTAGTATGCGTTCAATGCCGACTGTCTGACTGACTCACTGACTGCACTGTGTATATGGCGCAATGCGTGAAGTATTCTCCCAGCCTTGTAGGCGCTGCACGCCGACCGCACTGTGTTTGGCGCGATTATTCGAACTCGCATTGGAATAATCACGCTATCAAATAGTGGGGCTCAAGTCAAATTGATGCTTTACGATGGATCATAAAAATTGTAATAATTCATTGTTCTAGATAATTTGAATTTATGGGTTGGCTGCCTTTCTGGACCTCAACTTTATTCGCAGAGGCATCATCGGTGAAGACCTGATGGATTTTCGGAGTTTCACACCTGCCTATATTCTCAATTTGCAGGTACTTTAGTGGTATTTAGGAGAGAAGAGAGAGGATACGTATCCTCCATAGAGTAAATAGGAGTTCGAATAATTGGGCCTAGTTCATTAGAAAGGAACCAACCCACATTCAGTTAAGATCAAGAGATTTTAAGTTTCATTCCTGCATAAGGCTCAATTTAGAAAATAAACTTTAAACCCTCTTCTCTCAAACTAATTTCCGATTTTCGACTTTCAATTTTCGGCAGGAGAAAATATACGGCTAGTGGAACTCAAAAACATTCTTAACTCAACTTTTTCGAAAGTTTGGGTTGGTTCCTTTCTGAAAAACTCGGTCTGATTGCAATGTAAATTTTGGCCAATTTTTCCGGGGTTTAGAATATTTTGCGAATTCCAAATGGATCTTCCTCACCGATGAAATGCCAAAGGGCGGTTCCGGTGTGTCAGCAACAGACTGACAACAAGTCCCGAACGGTCCATTTAATGAACCTAACAACATTAATTTTTGAGATCCTTCTTGTAACATTTATATATTTACTGTACTTATGCGTATACGTATTTATGTATTCTGTAACCATAAAATAGAATTGTTAAAAAAAAAAAAAAAAAAAAAAAAAAAAAAAAAAACGGATCTTCCTCCCTCCTGGAATCAGTCAACATCCCGGGGGGAGGGGGGGGGGGGCGTTGCACATCGGAAGTGGGAATTCCCTCCTTTAGGTATGACGTCACGCTATGCGTGATAGTGCTAAGTTCATTTCCGGTTGGGGAACGGTGCGGAGTCGCAATCGGTGCCTGATTCCGAGGAGCGTCTCGTCGCTTCGAGAGCCGCCTTGTTTTTGCGATTCTCATTTTCGTGCCTCGGCTTAAATCCCCACGACGGCTGTTTCGTTTCCGCGAAAGCCTCCAGCCCCCCACCCCTCCTCCCCCGCCCAGCCGCGGCGCGTTTTAAACGTCACACTCAGAGCTATGCTAAACCCGCAACTCCGACGTCGACGTCGCGACTCGGAACCAGATTTAAATTCTCAGGCTCGCCTACAGCATCCAAGGTTGCTAGATCGTGGAATGAAAAAGGGTATTTTACATGGGTATAAATTGGAACGATGCTGAAAAATCAGCACTACCCGGCAACGATCCAGCCGTTCATCGGGGCTGTATGCATAATGTAGGTCAGGATTTTGCAACTAACCTCTCCGCTTTTACTTCGGCGGTCCGCCAAGGCGCCCGCACGTTTCAAATCTTTCAAAACGGGTCACCCGCCCCCCTTCTCTCTTGAGAGAAGAGCCTCTGAAAAGAAGGGTGTATGTCTGTGTTCGGGGGTCCATTTCATTGGTAATGGGGGGGGGGGGTGTATGAGTAGCTAGAAATAATAGAAAAATTCTCTCACTTCGAACGAAATTATCTCCCAAAAATGTCAAAGGGAGAGTTACAAAAAGTGCTCGAACAAGAGCCGATTCATCATTATTGGTCACGTTCCCCATCGTGGATTTTTGAAATTCGAAAATTTGACTAAAGACGCATGATAACCAAAATTTAAGCTCAGAATCGGATTCCTCGTTAAAGGTCCATGCAATCATTTGTATACGCTAGCATAGTAACAAAATGGACACAAAATGGCGTAATCTCCTCGAACCCTCCCCTCCCTTCCCCTAGGGCGTTACGTGAATTAGCATCTCGCAGAGACAGACAGGATCCATCAACATGCAAATGTATCAGGTAGCAATGCTTCATAACTAAAAATTATTTTTTGACACTAAATATATTACCATCTATCTATACTATCTATACTATAAGCTCCAAGACCTCCTAATTTTGCGAAACTGGTGACGCTTAGTTCCAGCGTTCTACCGGGCCGATTTTCATGATTTTTGCGGCAATCGACGGGCAATTGTCTCTAGATAAGCCAACTCTTTTCAGATTTTCAAAATATGGCCCAGGTTTTTTTATATTACGTGGTAAAGTTGCAAATTCTCCCATTTAAACAATGTAAATTTATACTTTTTGTCATAGTTCGTTTGAGCGTTCTACCGGGCCGATTTCCATGATTTTTGCGTAAATCGACAAGTAATAGGCCCTAGATGAGCCCGCTGTAATCAGATTTTGGAAAATGGACCCAGGTTTTTTTAAAATCACGTTATAAAAGTGAGTGAGTTTACAGAATGCTCCGGTAGGTACTGCTACCGCTATGCGCGGGAGGATGCGCAGTGGTCAAGGAGGTTGCGCAGTATAGCTGTGTAGCCTGCGCATCAGCTCTACACTTATCTACACAAGATTCGCGCCAGTGTCCACACGTCGAGCGGTGGTCGAGTCGTCTAAGACGTCGAATGCGTCCATTTTGAGCTCGGTGTGGGTTCGATCCCCGACCCACGATGTCTTAACGATTACCTGTGACTATCACTGTGCATTGTTTTACTGCAATATTTCATCAAGCAGTCATTCCAAAACGCGTCCTTTGAATTTTAAAGTAATTTTAAGTAATGTTTAAAATTAAAGTATACCTCATATCGTAATTTTTTAGGGGAAAAATAAAACTAACACCGATAGGAGGTTAAAAATACGGCCGCTTCGCGGCCCATTGATGGCGCGGAGCGCTTTCAGGGGGTCGGGCCGCGTAGCGGCCAGGGGGCGTAGTCCCCTAGTTTTTCATACTGGTAGGACAACTATTTTTGCCCCACCCCCCCCCCCTCGCCCCGGCAAAAAACGTCGAGGACGCCCTGCCAAATCGTGGATTAATCGAATAAGGCAGGAAGTGAGGAGATGCAATTTGCCGGAAGAGCTCTGGCAGGATCGCTATCAGTGGTGGTTGGGCGTCGCAGAGCGCACAGAAGCGCTGCAAGAGTGACATCTTGGTTAGTTAGTTACTTAGTAAGTTAGGACAACTATTGCAATCCTGGAAGGATTGTGTACTGTCAGCTAATTTTTTTTAAAATTTTGGAACGCCAACAGAGATTGAAAGTCGTAACTTCAAGTAGGGTTCCTACTTGAAGTGAGACTTCAAGTTATGCCGTATCCACGGGCTCATCTGCGGAAAAAGTATTTTTTATCTCGAATATTATCGTTAAACCTTGCCTTGA
Organism: Bemisia tabaci; assembly: GCF_918797505.1. Lineage (NCBI taxonomy): Eukaryota > Metazoa > Arthropoda > Insecta > Hemiptera > Aleyrodidae > Bemisia > Bemisia tabaci. The sequence goes on from NC_092796.1 coordinate 17,147,657, forward strand.
ACATGAGGGTTACCCTCGCAGAAATAGAGTCAATGAGGATATTCTTAGAACGGTAATTGAAATGAAGAGGAGGGAGACCAAATTAAAGGGCAATGCGAAGACCAGAGGAAGAGTGGAGATATGAACAAAGATGTTATAAAAAGGAAAGTAAAAAATTAGAGGCTTCTCTTTGATCACATGGGAATTGTATTGAGTATAATGACGACACAAACCGCCCTAACGATCCCTTACAGAGGAAAGAGACAGTTGAAAAATGTCTAGCGCTTCCTATCTCTTATCTTCCCTAGTTATGCAAGAGGACAAAAATGCAATAAGCGAGTTACCTACAGAAATATGTTATTATTCCCGCCGCCTCCCGCCCGCCACGCCGCTTCGCGCACACCCCTCCTTTTTTATACGAGGCATAACTACGTTGGATTCCCGGGCGTAAAAAATAAAAAAAGGATCTATTTTACTTTGAATTATTCTTCACAGAATGTTATCAAGAGACTTTTCATGTCATCAGCGAGGCACAATTTCTTTTTTCATAATCCCCTGCCTTCGTGGACTTGCCTCATCCTTCTATTCTCACCAAGTCATGTGAAATACTTTCATCACATGGGCGAACTCAACCAGAATTAGCCTAACTGTATTTCACCATCCCTAAATTTCTCTCTTGGTTTAATTTTTTTTTCTTTCTTGGTTTTTTTTTTTTCCACAGAGAACCAACCTACTTAAGGCCCTTAGACTGTCTACGTCTGTGAATTTTGTCTAGATCATAGAGAGTAAACTTACAAAATTTCACGTTCCCTTAATTTCTCTCATGGTTCAATTTTTTTTTCTTTCTTGGTTTTTTTACAGAGAACCAAACTACTTACAGCCCTTGGACTGTCTATGTCTATAAATTTTCTCTAGATAATAGAGAGTAAACTTACAAAATGTCAGTATTGCTCACGATTAGTTGTCTGTTTGAAAAATAAAACATCGAATAAAATTAAGCAACTTCTGATGAAGTCATACTGATTCCAGAAATATGTAGATCATGAACAAAACAAAAAAAATTATTTTACAATCTGAACATCCGAACGAAATTTGTATGCAGAGCAAAAGCTACTTTTTAGGACTAATTTTAGAACTAAGTTACAGGATCAAGAGCCGAATCTGTTTCCACCTTAACATTAATCAAATTTTCTATGAGCAAATATCAGCCCTTCTTGAAGAAAGTGTGAACGTTGGGATTGAATACACCCGAAGAGCTTTTGAAGATGAGCGATGGATAACTTTTGTTTGGATAGCTAGCTTTCTATTTATCTCGAAAGTTATTTACTGTCTAATTACTCGAAACTTTCCCCCCATACAGCTCTTTATATGTTAAGCCAGGCTCGCATGAAAGACGTGGTAACTTTCGAGTTCCTTTTTTCTCCCGACACAACAATAATATGGACTTGGCACATACGAAGCGACACGGGAAAGCAATAAAAACTTTATCCTCGCTAAGTTTTCACAATGCGCCGCACCTCACCCCCGTCTCCCAGCCCCGTGGCCCTCGCGCTCACCGCCGATGATGAAACTAGAAAAACACCTAACTCGATTACGGTATTCCAGAATTTCCGCTCATGTCAATTTTTTTACGGGAACTAACTAACTTTTTCTCGTGTGTTTTTTGAGAATACTCTTCATGAGCACGGCAAAGAGTGAAGAAAAGCAAACGGTTTGATAGATTATTTTGATTACTTTTTCCTTACAAAAATAAATGAACGCTGAAAAAAAACTCCAGCCTTGGAATCCGTACTTACGGGCTGTATAGACTTACAGTCCACGTTCCGGGCTCAGAGGCCGAAAGTTCCGGGCGTAGCACCCGGAGCAATCAAAGCTACGGCTCCAGCACCCGAAACTTTCGGCCTCTGAGCCCGGAATGGGCAGCATGTCTATATATCCAGTAACTTTTTTTACAGTGAATTAAAAATAATTTTTAACACCATCAGTGTGGATCAGATCCATCCTGGAATGAGTAGAAAATACAGTATTAGCTGCTCCAATTCTTTGCCTGTGAGTTTAGTCGCTCAGAAACTAGGGCCGTCTATACAATTTTTTTTGGATACGCAACTATTATGTCTTATGGAAGCTGGTGTTGCTCATATCTGAAGTGTGAGGACGACCGTCAGTGGCGGATCCAGAAATTTGGCATCACTGGATTTCCTCCGGTTAAACCTATGCTGAATAATCGATTCTTGTCAGAGCACCTGGTCCCTCCAGGAATCGATACATTTCAATAGGTTTAAATGGAAAAAATACAATGTTGCCAATTTGCTGGATCCGCCAATGATGACCGTGACTGCTTTGCTATCCTGTTCTGATAATTAAAGTAAAAATTCAAATGATTCTCTTTCTCTGAATTTTATTTGGACCACATTTTGAAAGGAACCGCACTATTTCTAGCTCATTTTAGAAACAACGTATACGCCATTAGATTTCCTATGCAGAAAGGTGCTTTTATGGAAGAGCCAGAGATCCTTGTTGCAAAATGTAATCCATTGAAGCCGTATTATGCGCATGGTACTCTCCTGAGCGTAAAATTCAAACATCGTGAGAGACATGAGCCGTGAAGTGAGGAATATTTCATAGGCAACAAAATAATTTTACCTTTACATTCCACTCACGCGCATATTTTTAGAACTATTGCAGCTCTGCGTTTTTCCTTTATTTTCCCCTCCAACTGGCTACTTATCCTTTTTCCCCTTCCTCCTTCAATCCCTTGTCTTTCCCGGTTCTATTTTTCTCCTTTTTTGCCAGGATGAGGAGGGAGGGGCGGCGAGATCTCCAGCTGGGATAAGGAGAGTAGTTGCTTCTTCGGTTCTTCTTGCTGACAAGGAATTCTTCACAAAAAAATGACGAGTTCGCCAGGTTCTATTCATCCTCGATCCGGCCCGTTTTGATAGCGGAATAATGCAAATATGTTTAATGTCAAAATCGACGCCGTAGGTGGTTGAGGAGGAGCGTAAATAGAAAATTGAAAAGCGCGCGGGGAACCGGAAGCTCCTTAGTATTCAAAGCAGATTCCGAGCTATCACGGTACAGAGGAGTGATCCTGTAGGTAATATATTAAATAGAAAATATGGTGGAAAAGTTTCCTAAGTGGAGAGTGGAGAGTTGCCGGATTCAGGGACACCTTTCGGCCTCTCGGAAAGCTGTATCTCACCGCGGGTGTCATTCTATATTGTCGTATTTGGATTAAAATATTTTCTTTGCATACAGAGTGATCCAAAAATCCCGTACCACACTGAAAAAGAATTCTCGGCGTTTTTACCAAGGTCCATTGGTACCTTTACCATCTCACTTTTTGTACCAGTTATTGGTAATTTTACCAAGACAGACTGGTAAACTTACCTAAAAACTGGTATTTTTACTGTTTTGTCAGGTAAGAATACCACTTTATTGGTAATCAATTCCCGGTAACTTTGCCATTTTATCTCGGTAATTCTACCACCGTCGATAAAAAATATTGGCGTTTTTACCAAGGTCCAGTAAAATTACCGAGAAAGTTCAATAATTTTACCGAGGTTTCTGGGTAAAATTACCAATTCCATAAATGGTAATTTTACCAAGAAAAAACTGGGATCAAATAGAACCCTGAATTATTGGTAATTTTACCCTTTTCTTAGTAAATACACCGAGATTTTTTTTTCAGTGCACCCTTAGGGTTCTTGCCCCTTTTCAGGTTGGCCATTCTTCGATCGAATCGCAACTCACTGGAGAAAAAAAAAACACATTGGATCTAGAGTCCAGACTCTTGGAAACATTGACAAGAAAAAGGACTCTTGATTCAATCATGATTTAAGCTTAAATCAAAAGGAAATCAGCTCAACTTAAGAGGCTTATTGGTTCTTGATTTAAGTTTAAATCCGATTGAATCTAGAGTATTTTTTCTTGTCGATGTTTTTAAGAGTCTGGACTCTAAATCCAATGTATTTTTTTTTCCAGTGTAGGAGCACTCAAAATTTCAAGTTTCTATCTCAATTCGTTCAAAAGTCACAGGGGTGATGACTAATTGCTGATGGAGTGGGACTTTTGGATCACTCTGTAGAACATTCATGTACAAAATACAAATGATTGCATTCATGAACCGCGTTACTTTGACCGGTAACTGGTTCACCTCTGAACCGAAGATAACGCCCCCGTTAGAAAGAGGGCGGAAAAGGTATCAAAGACTGATATTTGTCTCCGTTATCGTTCCTTGAACAGCTCCTTTTCTAAGGAAGCCTTATACAGTTTACGTGATGATCAAGGGATGTTCAATGAGATCCTTAACACGGCATCATAAAAGGGACAATTTTAAAAGATCTCAAGTAAAATTATTCACTGGTATAATTTTGCCAATAGACGTTTGAGAGAGACTGCGGTGGTCATAAAAATTTAAAATAGGTACAAAAGATGATTTGCGGGGGTAAAAATTTATGGTAGGCTCGCCCCTACCCTAAAATTCGTCAAAACCACAGAGTATATTATTTGTTGCGGTAGAAAAGTATTGCAATCCCTTGGAAGGGTCTATTCCCAGAGTTACACTTTTGAATTTTACTCGAAATTCGTTGAAACACAATGAGACGAGATAATATAAATAATAGAACTTAGAAACAAATACTACAAAAAGAGATCTCTCACTGACAAACCGGCGATGGTGAATGCGATGGTGTATCGGGGATTCAAAATTCCTTTGAGGGCAGCAAAATGGAATTATCTAAGCAGCGTTATGCAAAAAAGAATCTAATTGCACTTAAAAAAATAATAATAATTAAAAAGAAGAGCCAAGGAAAATTTTGAGCTCATTAGGGGAGCATTTTTTCTCCCGCAAAAAAATTAATCAATATGTTAAAAGAAAACTTAAGTTTGTTTTTGTACTGAGCATAAAGGTTTTTTTTTTCTTTTTTTCTTTTTTCTTTTAAACACAATGCAGAAGACGCTGCTCAACGGCTAATAAGAATATGATTTCAGGGATTGAACGGTTTAACACGAAAAGCAGAAGTTACCACTCCTCACCGAAATACTCGTGTCTGAACACCCTGGCTAGCGGCCCGATTATTGAAACTATGTCAGCCTGCCATGACAAGACATAGCCGTATCTTACCCATGTAATAAATCGCAATTTCATATATTATCGGGCTGCTTTAAACGTTCAATAATCGGCCGCAGTCATCTTACCTTTTTGTCGGCTCTTAGACGACTTGGTAAGAGAACGATCAACACTATCCGCAAGGACGAGGTACAATCGCCTTCACTGAGACAGGATACCCTATGCATTACCGCAAGGTTAGTTTAGTTGCTTAACCTAACCAAACCTAACTTGGCTCGGTTTCTTCCATCGTTCTGGAGTAATAGTCCAATCTAGTTGATCTAGTGTTGGTCAAACTTTTGCAATACTATCATATCAGCTTAAACTAGTTTAATGAAATGGCGCCTTTTTTTAAATTTATTTTATGAAAGAATTTTATTTAAATATAACGTAACTACACTGGAAAAAAAAAACACATTGGATCTAGAGTCCCAGACTCTTAAAAACATCGACAAGAAAAAATACTCATGATTCAATCAGATTTAAGCTTAAATCAAGAACCAAGCCTCTTAATTTGAGCGGATTTCCTTTTGATTTAAGCTTAAATCTGATTGAATCAAGAGTTCTTTTTCTTGTCAATGTTTTCAAGTGTCTGGACTCTAGATCCAATGTGTTTTTTTTTCCAGTGTACTACAAGTATTTCCCTGTATCTATCTACATGGTTTAAAACTAAAACTAAACGAATTGTATTAATTTTACAGGGCAACGTTAGATAATACGATGATTAGCGCAATTTGACAAACCATGACGGTAAGTGTGACCGTCTGGACCGCTCCTCAAATTCACCGATTTACGGCTTTTCTGCGAACGAATTGCCGTACACTGCCAACAACAAGGCGATTGTAAGGGTTCAATAATAGAGCCCTCGGAGTAGACTCCACCTGTCACTGACATTGACATCGGGACAAAATTGATCATATGCATGTTCAACCTGTATCTTTCTTTAACGACACAAACAAGTTCGCGCCGTACCCAGTTTTTGGTATTCCAAATGTCTGCACAGTACTTACGCTCAGTTTTTTTTTCTTTGATAAAAAAAGACGAAAATCGACAAGTTCGAAAGTTTATCCTCGACATTTTATCTCAATTCATCACGATTTTTTTTTATTTATTATTGCGCTAGATCGCCGTCGATAGAGTGGCGATTCTGTTTCAAATTCATGCGATGAAATCGCAATTTTTTATCCGATGTATTTTGCGATAAATCCTTCTCGTATTGCAATAAATCGATATCGATAAAATCGCGGCTCGTTCTCCGATCAAATCGCAACTCCTCGCTATCACTGCTACTCGGACAGGTTGAAATTAGAGTCCCTTTATGCTGAGAGTCAAGACAACAACCCCTCATGGAGTCACAAACGGGAATAAAGATTGCACAAATTGACAGTTTTTCGTAATCTTTGATCGGTTCATTCTTAAATTCCTTTCTCCATTCTTTCTCTCATTCCGTTTGTTCCTTGTCGAACCCGTTATTCCCCGGTCCATTTTACATTATAATCTTCGCAATCGCTGAAAATGTAATCTTTATTCCGTTTGTGACACTATGGAGGCCTAAAATACGGGAACCAATCAGAAATGGATTCACATTGTCTTGACTCTCAGTATAAAGGGACTCTAGTTGAAATTTGCCAGAAACCCAGGGTATGAGTACAAATATGTACGTTTGGCAGCACTGCATCGGGGACGGGGAGTGAGGAGGGCGTCTTTTTTGAGTTGGCACTCAACAGTTGGTTTCAGAGAAAACAGACCTACTAGAGAATGGTCACTCAATGTTCGTTTTGTTGTTAAGGTTCGAGCTCACCGCTCGCAGCGCTCCATCGGTCAAGTCGTGAAACACTTGTCCCCCGCACCCCGCAGCACCCTACTCCTACCGGCCCCGCCCGCGTCCTCCTACCACGCTTTATCTATGACCTATCGGTGCTCCCTTCTCACTTCTGATTTTGCAGCGCCAAGTTTCAAAGCGATTGCGGTAAATTTGTAAATTGCGTCAGTTAAAAGAGTGAGCTGAGAGGAAACACCAAAAGAATTTTAAATTTCATACTTTGCCTAAATAGCATGAAAGAATTATCATTATTTGGAGAAATGAATGACTGAGAAAATAGATTGTCTGGTCTTGTGTCAAAGGCAAGGACTCATTTCCGTGAGCAACACTTTACAATTTCTCTTTACCGCTTATCACAATGAAACAGAAGGAAGAACAATCAGAAGTGAGGAGAGATACACGCAAAGAGAGAGAAAAATTTCACTAATTTTCAAAATATCAAATACAGGTTTAAGATATTTTTCCTTGCAAAAAATTAATTTAAGCGTTCATGATTTCACTGATTGCAGAAGGTAACTTCAAGAAAATTAAGTAATAATTGAATGGCTTCAAATATTCTTAGTATACACGGAAGCAGGTAACACACAGTTCCCTGCATTAACTTCTTTTGAACTCAATGATGCGAATCATGAGCCCTGCACGGAAAAAATTAAATTGCTGATTTAACAATTCAATTGCTAAAAAAAGTGACTGGATTATTTCAAAGTAGATTTAACAACAAAAAATTCCTAATTTGACCGCCCCCATGGTTAAATTAGCATAGGTACAATAGTAGTTAAAGTAGCTTTTTTTGGTTGTGAAATCCATGTTGAAACATTGCAGTCACTTTTTTAAGCAAAATAATTGGTAAATCAGCAATTTAATTTTTTCCGTGTGCAAGTGTATTCTTGAGGATGCAAATTAAATGATAAGAGTAATTTTGGGAGGGATAATGTATTCTGTATTATGCAAAAAAATGAAAACATTTTCAAATTTTAAAAATTCCAAAAGATATAGATTTTTAAAGACTTCACTAAGAAGGTACAATAATGGACAAACCACAAAGACAGGCTTAAAAAGGTATTGGAAAGGTGTATTCTGCTGATGCTAATTTTTCATGAATCATCCTGAAATTTCTGTGGCAGACCTAACTTAAAAGTTCCGAAAAAGAAATGCACATGACAAAGCAAGTTCATGTGAGCAGTAGCCAAGCAGGCGTAATGATATCAAACAATTGTATACATTTCATTAACATTAGATTTACAGTACATAGCCTCACATTACATTGACAATACTTCATTTACATATATTACATTTAAATTGTGTTTCATGACATTTCCACTTAATTTTATAAATTTATTTGTTATCCTACAATATACATTCAGTGCCAGATTCCTTAATTTTTAATCTGATAATTAGCTTTGCAAACAGAGTTAAGAAATTTCGAGGAGAGATTACAGGAAGAAATTTCATGGGGAAAAAAAGATATTTCACAAAATTTCATTCAATGAAATTTCTTTTAGCAACTCTGTTTGCAAAGGATGCTGTGCTGAAAAGCAAATCAGTCGATGAACAATTAAACATGTTTCAAGGTTTTGATTTTCTTCTCAACCTTCTTCTTCTTGGCAAACTGAGTTGCGGAAAGGTTCTTATTAAACCTTTGACACCACCATTTTACATTGATAAAAAACACACCATCGCAGATCATTTTCAACGTGGCTTCAACATGGTCCTCATTCGGACAACTTTCCAGCCATGAAAAATCATACTGTTTGGTCATGATGGTTATGATGGTTTCCCTAATATTTCTGACATAGGGTCGTTTATTTAGGAAATCTTCCACAAAATGGAGGCAAGAACCTACACAAGTGCTTAATTTCTGTGTGGGATAAACTAAACTACGCTTTGACTTATTATACTCCTTTTGGCTGATCCAGGAGTGGAGCGGCGCTGATAGGCCCTACATTATAATCAGTCTTTAACACTGGCTCACAATCTAAGCATTTAACTTTACTGAGGATAGATCTGGCTACGCTGCCTGCAATATATGCAACTGTGTCAGCCTCACCTCCACCTTTGAGAACAGCTGCTTCCATCTCTTTCTCTGTCTTGCCACCAATTGGGACTAAACTGTCTAGAACTTCGCTTACACTCTCAATTGGTTCAGCCTCAGCTTCTAGAAATGATCGCAAGTTCGTCAAAAGTTTGGCTTCATCAGCTTCACAGTTCATACCTTTAATATCTAAAAAGGCAAAGTTATTAATTATGATTGTTTTCAATGCAGCCGCAAATTGGGGGCAAGTCGGCCTACTGTTACCTCCGCAGTTAGCTCGAATGAGACCAAACAAGTTCTCAATCGGATCTTGGTTGAGACGCTTAGGATCTAAGTATAAAAATCCTACCTTTTTCAAATCTAACCATAAATACTTAATTGCTTTAAAAGTAGTAATCCAGCCAGGTATGTGCGGAGGAGGAGCTTCTTTGCCAGTGTATTTCCAGGTTCTGACAAAGCGCATACTTTTTTCATAAAATGCAATGTGAGGGCTCTTTTCATCTATTCGTGGTGCGCAGCACTTTCCCCTTATAGGGTATCATACCACGACCATTGACTGAATCGAACATGTCATCCACGCTCTTGGTGAAGTAGGCAGTGAAAATGGCACTTGGATCATCCTTTAAAACACCTGGAATGAAACAAATCAGAGCGAAACAAAGAGAATTAGAATTTCAGTCGGGTGCATCACGGACACATGCATAATGAAACAAACTTGGCACATTTACATTTGAATCGATAATGAGGTGTTATTAGCAATTAGAATGTGACATTGCTCGTGCAACATAAGCATCTATCAGATCAGAAACATTATCTAGGTATTAACAACTATGGAGCTCCCCGTAAAAAGGGCCCGTAGCGAAAAACAGCGTTTAAGAAAAATGCGTCTGAAATTTCCATAATTACTATCTGGCCACTGTCCGTTACTAATATCAGAGTTTTGATTTCAATTCCCGATATTACTTACCTTCAATGGCCAGAGACTAATCATGGAAACTTAAAATTCAATTTTCTCCAACACTATTTTTTGCTGCAGGCTCTTCTTCTGAAAAGCCCCTCAATTATATCAAAGATTCATTTAGAACTACGGTTGTAGCACGCACTTCTTGGAGAAACAGTTAACAGATTAGGAAAACTTTTTGGGTATTGAAAATGAGTATTGAAAATTCTGAAGCAAGATCTTTTCTTCCAATGCTTGTTGGAGGGGGGGGGGGGGGGGGCTGCTGACTGGCGCCGTACCTTGTTGCTTTCATGACTGTTCCTAAAGATGGAAAGAATAGCAATCTAATGAAACAAAAACTGTATGAAACATTCCACAAAATATTTTTACTCCAGAAAGTTAGAAGGGATTTACTGAAAAAACGGATTCCCTGCTCTGAGTTTTGACACACTAAGGTGAATAACACAAAAAGATGGAAATGGGGTGGGGGGGGGGGGGAGAGAAATACAGCCTGATCCTTACCATTCCTATGTTCATACTCGACAGCACTGGCAACAGTATGGCTAAGCACATGAGCCGCAGCAGCAACTTTCATCTTCTTACATCGATCAGGGTTCAGGTCATCGTCATCTATATGTGCTAATTTGCGGAAAACCAATTTCTTGTCTTCCTCGGCTACTTTCTGGATATGGGACCACTTGGCTGTGCCTGGAACAAGGAGAGTATTTAAGAATTATTAGGAATTCTATGCCACTTGCAGGATCAATAATTATGTTTTAAAAGAGTTTTAAACTTAAGTTTGCGTTCAGCATGACAGATGATGGGAAGTCAAAAAATCTTACCAAAAAATGCTCCATCAGCCAAAAAAAAGAAAAAAAAATTGAACAAGGCAAGTATACGTTTAAAATTTCATCAGCAATTTTCATCCTATGAAAAAGTCTCATGCAACTGGATGTTCCAAGATTTCTAGAAGAGAAGGCTGGATCTGTTACCAGAGGATGCTAAACTTAGTTTGAGAATAGTGGACCTACCCTAACTGAGCATTGCTCTTCCACTCCTTGCACATAAAGTTTAAATCTAAATTTTTCAGTCCCACGACTCAAAAATTAATTTGAAAGAATATGCAAGCTCGCAACATCCAATTTAGAGGAAACTTGATCAACAATTGAGGCATAACAGGAGTGCTTCAGTAATGAATGGAAAGAGAAAAATTAGAAGAGGGAATTCTGAATGGTAATGAATACAACTCACCGGTCTCCTTCTTCCCATTCATGTCCACGGTAAATGTTACATCTTTGGTCATAAGGTTGTTTCGGGTGCATTTCAGCAGGTGACAAGGATCCAGGATAGTGTGGATTTTACCCTTCTCTTCCTCATCTAAATAGAAGTAAGGTTCTTCCGGTGTTGCTCCCAACTTCTTCAGGGCACTGACATTGCTCGTCCCCAGGTCACAGACAGTGGATGCTATGTGCAGGCCTGCATCTCTGCATGCACGGATGACATTCTTGATGAAAATCACCAGTCTCTCTGCGGTTGTCGCTGAATGGCTTAAATAATATGCCACAGGTTGCTTGTAATGGCGCCGCAAACCTTGTATCATGAAAACCAAACCATGGTCTGCCAACTTTGAACTGACCCCTTGTCCTTTATGGTCTTGAAAACCTTCGATGCGGTCCTGCCCTCGGTTGTACCAGAGCTGCTGGCGCAGGGAAATTTCATCGAACATTAGTGTGCAATATCTGTCGAGCGGATTCATCGCTGCTACTGATTTCTTAAGAGCGTCTAGGACTGGTTGACAAATACCAGGTGAAAAAGGAACTTTAGAGAGTACGGAACGTAAAGTACGAGCAGAGGGTAAAGGAAAGAAGGTTCGGAGTAGGGCGTAGTTTTTTGGGGAGTTCTTGTGCAAGGTTAGCGCTTGAATCTTATCCTCCAACGTCCATCGCCTTCCCTTGGGCTTGCAATTCCCAATTCTTAAAGTGGATTCTATGAGGAGTTTTAAAGCAGGTGGAAAATTTTTGAATGCAGGTAAATCAATGACAGTTTTCGATGTTCTTACTTTCAAGTTTTTAATTTGATCTTTCATCCTTTTTAGGGACCTTTCTTTCCGCCTGTTTGACAACAGAAGTCGCTGCTTTCGGGGGGTTAACTTATTGAATCTGGTGACATTTAAATCTTTCAAAAGGGATCGTTTAGAGACTGGTGTTTTGTTGGAGGCAGTTAAACGGGCAGAACGTTCATTAGTGGAGGATTCTGGCGTGACTGGGGTGTTCTGAGGGTCCAGCTGTGGCTGAGGGATTTCAGGAGCAGAGGTAGGAGTAGAATCAGAGGAGCATATTTCTCCAGGGCAGGTGAGGGGGAGTTCTGGAGGAGCGGAAGGAATTACAGGATCAATGTCCATCGGTAAAGGACCATCTGAAGAGGTGCTTGGGAATTGGTCGCTTGAGGAATCACTGGGAGGAGTTGGTGGATACTGAGGTGAGGGTTGCGGTGGGTATAAGGAAGGAGATCCGATGGGATAGGAAGAGGACGGTATAGAAGAAGGAGGAATTTTGGGTATGGAATGGATGTGGAGTTTTGAGGGATTAACTTCCTGGTAAGAATCAGCAGTAAAATGAGCTCCACAGATAAAGACTTGACGCATGTACAGTTTCTGGATTTCACTGGAGTCTAGAGGTGCCTCTGGTTTGGAAAATTCTGCCCAAGTGTTAACCCTGCAACACAGAAAGAATTCAAGAGAATTAAAATTATGTTTCAGCATAAAGAAATGACTCATTAAAACAGAAGTTAATTTAGATTATTTTTAATTAGGTCATCCTTAGAGTATTCTTAAGTCTTCAAATTCTGAATTACAGAATCCTTCAAACAGGCTTCTGCTCATCATCTTTAGTAAGCAAGTTGCAAATTGACATCATCAGTATTGACCTCATAGCACATACTTGCTTCATGAAGCAGACAATAAAAATGCATATTTGACTGGCAAAATGTTTGCACGACGATATGAGCTTGGGTGTAAGTGAATGCTGCGTCGAGAGTGCGGTAAACTCACACCTTGTGTCACAGAGAAAATTACAGGGAGATAAAGATTGCATAGACTTGGCAAGGCCAAACTCAGAACTCTGATCTCATAGAGAATTTACAAATAGGGATATGCTTCCTAATCATATTTACATCTAGGTTAAAACTTATAATCCATTCTTTTAACGTCGTCAATCGGCACAGGAAGCAGCCAAGATTCATTTTTGGGCGACACAATGTGAAAGGATGTACCGAGCAATCTGATACTTGAAATTAACTTCGAGCCTGGGCCCAGATTTTTCGAAAGCTACAGTCATCAGTAAGATACATATCACGACCCATTATCCATGACATTAAAGGGGAACACGGCTTGAAATATAGTTATTGGTGCAAACCGTGAGAAGAGAAGAGTGATGAATAAAACATGCATTATTTACCTTTGGGAATTCCGTTTTCCGGCAGTCGGGAAACGATGGAATAAGTGCGACGAGTTTTCTTCGTTATGGAAGCATCCATCGACGAAACACGATTTAAACTTGGACATTTTCACAAATTGTCAAATATTATAAAACTCCACACAAACAAATCCGTTCAATTCAACTGTTTACACTTTTGCGAACGTACTCGTATACTCGTAACCAATAATTCACTATGGCAATGGCTATGGCTGATTCGGAAAAACCCACGTGAATTCCATGCCACACCGACGGAGTAGGCTTCGAGATCAGCTGACCGCTGACGTCTCAATTTCTGCGACAGCAGCGCTCCATCGGTCAAGCGTTGAAACCAAACCTTCACAAATTCCCCCCACCTGACTTTCCACCCCCTGTACGCGCACCTCGACCAGTGTTCAGTGTCTCGTGCGCCGCGTGACCGCTAACGTCTAACGTCCTAACGTTCTATCGTCGCTGTCGCGTCGTTGCCTCGCTTGAGTTCTTTACGTGCGTGCGTCAGCGATTTCCGTTTTTCGGCGTCTTGGTGATTTTCAGTAGTGCGTGTGTGTACAGTGCTCACCCGAATTTCTTCACATAGTACGTCGGTGTGAAAATTGATTTGTGCAACTGATAAGTGCGAATTACTTCGGATTTTCTCTCTTTTTTGAAGAGTATTTTTTTTTAAATCTTTGCTCGCTCATTTTGATACAGACTTCAAAATAGGGAGTGTTTTTGGAGAGGGAAGGCTTAATCGACCTGACGGTAATCATTTGCTTATTTTGTACTGAAACGGCGTGTTGAAGTAGATTTGGATTGCATTTTGCAAAAAGAAACCAGGAGCATTACAATGTTGCAAATCCATTTGCCATTTTAATATAACAATTGAAATCCTGAAAAAATAAAGAATTTGCATGGTAATTTTGTCTTAAATTTACAGTTTTTAGCGAGTAAAATAGAAGATGTTTATAGATCATCAGGTTTTTCTTCCAAGACAAAAGAAGTTGCACAATCTTAGCAACATTGAAATGCTCCTGGTTCCTTCTTGCAAAATGCAGTCCATTTGTAAGTTGACAATTTCAGTAGGCCGAAAAAAATCTCAATTCCGAGTATTGTCAACCTGTAAGGTGCAGAAATTGGCGATTGAGGATATGAGCTGGAAAGCACAGAACTAAAAAATGAACCCTTTTGGTTTGGATGGATGTTGATACATGTTTTTTCAGGACCTGCACGATTGAGGCCTTTCTAGGGACCAAAACACCCATCATTTAAAGACGTAAAAATCCTTAAAATGTTAAATTTACTTGGTCATTGACACTCTAAAAGGGTGTTGAGAAAAAGCAATCACTAATCATGCTCAATTCCGAAGCATATTCAGGCTTGTATTGAGGCAGATGATAAGCGAGCAATGATAATTACAAGGACGTGGGTCAAAGCCTCCATCATGGTAATACATTGAGCAAATACTCAATCACTAATACCTTCACCAAAGAAACATGTACACATACAGCTTGAAAGTATTTCTAAGTGGGTGCTTTATCTACTTTCACTGGGTTTCGTTTAGATTTTTTACATTCGTTTTTTCAAGAAGCGGGTGTAGGTACGTGATTCTCAGCATACTCAGACCAGTAGCGTGGTTTTCTTTGCGAAATATCGATTGATCGGACAATGAAATCTTTGAAAAGAATCGATTAACCAGGTGTCCGCGACGAACACCTTAATAATCGATTCTTCATCATAGATTCAAATGGGAAATGACGATGATAGATTGTTCATTGCCTCGCCACTGAATCATACGATAGGATCTAACTTGGTAACTGGGAAGGATGTAAATTTTCCTCAGACCTGCGCGCATGAAAAATAATGGTACCTAACGGCTATCATACTATTTGTCTGTAGACGGTTGCTTGTGTGTAGCTACTTCGTAAGAGGAAATCAAGTAGGCAGTGGCAAACTCTAATGTTGGTCATGTACGTCTTGTAAATCTACTACACATATGGTTTACTTTATCAAGAGTATAGCGCTGGC
This sequence comes from Bemisia tabaci, assembly GCF_918797505.1. Taxonomy (NCBI): domain Eukaryota; kingdom Metazoa; phylum Arthropoda; class Insecta; order Hemiptera; family Aleyrodidae; genus Bemisia; species Bemisia tabaci. Next base: position 17,163,014 of record NC_092796.1, read on the forward strand.
TACCATATCGGAGAGTCAATCGGAAAGACTCACCCTGAATGAGCTTAACTGGATTTTAAGCAGTCTGATTCCCTCCCTTGTTTCAGTTTTTATTGCAAAGAAAGTAAACAATGTAGTATCATAAAACTTCATTGGAATTTTTACCCAAATTACAAAGAAAATGCTCACAAAATATCAGGGTCGAATGTTACTTAGCTCTCCGTTGTTAGGTGGAATCTAGTCAGATCCGTGCAACTGAGGACGTGTTGGTGGCTCAACATTTAAAATTTGGCCTAAAATTTTTTCTCCTTTAACATTTTTAACGAAGTAGTTAGGTAAATTTTTGCGAAATCTTAGCTACCGTTCAGGAGACGTTCTTGTGCGCTAGAAAAAAAGTCTCTTGGATCCAGAGTGCCGACTCTTAAAAACTTCAACCAGAAAAAACGCTTTTGATTCAATCGGATTTCAGCTTGCATCAAAGAGAAATCCGCTTAAATTAAGAGACTCGACTTTCGATTCAAGCAAAAATCCGATTGAATCAAGAGTAGTTTTTCTTGTCCAATTTTTTCAGAGTCTGGACTCTGGATCTAAGAGATTTCTTTTTACTAGAGTGCATTTTGCACCTCCGTCAAATTTGAAATAATGCTCAATCATCTGGAATATTCCCACGCCCATGTGCAGAGTAAGAGAAGAATAGCGCACAAGTACGTTTTTCATTTTTCTCTTTTGGGCGTAATGTCCTATTGAATGCAAATTCGGTGACCTTCGTATTCGGTATTTTCAGCATGTAGACTTCTAACCGGAAGGAAATTGCCCCCAAGTATGAGTTTCTAAAAGTATAATCGTTTTATTTCAGTTAGAATTTTGCGCAAGAAATCTTGCAAAATACAGAATGACTTTTTTCTTGAGGTTAACAGACCCCTGCCCCGTGGCCCGCTATATCTTCAAGACAATTTGAAAGATTTTGGATTGTCTAAGGTATCGTAGAGACGATCCCGGGTCATTTTTTGGGAGAGTGGACACGGCAGCAGGTTTTTTCCGGGATTATAAATTGTTTTCAATCATATTTCACAACTCTCCTCTCGACGGATGTAAAAAATGTTGAATATAAACTTCATAAGTTAGTTGGTATGTTTCACATGAACGGAATAAAATGAAGAACGAAACTCTTAACCGCAATCTAAACACGTGTTCGTCCACGCTATAGAGACGTATGTTCGCAAGTGATGGATTGAAAAAGAAGAAGAAGAAAAAAAAGCGATAACGTCTCTGGACCACAAGACTCGGTTAAGAATTATATTAAATTTTGCAATTTGGAGCTACCTACAGTTTCTGGCTCTGTTTAAAAACAACGCATGCACATAGGATTTGCGTGCTAACATAGTTCCTTTTAGCGTAAATGTACTTTCTTGGTTTTATCATCATTCATAACTCTAAAGCATTATAGCCTCGAAATTGCGAATGGGTCAGTTGCGCTGGTCCCAAAATCGCGTTTTGATTGTTGATTCCTTTTAATTATCTAAAAATAATAAGATTTGTCCGATCAACAACTTTCTACGTTCAAAATTAGCCAAGATACCGCCCTTTGAAAAGTCGAATTTTTGACGTCATCCACCGCGGTAGTGAACCCTTGGTTTCCTCCATGTTGCTTTCATCAGTCGGTGTGACGCACATTATCACCGGTTATTTAATGTGACAGTCGGATTAAAGCAAGGTGGAAGAAACCAAAGGTGTCCGGTGTCCCTCTGTCCCTACCGCGATGGATGATGTCAAAAACCCGACTTTTCAAAGGGCAATAACTGCGGGTTAATACTGAGCGCAGAAAGTTGCTGTTTGGACAGATCTTATTATTTTTAGCTAATCCACACGGAATTAAGCATTAAAACACGATTCTGCATGTGACTAGCGCAAATGACCCATGAAAGCCCTACTGCGGTTCCGCCCTGTCGTTATCAAATCTCATGTCATTTGATTGTTTTCCAGTTTTAATAAAAGGACCTCGGGTGCCTGGTTCCTTATAGATGGTAACGAGCCAAGAAAAATCTCATGTGCTGCAACCCCCATTCATACAGTTATTTCGTCAAGTACACATAAGTACAAAAAAAATCCTCAATAAAATAGGATAATAGTAAGAAAGTGAGCTATTCGACTATTGTAACTTTTGCGTAGCAAAAATTGCATAGCCGTAGAAATGCAGGCAATAATTATATCATGATTCATGCTATAACAACTAGTGGTTCAATAATCTTCGAACTTCTAATTTCCCACAGCTGTTACATCACTCTGCGAGTTCATTATTCTTGTGGTAGAGTCCAAACTCTTATTTTTCTGAAATCAAATTCTGGTTGCGCGTCAGTTCAAAGGCCAAAGCCAAGGAGCCTTTGAGAGCACCTTCTTCCAGCAAAGTTCACTTTGCCCGCTGATCGGAACCGGTTGTTTTGTTTTATTGTAATTCCCGATGTACACGCTTTTGGTATCCAGGTGCGGTAGAGAATCTCAAAGTCCGCAAGAGAAAGTAATTCCACCTTCTCGAGCTATGCTTCCAGTTCCAACGATCAGTCAAAGATCATCATTGTTTGGGGTTTTTCTCCCTCTAGGTCTGATCAGTTAACTTTAGACCCTTGGGTTGGCCACTATCTACTTTCTCCTTAATTTCCCTTTATCAATATTATTTGTCACCATATCGACAATATCATCATCGCAAATCGCTTAATTTACTCTTATCAGTATTAATCAGTTCAAAGACAAGGAGCCTTTAAGAGCACCCTCCTCCAGGAAAGTCCACTTTGCTCGCTGATCGGAACCGGTTTTTTTGTTTTTATTGTGATTCCCAAATTCACCAAGTAACCAGGTTACCAAGGTAACCAAGTTGTCTTCAGTATTACTGTCGCGATCTAGAAATCGATGTTGCAAAAGTAGATCAGTCGTCAATCGACTTCATGCAAGAATAATAATTGTGTGTGCGAAATGTTTCGCACGCGGTTCCCTTCGAATTTTGTCAGGGCTCTCCGTTTTTTTTTCTTCTTTCTTTCTTTCTTTCTTTCTTTCTTTGTTTTTTTTTTTTTTCCACTTTTTTTCTTTAAACATCGTCTTATTATAGTGTATTCATTTCGCCCGTTGCAAGAATCACAGAAGCTCATCTATTCCAATCGGACCACTTATCGTTAGTTCTTTTATTCACGTTCTGTAACTTTTTTTCGTCTCTCTTATTATGCCTCTTTAGTCACATGAGTTTCAAAACAAATCGTTAATACAACGAACTTAATGTAGATTTTTTGATCGTCTTTAATTTTTATTTCGGAGTTTTCTACTCTTAGTTTTTTGCAGTGGCGTAACGGGCGCCCCCGCAGACCCTGCTATGCAGGGGGGCCCAAGCGCCTAGGGGCCCTCCGGGCCCTCGGCCGCCGAAATTTTGTTTTTCTCTGTCTCTTTGATGCTTAGCTTTGGTTTCAAACTTTGGGCCTTTACTTACCGAGATGGGGCTTCTTCCGCTGATTTTTATTGTTAGCTCAGGGTTTTTCAGACTTCTTTTGGACTGTTCCTAACTTTTTTTTTGCTGAAGGGCCCCTGCCTTCCAATGTCCACTCAGTGATTACTAAAATTTTTCTCTTTTTTGTCACTTTTCGTGGGTATTTCGGGCTTTGGGTGACCCATGAATCTAAAGGGCCCACAAGGCCCTTGGGGGCCCTTCGATTCTTGGGCCTGCATGGGCCTTTTGTAGATCCTTGGGCCTGGGCTGGGCCCCCGCCACCCTTTAGATCCTTGATCCTTTAGGGGCCCCATTTAATCGGGTACGGGATCCGGGACAGTGAGGGGAGAGGCATTCCAAGTCCAAGTCCGTGATTTGAAATTTCTCGGGCCAAAAAAACGGGAAGGGGTGAGGGAAGTAGAGGGGCGGAAGGGGGAATGATTTTGGAATTTTATCGACATGGGGGAGGGGGGGGCTAGAAAAAATTTTGCAGGGGGGCCCAGCGGAAGTCCGTTACGCCACTGGTTTTTTGTATGTAGAAGTACCCGAAAGTTGTCGAGAAAGATATATTTAATTCTCGAATAAAATTAGGAGAAAGAAACAGTCACACCGAGATGTGAGAAAAACATGTTTTAATCGTGATTATTTCCCGAGACGCACACATTGTTAGGGATAAACCTAGACGCCAACCGTCATAATAATAAATATTTTTCCTGAACTTGGCAACATTGACAGGAAAAAACGTGCATTTATTTAGGATCAAAACAACTCTCAACTCGATTTTTCCCAAAATGTGCCTTGGTTCCTTTTAATATAATTCCCGTGGTTTTCTTTTAAGTGTCCCGCTACTTTACATTGTTTTTTTTGTTTTTTTTTTTGTTTTTTTTTTTTTGTTTTTGTTTTGTTTTTTTTTTTCACGTTTTAAAGTGAGGCTCAGCACGAGATATCCGACAGCAAGTCGTCAAAAATGGATCCGTCTCAATACGTGTAGCGGATTTGATACTACGTATATTGGACGCGTTTCTTCCTTTCCCTCCGATTCCTCATTGTGTTTTATGAAGCGCAGGAAAGTTGGATTACTTTCGACGCTTTTGAGCAGTTAATTATTTTTTCCTTGAACTTGAAGGTAGCAATGCTCACGACTAATGCGCCCGAAAAAAGCACGAATTGCACGCTTACCCTAATTTTTATCATGCAGTTTAAACCGTAAATAAGTGCAAAATGTCACTTGCCAAGTTTACCCCTGGTGCGCACATTTAGTAATCCATTGCAGCCATTTTCTAGTGAAGGATTAGAGTCTCAATCTTTGAACGGTTCAATTTTTCGTCCACCTTTTCCTTCGTCTCTATCGAATGGAAATTTTTCCTATGCGAATGAAGCAGCAAAAAGTTGAATGAAAAGTTGAACTGCGTGAATTATAAGCTTTACCCTAATCGGACTGCATTTTGCAATTTGGAACTTTAAATTCTAGCCCGTTTAAAAACAACGTATGTGCCATTAGTTTCCCTATGCACATAAGTGTTTTTCCAGAAGAGCCAGAATTTATAGCTCCAAATTGCAAAATGCAGTCCAATTATGTAACACCTAAAATTGTCAGTGAATTCGTGCGCAAATATTCTATAGCCTCGTCTCAGGAACACGAACAAGCCAATTTTTTGTATCGAGCCATTTAAAATCCTCAATAATTTTAGAAATGAATATTTTTTAAAGGGGTATACGTGCAAAACGGGTCATTTCAGGCTCGGGGCGGATACCTTTGAGACTTGTCTTATTCATTCACCAAACAATGCCCCATATTTTCCAAAGTTTCAAGCCCCCCCCCCCCCCCCCAATTTTGGAGAGTTCAGTTACAGCCTCTAGGGGTAAGACCCCCTATTTTCACGTCCGGGCCGATTCCAAAAAAAGCCATCTTTTAATTTTGACGAAAAACCAATATGTTGTTCCTGACTCTTTGCAGCCCCTCTAGCTCTTTACCTTATGCTGGGGAAATGTTTTGGTCGCGAGTCATAAGAGCGAAAAGGAGCGAAAATCGGGAAAATCCGCTATTTTAAACCTAATTTATAATATACTTACTTATAATTATAATAAACTTACAAATTTCTGTGCTGCAGAATGGTCTTGACTTGATGAAATCCAAATGACAAAAACAATTTCCAAGACGCGCAGCAATGCATTCTAATTAATGAGCTTTCTGCGGTTCTCTCATTGTTTTACTTGGGGCTTCGTTGAGGAGGCGTTGATCTCGAAAGTTCACCACCGCGACACTCCACTTCTCGCCTTTCAACCCTTGGACTGAAAAATGAAATAAGGGTCTGGCCGTTTTCCCGTTATTACGCGCTTTTATTACGCTGAAATATTCGAGGTTCGCCCGTCGGTATGCTGGAATCGACTGCGGTTCGCACCCTAAACAGTATTGCCTGTCTTCTTCTTTCGATACCTTTCATGGATCAATACTAAATTTCGGCGATTGAAATATCGTTTCGCAGATCGGCCATGTTTGGGCCTATTCCGGTCCTGGGCATGGCAGAGTAGTAGTTATGCTTGTATAATTGCATTTTTTGAAGCTAGTTCCTTTGCACTATAGCTCAAACCGTCAAAGTTACCCAACACTTTTGAGTGATTTTATAATACGAATAAATTTCCTTTAACATTTACTCCTCCATACTGCCATTTTTAGTAAGAACGCCGTATGAGCCAGCAGGCGTTGCCACATTACCTTCGAAAATCACGATTTTTTTAAAGGAAAATTCGTGAATATTTCTCGTCCTATTTTTCATAGGATTTCGTTCGTAATTTGATCCAAAAAGCCTGAAAATTTCAAGGAACAATATTCATAATCTCCCTTAAAAAATATATTTTCATAGAATAAATTTGGCAACATTCGAATGCTTTTTCGGCGTTTTTACTCAGCACGGCAGCATACAATAGTGGCGCGGCTTGCTTTGCGATAAATCGATAGATCTACCATTTGAACCTGTGGGAAAAGATCGATAAATAGTGTATTCGCAACGAACACCTTAATGATCGATGTTTTACCATGGCTTAAAATAGGGAATATCGATAATCGATCATTCACCCTCGTCACTGGCATATAAGTGTCTCAATAACTACGTTCAAAATTTGTCGGATCCTAGGTTCTCTCCCGCCTTTTATTTCAGTCACTTATTTACAATCTAAAACATTTCATTCTGCTGCATCTTATCGGTTTAAAATGATGGGAGATCCCAGGCCACCTCCTCTCTTCATCAGTGATAAATGGGGAACATGCAGTCCCCGGGTGATCTTTGTCTGGTCCATATTTACATTATTATATTAACGTAAAAGTAAAAGTGGGGTCAAACAGTTTCCCTTTCATGCCTCGGCGTGGGTCCGTGGGTACGGCAAACATGAATAGGACAAGAGATGCACTATCAATTCTTGCACGCAACTCCATTTTTCATTTGCCGGATTTTATCCGAAATTCTTCCGGGATAAGTAAATCTATGGGGACCTGGGTTAGTTTTTGTGGGGATTTGGCATTTTTACTCCTTCTCCGAACAATTAGTTAGGATGCACTCATCTTGCATCTCGCACTATTATTGCGTTATCTACGATAATTTACGTTACACTTTCGATTTATTTTATTTTGGTTTTAATCGTTTGCCGAACTCCAATGTTTATTAACAAGTGTTGGTTCTTGTTCCTTTTCTTTCTGCTTGTTCCGGGCGAAGAGGGTATTTTCTTTTAAGTAAACGTGATGTGCCAAGTGTTTGAATTGACCTCGTAGTACTTTTTTTTCTCTAGAGTACCGAATATTAAAAATAAAAACAGAAAAAATATTAAAATGACTCCGTACAAAATGGAAAGCGGTTTACTGCCAATTTGCAGACATACAAACCCTCGGCTTTCTCTCGCTTTTCGAATTTTGACGGCCGTCAGTTTTATTCCCCACCAGGGTTATAGTCGTTACAGGAAGCTCAGGTATGGCTTACAACGTTTGCCTTTGTACTATATTAGCTTAAGCTTCATATTGAAATTTTATCTGTAATTGGAAACCACACTCTCCTTTAGTAATTAATCATATCTTTGATGTACCTGCATTTTGACACACTTCTGTCATTTCTGCATGTGTAAAGAGGACTAAAGTTGGTGTTCTTTTATTTACGGAAGAACAAATTTATTTTGAAGTTTCCAATCTCGTGCATTTTGACATACTTCTGTCATTTCTACATGTGTAATGAGCACAAATGTTGGTGTTTTTTATATTTACGGAAGAAAAAAATGTAGTACTTGAAGTTTCTGTAGCTAGGTTGCAGCTTAAAATTATGACATATTGGACTTGAAAAACCGGGTAATTCTGGGATCTATCAGAAAATTAAGCATTTTAGGGGAAATTAGGAAATTTGTCCAGGAATTAGTGTAAAATATGGGAATTTTTTCTCTCTTTGCACCGAGATCAATAATTATACCTCGAGGTACTTGTCGTCTTGGTTTTGAAGAATCAGGCGAAGTACGGAAAAGTTGATTTCCCCTCCTTAATCCTGGAGAAAAACTTGATTTTCTAAGAGAATCTAGAGAGAAAGGTTATTGAAAAGAGTTCCAGTGTTTTCGGCAGGAAATTTTTTCGTGGAAAGCAGGGAATCATCAAGGAATGAAGAAAATTCGAAATCCTTGACACAATGACTTACACGCTTCTCGATGACAATTGAATCGGCTTCTGTTACACGAGCGAAAGTCCAAAAAACTCATGATTCCTAGCATCCTGCGTGATCAATGAAAACCAAGGTTCACGAGTTTTTGGACTTACGGACATCGAAGAGGATCCGATCTAATTTGAGAATCCGCTACTTTAAGCCCGGATGACTGCACCCGGATTCTCATTTTTCGCCTGTTCGGGAAGTGCAACTTTTCGGCGATCAGAATAAATTACCACGCTTTACCGCAGACAACCTTGAAACACGTTTAAAATTATGAAATAAGTATTATCCAGAGGTGCATCTGTTCCACGCTCACCTCTCTTTCTCTACTGCGAGTATGCTGTCATATTTCAACAAAGCAACCAGCTAAGAGTTGCCAAAACGAAGAGCTCTTAAGGTGATTCGACGGTTGCCATTTTCGTGTCAGAGTGACGTGCGATATATCGCATCAATTCATCCCATAATTCCAGCTACTCGTCATTTTTTCGAATTTTGAGATCGCACTTCTGTTGTCACGAACCCAAATAATTCATGTACCAAATTTGACGAAGAAAGTCAACGTATTAAAGACAGGGTTTTTTATAGAGGAAAAATATAGCATTCGATACTGCTATCGAAACTGCACTCGAATGCGATATTTTTCCTAAGAAAAAGAGTTGATTTGAGAGTTGCCAATTTTACCTCGATAAAAGGTTCATTTTTGACAAAAGTTAAGGATATTTTTCCGTGAAATTTTCAGGAATTCTAGTTGAAATTGTGAACAAACCTGTCTAAAAAATTGGAAGTTAAATATTCACAAGTTTTCTGGGAAATTCGTGTTTTATGTAAGGAAATTTGGCAACGCCTGAAGGCTCTTACGGCGTTTACTTGGCACGGAAGATTTGCCCTCACCTGAGTATCGCTGTTTCAAAAATCAAGTAGAAGTAGAAGGAACTTACCACACATTTTCCCTGTGTGATCTTCGATATGTCAGAATTTTGGTGTTGACGTAATACACTAATGTCGAGTTTTTTGTTCGATCGAGTTTATTTTTTGCTTCGATTTCGCGGCGAGAGCCGATCAGCAGTATGTGCTACGCTCTGATTCCGTCGCTGAGCGACTGACACGCGGACTCCACCGTCCACCGGTGCCGTGCCGAGCTTTCAGTGCGTCTTCGCACGGTATCCGCTTTCTCCCTTTCTCTTTTTCAAGCTTTTAAATTCACATTCTTACGTCTTGGCGGAAATGGAGCAGCTCACGTAATGCCGCTCAGTAGCCCAAGTGACAGTCGCAACGGGCAAAACTTAGCTTTTGACAGCAAGGGAAATGCATATCCCTCTCACTCGGTTGCATTTTTGCTAAAATCGTCGGAAATTGAACGGGCTTTTTCATTCCCATCATTTTCAAGCTGCGTTCGATGAAAGTTCGATTGTGTAAAACGTGTAATAAAGTTTAGAACTAGATGTTCCCATCCGGAAGGGTCCTGTTTGTAATACTGCCGTGCTAAGGAAGAACGCCGCATGAACCTTCGTGCGATGCCAAATTTATTCTTGTAAAATACGAATTTTCAGGAAAGCTCGTGAAAATTTTCCTCCCAATTTTTCAGAAAATTTTCTTCGCAATGTGATCTAAATTATCAGATAATTTCATAAAATATTCATTATTTGTCTCGAAATTTAACATTTGAAGAGGGGAAATTTGGCAACCCTCGGATGTTCATACGGCGTCTTTCTTGAGCACGGCAGAATACGTCGAAGTTGACGTTGCGCGGTGATCAGTGGCGAGGCGTGCTTTGCGATGTATCGATTGTTTTGCCATTTAAACCTATGGAAGAGGATCGATGAACAGGGTGTTCGCAACAAACACCTTAATAATCAATTATCCTTTACCATACGTTTAAATGGCAAAACAATCGATATATCGCAATTCACGCTACGCCACTGGCGGTGATCATTCCGTCCAGTGAGCTAATGTTGACTGAGGGTTTGTTTTGATCCATTAATTGGTCGTTAGCAATTGCGCTCGGTCACGAGATCATTACGTATGATTAATCTGATTCAAAGAGAGGGAGAGAAAGGGGGAGTGGGGAGAATAAATATCAAAATCCATTTTATCAAGTAGTACTTTTTTAAGTATGCATGCGGATTCTGGTCTCTTTTTCACGTCATGAACACGGGAACATAAGCTTCATTCCCATCAATGAAGTATAAAATGCGCTTTTTAAAAATATTGAATAAAGTAAAGATAACAGTCTGACGAATATTTTATTGCAGTTACGCGTATGATAAAGGGGAAAAAATTGGAAGGTTTTTCTTTTCTTTTTTTTTTTTAATATGTCCGTCGATAATGGATTACAGTAAGCCGTGCCAAGGGACAAGACCATATTATCCAGACGTTACCAAATGTCCTCCGATAAAAACAGAATTTACCGGGAAAATTCTAAATATTATTTTTTAAAATTTTCAGACAATTATGTGCGCATTTCGATCTAAAATATCTGAAAATTTTAAGGGAAAATATGCATTACTTTCCTTAAAAATTCATGTTTTATCCGGGGAAACTTGGCAACTCTCGAATGTTCATACGGCGTTCTTCCTTATTAGCAAGGCAGCGTAGGTCATGGATTGAGACTCTTATTGCCTTGTGTTTCATTTCAAAATCGAACTTTAAAGGCCATTCCCGTCTTAAAAAGTTTCTCATCAAATTACATCAAAATGGTGTAGGGAGGTTTTTTTGTCTTGTTTAATAATGTTACCACCAATTTTTTATTTAAAAAAAAAGTAAATGCAATTTCTATTTATTCTCTCAATTTTTTTAATTCTGGAAAATTAATGTAGTCCTCAAATTTCCACTGCTCTAGCTTCGACGATAGAGTACAATAATAAGTGACTAATACATCAATCTAGCGTGTGTTTGTTGTTTTTAAAATTTGTATTCATCTGTTGTGAATGGACGGTCTTATACTACGTGACCCCAATATTGAAATGAGTACTATTAATTGTATCCATCCTTCCTTTTTTTAAGTAAACAATTGTTTTTCGTTCGTTTTTCTTCTTCAGCCGAGAGTGCAATTGGACCTATTTATGCTGAAAGGAACAATGTGCATATAGGGTTTGCGTGAAACATAGTCCCTTTTAGCATAAATACGCCCAATTCATATCATGGAACTACGATGATAAATGCTCGGAGGAATTAGATGATAAACATTGCACTCAAAGAAAAAATCCGTGTTATTATTTACCCTGCGTCGATGAGAAAAGCTGATGCTAATCTTTTCTTACACAAAGTCCATCCGCCGTGTTATGTCACTTGTTTTCGGGTTAGCTTCGGCTTTTCACTTTAAAAGTTCAACACGTGCAAGTAATTTTTAATCTATTGCGCTGCCTTTCATTGGGCCAATGAACGACCTCAGCTCTAGACTTCTCACACAGACCTTCCTCACGCGCGAAGGTTTCGGCCTTCCGTTCAAACTATGCCTCAAATTCTGCAGTTCTCTGTAGATTAGCCTAAGTGCACCCTTTCATCATGGCAAGTTAGGCCCCCCCCCTTGTCTTGCCACGCGGTGTAACCCTCAAAGCGCTCTCTGTGGTATTTTCTGAGCAACTTCTGGCTATATTTAATACTCGTAATAAATAAAAGAGAAAGAAGAAGAAAAAAGCTTAGCATGCAAAATTGGACGCATTTAAGTTGAAAGGAATTGTGTGAAAATGAATTGATGAATCAAAAGTTATTTTCAAGAGTTTTTAAAAAGTGCTTTAAAGCGGTCGGTTACTAGGGCTGCGTCGTAAAATCAAATTTGAAGAAGTCACGGTTACTTATAGATTTCAACCGTCATTGGGCCAAAAAACGTCGGAATCTGACATTATAGATGGCAAAATTTAGCAGGAATTCCATCATATAGAACGAGTTTGGGTTGGGGTGAATCTCTACGTCGAAGAACTAAATAATTAAATTACAATGTCCGTCTTGCTTTCCCTAGAACATTTATTAGTATTATTATTAAAGCCGTAATTTTCAAGGTTTACACGTATCTGATCATGAAATTTCTCCCTGCGTAACCAAGCCACTATGTTAAAAAATTGCCCCCCCCCCTCTCTGTCTCGCATATAGCTGCTTATTATCCGTCGAAATTTTGAACTGTATGTATTGAACTCCGCCATTCTCAACCCTATTTGCGCATCGTGTTAAACTTTGCTCAAATAAGTGCTGGTTAACATATCCTTTGCTACCTCTCTGACTGGACTCATCATCGATTGTAGACTTATCGTTGATTATTAGACTTATCACCCGGATGATACGAGTGCCTTGTTTGTTAAAAATAGTTTTTCAACTGAACTTAAACACTCAATAAGTTGTGACGTAGTCCGTAACTGCTCGATTGTGATCCTTCGATCCAGTAGAGAATGGAAGCCAGTTTACATAGTGATAGTCGCAGCCATATTGACCATATACGAGGGCTGTCCCAAAAGAAACCGGACTTTTGTCATAGAAGGCGAGCCGAGCGTCGTAATGAAGTTTTCTTGGGCTTGTTTGAAAGCTGATAAGCTACTGAAGATGCTGGTTTTTACAGAATTCAAAAATTCGTCTTAGTAAGGAAACTACACGCTTTGGAATGAAGGAAAGTCAAACTCGAGTTGCGATTTTTATTTTTATTTCGAGAAAAAATTAGATATAACTTAAAGGAAACCCAGGTTTTAAGTTATAAACTTCGTTGCTCTCTTATTCAAATGCTTAAAAATAAGGAAATTAACATTTTAAGCAGCTTACCAAGTCATCACCAATCCCCTTCAAAATACTCGCCAGCTTTGTCGATGCATTTTTGCCACCGTTTCTGCAATTGGGAGAAACACTGTTGGAAATCCTCAGGTTTGAATGATCGCAATTCCTTCGAGGTGTTCTCTTGAATTTCCGGAATGGTTTGAAAACGTCGACCTTCCGAGGTAGATGTAAGTCGTGGAAATAAGAAAAAATCACACGGAGCGTGAATAAGGGGGACGAGGGAGGACACTCATGGCATTCTTTGCACAAAATTCGCCAATTTGGAGGGATGCATGGGCAGGTGCATTATCGTGATGCAGAAACCAGGAATTCTCTCTGCAAAGCTCAGGCCTTTTTCTGCGGACATTTTCGCGTAGGTAATCGTCTCATAAAACCATTGTATAATATTCGCGATTGACAGTTTCGCCTTGAAGGGATTGCGATCATTCAAACCTGAGAATTTCCAACAGTGTTTCTCCCAATTGAAGAAACGGTGGCAAAAATGCATCGACAAAGCTGGCGAGTATTTTGAAGGGGATTGGTGATGACTTGGTAAGCTACTTAAAATGTTAATTTCCTTATTTTTAAGCATTTGAATAAGAGAGCAACGAAGTTTATAACATAAAACCTGGGTTTTCTTTAAGTTATATCTAAATTTTTCTCGAAATAAAGATAAAAATCGCAACTCGAGTTTGACTTTCCTTCATTCCAAAGCGTGTAGTTTCCTTACTAAGACGAATTTTTGAATTCTGTAAAAACCAGCATCTTCAGTAGCTTATCAGCTTTCAAACAAGCCCAAGAAAATTTCATTACGACGCTCGGCTCGCCTTCTATGACAAAAGTCCGGTTTCTTTTGGGACAGCCCTCGTAGAAGTATCATGATAATGATGCGAAACTGCATAGGAAAAAGAAAATGATTAGTATTAGTAGACTATGTAACTTTGTATTTGGTTCATAGGAAATTGTGTGGCCAGTACCTGACCGTCCTTATGGTGTAAACCATATCTGTCTAGTAGATTTTCTACGCGCAAAGTTCGCCAAGAAAGAAACGCTAGCTATATTTGATTTCTTGCCGTACAAAGTAGCAACACACAAATAGTCCTCCAGGCAGACAGTCTCGTAGCCGTTACAATTTTTTTTATCTGTTTAGGTTTCAGGGAGATTCACCTATTTCTAAATTACCTCGATTGTTACGGAACGGATAATTGTAGGTTTTTTTTCGCCCTTGAATACGTTCCTGTAATTGACTGCTGTACGAAGCGTACCAGCCGTATCATCCACCTTTTAGTGCCTTATTTTACTCATGAAGGTAATGGCGCATAACGCCCCAGGCGCGAAGCCCCCAAGTTAGTCAAGTATGCTTCCTAAAGCAATGTGGATCTTCCCTTCCCGAGATTGATCGGATTAATCATTCAACAAAGAAAAAAAAAGAGAAAATATCAAGTTTTTATTGGCAACAAGCATGGTTGAGCTGAGGAGAATACTTGAGAGAGGGCACGCGCTTTATCATACCAAAGTATTTGAGTTGTGACGATGGAATGGAGGTTCCGTTGCAATGAAATTTCGTTGGTTATCACAGCATAAATAAAGTATTGCCCCAAAGAAAATTTCGCTGTCACAACTAAAATTTTACTCGGCGTAGCGAGTTTTTCCCTCAATGCAACCAAACGTCGACAAAGAAACGCTTTCTTTCCTTTAACGCTCCCGAATATTCTGACTATGAGTTTGTTGCAGTAATTTCGTCCTCCTGGACGAAAAGACTTAACTCCATTCCAAGGTTGCAAAATTGACTCAAACAATTCAATATTTAACAACAATAGACCTGTGCAATTTTTTTCGAAAATTGGTCTGATTTTTGCATAAAATTAGAAGAAAAACCAGTGAATTTTTCAGTCAGGAATGCCCAAAATTCTCCTGGTAAAAATGCAATCTGCGCAAGGTAATTTGGCAACATTGAAATTCAGTTACGTTCCTACGTGCGGGAAACGACGATTTGACTTATGCGTGGGCGATTCCACAGAGTGACGTAATTTCACCTTATCAGTGTTAATTTTTATCAGGGAATCAATACGCAAGCGCCAAGTTTGAATTTCCTCTCCCGGCGCGGATGACGCGACGAGGCAGTGCGTGTCAACACAAATCGAAGGAAAGTCCTATAAATTGATTTATTTCCGGAGCAGATCCAGCTTTAATGCGTGTCAATCGGTGAACTGTGAAACTGTGAAACTGTCAAGTGCATACGGCTTTTCCACACGGATTCGTGAGGCCACAAGTGCCTCGTCCCCTGCTTCTTGTCGAGTCGATTTTTCGAACTCCTCCCCGTTATGTTGCGCAATTTAACTAGTTCGTGCGCCGCGCCAAAGACCCAAGTCCTCCTTGTGTCCCGATAAACTATAGTGCATCCCTGCAGTTATTTGGATTAACGTTGCACCGGACCCTCCTACTTAAAGCGGCAACATGTATATGCGACTCAGGTGAGTTTGGACGTTTTTTCGACAAGTTTTTAAAGGTTCAGTTACACGACCAAATTGAGCCATCAAACTGAAGCTCTGATTGGTGGAAAAAGACCTGAGGTGAGGATGCGACCAATGAGAGGCCCAATTTGATGGCTCAATTTGATCGTATAACTGGGCATTATCTGTATCGCGGAACGGTCTCGTTAAAGCGAGTCTCGAGGAAGAATTTTTCTCTGTTTTTCTGCCTACTCTTCCTCCCTTCCTCTTTGCTTTCTTCCTCCGTTTTTGTAGTTTCTTCCTTAATTTTTGACTGGATGTGAATAAGTTTGACAAATCGTAAGATTCGTAAGACAATCGTAAGAAGAGCAATTAGTAAGAAATGTGCTTTCAGAACTACGAAGCAACAACCGTACGACTACTTATTTCTTTGCAGAAAGATGATGTATTGGCTGACATTGAATTGCAAAGAGCAAAAGATGAGGAAGAAAAAGGAAATTCCGAAAATTTTGCCGTGTTTGTTTTACATTCTTTTGGTTTTACATTCTTTATTATCATGTCGTGTCTAGCGCGCATTACGGTTCTATGTTCCTGGGAGTCATCAAGATTCCAGTTTTCCCCATTATATTGTTCCATTTCTTTTATCTTGGCCTTGTTTCGCCAATATTTGTATTTTGCTTCTCATTAAATTTTGTCACCCATTTAGGTAAATGTTTTAAAAAACTGTGCTCCAATTGGAGGGGGAAAAACCCCCTGCGTGTATCAAGCTATTAAAAGTGAAAAATGCGAGTGCATGATGAGTACAGTATTGCCTTTAACAGCTACTGTGTCACTAACTTAAATCATTAGTAAGTCCCAATCAAAGTATATGTAAATCATAATTATTTGCGTTTTTAGTTGAATTAAAATAAATAGAAACTCGAGCTTTACCTTGATTATTATCTTTTTGCCGAATATGTGAATTATCTTCATTACTTAAAGTATATTTAACAAAAATTAAGTGAAGCTTGGAAACTAAAAGCATGATTCTCGGGTTGAAGTAAATTATTTCAATCGTTTGTATCGCCTGGAGATAGTACGACCTTATCGTGTAGTCTTCAAAAACTGCGCAAATGTATATTTACTTAACGGAATGAATGCTGAAGGATTTTAATCAAGGTATTCTTAAGTGTCGCCTGTATATGATCTGCGAAGAAGTATAGAGGGCTAGTATTCCTTCACTCACTATAACCCGCACTATTTCTTGAATTTTTAATTTCGTTGGATACATCTTGTAAACAGGCGAATCAAATCACAAGCAACATAACGTTCTAAAAGTAATTCCATCCAAAAACTCGGAATCTGTAAAGAAAACCGCCTTTTCTATATCTGATTATCACGAGAACAATATTAATTTTTGGTTCTTATCAATTGCTAAAATTCAGATGATTACTAAACATTGCGACAGCCTTGACTTGAAAAAATTTGTGTTTCTCCGTTTCCCAACCACGTCGTTTCTAAACTGCCGTTGACCTTAATTTAAATTTTTAATCACATTTCCGTTTTGATGACCGTTTGTTCATTTGTTTCACGAATACGCTCTATGATGATCTTTCTCAGCACATGCATGCGAATGCATAGCACAGCTAACTGCGTTTAGGCAGAAAAGCGGACAATTCGGTTTATTCACATAGTTTTACAATAAAATATTGTCCCCGTACTATCAGACATAGGTTGTTTTTTCACATAATTTTCAATTTTAGAGTCTCTTTGTACAGAAATAGACCACCGAGTGTCTCTCTGTTGTGATTAATCGTAAGTCTGAAACTTTGACGCTATTGGATGTTTGAAAAGGCTGGCCAGTTGGGGTTACTTAAATTGTGACAGTAGCGTTCATTCAAGGGATAATATTGTAATGCCTGACTATGTGCGGTTTCTCATCTAAATGTGCATTTTTCCAGAATTCTTTTTTAAAATGATTGTACACAAAATTCTTCATACAAGAAAGAAGCACTAAAAATTACTCAAGTCTGCTACGAATGTTCTAGGGCAAATG